>NW_027204492.1:63468955-64203955 GCF_024711535.1 Dipodomys merriami
ATATAAAGAAACGCAATGGGTATCGCTTCATTTACACTAGGTCTTAAAATGCTTTTTCCAGAAATGACAGCTGGAGACTTTAGGGGTGTTTCTGCTCGGCAGTGATGAGCTTGTAAGGGGAAAAAGCTTTCTTTATGGTTGCGTGTACTGTGCATTACACAGATTAGCACCACAGAATACAGGTATGTTTGTTGCTTCATTCCTTAACAGTTGATCCCAGGCTTTCAAAACTAGCACCAAGGAGTCTTTAACTCCACCTCATGTGTGTGAGGAGCGGGAGAACATATTTCTATCC
The DNA here is from genome assembly GCF_024711535.1 of Dipodomys merriami. Taxonomy (NCBI): domain Eukaryota; kingdom Metazoa; phylum Chordata; class Mammalia; order Rodentia; family Heteromyidae; genus Dipodomys; species Dipodomys merriami. Next base: position 63,469,251 of record NW_027204492.1, read on the forward strand.
TACTTCTATTTTATTATACTAAAACAAATCCTTGCTAAAACTTCAAACCCATGTGCCTGTGGCTCATGCCTGTCATCCTATCTACCTAGTAGGCTGAGATCTGAGGATCCAGGTTCGAAACTAGCCCGGCAGGAAAGTTTGTGAGATTCATCTCCAGTTAACCACCCAAAAAGCCAGAAGTTAGGCTGTAGCTCAAGTGGTAGAGAGCTAGCCCTGAGCCAAAGAATTTCAGAGACAGTGCCCAGTACCGGCACAAACAAACATCAAACGGAAACAAACTACCGTCAGAATAGAAATTCCTACTAGAGGAGTTTTGTGAGATCATAAAGTGTTAGTACCTTAAGTGTGGTTGGTACAAGCTTCTAAGTTAGCATTTTGAGTAGTTGTGTTCAATGCTTCTTTTCCTTGAACTGCTGAGTCCCCAGTGGGTAGAGAGGCCTGGTACTCTTCCTTTTTGTGATCTGCCTTCCTTTTTGGCCTCTGTCTTTGTAGGTCCTGAAATCTTACCCTTCCTGATTGTGTGTGTATGGGCCTGTGCTTTGGTGTCAAGGAAGAATGTATCACAGACAAACCTCCAATACTATCAGTTGGCAAACCAGTGGAATTCAATTCTGGGTAAGAATTTGGAACTATTCCAGGCTACAGTGTGTCCTACCTACTTTTGGAGGCTTCAGCTATTTATCATGTGACCAGGACTATGGTATTTTAAGGACTCTTTGAGTTAGCGTAAAGGTAAAGACAGAGCACTGTAAATTGAATAAAACTGGTAAATTAATATTATAGATTGGGAAGTAATAGGATTCTCCCACTTATTCTTTGTATGGAAGGATATTGAAAATTTAGAGACCCTTAACTATGGCTCTGGTTTTCCTTTTGCAGGTGTGAAGTGCATAATGAAGAGGAATCTAAAGCTAGGCTTCCCAAAAGAATGACCAAAATAAAATGCCAAGGTTGTCTTGACCAAACAACCTGAGAAAATTGGATTCCAGGCAAAGGAAATGTAACCAGAGAAGGTACAGGGAATGCCCCTAGCAGTCAAGAGAGAGTTACTATAGTATAAGGTAGAGCCTAGAAAGATTCTTGAGTGCCCTGTTTCAAAGCATATCTTTGCTTGTCTTGAGTTCAAGTTTTTTTTTGGGTCCGGTCGTGGGGCTTGAACTCTGGGACTGGGTGTTGTCCCTCAGCTCTTCAGCTCAAGGCTAGCGCTCTACCACTTGAGCCATAGCGCCACTTCTGGCTTTTTTCTTTTTGCTTATGTGGTGCTGAGGAATCGAACCCAGGGCCTCAGACATGCAAGGTAAGCACTCTACCACTGAGCCACCTTCCCAGCTCTTGAGTTCAAGTTTTGAGGACACTCAGCTGGGTTAGTTCAAGGAGTGGCAAGTTTTTACCCTGTTGTATTGGATGTTAGGTTGCAGTTAACAAGAAACACTGAGGTTTAGGGCTACCCATCCTTTGCATAAAATTTAGCTACATTATTCTGGGGATAGAAATAACCTATACCTGAGATGAAATACAGCTACAATTTCAGTCCAGCTTCATTTCTAGCTCAGTGTTTCTACATATGTGGTCTCTACACTACCAGAAGCAGCAGCAGCATGGCCTGAGAACTTATTAGAAATGCAAAGCTGAAGGCCGGGCTGGGCTATGGGTGGCCTATGCCTGTAATCATAGCTACTCAGGAGGCTGAGATCTGAGGATCACGGTTTGAAGCCAGCCCAGGCAGGAAAGTCTGTGAGACTCCTCTCCAGTAAAACACAAAAAAGCTGGAAGTGAAACTGTGGCTTAAGTGGTAGAGTGCTAGCTTTGAGCAAAAAAGCTCAGGGACAGTGCCTAGGCTCTGAGTTCAAGCCACAGGACCAGCTCATGCACTTGCGTGTGTGCACATACACACTCACAAAAGAAAGTGAATTGTAAAGCTGTGTCCCACTGAATCAGAAACTGGGCTTGAGGCTCAGCTAGTCTGTGGTTTTAGACACCTTTCAGGTGATTCTGGTACACAGAATTTGAGACCCACCATTCCAGCCAATGTTTACAACTGTAAACCAACTACTACGGCTAAAGTTTCCAGAAGCTTTGAAGCACTTGGAGTCATGCAGTCTGATTTGTGAGTTGGTCCTTAGGTGTTGTACTGTGCTTTTGTGTGTGTATCTTAGATGAGCACAGCTATTGATAAAGTACAGCTTTGGCGCGCGCACGCCCGCGTGCGTGTGTGTGTGTGTGTGTGTTTGTGTCTCTGTGTGTGTGTATGCACCATGCTGTTCCTGGGCCTTTTGTGCTCAAGGCTAATGTTCTACCATTTGAGCCATAGCCCCACTTCTGCCTTTTTCTGATAGTTAATTGGAGATAAGGGTCTCATGGATTTTCCTTCCTAGGTTGGCTTTGAACAGTGATTCTTAGATCTCAGCCTCCCAAGTAGCTAGAATTACAGGTGTGAGCCACAGGTGCCTGGCTCTTTTTTTTTTTTTTTTCCTGTCAGTACTGATGCTTGAACTAAGGCTTCACATTCTTATATGGCATTTTGTCCATAGATGGCACTCTACCACTTGAGTGCCTCTAGTTCATAGCTTCTTTTTTCATGAGACATTTTTAAATGTCTATTTAAAAATTTTTTATTAGCATAAATTAACTGTACAAGGGATTTCCTTGTTATATTTTCATAAAGTATATACCCCCCATCACTCACTTTTTTCGACCTTCCCTATCCTGCTATTCCTTTTGGTCCACCTTGCAAGCATTTCCCCCTTTGACAGTCATGCCACGTTGTTATTACTATTGCTATTATTTTACTACTATTATTTTTTGCCAGTCCTGGGCTTGAATTCAGGGCCTGGGTACTGTCCTTGAGCTGCTTTTGCTCAAGGCTGGCACTCTACCACTTGATCCACAGCACCATTTTTGGCTTTCTCTGTTTATGTGGCACTGAGGAATTGAACCAGGGCTTCATGTATGCTAGGCAAGCACTCACTAAGCCACATTCCCAGCCCCATGGTTTTTTCATTTATTATAAGCCTATATGTATTAAGACAATGTAGTATTATTTATAAGATAGATCAGTGGAACAGAATGAAGTCTAGTTTACCCAGATACATATGGCCAATTGATTTTCTTGGCACTAGACAGTCTATAGCTACTTTATTGAGAATTTCTTATTTAATTTTTTGGTGCCGTACTAGGGCTTGAACTCAGGACCTGGGTGCTTTTCCTTAGGTCATGCTCAAGGCTAGCATTCTACTACTTGAGCCACAGCTCCACTTCCAGCTATTTGCTGATTACTTGGAGAAAAGAGTCGCAGGGACTTTTTTTGTCCAGACTGGCATTGGACTATGATCCTTTGATATCAGCCTCCTGAGTAGCTAGGATTAGGCCTGAGCTACTGGGCCTTCCCTTTATGGAGACTTTATAGTGGTTGCGCAGGCATTCATTAATACTAATATTAAGAAAATTATGCTGTGGACTACAGATGTGGCTCAAGTGATAGAGTACCAGCCGTGAGCAAGAAAGGTGTCGGATGAGGCTCTGAGTTCAGACCGTGGTACAGTGCTCGCGTGGGTACACACCCGTGCGCGCACACACACACACACAAATGCATCTTACACTGTTGGATCACACTGTAAATCCTAGCTACTTAGGAGGCTGAGATCTGGAGGATTAGGGTTAGAAGGCACCCTAGGCAGAAAACTAGCTAGCTTTCATCTTACAAAAAGCAAGAAAGCGGGATTGGAAGCATGGCGCAAGTGGAATAATGCCAGCTGAGCAAGCAAACTGAGCAGACACAGTACTTTGAATTCATACCCGATTATCAGGGAAATGAAAACAAAATAATTTCTAAACCATAGTTGTTATGACTGTTACCTGGCATAGAATTTTGGACTTCAATCACTCACATATTTTATGCTGAAATAGACTCAGTTGTTCTAAAATAATGTGTACTTTTCTTGTGAACACTTTTTTGTCCCTCTGTATGTTGGCCTACCTCTAGTTAAAGTATAAATAAGTGTGTTTTTCTTTTTTTTGTGTGTGGTGGTTTTGGGGCTTGGACTTGGGCACTGTCCCTGAGCTTCCTTTGCTCAAGGTGAGTGCTCTACCACTTGAGCCACAGTGCCACTTCCAGTTTTTTTTTGAGTAGTTTATTAGAGATAAGTGTCTCATGAGGACTTTTTTGACCAGGCTGGCTTCAAACCATGGTCCTCAGATCTTAGCCTCCTGATTAGATAGGGTTACTAGGGAGAGCCACCAGCGCCCAGCTCATGAGCTTTTTTGATCCAGGCCAGCACTCTACCTTTTGAGCCACAGCTCCACTTCTGGATTTTTGGTCATTAATTGAAGAGTCACAGACCTTCCTGGCCAAGCTGGCTTTGAACTGTGATCTTTAGATCTCAGCCTCCTAAGTAGCTAGAATTACAGGCATGAGCCACAGCCACTGGCAGACCAAGATCTTTTTACAGCTCTCAATGTCAACAGTTAAACCAAAGTAGTTTGATACCTTTCTACCACTACCAAAATGCTTCTAAACAGTATGCATCTAACTACTGGTGTTTTACTGTGTTTTCTTTATCTCTGCTTTGCTATATGGAATGCTATTCATTGTCATGTTTGTTTTTTACCACTATCTATTGCCTGTTACATACATGAGGAATACCTAGGATTACAGATGTGAGCCACCAGTGCCTGGCTGAATATATGTTCTTAATCAGCAAAATAAAATTACTTGCTGGGGCTGGGAATGTGGCTTAGTGGTAGAGTACTTGCCTAGCATGCATGAAGCCCTGGGTTCGATTCCTCAATACTACATAAACAGAAAAAACCAGAAGTGGTGCTTTGGCTCTAGTGGTAGGGAGCTAGCCTTGAGTAAAAGAAGCTCAGGGACAGTGCCCAGACCCTGAGTTCAAGCCCCAGGACTGACCAATAAATAAATAAATAAATAAATAAATAAATAATTACTCGAATTCAAAAGTATTTATTGAATGACTTTTCTTTTTTTTTTTACTTTTTTTTTTTTTTTGTTCAGTCGTGAGGCCTGAACTCTGGGCCTGGGCGCTGTCCATCAGCTCTCCAGCTCAAGGCTAGCACTCTACCACTTGAGCCACAGCGCCACTTCTGGCTTTTTTCTTTTTTGCTTATGTGGTGCTGGAGAATCGAACCCAGGGCCTCATGCATGCAATGCAAGCACTCTACCACTGGGCCACCTTCCCAGCCCCTTGAATGACTTTTCTAAGTGTCAGTCATATCTAGGTACTGTTTGGGAATTATAGTCTCCAAAATGACATGCCAGAAGTTTGATTAGATCTGTATTTCACACCCTTGCCTCTCTTTCTCTCTCTCTTTTTTTTTTTTTTTTTGGTCAATCGTGGGGCTTGAACTCTGGGCCTAGGCACTGTCCCTGTGCTCTTTAGCTCAAGGTGAGCACTCTACCACTTGAGCCACAGCTCCACTTCTGGTTTTATAATGGTTTATTGGAGATAAAGAGTCTCACAGACTTTCCTGCCTGGTCTGGCTTTGAACCATCTCAGCCCTCATGAGTAGCTAGGATTACTGGTGTGAGCCACTGGCGCCGGCTACACCCTTGCCTCTTTAAAGTCTTGGTTTCTTTTCCTTCTTTTTGGGGGGTTGGGGTTGGGGTTGGGGTTGGGGATGGGGATATGGGGATTTGAATTCAAGTCCTCATGCTTGATAGACATTCTATCACTTGAGCCATTCCTCCATCCCTAAAGTCCTAAATATTTTCATCCTAAATCCCAGAGTATAGGATTCTTAGTTGTCCTCACTACTTAACTTTGACAAGTACTTTCCTAAACATAAAGGTTAAAGAAAGAAATAGGGTTTCACGATTCATTTTTTTTCTCTCTCCTAAGCATCATATCCAGAATGATGGCTCGAGACAGATTTACTTTTTTTTTTGAGTATAAAGAAAGCCGAGGGGCAGTTTCTGAGTATTCTGGGCCTGAAATGAGATATGTCAGCTCATCAAGAGGAGCAGCAGCAGATAATCACTACAAATAACAATTTTCTCAAGTGTTGACATTGCTTTGTTCTGAACGAAGAGCTTGGATAATCTTCATAGTGAGTTACTGAGCTATAAGGCTGAGATGCCTCTCCAAATATGTGCATAGGAGACCCAAGAAATTTGTATTTGGAAAATGTCACATGCTCTCAGTTACTAACCAAGCTGTCATTAAGGAACACACATTATTGCTTTCTAAAGACACATAGGACTGATTGCTAATCAGGAAGTTAACCAGTTTGCTGGTAGATGATGTTGTGGTGCATTTCCTATACTTTTTTTGTGTGCCAGTGTTAATGGCTTGAACTCAGGTCCTGGGTGCTGTCCCTTAGCTTTTATGCTCAAGGCTGTCACCTAATCACTGGAATCACAGCTATACTTCTGGCCCTTTGGTAGTTAATGGGAGATATGAGTCTCAATAGACTTTCTGGTGCTCTCTTTGAACCTCAATCCTCTGATCTGAACCTTTTTTTTTTTTTTTTTGTTAGTTGTGGGGCTTGAACTCGGCCTGGGCACTGTCCCTCAGCTCTTCAGCTTAAGGTGAGTGCCCTACCACTTGAGCCAAAGCACCACTTCCTGTTTTCTGAGTGGTTTATTGGAGATAAGAGTCTCACAGCCTTTCCTGCCTGTGCTGGGCCTTTCTTGCCCATGCTGGCTTTGAACTGTCATCCTCAGATCTCAGCCTCTTGAGTAGCTAGGATTATAGGCGTGAGCCACCAGCGCTGGCTTGATCTGAGCCTTTTAAGTAGTTGGGAGTATAGGCATGAGCCAGTGATACCTGGCTTACTGAATTTCTTTCTTTCTTTTCCTTTCCCTCCTCCCTCCTTCCCTCCCTCTCTCCCTCCCTTCTTCCCTCCCTCCCCCCTCTCTTTCTCTCTTTCTCTCTTTCTTTTTTTCTCTCTTTCTCTCCTTCCTTCCTTCCTTCCTTCCTTCCTTCCTTCCTTCCTTCCTTCCTTCCTTCCTTCCTTCCTTCCTTCCTTCCTTCCTTCCTTCCTTCCTTCCTTCCTTCCTTCCTTTCTTTCTTTGTCATGGGGCTTGAACTCTGGGCTGGCCTTTTCTGTTTATATGGTGCTGAGGAATTGAACCCAGTGCCTCATGTATGCAAGGCAAGCACTCTACTGCTAGGCCACGTTCCAGCCCCTTTATTTCTTTTATAAATGAAGTGAATGAAAGTGAGATGTGAATAATCCTCACAAAATTGTCTTTTCCTTTATAGTTATACTATCACTGATAAATCCAAAGACAAAGAAAAATATTCCTCATGTATATAACAGGCAATAGATAGTGGTAAGAAACAAACATGACAATGAATAGTATTCCATATAGCAAAGCAGAGATAAAGAAAACACAGTAAGACACCAGTAGTTAGATGCATACTGTTAGAAAGGTATCAAACTACTTTGGTTTAACTGTTGACATTGAGAGCTGTAAAAAGATCTTGGTCTGCCAGTGGCTGTGGCTCATGCCTGTAATTCTAGCTACTTAGGAGGCTGAGATCTAAAGATCACAGTTCAAAGCCAGCTTGGCCAGGAAGGTCTGTGACTCTTCAATTAATGACCAAAAATCCAGAAGTGGAGCTGTGGCTCAAAAGGTAGAGTGCTGGCCTGGATCAAAAAAGCTCATGAGCTGGGCGCTGGTGGCTCTCCCTAGTAACCCTATCTAATCAGGAGGCTAAGATCTGAGGACCATGGTTTGAAGCCAGCCTGGTCAAAAAAGTCCTCATGAGACACTTATCTCTAATAAACTACTCAAAAAAAGCTAGAAGTGGCACTGTGGCTCAAGTCTTAGAGTACTAGCCTTGAGCAAAAGAGGCTCAGGCCCAGACCCTGAGTTTAAGCCCTAGGACAAGTGGAAAAAAAAAAAACCCCAAACAAAAAAACCCAAAACCAAACAGGTTCAGCACCTAGGCCCTGAGTTCAAGCCCCATGACTAATGAGAAAAAAGATTTTCATCTTATATTTATTTATTGAATGCATATAAGTTTTTTTTGGGGGGGGGTATGGTTGTGGGCCTGAACTCGGCCTGGGCACTGTCCCTCAGCTCTTCAGCTCAAGGCTAGTGCTCTACCACTTGAGCCACAGCGCCACTTCCGGCTTTTTTCTTTTTGCTTATATGGTGCTGAGGAATCGAACCCAGAGCCTCATGCATGCAAGGCAAGCGCTCTATCACTGAGCCACCTTCCCAGCCCCTGCATATAAGTATTTTAATTTTTGAGTATCTTTGTATGTACATCACTATTTTCAGGCTATGAAATTCAATTAACACCTAAAGTTTAGGCTTATATTTATTTTTGTTTAATTTTTTATTGTTAAATACTAAAGGTGATATACAGAGGAATTATAGTTCATTATATTTCATATTAGGCAGCACTGAAGATGAGGTATCTCCCTAGCATAACTCCTGCTCTCTGAATACTTAGCTGGGTCTGATCTTAGTGATACTTTGAATCCTTTGGGGGAATCGTATTTCTATTTTGACTGCTAGAAATCTTAGCTTCTCATCTGTAGGCAGCTAGTAGTTAATATATAGAAACTATGGCCTGCACTCTGTGTTCAAATCACTAGACATCCTTGTTTTCATTTAAAGGTGAAATTCTCACCCAATATGTTTTTTAAACCACAGATTCTCAGGTTGGCATTGGTGGCTCACTTGTGTAATCCTAGTTACTCAGGAGGCTGAGATTTAACGGTAACAGTTCATGCCTGGGCAAGAAAGATCATGTCCAGTTAACCACCTAAAAACCTTAAATGGAGTTGGGGCTCAAGTGGTAGAGCACTAGCCTTGAGCAAAAAAGTGAATAGACAGTGCCCAGGCCTTGAGTTCAAGCCTCAGTACTGGCATAGAGAGAGGGGGGAGGTTGGGAGGGGAGAGAGAGAGAGAGAGAGAGAGAGAGAGAGAGAGAGAGAGAGAGAGAGAGAGAGAGAGAGAGAGAGAGAGAGAGAGAGAAAAACTGGGGGAAAAAGTGGTTGAAGGTGTGGCTCAGTTGAGAGTGCTAGCTAATGAGTCAAAGTGTCAGGTATAAAGTCCCAATCCTGGTCTTGGCCCTAAAAGAAAAAAAAAAAACAAACCTTTGAATTCTTCAAATTGATCTTTCTTGATTGCTTAACACATTCCCAGGGCTTCTGATCTCACTGAAGGTACACGGTCAGGTCTTGGCCACTAAGACCAGGCAGGACTGAATCCGTGCTGAACTCACTGACTCTCCTTTAATCCTCTTCATACTCTGCTCTCATTACACTGGGGTTAGCTCATCTTTTTAATGAAAACTGTTTCTGTAGTGGGTGAGCCATGGTAGATGATTACAGCTACCGGATGGATTTATTTATTTAGTTATTTTAAATCTAGCTTTTGATGGCAAGATATGAGGGCTGTATAAGTCGACTCATCCCTTGTGCACACCTACATTTGTTAAACATGTCTGAATGCACTCCAAGGGTCCATCAGTGGATGGGTAGATAAAGAAATGTGATCACATATATACACACAGTGGAATATTACTCAACCTTAAAATAGGAAATTTGGTCCTTTAGCAAAATATGATGAGCCTGGAGGACATTATATGCTGCATGAAATAAGTCAGACATGTAAATACAACTTGGCTTGATCTCACAAATGTGGAATCTCAAAATTATGCAACTAGTTGAGGTACAGAATAGAATGAAAGGATGGTGAGGAGGGAGGTAGTGAAAGTTGTGGGCCAGGTGGTTGGAAATGGGGAGTTGTTGGACCAAGGTAACAGAAGAAATGTTTTAATGAGGCATTGCACAGCATTTTTACTTAATAATACTGTATTGTATAGTTCATAGTTTTTTTGTGTTTTGTTTTTTGTTTTTGTGGTTCTGGGATTTGAATGTAAAGCCCTATGCTGCTAGGCAGGCACTTGAGCCATTCTAACAGCTTCTTTTTTTTTTTTTTTTTTCCTTTTTGCATTGACCATTTTCAAATGTCTGGGCTATCCTGGACAGTGATCCTCCCATTTGTGTTTCATTGTGTCCCTGGGATGACAGGTGAGTAACACCATTGAGTGAGATAATCTTAAAGCTGTTTTTTGTTTGTTCGTTATTGTGTTTGTTTTGTTTTTCTTTCCTCTCAAAGCTGGGACTCTGCCACTTGAGTTACACCTGACCTCTGTCCCCCACCCCCTTTTTTAACCTAGAGTAGCAAACCATGATCTTTCTCTCTCCCTTCCTTCCTTCCTTCCTTCCTTCCTTCCTTCCTTCCTTCCTTCCTTCCTTCCTTCCTTCCTTCCTTCCTTCCTTCCTTTCTTTCTTTCTTTCTCCCATTGGTCATGGGGCTTGAACTCTGGTCCTGAGTGCTGTCCCTGAGCTCTTCAGCTCAACGTGAGTGCTCTATCACTTGAGGCACAGCACCACTTCTGGTTTTCTGGTGGTTAATTGAAGATAAGAGTCTCAAGGACTTTCCTGCCTGGGCTGGCTTTGAATTATGATCCTCAGATCTCAGCCTCCTGAGTGGCTAGGATTACAGTCGAGAACCACCAGTGCCTGGGGAAATCATGATCTCTTGATCTCCACCCTCTTAATAACCAGGATTATAGGCTTGAGCCATTACATCTGACTAAAGAGTTGTTTTTTCTAATGTTCATAGTTAAAAAAAAGTATTCTCGGTGATAGATACATTCATTAGTTTTTCGTTTTGTATACATCTATCACAGCATCACATAAAGAACAAAACATATCTGTCAATCATATCTCTAAGGGGTAGATACATTGCCACTATACCCATATCAGTGCTGCTGTACCTGGCTGGTAAAAGTGTTGAATACTTGTACAGTTCCCCCTGAGAATTAAATTCACTGACCATGCTGTTGTTCCATCCTAGTGCATTTTTTAGCCATTGTTTGAAAACAACCATCATTGGCCTTGTACCCATCCATCTCTCATATTTTTGTCCCTTGTGAATCAACTGAACTTCTTTAGTACCTTCCTTTGGACTAGCCAGTATGAAACTGCTCCTCATCTTGGTCTGTCTTTTTTTTTTTGGGGTGGGGGGTCTGGTCGTGGGGCCTGAACTCTGGGCCTGGGCGCTTTCCCTCAGCTCTTCAGCTCAAGGCTAGCGCTCTACCACTTGAGCCACTGAGCCACTTCCAGCTTTTTTCTTTTTGCTTATGTGGTGCTGAAGAATTGAACCCAGGGCTTCATGCATGCAAGGCAAGCGCTCTACCACTGAGTCACCTTCCCAGCCCGTCTCTTATTTTTGTGTGCAGTGCCCTCTAGCGGGTACCAACTACTATGCTAGGAGTATAAACCAGGAGCAAAGAGATATTTTTCTTAAGTTCTTTTTTTTTTTGTTGTTGTTGTTGTTGGTTGTGGGGCCTGAACTCTAGGTGCTGTCCCTCAGCTCTTCAGCTCAAGGCGAGTGCTCTACCACTTGAGCCACAGCGTCACTTCCAGCTTTTTCTGCTTATGGTACTGGGGAATCGAACCCAGGGCCTCATGCATGCAAGGCAAGCACTCTACCACTCAGCTACCTTCCCAGCCCTTGAGTTCTTTCTTTTTGGTCAGTCCTGGGCTTAAACTCAGGGCCAGGGCACTGTCCCTGAGCTTCTTTTGCTCAAGGCTAGCACTCTAAAACTTGAGCCACATTGCCATTTCCAGTTTTTTCTGTGTATGTGGATTGAGGAATTGAACCCAGGGCTTCATGCATGCAAGGCAAGCACTCTGCCACTAAGCCACATTCTCAGCCCCTGAGTTTCTTGTCTTTCCTTTAACTTCTTTCCAGCCTCTCCCTCTCCCCCAAGTATAATAGAAAGTGAATAGAAATAGTTTCATATCACTAGCTGCCTTTTGAGGTTTTCTATCTTTCATTTACTTCCTGTTTTCTGTCCTTGACGTTTGCTCTCAGGATTGGTTAGCTTATATTTGCCCTGTCCTCCAACACCATTAGTAAAGTAATTGTGGGACAAGGGTTGTACTTTGGGTCTCAAAGAATAACCAATTTTCCCAGCACCATTTGTTGAAGAGACTTTTTCTCCAATGGATATTCTTCTTTGTCAAAAATTAGTTGGTTATAGCTGTGTGGTTTAATTCCTGAGTCTTCTCTACTGGTCCATTGGTGCTTGGGTTTGTATTTATGCCAGTACGATGCTATTTTTGACCCTTCTGGAGTATTTTTTTTTTTTTTGGCTCCGGTCGTGGGGCCTGAACTCTGGGCCTGGGTGTTGTCCCTCAGCTTTTCAACTCAAGGCTAGCACTCTACCACTTGAGCCACAGCGCCACTTCCGGCTTTTTTTCTTTTTGCTTATGTGGTGCTGAGGAATCGAAAAGCGCTCTACCACTGAGCCATCTTCCCAGCCCTGGAGTATTTTTTAAATTAATTAATTTTTGCCAGTCCTGGGGCTTGGTCCTGGGCACAGTCCCTGAGCTCCTGTGTGCTCAAGGCTGGCACTCTGCCAGTTGAGCCACAGCACTACTTCTGGCTTTTTCTTGTGATTAATTGGAGATAAGAGTCTCATGGCCTTTCCTGCCTGGGCTGGCTTGGAACCATGATCTTTAGATCTTAGCCTCCTGAGTAGCTAGGGTTACAGGTGTAAACCACCAGCACCTGGCAGGAGTATTAATTGTAATCTTTAGAGAGACTTTCAAAGGTTAAAAAAAAAAGTTTGAAATGTACATGGTAAATGGTTAATTTCTTTATCCTTTAGCTAATTTTATAAATTAAAGCACATTTCCAAGAATTACACAAAGATAGATAATCATTGTATTTTGTAAATAATAGTGATATAATTAGTACTAATTCTTTTTTTTTTTTGGTCTGGTCGTAGGGCCTGAACTCTGGGCCTGGGTGCTGTCCCTCAGCTCTTCAGCTCAAGGCGAGCGCTCTACCACTTGAGCTACAGCGCCACTTCCAGTTTTCTGGTGGTTTATTGGAGATAGGAGTCTCACGGTCTCTCCTGCCCGGGCTGGCTTTGAACCGCGATCCTCAGATCTCAGCCTCCTGAGTAGCTAGGATTACAGGCGTGAGCCACCAGCGCCCGGCCCGGCTTTTTTCTTATGTGGTGCTGAGGAATCGAACCCAGGGCCTCAGGCATGCAAGGCAAGCACTCTACCACTGAGCCACCTTCCCAGCCCCAATTAGTACTAATTCAAGACATTACATAGAAACCTGTGAAGCAGTAGCATCATTTCATTATGTGTGCTGGGCTCATGTACATGCAACTATCTGAACAGCCTGCAAATAGAGAAAGTACCATGAACTCACTAAAATAATAATGAGTGATCTTTTCCCCTAGCTTCTGCATTTGTGAACTTTTCAAATTTTCAACAATGATGACATACTAATTTTAATTTAATGATGATAAGGTAAGATACATTTATTTAGAATGTAGAACACCAGTAGAAAAAAGGTCATAGACATTTCAATAATAGATAATGGATAATACACAGAAAAATAAAATCTCAGTAATTTCTTAGTTTTTAATTTTTTTGTATTTCATAAAATGCATTTTATTTATTTTTTATTTTTTGGGTCCAGTCGTGGGGCCTGAACTCTGGACTTGGGCGCTGTCCCTCAGCTCTTCAGCTCAAGGCTAGTGCTCTACCACTTGAGCCACAGCGCCACTTCCGGCTTTTTTCTTTTTTGCTTATGTGGTGCTGAGGAATGGAACCCAGGGCCTCATGCATGCAAGGCAAGCGCTCTACCGCTCAGCCACCTTCCCAACCCTATAAAATGCATTTTATTAGGGATGAACAGAGCATATACTGTGATTCATACTTAATGAAAATACATTAAAAAAGTAAATGGCAGCTGGGTACTGGTGGCTCATGCCACTAGCTACTCAGGAGGCTGACCTCTGAGGATCATGGTTTGAAGCCAGCCTGGGTACGAAAGTCTCAGATTCTGATCTCCAGAAGTGGAGTTGTGGCTGAAGTGGTAGAGCACTAGCTTTGAGCAAAAGGAGCTCAGGGACAGCTCCCAGGTCCAGAGTTCAAGTCCCAGGACTGGCAAAACACAAAAAACAAAACAGAACAAAAAACAACCAGAGCCACACTTCATTGGAATTAATAAAGTAATTCAAGGCTGAAGCACTTTTGAGAATGGTATGACAATTGTATATTGGAACTTTTTAACAGATGTGAGCAAGTTTGTATATTTTAGAAGAATAAGAAGGATGTACCAACCTCTTTTCACCCCCCCCCCGTCTTTCAGGGAAAAAAAATGGTGATATGAATGACAATAACCAAAATAACGTAGCCTGTATGGTGATGCATGCCTGTAATCCTAGCAGACAGGAGGCTAAAGAAGGAGAATTGGGAGTTGGAGGTCAGTATCTGCTATATAGCATGACCATCTATACAAACACTAAGCTTACTGTTTATTTGGTAGGTAGGCACTGTAAAGCACTTTATCTGAATTTCTGTGCTTAATAATTGGGAAAGAGGTTCAATAATGGCCATTTAAAAAACTTACAATGGTGTTAAACAGAAAAAAAATCCCTCCTTAGTTTAAGCACATTCAAGTGGAGCTAAGCAAGCTCTGTAACTCTGAATGCTTCGGGTGGTTAATGCCCTCTGGTGGCCATTATAGGAAATTACGAATTTAATATATTAATAAACACAAATGCCTATTGGAGAGTTGATAAGCAATGTTGTCCTGGGAACCTGAAGTCCTGGGTGTGTCCAGTGAAGTGTGATCATCTTTGTTATTGTTAAATACCCACTTCTGCTGGAAAAGAGCCAGTGAATTCAGAGCTATTGATATGTCAGAATTCAATACAGAATGGGTCTGGAACATAGAAATTGATGAGTATTAACCTGGGCAGACAGTCACTGTCTATTTTTCATATAAACATGAGGAAAGAGCTAAACTCTTAACTCATAGTAGCCAACACTAAAGACATGAAAGGAATTTAGTCTATGTAAAATTGGAAGTTTCAGAAGTAATTTTTTAAAATATAGAAATAGGATCGTATTTCATCAAATTGTAAAGAACTGGAGTTTGGTAAATAGGAACTGTGCCACATGAGCCACAGCCCATGTGACTTTACCTTTTAAAAGGTTTTAACAAAGGGAGAAGTCAGCACTGGCCAAGATGAAGAAAAACACCTTCCCTTTTAGAACACCTCAGTCATTTGTGAAACACGGAAATTTCTTTATTTCAGTACTAGAGGAATTAGAGTAGGATCTCAGGCTTACTAGGTTGGTGTACTACCGCAGTGCCATGCCTCTAGTCCCAATTTTTGCTGGTTATTTTTAGGATAGTCTCTCCTGCCACATAAGCCAGTGCATGAGCAGCAGTCTGCTTACTTTAGGTTTCCTGTTGCTGGAATTACAGGTATACATCATTGTGTCCAGCTTTTCTCTGTGGAGATGAAGTCTCATGGACTTTTCTAGTCCAGACTGGTTTGTAACTGAGGTCTTCCCAATCTCAGCCTCCCAGTTAGTTTAGGATTACATGCAAGAGCCATTGGCATCTGGCATATTATCATTATCATTGCCATTATCATTATTATTATTGCAGAGTACTGTTGTTGTTGTTGTTGTTATTTTGTGCCTATTCTGAGGCTTGAACTCAGGGCCTGGGCTCTGTCCCTGAGCTTTTTTGCTCAATGCTATTGTCCTACTAGTTGAATCATAGCTCCACTTCCAGCTTTTTGGTGGTTAATTGGAGGCAAGAGTTTCTCGAGTTTGTTTGCCTGAGCTTGCTTGAACCATGATCCTCAGATCTCAGCCTCTTGTGTAGCTAGGATCACAGGCATGAGCCACTGGCATCTGGCTCAAATGTATATATATATAGATTTATCTATCTATCTATCTATCTATCTATATATACACACACACGCACATACACACACATATATGTGTATACATATATATATGTGTATGTATATACGTATATATTTAATTATTTTTGTGCCAGTCCTGGGGCTTGAACTTAGACCTGGACATGGTTTCTGATACTTTTCTTTGCTCAGGGCTAGCACTCTACCACTTGAGCCACCCTTTTTTTTTTTTTTTTTAAATGCTTAATTGGAGTTAAGAGTCTCATGGACTTTTCTGCCCAAACTTGGGTTCAAACCACAATCCTCAGATGTCAGCAACCTGAATAGCCAGGATTATAGGCTTGAGCCTGGTGCCTGGCTAGGATTTTATTTTATTTATTTTTGTTGGTTGTGGGGCTTGAACTCTGGGCCTGGGCACTGTCCCTGAGCTCTTCGGCTTAAGGCGAGTGCTGTACCACTTGAGCCACAGTGCCACTTCTAGTTTTCTGGTGGTTAATTGGAGATAAGAGTCTCATAGACTTTCTTGCCTGGGCTGGCTGGCTTTGAACCACGATCCTCAGATCTCAGCCTCCTGAGTAACTAGGATTACTACAGGTGTGAGCCACCAGTGCCCTGCCCTTCTGGTCTTTTTATTTCCCAGCCCAGCCTCCATGAGGGGATCAGCTCTCTACTCTACACCCCTGCCTTGTGCTGTGTGCCACAGGCCCAAATACACTGACTATGAGGTGAAACCTCTGAGACCGTGAGTCAAAAATACTTTTCAGTTGACTCTCAGTATTTGTCACAATGATAGAAAGCTAGTAAGTACACCAGGTGTTCCCTGTCTTATAAATATGCTCAGTTACATCTTACAGTTTTTGGAAGGGTGAAGATAATTTTCTAGGAGAAGTGCTGCTAAACACACCTTTCCTGTGTTTTTGTGTTTTTTTTGTGTGTGTGTGGCTTTTTTTTGGGGGTGGGGTGGGGTGTTCCAGGGCTTTAACTCAGGGCCTGGGTGCCATCATTGAGCTTTCAAGCTCAAGTCTAGCACTCTACCACTTGAGCCACAGCTCCACTTTTCATTTCATTCAATTATTTATTTATGGTAGTTAATTGTAGATAAGAGTTTCACAAACTTTTCTCCTATTCTTTTTTTTTGGGGGGGGGGAGGGGGGTCCAGTTGTGGGGCCTGAACTCTGGGCCTGGGCATGTCTCTCAGTTCTTCAGCTCAAGGCTAGTGCTCTACCACTTGAGCCACAGCACCACTTCGGGCTTTTTTTCTTTTTGCTCATGTGGTGCTGAGGAATGGAACCCAGGGCCTCAGGCATGCAAGGCAAGCGCTCTACCACTGAGCCACCTTCCCAGCCCTCATCTACACTTCTTAATAGCCACAAAATATTCTGTACCATGAAATACTTCAGTTGAATTCAGACATTTCTCATTTCCTGCTTTTTTGGTGTTACTATTAAAAATATTACAATGAATATTCCTTTTTTGGGGGTGGTGGACATGGGGCTTGAAACTCAGGCCCTGGGCACTGTTCCTAAGCTTTTGTGCTTAAGGCTAGTTCTCTACTACTTGAGTCACTCCTCTCCTACCAGCTTTTTTATTCCTGTTTCTTTGGGTTAAATTTCCGGATTTTCAAGTGGAAGAGCGTCCATAGTTTCACAATACAACATTCTTAGATTACTTTCCACACACAAACTTGACAATGCTTATTTTCTCCTTCAGAGTGAAATAATTACCACACTTGAAAGTTTTTGCAGCCAGGTGCCGGTGGCTCACTCCTGTAATCCTAGCTACTCAGGAGGCTGAGATCTGAGGATGACAGTTCAAAGCCAGCCTGGGCTGGCTCCAATAAACCACCAGAAAACCGGAAGTGGTACTGTGGCTCCTGAAGAGTGCAAGGACAGTGCCCAGGCCCAGAGTTAAAGCCCCATGACTTACCAAAAAAAAAAAAAAAAGTTATTGCCAAATTATGGGTAAGAAAGGAGATCTTATTTTAGCTTTATTTTGCATTTTTCTGTTAGTGAGAATGAGTGCTGTTTCTGGGCATTTTGAATTTGTTAATGTGTGAAGTGGCTGTTCATACCTTTTGTACATTTAAAAAAATTGAGCTGCCTTTTAAAAAAAACTTGTAAGAACTCTAGGTAGTGTACAAATTATCCCCGTGTCTGTTAAAGACATTGTAAATCTTTCTGCAAACCATTTACTCTTTAACTTTGCTTACGGCATTTTTTTTTATGGGACAAGAAAACTTTAATTGTACATAGCAGAAGTATAAGCATATATTTCAGGAAAATTTTATTACACAAATATCATTTGCACACAAGTTGCTAAAACAAAATTAATGGCTTAATGGTGCAAAATGCAATTCTAAACATGGAGAGCACGCGTCAGCCCTTGCGCCCACCCCGCCTTTGGCACTGGGCTGCAGCTGTTTACCCAGCACACAGGACTGTCAGGCCAGCATCAGATGTTCTTCCTGTTCTTCGATCGACATAGATTGCATATACTTATTTAGTAGGTCTTCCTCCTTTTTTTCTTCATTCATGTAGGATTCAGAGTCATTTGAAGAAATTGGCTGCATGTTCAGTCTGCCTGATCTTCTGAAAATTTTCATTGATTTACATCTCGTTTTGGACACATGTCCATTTTTTAACCCCTCTTTGTTCCTCGGGGAGCGCCAAAGGGAATGCTGTAGGCTCCCTTGGGGTGCAGCCTGGGTGTAGGACAAGCCCTTTGCCAGTTGAAGGCGTCCTGTGGTGGCAGCGGAAGGCTGTTTCTGTGAGCAGCGGCAGCAAGGTGCACCTGGCTCCTGCGAGCTGTAATGAATCACTTGCATGTACTGCCTTTTCATCAGCATCTGCAGATAGCTGGAGTTGCAGATCTTCGTGATGCTATAGAGGTAACGCTTCTGGCTCACAGTGAGGTATGGATGCTTTAGGAAGCAGGTGTCCACCAGTGCCTTGGGGATGTGAATGGTCTGCAGGAGGGGCGTCTGCCGTAACTCGTGCAGCATCGCCATGTATGAGCTCATCTTGTGTCTATCTTTAATTCTTTCATTACTTTTGGCATTCTGGTAATATGAATGTTTAGCTGATCGGCGGCTGCCACCCTCAGTCTTGGCCCCGAGGGGCCCCTCAGCCTGGCCTGGCATCGCCTTGCACCCGTTGCCCGGCGCGGGGCTCCTACAGCATTTTTTGTCATTTGAAAATATTAATTTAGCTAGATGCTGGTGTTTCATGCCTTTCATCCTAGTTATTCAGGATGCTGAGATCTGAGGATAACAGTTTGAAGCCAGCCTGGCCAGGAAAGTCCATGAGATTATCTCGAAAAAGTGGTGTTGTATCTGAAAGTGGTAGAGCACTAGCCTTGGGCGAGAAAGCTCTGAGAATGTCTAAGCCCTGCATTCAAGCCCAGGACTGACAATAAATAAATAAATAAATAAATAGTGTTTATATAGTTGAGTATGTGATTTTTTTCCTGTCATAAATTATAGACTTGTATAAGAATTTCTTCAACTCTTAAGTTACACATAATTTCCTACATTTTTCAAAGTGATTTTAATTCCATTTTTCAGTCTTGAGATAATTGTAGTTTATATGCAGTTTTGTGGACTCATGATATCCTTCAGATCCTAACATCTTAAACCATCATATAATCTTACCATCATTTCATAAGTCAGGTAAAAAATACATTTCTTTTTGGACAATGTCACATCCTCCCCTGTCTGTGTACCCCATGTTTGGGTGGGTTTTTTATTTGTTTGTTGGTTTTTATTTTTGTTTTTGCCAGTCCTGGGGCTTGAACTCAGGACCTTGGCACTGTCCTTGAGCTTCTTTTGCTCTACCACTTGAGCCACAATGTCACTTCTGGCTTTTTCTGTGTATGTGGTACTGAGGAATTGAACCCAGGGCTTCATTCATGCTAGGCAAGCACTCTCCCACTAAGCCACGTTCCCATCCCCTCCCCCCCACATTTAGTTTGTATGAGAAACTGACAAATAATTTTATAGAGTTGGACATTTTACATTCCCACCAGAAGTGCAGGAATGATCCAGATCTCCACATTCCTAGAAACATAAGTGTTATCACTATTTTTATGTTAGCCATCCCATTTTTTATATACCATAGAATTAATCATTTTAATGTGTGAAACAGAAATCCAATACTCATTCCTGCTTCTGTAAGTCTCTGACAATTGGGGACTTATTTTTAGATATTTCATGTGCATTGAATTGTGTAATATATAACGTTTAATATTTGGCTTCTTTCACTTAACAAGAGTTTTGAGGTTCATCCATGTTACAGTAGCTCATATCTGTCATAGTGACCTTCTAATATATATTTCAGTTGTGCAGTCTTGCTTAACAAGTAAGATTGAGTAAGAACTAGCTTTTAAAAATGGATTTCTTGTGGGTGACAGTGGCTCACGCCTGTAATCCTATCCACTCCGGAGCCTGAGATCTGACAGGAAAGTCTGTGAGACTCTTATCTCCAGTTAACCACCAGAAAACTGGAAGTGGCGCTGTGGCTCAAATGGTAGAGCACGAGCCTTGAGCTGAAGAACACCCAGGCCCAGATTTCAAGCCCCATGACCAATCCCCCCAAAAATAGATTTCTCAGTCAGATGGTGGACTGACACCTAGCCAAACAAGCTCAGAGAGTGAGAGGCCCTGAGTTTAAATTCCAGTACCAGCAAAAAAAAAAATCTATTTCTCTGTTATTTTCCTATTTACAGTTTTAGTGACTTCTGGTCTTTATCTTCTTTTTTCTTTGTATTTATTTGTCTGTTTTCCTAGTGTCTTTTTTATATTATATTTTAAATTGCTATCAGTAATTTTATTTATTTATTTATTTATTTTGGTTATGGGGCTTGAACTCTGGGTTTGGGCGCTGTCCCTCAACTCTTCAGCTCAAGGTGAGCGCTCTACCACTTGAGCCACTTTACCACTTCTGGTTTTTGGTGGTTTATTGGAGATAAGAGTCTTATGGACTTTCCTGCCCAGGCTGGCTTTGAACTGCGATCCTCAGATCTCAGCCTCCTGAGCAGCTAGGATTACAAGTGTGAGCCACTAGCACCCGGCTGCTATCAATAATTTGAGAGGATTTCATTGTGGTAATTCTATACAGGCATACAATATACTTTGAACATATTCCCTTCATTTTATTTCCATTCCTCCCTTCTCCTCCTTTTTTCAAAGTCTTTAATAGATTTTATTACTTTACCTTCTTTTTTGGGGGGGGAGGGGGGTCTGATCGTGGGCCTGAACTCTGGGCCTGGGCGCTGTCCCTCAGCTCTTCAGTTCAAGGCTAGCGCTCTACCACTTGAGCCACAGCGCCACTTCCGGCTTTTTTCTTTTTGCTTATGTGGTGCTGAGGAATCAAACCCAGGGCCTCAAGCATGCAAGGCAAGCGCTCTACCACTGAGCCACCTTCCCAGCCCCTTATTACTTTACCTTCAGTATGCATATATACACATATGTGTAATATAGATAGATACATATAGATATATATGGAGAAAGAGAACTTCATTCCTCTTTACCCCTTAGTGTCCTTTCCTTTCCTCCCCTTCCTCTAATTTTGCCCAGACCTCCATTTTACATTCATGTCCAGTCATTATTACTTTCATCATTATCATAGTTTTAGGTCTATGTTTCACAAAATGAGCAAGAACATGTGATTATTTTGAGTTAGAAACTTAGATTATGGATTTGAGATCTTTCTTCTTTTCATCTATAAATGTTTTGTGCTATAAATTTCCCTCTCAGCGTTTTTAGCTGCATCCACAAATTCTTGATATGTTGCACTTTTCATTCTGTTCTAATGATTTTTTATTACCTTTTACATTTCAAATTTTATCCATTGATGTAGGTATGTTGCCTGTTATTTCAAGTGTTGATAGAATTTCTTCTTGTCTCCCTGTACTTTTCTAGTTTGATTTCATTATGGTGAGATAATATTTTAAGTCAAAGTTTAGATGCCCTACAACAGATCAACAGTAGTTCAAGCAAATGTAGTACATATACATAACTGAATTTTACTCATCTATTAGAAAGAATAATGTTATGCCATTTGCAGGGAATTGGATGGTTGGACCTAGAACAAATTGTGTCAAATGAAGTAAGCCAGGCTCAGAGAGACTTGTTTTCTCTCATGTGGAAGCTATATCTAAAATACAACTATGCATAATAACATATATAGAGCTTAATGTGTTTACACATAAACAGATTAACTAAAGGAGGGTATACTTAGGGAAGGAATCCTCTGAACAACTAAAGTATATTTATCAAAAAGAATACCAGGAAACAGAAACATGTGTTTTGGGAGGGTCAAAAGAGGTACAGGAATGGAGGGAGGAATGGTGAGCAAATGCAGTTGTTGTATTCAATATACACTATGTAAAAAATGAACTACATAACGTGTGGGTAGGGTAAGGCTTAACATTGTCAAGAAGCATTGTACTCACAACTTGACTGACAAAATTGTAACTCCTTTATAACAAGAAAAGAAGCATCAAAGCTTGTTTAATGACCTAAGAGATTATTCTTTCCTTTGATTTGATGCACCTATCTCTATTCATCTGAATCCCTCCATGCAGTAATTGGAAAAATAAATATTTGTTAATTTTAAGTCTAAGAATTACACTCTTGTAATCTCTATCTCTGATATAAGTCTAAAACTTATATGTAATCTCCATCTTCTGTAGTTAGTAAGAAACCATTTATTCACTCTGCTGCAGTTTCTTAGTTGCATTTCACATAGTTGTCTGTAGGTGGCAGCAAAGCAACACAAAAAGAAAAACAATTTTTTCCTCCTCCTTTTGTGTTTTAAAGAAAGATGCAAATAGGTGGATTTCTGCTGTTTTGAAAGCTGGAATATTCCCTTGGAAAATAACCATTTTAAATGTCTTTACCAGTTTTAGAGATAAAAAATATTTTAAGCGGCCTTTTAAAAATTATTAGGTTGAATTCACTTTTATGTGTTTTTATTGGTTATTTTTCCCCATAATTTATTTTTTCATTTTCATTTTTCATATTCTTATTGGGTATTTTAAAGGATACCTGATTTTTCATTTTTATTATTATAGAATAAAACATGTATATACACATATAATACACATACATATATATATATATATATGCATACATACACCTATATATAAAATTAGAAATGTCAGAAACATTGTAAGGAGAAAAGCAAACCTACATGCTACCGCTTTTAACATTCTGATATACTTTGCCCATTTCTACAGTATTAGTATTTTGGTGAGATATTTGGAGATTAAAATTACATATTTTATCTAGGTTTGCTTCCAAGTTTTGAAATGAAATCAATATCAGATCCTTTCTATCTCACTAAGCTTTTTTCCTTTAAAATTATTAAAGATTTAAAAATAACATTTTTATAGATGGTTGATTTTCTTTTTTGGCAATACTGGAATTTGAACTCAGGACCTCATACTTGCTAGGCAGGTGCTCTACTACTTGAGCCACACTCAGCCCTTTTAATTTGTAGTTAGTTTTCTGATAGGATTTTGAGTCTAGGTTTGCCTGGGATGACAGCCACACACTACCAATGCCAGGCTTTTATAAGTTGAAATGAACTAGTACTAACTTTTAGCTCAGGTTGGTCTTGATCCATGATCTTCCTACTCTCTGCCTCCGAGTTACCTAGGATTACAAATATGAACTATTGTGTTTGATTTTTTTTTTTTTTTTTTTTGCTAAGGGACTTTTTAATAGTTTTTTTTTTTTTTTTTTGTCGGTCATGGGGCTTGAACTCCGGGCCTGGGCGCTGTCCCTCAGCTCTTCAGCTCAAGGCGAGCGCTCTACCACTTGAGCTACAGCGCCACTTCCGGTTTTCTGGTGGTTTATTGGAGATAGGAGTCTCACGGTCTCTCCTGCCCGGGCTGGCTTTGAACCACGATCCTCAGATCTCAGCCTCCTGAGTAGCTAGGATTACAGGCGTGAGCCACCAGCGCCCGGCTTTTTAATAGTTTTTTAAAAGTGATATACAGAGGGGCTACAGTTACATAAGTCAGGTAAAGAGTAAATTTCTTTTTGGACAATGTCCACCCCTTCCCTTGCTCTCTTTCTACTTTTTCCCTCCTGTCTCCACAAGTTGGATAGTTCATTTTCTAGTGAGTATGAACACTGTGTTTGTTTACCCTTTGTCTCTCTGATTATTTTTATATTTATCCTTCCAGGTCATATTTGAATAACTGTCAGTACCTCTCCCATTTAGGATTTCTTTAGATTTATGTTGTTTGAAGTCCGTATATTAATTTGAGAAGTTACATCCAAAAATACAGTATATTCCTTTCCATACTTTATTCTCTCCAGTAAAGTTTTGTTACTTTCTGCATTTAAATGCAGAGTATTTCTTCATAAATACATTTATAACATTTTCTGTTTTCCTCAGTGACTAGAATGGTTTGACAAGCAGTGGGGAAATGACTGCCCATTAATTTGCTCTTGTACTGAATGAAATGATTAACGTATCTTTTTTTTTGGTCCGGTCGTGGGGCCTGAACTCTGGGCCTGGGCGCTGTCCCTCAGCTCTTCAGCTCAAGGCTACCACTCTACCACTTGAGCCACAGCGCCACTTCCGGCTTTTTTCTTTTTGCTTATGGGGTGCTGAGGAATAGAACCCAGGGCCTCATGCATGCAAGGCAGGCGCTCTACCACTGAGCCACCTTCCCAGCCCCACATGATTAACATATCTTAAGTTTGTGATCCAGTACTCATTGGCCTTCATTTTTTGTTGTTGTTGTTGGTGGTGGGGGTGGTAGTGGTTTTGGGGCTTGAACTCAGGGCCTGGGTGCTGTCCCTGAGCTTTTTCACTCAAAGCTAGTTAGTTCTCTACCACTTTGAAAACTTCCAGGTTTCTGGTGGTTAATTGGAGGTGAGAGTCTCATGGGTTTTCCTGCCCAGGCTGGCTTTGAACTGTGATCCTCAGATCTCAGTATACTAAGTAGCTAGGATTACAGGTATGAGCCACCAGCACCAGGCTTAGAACTCATTGGAACCTTTGCAGTAATACTTGTTTATTATTGACACAGTGGGCAATGCAGAAAAGGGAAAAGAAGAAAAAGAGTCTTTTCTAATCTCAAAACGTGCTGTCAACTGTATAATTCCTTTGTATTCTTTTTGGGTTTCTTTGTGGTTATATATGTATATACACATGCACCCATTTTTTTTCTTTTTTTTTTAAATTAAATTTTATTTTATTTGTGAACATACTGTACAGAGGGGTTACAATTACATGGGCAGGATAATGTGTACATTTCTTACCAAGCATTGCAGCCTCCTCCTTTGCCATTTTTTTTTTTTTTTTGTTCATAGTCATGTAATTAGAAATGGAAACATGCTTCTAAAAAAAATCAATGTATACTGGGCGCCAGTGGCAGAAAAAGGCACTATGAGACTCTTATCTCCAATTTAACTACTCAAAAAGCCAAAAATAAATAAAGCTGTGGCTCAAGGGGTAGAATGCTTGCTGGGCACATAAGCCCAGAGACAGTACTCAGGCCCTAAGTTCAAGGCCGTGGACCAGCACCCAGAAAAAAAAAATAGTGTAGAAAATGTATAAAGATATAGAAGAAAAAGTGCAGATTTTTGTCCTCCACAAATTTAATTCTCTGTAGCCCATCCCCAACAAATAGTTCAGTAGTTAAATATGCAACTTTACAGCGCCCTGTGTGCTGTGCTCGAGTGTGCTCACCTCACCCTCTCTGTCTCTCTCTGTCTCTCTGTCTCTCTCTCTCTCTTTGTCTCTGTCTCTCTCTCACACACACACACGCACACACATACGTTTTTGTGGTCTAATTCTTATTTACTTAATATTATATTAATTAATTTTGTGCCAGTCCTGGGGCTTGAACTCAGGGCCTCGGCACTGTTCCAGAGATTATTTTGGCTGTTATTTATTTTTTAAATAAAGTTTTTTATTGTGAAAATACTGTACAGAGGGGTTAAAGTTACATGAGCAAGTAATGAGTACATTTCCTATCAAGCATTGTTGTTTCCTCCTTTGTTTTTCCCTTACCATCCCTTCCTTCCCACCTCCCCAACTACCACCCCCTTCTTCCCCCCTTCCCCCCCCCCACCTAAATTGTAAAGTTCGTTTTTAAACATAGCGTCTTGTACATCTCATTATTGCAATGAAAAAGTATATTTCTGTGATTGAAACCATCCAGCCTGTGTTGGTTTGCTATAGCAGCTCTACCAAACTAATACATCTGCCCAGACAGAAAGACAAACAATCCTATCTTGTTTATACTTCCTTAGGATGGAGTCTGACTCCTGTCCCCTTGCTTTGGAGAAAGCTTTGTTCAGAAAGGATATCCTGGAATAAAGATTGGCTGTTATTGTTAAAGCTAGCATTTAACACTTGAACTATAACTCCACTTCCGTTTTTTTCCTGATTAATTGGAGATTAAAGTGTCTCATGGACTTTTCTTTGAACCATGATCCTCAGATCTCAGCCTCCTGAGTAGCTAGGGTTACAGGCATGAGCCACTAGCATCTGACCTCTTGGTTATTTTTTGACTCTTTCATATTTGTATGAAAAGAATACATTGTATACCTATTTAGTGTTAAGGTTTCTATATAGCTATTAACGTTTATAATTATGCTATTCAAATTCCTGTTACCACTAATTATTGTTTTTTTTTCTACTTGTCTATGGATTTGGGAGAAAACAATTCATTTTGAGTGTCTGCC
Organism: Dipodomys merriami; assembly: GCF_024711535.1. NCBI lineage: Eukaryota > Metazoa > Chordata > Mammalia > Rodentia > Heteromyidae > Dipodomys > Dipodomys merriami. The sequence continues at coordinate 63,495,702 of NW_027204492.1, forward strand.
ACATGGTTAATTGGTGACAGAATCTCACAGACTTTTCTGCTCAGCTGACCTCAAACCACAATTCTCCAAATCAGCCTTCTGTGTCTCTAGGCTTATAGGTATGAGCCTCTGGTGCCCAGCTAGCTTTAGGACAATTTAGTAACTTCAAAAGATATCCCATCAAGTTTAGCTATCTCCTCTCTCTAATTTGACCATACTCTCAGCCTAAGGACACCACTAATCTTTTTTTCTGTCTATATATTTTCTCATTTTGACATTTTATTTTATTTTTTTGTGTGCCAGTTCTGGAGCTTACTCGACTTGGGTACTGTCCCTGAGCTTCTTTTGCTCAAGGCTCATGCTCTAGTGCTTGAGCCACAGTGCCACTTCTGGCTATTCATTGGTGATAAGAGTCTCATGGACTTTCCTGTCGGGCCTGGCTTTAAGCTGTAGGACTGATTCTAGACATTTTAGATAAATGGAATATATAGCATGTAGTCTTTTCTGATAGGTTTGTTTGACTTAGCATGATCTCCTCAAGGTTCATCTAGCTTGTAGCTTGGGTCAGTATTTACATACTACCTACCATCTGATGAAATATTTTGATAGGTTTTTACCTTTTAGCTATTGTAAATAATGCTACCTGGATCATTTCTGTGAATTTTTCTTTGTGGATATGTATTTTCATTTGTTTTGGGATTTATAGCTAGGAGTAGAATTGCTGGGCCAAATACTTCACATTTCCAGAAGTTGCCAGGTTGCTTTTAAAGCAGCTTTACCAGTTTATAGTCTCACCACTAGTGTAAAAGATTGCTGATTTCTCCACATGCTTGCCAACAATTATTGTATTTGTATTTTTTATTCTAGCCATCCTAGTGAGTAAGAAGTGGTCTCTGATTGTAGTTTTGATTAGCATTTCCCTGATGACTAAATGATGGTGTTTATCTTTTCATGTGCTTTTTTGATATTTGTAAATCTTTGGAGAAATGTTTATTCAGGTCTTTTACACATTAAAAATTTTTTTTATTATTATTAAGTTGTAGGAGGTCTATGTAGTTTAGAGATGAATACTTTATGAGATAAATGGTTTGCAAATATTTCCTTTCTGTGGGGTGTCTTTCACTTCATGTCTTTAAGAATAAAATCTGTAATGTTTGTTTATCTTATCATTCCTGTGAGATATTTCAGATGCTGGAATAGATATAAAATTCACATATACTTGCAGATAGAGAAATTCCCCAACTCATATGTAGGGTTAAGTAAGTAAATATGTTTCAATGTCAGGAAGAAAAAGTTTGACCTTTATAGTGGCCACATACTAGTTATGAATTTTTCTTACTTCTTGGAGCCTAGGCTCCAAGATGAGCATAGATATAGATTTAGAATGAGCATAAAATGTAATATTTAAGAATGGATGTCATCAAAACAGAAAATAAAAAGAAGTGTTGTAGGTGTAGAGAGATCTGAACACTTGGCAGTGGTGGCTGAGAATATAAAATGGTATAGCTGATGTGGAAAACTGTATGGTAGCTCCTGAAAAAGCAAAAATAAGATTTTCATATAATTCAAAAATTCACTTCTGGGCATATACCCAAAAGAACTGAAATTGGGATCTCAAAGAGACATATTGGCTAGGTTCCAGTGGCTCATGCTTGCAATCCTAGCTACTCAGGAAACTAAGATCTGAGGTTGGTGATTTGAAGCCAGCCTGGATAGAAAAGTCCTCAAGACTCCATCTTCAAAATAACCAGCAAAAAGTTGAGTGGGAGGCTGGCTCAAGTTGTAGAGCCCTAGCCATGATCAAGAAAAACCTAGGCCCTGGGTTCAAACACAGTTACAACCAAGGGGAGAAGAAAGGACAGGCTGGGAATGTGGCTTAGTGGTAGAGTGCATGCATGCATAAAGCCTTGAGTTTGATTCTTCAGTACCACATAAACAGGAAAAGCCTGAAATAGTGCTGTGACTCAAGTGATAGAGTGCTAGCCTTGAGCAAAAGAAGCTCATGGACAGTGTCCAGGCCCTGAGTTCAGCCCCAGAACTGGCAAAAAAGAAAAAGAAAAGGCATGTATGCACCCATGTTCACAGTGTCATGACTTTAAATAGACAAAACAGGAATGACTCAAATATCTGTCAGCAGACTAATATATAAGGAAAATGTAGAGTGTATATATAAGCAATGGAATTTTACCCAGCCTCAAAATGCTACAATGTGGGTGAACCTTGAGCAGACCATGCTAAGTAAAACAGGCCAACCACAGAAAGACAAACACCGTATGACTTTAATGATATTTTTTTACTTTCAGTGGTCAAGATCACAGTCATGAAGTGGCTGCCCAGTGGTAGGAGTGAAAGCATGGTGCTTATTGCTTAATTCATATGGTCAAAGGAAAAAAGTGAGTAAGAGGTAAATTTTATATGTGCATTTTACCACATTTCTTTTTTAAAATTTTTATTTATTGTTATTTTAAAGGTGATATGTACAGAAGGATTACAATTACATGAGTGAGATAATGAGTACATTTCCTTTCATACAGAGTCCTCCTCACTTCCAGTCCCTCCCTCCCATTTCTACTCATCATTTATTTTCCTTTGAAGGAAAAATATTTTAATTTTGATTAAAAAATATAGTTTATTCTTTCATATGTTTGTTTTGGTTTTTGGTATTGTAGCTAAGAAACCATTGTGTAATTCTAGACCAGGAAGATTTCTTCCTATGTTTTCTAATAAGAATCTTAGTTTTGGCTCTTACATTTAAGTTTTCCATTATGAGTTAATTTCTTTGTAAGGCATAAGGAAAAGGCGTGGACCTATTTCATTCTTTGGCATGTGTCAGTTGTTCAGCAGCATTGATTGAAAAGACTATATTTTCCTCCATTGAATTGTCTTGTCGTACTCTGTTGAAAATCAGTTAACTATAACCTGAAGTTTATTTATGGATTAGCAATTATAATACATTGATCTCTATGTCTGCCTTATGCCAGAATCATTCAGTATTGACTACTGGGGCCTTATAAAAAGCTTTTCCTTGATCTGTATATTATATTAATTGATTTTCATATCTTGAACCATTTTGCATTACTGAAGTAAACCCTACTGGGATATAGCGAATAATTTTTTTTTTGCGTGTGTGGCTGCCTGGGGTTCCAACTCTGGGCTTGGATTCTGTTCCTGAGTTCCTTTTTGCTCAAGGCTACCACTTTGAGCCTCAGTGTCACTTCCAGCTTTTTCTGTGATTAATTGGAGATAGGAGTCTCACGGACTCTCCTGCCTGGGCTGGATTTGAACCGTGATCCTCAGATCTCAGCCTCCTACATAGCTAGGATTATAGGTGTGAGCCACCGATGCCTAGCTGAATAATTCTTTTTATGTATTCTTTGTTTCAGTTTGCTGTTATTTTGTTGAGGATTTTTGCATCCCTCATTAGGGACCAATTAAGCCCAGGGCTTCAGTGTGCTAGGGAAGTATTCTGTCATTCAGCTACATCCTCAGCCCTCTGTCTTGTTTCAGTTCTTTTTGCCTTTCTAGAAAGGTGTCCATTTTGATGGTCCAGATGCTCAGTCACAAATGCTGGTGCTTGCCTAAATCTTAGTATGTGAGAGGCTAAGGTAGAAAAAAATACCATGAATTTGAAATCAGCCTGGGCCACATTGTTTCTGATAATTAGTTGTTAATCTTGTAGAGGTCTCTTTTGTGTACAATGAGTAACGTTTGCCATTTTGTTTTTAAAAACGTTTCTTGTGGGCTAGAGGCATGGATCAAGTACTAGAGTATTATACGTGAGCAAAAAACCAGAGTGGAAGCATGAGGCCCTGAGTTCAAGCCTCAATCATGTATGATGCATGGATGTGGATTTATTTCATTTTATTTTCTAGGATACAGGGATTAATATTATTTTGCCTTTTTTTGGTGTGTGTGTGTGGGTCTTTTTAGTCCTCTCCCTTCCTGGGAGCTGAGGCCTGAGCTCAGGGCCTTGCATTTGCCAGGCAATTAAATGCCCTTCCATGGAGATAATTCCCCAGCCTAAAGATTAATACTTTGTTTTCCATGAAATGTGGGAAGTAGCTGAGGGTGTGGCTCAGTGGAAGAACATGTATTTCATATGTGTGAGGCCCTGGGTTCAATCCCTAGCACTACATGAACAAACAAAAAAGCAGAATCCTGAAAAATGTGGGAAGCTTCCAGAAATTATTACTTTTTCTTTATTATTAGCATATATCTGTTGTACAAAGGGAATTTATTGTGATAGTTCTACACTTGTACAAATGTATCAACTTTACCCTATCACTCTCCCTTCTCCTCCTTCCCTGTTCTTAAAACAATGTCCAACAGGTTTCATTGTTCTATTATCATACATGCAGATAAAGTACATGTCCATATTTACTTGCTACATTTAGCCCAACCCCCTCCTGCAAGTACCCACTCCCCCCAACAGAGCTTGTTTTAGTTTCTGGTCATTTTTCATATTTATATTGTGTGTTAAAATTGCACCAGTAGTGTCAAGTGCTGGTGGCTCACACCTGTAATCCTAGCCGAGATTTGAGGATCATTGTTCAAAGCCAGCCTGGGCAGGAAAGTCTGTGAGACTCTCATCTCCAAGAAAACCACAATGAAAGCCAGAAATGATGCTGTGGCTCAAGTGGTAGAGCACTAGACTTGAGCAAAAGTTCAGGGACTTCGCCCAGGCCCCGAATTCAAGCCCCAGGATCAGGTTAAAAAAAAAAAAAATTGTAGCCGGGCGCTGGTGGCTCACGCCTGTAAATCCTAGCTACTCAGGAGGCTGAGATCTGAGGATCACGGTTCAAAGCCAGCCCAGGCAGGAGAGACCGTGAGACTCCTATCTCCAATAAACCACCAGAAAACTGGAAGTGGCGCTGTAGCTCAAGTGGTAGAGCGCTCGCCTTGAGCTGAAGAGCTGAGGGACAGCGCCCAGGCCCAGAGTTCAAGCCCCACGACCGACAAAAAAAAAAAAAAAAAAAAAAAAATTGTACCAGTGGGTTTCACATGGCATTTCAGATGTGCATATATTGATTTGGTCAGAATAACCCTCTCTCTTGCTTTCTCTTTTCTCACCCATCCATGTATATCTTTATACATAGTTAAACACAATGTATTACAAAATTATTTACCCTCTTATTCTTTCCTATTCCTTTCCCATCTTCTTCCTAAATAGTCCTATAATTAGAATAATATTCTGTGCATAAGTACATATAAACACACATATTTGGGTACATATGCATATGTATGTCTCCATGAGTATGTATCCATTTAGGTCCAGCTTCTATGTATGAATAAGAACTTACTGTTCATTTTTTTCTTAATATTTTGTTATGTTTTATAGCTTGTTTTTTTTTTTTTTTGTTTTTTTTTTTGGTCCAGTTATGGGGCCTGAACTCTGGGCCTGGGCGCTGTCCCTTAGCTTTTCAGCTCAAGGCTAGCGCTCTACCACTTGAGCCACAGCGCCACTTCCGGCTTTTTTCTTTTTGCTTATGGGGTGCTGAGGAATCGAACCCAGGGCCTCAGGCATGCAAGGCAAGCGCTCTACCACTGAGCCACCTTCCCAGCCCGTTTTATAGCTTGTATAATCTCTACCAACTTGTCTTCAAGTTTTTTTGTTTTGTTTTTGTTCTGGTTCTTGGGCTTGACCTCAGGGCCTGGGTGCCATTCCTGAGGGTTGTTGTTCTTTTTGTTTTGTTTTGTTTTTTTGCTTAAAACAAGCACCCTATCACTTGAGCCATAGCTCTACTTCCCCCATTTGAAGTTTTAATTTTCGTCTTTTGAATTTTCATTGTATCTTTTGTACAACAGTTTTTTAAAATTAATCTTCTATTAATTTGATGGGACATTATCATAGTTTCTTTAAACATGGTTTACTTTAAGTGTGTGTGTGTGTGCGTGTGCATGTGCATGTATTGGTCCTGGGGCTTGAACTAAAGGGCTAGAAAGCTAGGTTTTTTGCACAAGGCTAATATTTTGCCACTTGAGCCACAGTGACACTTCTGGCTTTTTCTCAGTAGTTTATTGGCAATGAGTTTCACAGAGTTTCCTGCCCAGGCTGCCTTCAAACTGTGACCCTTAGATCTCAGCTTCTTGAGTAGGTAGGATTACAGTGAGCCACCATCGTCCAGCCTCTTCTCCCTTGTGTTTTTTGCTCAAGGCTGGCACTCTAGCACTTGAGCCATACTTCTACTTTAGTCCTTTTGCTGGTTAATTAGAATTCACATTTCAGCCTTCTGAGTGATTAGGATTGCAGGTGTGAGTCACCTGTGCCAAGCTTAATTTACTTTAATACTTTTAGTACATTTATAATGGCTTTTTTTTCTTTTGGTGGAGATAGAGATTGAACTGAGAATTTTGTGTTAGACAGGCATTTTACCACATTATCCAGTCCTCCAGCCCTTTTTTTCTCTGATTATTTTTGAGATAGTCTCACTTTTTGCCCGACCTAAACTTTTCCTATTTGAACTTCCTGCTTTAGGTGAGGTAACAGGTGTGTGCTACTACACTGATTGTAATTGGGGGAGATCTCCAACTTTTCTCTCTAGACTGGCTTTGAACTGTCATCCTCCCAATCTCAGCCTCCTTACTGGGCTTTTGATTCTGTTCCTTAGACTTATGAGTTGGCTTTTATACCAGTATTTTTTTTTAAATTTTATTTTATTTATTTTATTTTTTTTTAATTTAATTTTATTTTATTTGAGAACATACTGTACAGAGGGGTTACAATTACATGGGCAGGATAATGCATACATTTCCTACCAAGCATTGCAGCCTCCTCCTTTGTTTACCCTTCACCTCCCTTCCCAGCCACCCCCCTCCCCCCCACCCAATCATACTCCCCTCCACCCCCCCCCACCGACATTGTAAAGCTGGTTTTGACATGACATTTTGTACTTCTCATTGTTGCAACAGGTCCACCTGAATCCTTAAACGACTTGTTTGTCCCCATCTCCTCCACATGTTATACTGACATCAAATATAGTGAAAGCGGGGGTTACACTGTGGGGGAGGGACATACAAAGCAACAAAGAAATAATCTTATAAATGCGTTAGAAACACATGCATGAAAGAAACGAAAACATTAAAATACATATCTAAGGGTTCATTTTCCTAACATCACATTATCTGATCTTTTCCGCTTGACTCATACCTATACTAGATATTGCAAATAAGGGAAACCATGGGACCTATGTTTCTTTGGGCCTGGCTTACTTCACTTAATATAATTTTTTCCAAACCTTTCCATTTCCTAACAAATGGGGAAATGTCATTCTTTCTGATGGAGGCATAGAATTCCATTGTGTATATATACCACATTTTCTTGATCCATTCATCTACTGAGGGGCATCTGGGTTGGTTCCATATCTTAGCTATGGTAAATAATGCTGCAATAAACATAGTTGTGCTGGTAGCTTTAGTGTGGTCTTGTTTATAGACATTTGGGTAAATGCCCAAAAGTGGGATTGCTGGATCATAGGGGAGATCTATGTGAAGTCTTTTGAGGAACCTCCATACTGCTTTCCAAAGTGGTTGAACAAGTTTACATTCCCACCAACAATGAAGTAAGGTTCCTTTCTGTCCACATCCCCTCCAGCATCTGTTGTTGTTAGAGTTCTTGATTTTTGCTGTTCTAACTGGAGTGAGGTGATATCTCAATGTTGTTTTGATTTGCATTTCTTTTATGGCTAGGGATGTTGAACATTTCTTCATGTGTTTTTATTGGCCATCCTTCTTTCTTCTTCAGAGAAGCATCTCTTTAAGTCTTTCGCCCACTTATTTATTGGGCAGTTGTTTCTTTGAGGATTTGTTGTTGGGTGGTTTAATTTTTTGAGTTCCAAGTATATTTTAGATATGAGACCCTTGTCCGTTGTATGGCTAGTAAATATCTTCTCCCAATCAGTGGGCTGTCTATTGATCTTGCTAGCTATGTCATTTGCCCTGCAGAAGCTCTGCAACCTTATGCAATCCCATTTGGCCAACCTTTCTTTGATTTGTTGTGTTTCCGGGTCTCTATTCAGAAAATTTCGGCCTGAGCCAAGGAGACCTAGGGTTTCTCCTATTCCATCCTGTAATGTTTTCAGAGTGTCTGCTTTGAGTTCAAGGTCTTTGATCCATTTGGAGTTGATTCTGGTGCAGGGTGATATATAAGGATCTAGCTTTTGTTTTCTACATGTAGTTAACCAATTTTGCCAGCACCATTTACTGAAGAGGCTGTCTTTCTTCCATTCTATTGTTTTAGCTCCCTTATCGAAGATTAGATGGCTATAGGTCTGTAGGTTCATTTCTGGGTTTTCAATTCTATTCCATTGGTCCTGAGGTCTGTTCTTATGCCAATACCAAGCTGTTTTGATTACTATGGCTTTATAGTAGAGTTTGAAGTTTGGTATTGATACTCCTCCAGCAGTGTTCTTTCCGTTGAGGAGCGTTTTTGCTATTCGGGGTCTTTTATTGTTCCATATGAATTTTTGGATTGCCTCTTCTATTTCCTTGAAGAATGAGGGTGGAATTTTGATAGGTATCGTGTTGAATTTGTAGATAGCCTTGGGAAGTATTGCCATTTTCATGATGTTAATCTTGCCAATCCAGGAGCATGGGAGGTTTTGCCATTTTTTAAGTTCTGTGTTGATTTCCTTTTTCAAGATTTTAAAGTTTTCATCATAGAGGTCCTTCACTTCTTTAGTTAAGTTAATTCCTAGGTATTTTATTTTTTGTGGGGCTATTACAAATGGAGTTGCTTTCCTAATTTCAGCCACACTTTTCTCATTGTTGGCATACAGAAAAGCCATTGATTTTTGGGGGTTGATTTTATAACCTGCTACTTTGCCAAAGTTTTGAATCAGCTTGAGTAATTTGGGAGTGGAGTCTATGGGATTCTTTAAATACAAGATCATGTCATCTGCAAAGAGGGAGAGTTTTATTTCTTCTTTCCCTATTTGGATCCCCTTTATGTCTGCATCTTGTCTTATTGCTGTAGCTAGGCATTCTAATACTAGATTGAAGAGAAGTGGAGAAAGTGGGCATCCTTGTCTTGTTCCTGAGTTAAGAGGAAATGGCTTTAATTTTTCACCATTGAGTATAATGCTGGCTGTAGGTTTGTCATATACAGCCTGTATTGTATTGAGGAATGTTCCATGGATTCCTAATTTTTCCAAAACCTTCATCATAAAGGGGTGTTGGATCTTTTCGAATGCTTTTTCTGCATCTATTGAAATAACCATGTGGTTCTTATTCTTGCTCCTGTTGATGTGATGAATAATATTAATTGATTTGCGTATATTGAACCAGCTTTGCATCCCTGAAATGAATCCTGTTTGATCATGGTGTATGATTTGTTTGGATGAATTGTTGAAGTCGATTGGCCAATATTTTGTTGAGAAGTTGTGCATCAATGTTCATCAAAGAAATGGGTCTATAGTTCTCTTTCTTTGATGAGTCCCTGCCTGGTTTTGGGATGAGGGTTATGATGGCTTCATAGAATGTGTTCGGTAGTGAGCTTTCTCTTTCAATTTCATTGAAGAGTTGGAGGAGTATTGGTGTGAGCTCTGCTTTGAAGGCCTTGTAAAATTCCGCTGCAAAACCATCTGGTCCTGGACTTTTCTTAGCTGGGAGGTCTCTTATTGCTGTTTCTATTACAATGCTTGATATGGGCCTGTTGAGCTGGTTTAACTCATCTTGGTTTAGTTTTGGCATGTCAATATTTGCTAGGAAAAGGTCCATTTCTGTCAAGTTCTCAAACTTATTAGCATAAAGTTTTGAGAAGTATTCCCTTATAATGTTCTGAATCTTGGTTGTTTCCATGGTGATGTTTCCATTCTCATCCCTGAGTTTATTAATTTGGGTGTGTTCTCTCCTTTTTCTGATAAGATTTGCTAATGGTCTGTCAATTTTGTTAAGTTTTTCGAAGAACCAACTCTTTGTTTTGTTGATTCTTTCTATAGTTTTTTTGGATTCTAATTCATTTAATTCTGATTTAATTTTGATTATTTCTTTCCGTCTACTGGATTGGGGTTTATCTTGCTGCTCTTTTTCAAGGAGGTTTAGATGTGTCATTAAATTGCTAGTTTCAGATCTCTCCAATTTGTTGATGTAGGAGCTCAGAGCTATAAACTTGCCTCTGAGTACTGCCTTTGCTGTGTCCCAGAGGAGCTGGTAATTTGTGTGTTCATTTTTGTTGAAAAGCATGAATATTTGAATTTCCTTTCTAATCTCTTCCATGACCCACTCTTGATTCAGCAGTGTGTTGTTCAGCCTCCATGTGATACCGGACTTTCTTTGGTGGCTTTTGGTGTTGAGTTCTAATTTTATTCCCTTGTGGTCAGAGAGAATGCAAGGTATAACTTTAATGTTTCTGAATTTAGACAAGTTTGCTTTGTGGCCTAAAATGTGGTCTATTTTAGAGAACGTTCCATGTGCTGCTGAGAAAAACGTGTATTCTGATGCTGCTGGGTGAAATGTTCGGTAGATGTCTGTTAAGTCTAGTTGATCTATGCAGCTGTTTAGATCTGCGGTTTCTCTGTTGAGTTTTTGCCGAGTTGATCTATCTAGTGGGGAGAGTGGTGTGTTAAAATCCCCAACAATTAATGTCTTTGGATCTATATGGGATTTGAGGGAAAGTAGTGTTTCTTTGATAAATTTGGGTGCTCCATTGTTTGGCGAATAGATATTTAGAATTGTAATATCCTCCTGAAGGAGAGATCCTTTAATTAGTATGTAGCGACCTTCTTTATCTCTTCTCACGAATTTTAATTTGAAGTCTATTTTATCTGATATTAGGATTGCGACTCCTGCCTGTTTATGGGGGCCATTTGCTTGGTAGATTTTGTTCCAGCCTTTAACATTGAAAATGTGTTTGTTTTTACGGGCAAGATGTGACTCCTGCAGGCAGCAGATAGAAGGGTCTTGTTTTTTAATCCAACTAGACAGTCTATGTCGCTTAATTGGAGAGTTCAGTCCGTTAACGTTAAGAGATAGGACTGAGAGGTATTTGGGAGTTCCTGCCATGTTATCCACCTTCTTGGGGGCTGCGAAAACTGGGTTCTTCCTATGGTTCTTGGAGTCTCAGTTTGGGTGCAGTTTCTTGGCCTTTGTTGTGGTCTTGTTGGTTTTCTATGTGTAGGACATCTTTAAGAATCTTTTGTAGGGCTGGTTTGGTGGAGATGTATTGTTTCAATTTTTCTTTGCTATGGAAGGTTTTTATTTGGCCTTCAGTTATGAAGGAGAGTTTAGCTGGGTACAGTATTCTTGGTTGATAGTTGTTTGATTTTAGGGCATGGCATACATCATTCCAGGCTCTTCTTGCTTTGATTGTCTCTGCTGAGAAATCTGAGGTAATTCTAATTGGTTTCCCTTTATAGGTGATTAACCTTTTCTCCTTGACAGCTTTAAGGATCTTTTCCTTGGTCTGGGTTGATCCTGTGTGGATTATAATGTGATGGTGGGATGTCCTATTCTGGTCGGGTCTATTTGGGGTTCTAAAGGCTTCTTGTATCTGAATAAGCCTATCTTTTTGCATGTTTGGGAAGTTCTCTGCTAGGATCCTGTTAAACAAATTTCCTAGACCATTAACTTCTGTTTCTAGGTGCTCCTCTACACCCATTATCCTTAGATTGGGCCTTCTGATGGTGTCTTCCAGGTGTTGGATAGACCTATCATATTTCTTGGACTTGTCTTGGATGGTTGTATGTTCTTTCTCTATAATATCTAGGCTGTCTTCAATCCCTGAGATTCGATCTTCTGCATGGTCTAACCTGCTGTCAAGACTCTCTACTTTGTTTTTTATCTCTTTTCCTTCTAATTGGTCAGCTTTGATGGCTTCACGTTCTTTGTTGAAGCTCTGTTTTAGGTCTTGTATGAATTTCTTTACTTCCTTAATTTGGTGTTCAGTGTTTGTTCTCAAATCACTTAGTTGATTGGTTATGGTTTCTTTGGACTCCCATTCCTTCTGTTGGGTTCCATTCAGCATTCCCTTTGTGGTCTCCCTGACTTCCTTCAGCTTTTATTTAATGGATTCCATGAATGCCTTTAGTGATCTTTGTGTATTCTCTACCTGGTCTCTCAATTCCTGAATTACTCTTTGATGAGCTTCCTCCCGTCTGTGGGATTCCTGCAGTTCTCTTTCTTCCCGTTCGTGGGATTCCTGCAGTTCTCTTTGAGTGTTCTCAGCCTGCTCACGCCATTCCTCCCTTTCTCTTTGAGTATTCTCAAGTTGTTCATGCAAATCCTGTATCAGTTTTTGAGTAGCTTCCTCACGCTTATGATATTCCTGTATAAACTTCTGGGATGCCTCCTCTCTCTCCCTATCGCGCTCATACAGAGTCCTTTGTACATTGTCAAACTTCTCATTTATCATGTTTGCTAGTAGTGTTTGTAGAGCTATTTGGGAACTCTCCTCTGGATTATTCTTTATCTGTTCTAATCCCTGATTATCAAGATTGGGAATTGAGATACCCGGATTTGCCATTTTTCTTGTGTTTTTCCGGCTTACTCTGCCCATTTGAGACGAAGATAGCACCAGTTTTGTGCTAGAACACTATCTTAAGGCAACCATCAACCAAAGTTTGCGTTTGTACAGTCAATAGTCTACAGATACAATCTAGTTCAACAGATACATCTATTCAACATCAAACAACTATATGTTAAAGGACTTCGAACCGCAGAAAAGGATTTGGAAAACCAGAAATTATTAGGATTAGGGAGAGATGTGGGTAAAAAATAGGAATAGATTGGTGTGGGGAGGCACAGGGAGAGTTAACTATGTCCTAATCACAATGCAGGAAATGGGTTGGGTAGGATGCAAGTAGAGGGAGAGAGAAAAAGAAGAGACGGAAAGGGGAATGAAAAGAGACCAGAAAAAAAATAGAAACGTAAAAATTAATGTTATTATAGAGGTTAAAAGACCGTCTATTTAGAGAGGAATGTGAATATGTTGAGAGAAAGGGAGGGACATAGAGGAGATGTGAAAAACTTTAAGGATGGGAAAGGGAGAAGAAAAGATCAGAAGTTCAGTAGAGCTAGACAAAAAACAAAAAGATAATTAAGAAAGAAAGAAAAAGAGAAAGAAGACAAGAAAAGAAAGGAAAACGCCCATTCACATATTCCTAAAATAAAAATTATAAGAGGAGAGGAAAAAAAAAGTTACTGGAAAACAATTATTTTTTCAGAAGAGGCAAAATTAAAGATTAATAAAAGTTTTAGAAGAGAGAAAAAATTTATATATATATATATAAGGTAACAAAAAACAAACAAAAAAAAGAAAAGAAGAAGAAGAAAAAAAAGAAAAAAAAAGTCTTTTGATTTTTTTTGGGGGGGGGGGGGAGGGGTGGGAAGAATCCTGTATCTCCCTTTTGTCTGTAACCAGTCTCTTGTTGGAGTCTCTGGTCAGCTTGAGGTCCTGTGGCTTGATTGGTTTCTTAAGTCGGTTTGTTGGAAGAGGCAGAAAAATGGTCTGCTTTACCCAAGATTTTGAGATCCCCCTTCCAGGTTAGTTTTCTGGGAGGGTGATCTGCTTTGAGAATCACAAAAGAGGGGGATGCGGTGATGAGGCTAGGTTCTGGGTAGAGTTGAGGCCTTTCAACAAACAGCAGCTTTTCCCTGGGGCTATTTTGTGATAAAGCTCACAGCACCCAGCCTGGAGCCATTCTCAGGGTTTTGGTTTTTCAATTGATTGTGGTGGCTGCTAGAGGGAGGGGCAGCCTCTGGCTCTGGTTACCCAGTGAGGCAAGCCACTCCAATGGCTAGCGCCTGAGCTGGGTGACTTTTCCCTGGATGGAGCTGAGTCTGGCAGGTCACTTTGCCATTAAGTTCTTGTGACCTGCTAAATGACTCGTTTTATTCCAAGGCCTGAGCTGGAGCTAGCAGCTCCTCCGAGCTTTGTCCGTATCCAAGATGGAGATCACCAGTGCTGGGGGGGGAGGAGTGGCCTTCCCTCCTCTGCTCCCTGAGAAGGAGTGAGGATGTCGGGCTTGTACTCACGCCGAGTCTTGGATCCTGGGTCGTCTGGTCTGCAAACTGCAGGATGAAGATGTCCGCTCCTTGTCCGTTCTTGTTGGTGTTGAGTAGAATCCGCTCGTCCGCTGCGTCTGGCTCCTTCGTCCCGGACTCTCTGTGTCTCAGGTATGACCCCGCGGCGGTGGTCACCGCCGCGACCCTGCCGCCCCAGCAGCAGCTGCTGTCAGGCGCTCAGATGTGTCTTTTTGCCTTGGCTTCCCCTCTCTTGACTAACTCTCTGTCCTATGATGGCACACTTGGTGTGATTCTCTGGCTTAGGACTGTTCACTGGAACTCTAAAACTGCTTTCTATGCGAGAGCTTGTTCAGATTCCAGCTTCTCCTCCGCCATCTTCCCGGAACCCCTCCAGTATTTTTTTTTATGATAGGTTTGTAGTATGCTTTTAAATCATGAATTGTAAGGCCTTGGGAGTGGCACTGTGGCTCAAATGGTAGGGCGCTAACCTTGAGCACAAAGAGGCTCACGTAACAGCACCCAGGACCAGAGTTCAAGCCCCAAGTCTGGCAAAATAAGTAAAAATTAAAAAATACATTGGACTGGGAAGGTGGCTTAGTGGTAGAGTGCTTGCCTAGCGTGCGTGAAGCCCTGGGTTCGATTCCTTAGTAGCAAATAAATAGTGGGGGAAATTGTCGGAAGTGGCCCTATGGCTTAAATGGTAGCCCAGACCCTGAGTTCAAGCCTCAGGACTAGAAAAAAAAAAGTAATGCCTCTAGGTTTGTTTTTCTTTCTCAGAGCTGTTTTGAAAATTCAGGGTCCTTTGTGGTGCCATATGAATTTTAATATTTGGTTTTTTTGTGGGGTGTGGAAGAGGTTACTGCAGTTTGAACTCAGGGCCTTGCACTATCCAGACAACTGCTCTGCCATTTGAGCCATACTCCTCATCCTTTTTGCTTTATTTTTCGTTTGTACTAAGGCAGGGCTAGACCATGTTCCTCTATTTTTGTTTTCTACATAGCTAGGATAATAGGTGCACACAGTCATACCTAACTTTTTATTGATTGAGAGTCTCATGAACATATTTCTCTTCCCTAGGCTGGCCTCAAACCACAAGTCCTGATTTGTACCCCCAAAGTAGCCAGTATTGTAGGCAAGAGTCAGCAAGACCTGCTTAGGATCTGTGTTTGTATATGTGCATGTGTGTGTATGCATGTGCATGTGTGTGTGGCTCTGTGGCTCAAATGGTAGAGCACAAGCCTTGTGCAGAAGCAGCCCGGAGACAGTGCCCAGGTGATTCAAGCCCCAAGACTAGTTAAAATAAATGAAAGACTTTCCTGCCTGGGCTGGCTTTGAACTACAATCCTCAGATCTTAGCCTCCTGAGTAGCTAGGATTACAGACATGAGCCACTAGAGCTCAGCTATAGGAATTTTTTTTTTTCTTTCTGACCCTGGGGTTTGAATTCTGGGCCTGGGCATTGTCCCTGAGATCCTTTTGCTTAAGGCTAGTGTTCTAACACTTCAGCCACAGCACCACTTCCAACTTTTTCTGAATATTTTATTGGAGATAAGAACCTCACTGACTTTGCTGCCTGGGCTAGCTTCGAGCTGTGACCCTCAGATCTCAGCCTTCTAAGTTGCTGAGATTACAGGTGTGAGCCACCAATGCCCAATATAGCAGTTTTTTATTTTTGTAAAAAATGCTTTTGGGATTTTGATTGGGATCTGACAACATTCAGTGCCCTTTTATGGTAAAGATACTTAACAAAGTAGAAATAAAAGGAAATTACTTCACTGTCATGAATGTCATGTAGGAAAAGTGTCAGTTAACAGTAGAAATCTAAAAGCTTTTCCTCTAAAATTGAGACATCAATGCCCACTGTAGCTGCTTTTGTTTTATACAGTACTGGAAGTCCTAGCCAGAGCACATAGACAAGCAAAAAAATAAATATAAAAATGATCTAAATTGGAAAAGTAAAAGTAAAAAAAAAATCACCCCATAATCTTTTATGTAGTAAGCCCTAAATTACACACACACACACACACACACACACACACACACACACACACACACACACACACACACACACACACTCCATCTGTTGGAACGAATAAACAAATTCAGTAAAGTTTCATGGCATAAATTCAACATAAAAGAATTATTTGCATTTCTTACTCAGAAGGAACAATATGAAAAGATAATTAAGAAAAAACCCATATTTCAAAGAGAATAACATCAAATAGCATAAGAAAGAATCAAATACTTGGGAATAAATTTAGCCAGGGAGACAAAAGACATTTACACTGAAAAAAAAAATACAAAGCATTGCTGAAACAAAGAAGACACAAATGGAAAGATATTCCATGCTCATACCGAAAACTTAAAAGTGTTGGAATTTCTATACTCAAAGTGATTGGCAAAGGTTTAAAAAGGAACATTGAAAAGCCAATCGCTCTCAGTTCCAGGGCAACTGTGTAACACGGCTTGATTTGTGCTACATTAGGTTTTCTCCAGTTGCATAGGGCAAAGGAGAAGAGCAGATTGTAGCACTTAATGAAACAATACTACCTCCAATTGTCTACTCTGACAATCTGAAATTACTGTCTGCAAGATGATTTTGCATCCTTGGGCCCTGGAAATGCATACTAAGATAAATGAAAGAGAAGAAAACTGTGATCCTGGCACCCATTCTGTTGGGTTTTCCAGCCTTCCTGGAACCACAGGAATAATGTGCAAATTGTTCATTCAGCTATCAATAATTGAGCATATATTTTATTATTATTATTTTTGTCTGTTGTGGGGCTTGAACCCTGGGCCTGGGTGCTGTTTCTCTCAGCTCTTCAGGTCAAGGCAAGTGCTTTACCACTTGAGTCACAGAGCCACTTCCGGTTTTCTGTTGGTTTATTGGAGTCTCATGGACTTTCTTCCTACTCATGCTGGCTTTGAACTGTGATCCACAGATCTCAGCCTCCTGAGTAGTTAAGATTACAGGCGTGACCCACCATTGCCCAGCTGAGCATATATTATATTTTGAGTGCCAGGTATTGTCTCAGTGTGGGACAGTCAATAATGAGCATGATAGACAAGATATTATTTTCATAGTACTTACAGTCTATTAAGGATACTAAGCATGAAAGAGAATTTCAAATAAGGGCCTGAAGCTAAGAAAACAGTAATATTTGTTGTTGTTGTTGATGATGATGATGAAGAAGATGAAGTGCTTTTCCATATGCTTTCACTGAAGAGATTAAGGTGAGGGACAAGAACAAACGGTTTCTGCAATTACAGAATTTCAATAGGAGTTAATTTGACATACTCCCGGGAAACAAAGTCACAGTAGCCAAAACTAAGGACTCAGTGGCAGGAAGTAAAAACATATAACCAGAATCCTCAATATGGAAGCCTAACTAATAGGCTATATGTTTATTTTAGATCATTTGAAGTTTTTTAAGTAAGAGTGTCATGGTCCAAGTCATATGCATTACAATAATAATCAGTTTGTCTGCAGTGTGGAGAATAGAAATAGCCAGGAAGTGGCAGAAGTGGCAGTGGGGGAGTCTGGGAGTAAGTTCTTCTTGCTAGTGTATCTGACAGTGCCTTAGATAGCAATGGTGTGGTAGGATCAGCCGAGCTGGTTGAAAGATTAGTAGCTTCATGATATATTTAGTAAAGCTGAGTGGACTTTCCAGTAGATTGAAGTGTTGAGGATGGGGGAGAAAAAAATGTTGGATTGTTCTTAGGTGTTTTGGTTAAGTGGCTGTGTACAGGGCCATGAAGCTGATGGACATGGAGGAGCATGACTGGCAGAGGAGCACCCATAGGATATGAAGTTGAAGTTCAAGAAATAGAGTAAGTCTGCAGTATAAGTTTGGATGCCACTGGCTTGTAGTCAGTTGGGGTGGCTGTAGACAGTTTATTAGAACAAGGCAACAGTAAGCATTGTTATATTGATTAGCTCTTTTACAAATGATATCTCTGTAGTGTAAAATAGAATCCATCTTCCCAAAGACCGCTGTTGCTTTACTTTTCTTTTTTTCCATTCCTTTCTTTCCTTCCTTCCTTCCTTCCTTCCTTCCTTCCTTCCTTCCTTCCTTCCTTCCTTCCTTCCTTCCTTCCTTCCTTGTGTGTGTGTGTGTGTGTGTGTGTGTGTGTGTGTGTGTGTGTGTGTGTGTGTGTGTGTGTGTGTGTGTGTGTGTGTGTGTTATGGGGCTTGAATGCAGGGCCTGGGTGTGTGTGTGTGTGTGTGTGTGTGAGAGAGAGAGAGAGAGAGAGAGTTATGGGGCTTGAATGCAGGGCCTGGGTATGTGTGTGTGTGTGTGTGTGTGTGAGAGAGAGAGAGAGAGAGGGAGAGAGAGAGAGAGAGAGAGAGAGAGAGAGAGAGAGAGAGAGTTATGGGGCTTGAATGCAGGGCCTGGGTATGTGTGTGTGTATGTGTGTGTGTGTGTGTGAGTTATGGGGCTTGAATGCAGTGCCTGTGTGTGTGTGTGTGTGTGTGTGTGTGTGTGTGTGTGTGTGTCAGTTATTGGGCTTGAATGCAGGGCCTGTGTGTGTGTGTGTGTGTGTGTGTGTGTGTGTGTGTGTGTGTTATGGGGCTTGAATGCAGGGCCTCTGTGTGTGTGTGTGTGTGTGTGTGTGTGTGTGTGTTTCAGTTATGGGGCTTGAATGCAGGGCGTGTGTGTGTGTGTGTGTGTGTGTGTGTGTGTGTGTGTGTGTGTGTGTGTGTGTGTGTGTGTGTGTGTGTGTGTGTGTGTGTGTGTCAGTTATGGGGCTTGAATGCAGGGCCTGGGTGTGTGTGTGTGTCCGTTATGGGGCTTGAATGCAGGGCCTGGGCACTGTCCCTGAGCTCTTTTGCTCAAGCTAGTGCTCTATGACTTTGAGCCACAGCTCTACTTTTGGGTTTAGAGTAGTTAATTGGAGATAAGAGTCTCATGGGGGACTTTTCTGCCTGGGCTAGCTTTGAACCGTGATCCTCAGCCTCCTGAGTAGCTACGATTATAGGCATAAGCTACTGATGTCTACCTTCCTTCTTTTTTTGTGTGTGCTGGTACTGGAGTTGGAACTTTGGTCCTGGACACTGTCCCTTAGCTCAAGGCTGGCCACAGCTTGAGCCACAGCTGCACTTTTGACTTTTTGCCAGTTAATTGGAGATAAAGTCTCAGGGACTTTTCTGCTTCAAACTTCTCCCCTCAGGTCTCAGCCTTCTGAATAGCTAGGATTATAGGCCTGAGCCACTGGCACCTGGCTTGCTACTGCATTCTAAAGTAACTTTATGTCCTACTCTAAATCCTTGGTTGTCAGTTCAGTAGTGTTCTTAGCATCTTTGCTAGTGGTCAATTCCATCTCAAAAACAGGTATGTTTTTCCTCCATTCACATTTTATCATGCGTTTGCAGCAGTGGAGCTACCTCTTTATGTTCTTACTGTTTCCACCATGTGTGCTGTTGCATCCTTCACTGAAGTCTTAAATCGTTCAGAGTTGTCCGTGAGAGTTAAGGTCAACTTCCACTCCTGCTAATGTTGATATTTTGATCTCCCATCAATCACAAATATTCTTTTTTCCCCCCTGTACTAATGAGGCTTGAACTCAGGGCCTCACTCTCATCTTTTTCTTTCACAACTGGTGTTCTGCCATTTGAGTCATACCTCCATCCCTCACAAATGTTCTTAGTGGCATCCAGAATGAATACTTTCCACAAATTTCCCCTTTCATTTTGCCAGATCCATCTGACAATGCACTGTCTGTAGCAACTATAGCTTTACAAAGTACATTTTTTAAATGATAAGACTTGAATGTTGAAATGACTCCTTTATCTATGGGCTGCAGAATGGATATTGTACTACCTTGTATGAAAACACGATTAATCTTGTGCATCTCCACCAGAGCTCTTGGATCTCCAAGTTATAACGTTTACAAAAATAACAGCACTTAAAATATTTAGGAAACCATGCTGTAAACAAATGTGCTGTCATCCTTCCTCTCCTGTTCCACTTATAGACTACAAGCAGAGTAGAATTGGCGTCAGTGTTAAAGGCTCCAGGATTCTCAGAACAGTAAATGCATGCATGTAGGCTTCAACTTGAAGTCACCAGCTACACCAGATTGTTGAGGACAATTGCAGTTTGTTTCTGGATTAGGCCTTCTTCAGGGAATGTCGTGGCAGGTTTGCTCTTCTATCCAGATCACTTTCTTTTTCTCTATCTCAGCAGTGTGGCTATTGTACTTCCTTACTATCCGTACTGTTCACTGGACTAGCACTACTTCAAGAACTTTTCCTTTGCATTCATAATTTGGCTGTTGGGTACAAAAGGCCTACTTGTTGGCCTGTCTCAACTTGTGCCAGTACTAGTGCTTGAACTCGGGACCTGGGTGCTCTCTCTTGGCTTTTTTTTTTTGCTTGAGGCTACCATTATACCACTTGAGCCATAGCTCCACTTCTAGCTTTTTTTTTTTTTTTGCTGGTCCTGAGGCTTGAACTCTGGGTCTGGGTACTGTCCCTAAGCTTTTTTTACTTTAGTCAAAGTGCCACTTTCAGTTTTCTGGTGGTTAATTGGAGATAAGAGTTTCATGGACTTTCCTGTGCAGGCTGGCTTTGAACTGCAGCCATTAGATCTCAGCCTTCTGCATTGCTAGGATTACAGGCGTGAGCCACCAGTACTAAGCTGTTTGTCTTGTTTTTTGATGACCTTGACCTGTTTGAAAATACTAATCAGGAATTTGGTAGAATACTACTTTGCTGAGTTTTGTGTCCGTTTCTCTAAGGAAGCTTGGTTCTTTGGATCAGAAATGTTATTAGAAACCAAACCTGGGTGTTAAGTGTGCTTGTAGCTCCTGGAGTGTTTTACCACCTTTAAAATTCTTAGACAGGCCAGGTACACATGGCTCACGTCTATAATCTAGCTACTCACGAGGTTGAAATCTGAGGCTCATAGTTAAAGCCAGTCCAGGCAGGAAAGTCTTTGAGACTCTTATCTCTCCAATTATCCACCAAAAAGCAGAAGTGGAGCTGGGGCTCAAGTGGTTAACTACTTAGCTTTGAGCAAAAAAGCTCAGGAACAGTGCCCAGGCCCTGCCTTCAAACCCCAGGATTGGCATAAAAAGAAATTCTTAGAGAAAGTTGGAGCTACATTAATATTTTGTAATAGCATTCTTTTTTCCTATAATAATAAAATTATTACTTCCCTTTGCAATAGCTATAAATAGGGAAAAGGTTGGCTACTCTTGCCAAACATTTTGAAAAACATCTCTAATAGCCAGTTCCTTTGCCAACCAGGTTAATTTGTATAAGACACATTTTCAAGTCTGAAATTTTCTTTTTTTACTTTTTTTTTTGTCCATTGTGGGGCCTGAACTGTGGGCCTGGGCACTGTCCCTCAGCTCTTCAGCTCAAGGCTAGCACTCTACCACTTGAGCCACAGCTCTACTTCTGGTTTTTTCTGCTTATGTGGTGCTGAGGAATCAAACCCAGGGCCTCATGCATGCAAGGCATGCATGAGGACTTTGAAATACTTAGAAAATCAGGTTCTTCCTAGATTTCCTATAGTACCTAATAGAAGCCCTAGGAAATCTTTACTTCCTGTAAATTGTTGGGATGTGGCCAGTGGCAATGGAAAATAACTACTCTCTCCATACTGATGATAGGGCTTTACATTTTTCATGGTGCTGTGACAGAACTGTCATGTTTACTCATGTAGCAACAAATGTTGGTTGTCTGCTATGTGCTGTTAGAATACATTGGTGAACACGTCAAAGTTCCCTGTTCACATAGAGGTTATAGTCTAGTGACACTTTTCTACAAATGGCCTATATGCAAATTTAAAGGTTACCTCATTTGTACCTTTTTTTTTTGTCCCTTATGAAGAGCATCAATTCTTTTTATTCTTCTATGTGTCACTCATTTCATTCCCCAGATTAGATTATCTTGAACCTTTGAGTTCTTCAAATGCCAAGGCACTCCTTATTCTAACAGGGTTAATGTCATTTCCCCATTCATTTAGTATCACATGATCATTGTTTCTATCTTGCCATTTTTTACTGTTGTGTAGTTTTGAAATTGGTATTTGCCTTCCTTGTGTTACTCTCATGGGCCTCCTGTTTCATCTTCTTACCTGATTTGCATTATTAAATCCTGCTGCTATGAGCTCGAAAAATAAAATAATAGAGCAAAAAAAAAAAAAAAAAGAACTGGGAGGTGGGGGAGGAGAAGGAGGTAGATACATGAAGAACAGTAAAAAAGTAATGTTTTGCTCTTGGGACCCAGATCTCCTGGGTCTTTCTAAGCTCCTCGAAGAAGGTATTGTTGTCTATTGTACTTACCTATTATTATGATTTGGAGAATCCCTGTAAATGTTCATATCCTTTGACCTTTTATTCCCCTCTTGTTCTCATCTGTTTTCTTCATTGAAAATAATATATGATGGGGCTGGGAAGGTGGCTCAGTGGTAGAGCGCTTGCCTTGCATGCATGAGGCCCTGGGTTCGATTGCTCAGCACCACATAAGCAAAAAGAAAAAAGCCGGAAGTGGCACTGTGGCTCAAGTGGTAGAGTGCTAGCCTTGAGCTGAAGAGCTGAGGGACAGTGCCCAGGCCCAGAGTTCAGGCCCCACGACTGCACCCCAAAAAAAAAGAAAAAGAAAAAGAAAATAATATACGAGAGCATCTCTAATTGCTTTCTATCCTATGTCATAGCCTCCTGCAGTCTGCCTCTTTACCCCTGCTTCTCACAAAAATACCATGTTAGAGGACTTGTGTTAGATGAGAGACTTATTGCCACCTCATTTCTCTGTGACATTTTAGTGTGCAAGTACAATTAAGTTTTATCCCAAATTTCTAAATTTAGTTACAACAGAACTTTCCAATCTATCATCTTACTTGATCCTTATAAGCATCTGTATCTCCCAACTCTACTTGAAGTAGTCATTTCTCCCCTAACTTATTAGCTCATCAAGAATTTTCCTGAAAGCTTGAAGTAGCACTATAACAAATCCCTAAGAATTGTTCACCAGTTTTACCAAACTCTCAGGAAGTTTTGGCTAACCACCAGATGCCTTATGCATCTATTCTACTAGACCCTGACCCCTGTCCTGCCATAACTACCTTTGACTCAGCCAGTTAAGGCACCAAATTATTCCAAGGACATTTAAGACATGCATGGCTTGTAAAGTTAAATGAAAGGCAAATCTCATGCTGTTAAACACATACAGCAAATCTGTTATGTTTTTGTTTTTGTTTGTTTTTTGGTTTTTTTTGGGTCAGGTCATGGAGCCTGAACTCTGGGCCTGGGGCTGTCCCTCAGCTCTTCAGCTCAAGGCTAGCACTCTACCACTTGAGCCACAGTGCCACTTCCAGCTTTTTTCTTTTTGCTTATGTGGTGCTGAGGAATTGAACCCAGGGCCTCATGCAAGCGCTCTACCACTGAGCCAACTTTCCAGTCCCTGTTCGTTT
The DNA here is from genome assembly GCF_024711535.1 of Dipodomys merriami. NCBI lineage: Eukaryota > Metazoa > Chordata > Mammalia > Rodentia > Heteromyidae > Dipodomys > Dipodomys merriami. The sequence continues at coordinate 63,519,061 of NW_027204492.1, forward strand.
TTTTTTTTTTTTAAACAGTAGGTAGGTGTTGCAAAAGAAGACATGCCTTCACATCTTGTGTCCTCCCTAGCAAAACTGGAGGAAAGGTGATGTGATACTCTTTTCCCACTAAATACTAAAGCCTTCCTAGCTAATGGAATCTAATAATAGAACCACAGACCTCTACAATGGAAACTATAGAACAGGGAAGAAAGATACTATATAGGACACTAAGATATGGATAGACCCTCCATGATCATAGGTGAGCAGAATAAATACTGTCAAAATGGCTATATCACTGAAATGCAGTCACCATCAAAACTCCAATGACATTCTTTATAGAAGTGAAAAAATCACCCTAAAATTCATATGGAAATACAAAAGACTTTAGAGCTGAGCAAAAAGAACATGGTGGATGCCAGTGGCTCATGCCTATAATTCTAGCTACTCTGGAGGCTGAGATCTGAGGATCACGATTCAAAGACAGCCCAGGCAGGAAAGCTTGTTAAACTCTTATTTCCAGTTAACCAACCAAAACCCAGAAGTGGAGCAATTTGGCTCAATTGTTAGAGAGCTGTCCTTGAGCACAAAGCTCAGGGACAGTGCTTAGGCCCTGAGTTCAAGCCTTAGGATGAACACACACAAATATAATCACAAGTATGTGTGCACGCGTGCGCACACACCCACACCTACACCCACAGAGAGAACAATGCTGGGAGGTGCCAATACCTTACTTCAAACTAAACTATAGAGCTACAGTAACAAAACCAGCATGGTTCTAGCCCTTAAAGAGACACTGGCAAATAGAATAGAAGACCCCAAAATATTTCCAATACCTACAGCCATATAATGCTTTTTATTTGTTTATTCATTTGGTTAGGGAGTCTGGTCTTTGAACTTGGTGGCAAATGCCACTTGAGCCACACCTCCAGCCCAGTAGCACCTAATTCTTGACAAAGGTGCTCAAAACATATATTGAAAAAGAAGGTCTTTTCAACAAATGGTACTGGGAAAACTAGATATCTATATGTAGAAGACTGAAACTAGGAAGTGGAGATGTGGCTCAAGTGATAGAGCAACAGACTTGAGCGAAAAAGCCAAGCAAGAGCATGAGGCTTTAAGGTCAAGCCCTTGTAGCAATGCATGTGTGGACACACACACAAAAGACTGAAACTAGATCCCTATATCTCACCATGTACAAAAATAAATTTTGAAATCCTGAAACTTTGAAAGTACTAGAGGCAAACTAAGATTAAACTAGACACAGACAAATTATCTGAAGAGGACTCCAGTAGCTTAGGAAGGAAGAGCAAGAGCTGACTAATGGGATTGCATCAAAGCAAAAGAAACAATCAGCAGAGTGAAGAGCCCCATAGAATGAGAGAAAATCTTTCCAGATAGCCATCTAACAAGTGACTAATATCTACAGTACCTAAAGAACTTAATTAAATAGCAAAAGAGCAAATAATTTAATCAACAAATGGCTAATGAAATCAGAAAGATACTTTTCAAATCAAGAGGTACAAATGGCCAATAAATACATGAATAACAGTCAACATCCTTAGCCGTCAGGCTCCACTGAGAGTCCTCCCCTCCCCTGAAAATGACTGTCATCAAGAAAACCAGGAATACTGGCAAGGATATGTGTGTGGGGAGGTGTTGGGGAAGAACCTTTACTTGCTGCTGGTGATAATGTGAGTTAGTCCAGCCACTTTAAAAAAATTAAATATAGAATTCTCATATGATCCAGCTACACTGCTTCTGGGTATATACCCCAGCAAATCAAATAAAAATCAGCTTACTATAGACATACCTACGTATTCAAGTTTGTTGTCACACTATTCACAATAGCCAAATTATGGAATCAGCCTAAGGTGCCCATCAGATAAATGAATAAAGCATCACACACACACACAGGAGTTTTACTCAGCCATAAAAATGAAATTATGTCATTGGCAGGAAGATGGATGATGTGTTGGTTCTATTGAGTGACATAAGCCAGTGTCACAAGGATGAATGTTGCATGTTATCTAACCTGTGGACTCTGAAGGGGAGGGGGATGTGAAAGTAAAAGGGATACTTCTCTCGACCTGAAGGAGAAGGGGAAAGTCGAAGATGGCAGGGGTGTAAGAAAGTAGAGGGGTGAATATGATAAAAGTCCGTTATATGCATAATATGGAGATGTCACAATGAAACCTTTGTATAGTCAGTGTACTATAATAAAGAATAACAGCATATTATCTCCTTTGCTAAATACATTGTAAAAATCCTACATTTATACATTGTGAGAAGTTATCAAAATGAAAAAATAGTTATTCTGAGTTAAAGAATGGAAACAATAATGAGTCTTGTTAAAATCAGTATTTCTTTTTCCCCTCCCTCCCTCCCTCCCTCCCTCCCTCCCTCCCTCCCTCCCTCCCTCTCTCTCTCTTTCTTCCTTTCCTCCTTCCTCCCTCCCTCCCTTCCTCCCTCCCTCCCTCCCTCCCTTCCTTCTTTCTTTTCTTTCTTTCTTTCCTTTCTTTCCTTTCTTTCTTTCTTTCTTTCTTTCTTTCTTTCTTTCTTTCTTTCTTTCTTTCTTTCTTTCTTTCTTTCTTTCTTTCTTTCTTTCTTTCTTTCTTTCTTTCTTTCTTTCTTTCTTTCTTTCTTTCTTTCCTTTTTTTCTTGCAGGTCTTAGGGCTTGATCTCTGGGCCTAGACACTGTCCCTGAGCAACTTTTCTTCAAGATTAGTGTTCTAATACTTGAGTCACAGCTCCATTTCTAGCTTTTTCTGTGATTAATTGGCAATGAGTTTTATGGACTTTACTGCTCAGGCTGGCTTCGAACCCCAATCCTCATATCTCAGTCTCCTGAGTAGCTAGGATTACAGGTATGACCCACCCATGCCCAGCAAGAATCAGTATTATTACATTTATGGGGTAGTATATTTTACTAATAGACGTAGTGTGATAAAATATAGAGGAGTAGCTCAGTACTTCTGGGCTGTTGAGGATAAGATAATATTATGTTAGAAAATACAAGGTCTACAAAAACTGCTAGGTTATAGACTTGAGCACTTAAGTTGTATTGTTTTCTTCAAATTCCCAAATATCCCAATATTGGGAATCCTGCTCCCTTTCCTCTTATAGCTTTCATTCCCTCCTGACTTTTCCTTGTGGATCCTAGAACTTTATCCTTCTAGCTTAGTTCAGTATGGGGCTTTGCTGTAAGTAAGGAATGTGTCACTGTCTGGTACTATCAATGGAACGTTGATTTACCTGAATGAGAGTAATTTTATCATCAGTCATTAGGCTTGAACTGTAATATCAGATCTCTCCTGGGAACTGTAGTAATATCAGCTTGTGCTTGGGTCTTAACCTACCAGCCCAACCTGGAGAATTTGGAATTGCTAGTCATCATAATTGTGTGAGCCAATTCCTTAAATAGATCCCTTAAATTCTGTTCTCTTAGCTTTAAAAAAAAAAAATTTCACTTACCTGTATTTTTCAGCTCTAGAATTCATTTTGTTCCTTTTTATAAGTTCTCCATTATTACATTTATTCTGTTCTTACATCATTTGCTTGATGTCCTTAAGTACTTTCTGCATGTTTTCCATTAATCATTAAATTATTTAGTTATTAAGTATATATAACATAGTTCTTTTTTTATTGTAAAGATACTATACAGAGGGTTACAGTTACATGAGTGAGGTAATGAGTACACTTCCTTATAACATAGTTCTTTAAAAGTCTTTCTCTACTTGGGTGCTGGTGGCTCATGCCTGTAATCCTAGCTACTCAGGAGGCTGAGATCTGAAGATCATGGTTCAAAGCCAGCCCAGGCAGGAAAGTCCGTGAAACTTTTATCTCCAATGAACTACTCAGAAAAAAAACTGGAAGTGGTGCTGTGGCTCAAGTGACAGAGTTGCTAGCCTTGAGTACAAAGAGGCTCAGGGACAGTGTTCAGGCCCTGTGTTCAAGCTCCAGGACTGACAAAAAAAAGTCTTTCTCTAGTATATCCATGACTCCTCAGAATGTTTTGTGTTAGTTTATTTTGTCTCTTTAGGCTATGTTTTCCTGTATGTGTTCTGAGTTTCTTGTTGGATATGTGAGGTCTTACATACTTTTTGCCTGGGCTGGCCTGGAACCACAATCTGGGATGACAGGCACATACCACCATGTGCAGCTATTGGTGGCAATAGAGTTTTGCAGACATTTTTCCCCCTGCAAAAGTTTGTAATCTTTCCAATCCCCACCTCTCAAGTAACTTGAATTACAGGCAGGAACCACCAGTGCCCAGCCTCCAACTTTTTATAAAGATTATCCCTTGTCATAGATGTTCATGATGTCTTGTTCTTTGTAGTCAGCTAAAAGAATGTTTTGACAGATTTCAGATTTCTACCAATCTTTGCAGATTGTCTCTGTGCTATGGCAGTCTTTTAAGACTTGGCTTCCACTGGGGCTAAAAGGTCAGCCTCACATGGAAGCTTAAGGTCTTGTAATGAATTTCTGATCATATGTCTTTTATCATTCCCTTGGCTCCACTCCTAATCTCTTGTCCCAGAGGGCTATGGTTCTCTAGTTTTCCTTGCAGATCTTATGGGCAGCAGGACCTTCTTTCCCATGTTAGTTCCAAGCTAAGTAAAGATGCTTGCCTTGTTGCATCATTCATTTAGCTACCCCTATGAAGGACAAAATAATTGTATACAATAATTTATAAATGTGTATTCTGCTTCTTCCTATTTAAAGGCAGAAACTGAGATCAGATAGTGTCTCTTCAAGACCAAAATCACCAACCACCTTACTGGGGAGGACTGGGAGCAAGGGTGAGTGAAAAACTACGTAACCTTCACTTAGAATTTGAATATGAACATTTAAATTTTGATTGGGTGTTTGCTTGCCTCCTATCTGTGACTGTTTTCCAGACTGACAAAGTTCTTTCAAATTTCTGCTTGTTTTTGTTGTTGTTTGGTTTGTCGAGGGTTTTTTTTTTTTAAGGAACTGGAATTTGAACACAATACTTGTCAGGCAGATGCTCTAATACTTGTGACACATCTTCAACTGCAACTGCTCTCCCCTTCCTCCCCTCTTTTTAAAAAATTTTTTATTTTTGGTCAGTTATGAGGCTTGAACTCTGGGCCTGGGCGCTATCCGTCAGCTCTTCAGCTCAAGGCTAACACTCTACCACTTGAGCCACAATGCCACTTCCAGTTTTCTGGTGGTTTATTGGAGATGAGTCTCATGGACTTTCTTGCCTGGGCTGGCTTTGAACTCAGATCTCAGCCTCCTGAGTGAGCTACTGGTACCTGGCTCCTCTTTTTTTTTTTTTTTTTTTTTTAAATAAAACCCCAAAAACTTTGTTTCTTTAAGGGAAGAGGTATCTGGAGCTTTCTAGTCCAGATTTTCACTGTTGTTACTCAATTCCTCTACTATTACAATGCATTGAAAATCTCTGGACTCTTTCCATTAGTGCAGCTGCCTTCTTGCTTTGCTTCCCAAGCCACTACTCATTTGTTGTCTCTTGCATCAGTCATAGTCATGTTATCATCCTCAGGTTCACATGAGGAGGGGGCTGGAGTCCCTAAGCAGCACCAACCTTTGCAGAAGAGGGAGAGGAACATGTGAAAACACACTCAATGAAATATGAAGAGAAACCTGGGCACTGGTGGCTCATGCCTATAATCCTAGCTACTCAGGAGGTTCAGATGTGAGGATCATGGTTCAAAGTTAGCCAATGCTAACTTTGAAAGAAAGTCCATGACACTCTGTATCTTCAATTAACCATTTAAAAACTGAAAGTGGAGCTCAGGCTCAAAGTGGTAGACTACTAGTCTGGAGTGAAAAAGTTTAGGAACAGCGCCAGTCCCTGAATTCAATCCCTATGACCACTGGTAGGGGGGAGGTGGGGGGAGGGGAAGAGTCACAGTTCTGGCAACCCAACTGATTTCATCTCCCTTGCATTGTAAACAAATGATTTTTTTTACACAGCAATTTCTTATCTTTTTTTTCCTTTTTCTTTTTTTTTTTTTTTTTACCTTTCCTTCCTCCCTTCTTCACTCCCTCCTCCCCCCCCCCCTTCTTTCTTTTTGTTGCAGTCCTGGGGTTTGAACTCAGAGCCTGAGCACTGTTTTTTGCTCTGCCACTTGATCCACAGCTTCCCTTCTGGCCTTTTTGGTGCTTAATTGGAGATAATAATGTCACTGGCTTTCTTGCCCAGGCTTGGCTTCAAACTGTGATCCTTAGATTTCAGCCTTAGACTAGCTAGTATTATAGGTGTGTGCCAATGGCAACTGGCTCTCTTCATATTTTTGACATAATAATCCAAATGACTGTCATAATAATGAGTCATAATTTCTGAAATCCCCAAGTAAAACGCCTTCACAAAGGCTTCCATGTTTGTGAGTAAAGTCAACTGAGAAACAAAATAAACCTGGGTGTTATTAATTCCACCAGCTCCCTGAAGGTGGCAGCAGTATTCTATGAATTAGAACTGTCTACATGTCTTTTTTTCCCCTTCAGATTTGGAGGAAAAATTTTCCAAGCAGAAAAGATAAAATGTTTTTCTGCATCCTTTCTCCATTGATTATGATCTTTAAAACAATCGTTTATCAGTGTGATTGGTGAAAACTTTCATCTCAGCATTGTGTTAATTTGTATTTCTGTCATAAACAGAGAGGCTAAACCAATTTCTGCATGCCTCAAAGGTTTTCTTCTTTCCTGAATGATTTTTATATCCTTTACCTTTATGTTGAGATTTAATTTTGTGGCCTTTCCTTTTTTCTCATTATAAAAATAATACGTCTGCACCGTAGAGAGTCAACTGAACTTAAAGAAAATTTAAAGGGCCCACATGCATACTAACAAGAGACAGCAGCCTTGATGTTTTAGATACATTTTTACATTTTATGTTTTCCCCACTTTTGTTGTTCTTTACCTATTTCATGTTGTACATAATTTCAGTCTCCATCTTGTTCATATAATTATATGGTGATATTTCCCATGCTATTATTAATGATTTTTAAGATGTCTTTAGTTTATGACTTTTATTTTTTTTTCTTCCTTTTGTCCAAACCAGGACTCCAACTTGGTATTTGATGCTTATCACTCATTGGCAGGTGGCCTACCACCCGAGCCATGCCTCCAACCCTGAGTTTATGATTGTAAAAGCTATTCATTAGTACTGTTCACAAACCTTGGCAAACCTAAGATAATCTAATTAGTTAAACAGTTCGTTACTGAGTGCTGGTGGCTCATTCCTATAATCCTAATTACTCAGGAGGCTGAGATTTGAGGATTATGTTTTAAAGCCAGCCTGGACCAGAAAATCCATGAAACTTTTATCTCTAACAACTAAAAAGCTGCAGGTGGAGCTGTTGATCAAGTGGTAGAGTGCTAGCCTTGAGTGAAAAAGCTAGCTAAGGAGGATAGTACCTTGGCTCTAAGTTCAAACCCCAGTACTGGCACACACACAAAGAAGAAAAGAATGTAATCCTGCAGTTCAGAGATGAATATTCTTAAGCTTTTGGTGGATTTTTTCGGCCCCTTTTCTATGTAAGAATTATATGTTTTTATATCATTAATGTGATACAATGCAGTTTTACATATACTATTCTTTAATTTTACATGTGCCACTAAAACCATTTTAAAAGGTTATGTTTGTTATTAGCTGTAATTTATTCTTTAATTTCTTTAACAATCCATTGTTATGATTATTAAAAATTTCCCTACCATTTCATTATTCAACACTATGTCACAGTGGAATGTTGAGTACAAAAGTCTTTTAAGTTTCTGATTCTTACCTTATTAAAAAATCCCTGATGTGAAATTACTGAGTAAAATATTACAGCCATTTTATAAAATGCCATAACAGTAAGAATTACATGAATGGATCTGCTGTTGTTAACTAGACAAATCACACTTGAGTAGTAATTTCAATCTCACTATTTATAATTTAAAAAAAAAAAACAACCCTATTTTCTGACTGGGAGAGTGTGATGGAAGGGGTGACATTGTCCAAAAAGAAATGTACTCCTTAGCTGACTTATGTAATTATAACCCCTTTGCATATCACCTTTATTATAACAATTAATAAATTTAAACAAGAAAATTGTATTTTCTTTTATCTTCTTTTTGGGTCCTAGGGATTGAGCCCAGGATGTTACACTTGCTAGGCAAATGTTTTACCACAACTTTTAAAATTAATAACCCTAAGTTCAAGTAGCTAGTATTATAGGTGTGTGCTAATAGCACCTGGCTCTCTTCATATTTTTCACGTAAAAAAATCTAGTGACCATCACCTGCGTCATAACTCGTGAAATCCCCTAGTAAAATGCCTTCACAAAGCCTTTCATGTTTGTGAGTCAGGCTTGAACTCATGGCCTAGGCACTGTCCCTGAGCTTCTTTGCTCAAGGCTAGTACTCTTCCACTTGAGCCACAACTCCATTGCTGACTTTTTGATGGTTAATTGGAGATCAGAGTCTCACAGACTTTCCTACTCATGCTGGCTTCAAACTATGATCCTCAGATCTCAGCCTCCTGAGTAGCTAGGCTTATAGGCATGAGCCATCGGCACTGGCTTTAATAACTACTTTAAGCTCAATAGGAACTTAATTTCCTCCTTTGTGAATTATTTCATGTACTTTTCCTGTTTATTATGTTTAATTGTTCTTTAAAATCTTTTTTCCCCCCACATTATTTTATGTATATTAAGCTTTAATTAGAGATGTGTTTTGTTCTAGATTGTTTTAGATTCAATTTGCTTCTGTTAGTTTTGTTTTCTCATTTGGCTGATTATAAATGTATTAACCATTATTGTTAAAATACCAAACATATTTTAATATTTATTTAAAGAAGATAATGAAAAACCAAGTGTATTCTTTCTGTGTTTCAGAGATAGAAAAAAAATACTGGAACTAAATCCTAGTTTAGTTCTGGTAGGTAGTAGTTAAGTATAGGAAGTTGAGACTTTATCTTTTGGAATGTGGTAAGCTAAGTCTTCCCATGATCAATATGCTTCAAATAAAGACCCAAGGCTATATGTGTTATCCTCCCCACTGAATTTTGCCCCTAATGTTGTAGAGATGAGAGCAATCAAATTAGCTATAACTATCAGGGAACCTCCTGATGTTGGTGGTAAAAATAGTAAACATTTACCCAATTTTACTGTCAGGCACTGAAATCAGGATTCATTCAATCTTCACAATTCTGTGAAATACATATTATTATTCTCTTCATCTTATAGATGGGAAACTGAGGCATAGCTGGAGCATTAAAGAAATCCCAGGGACTGAACTGTTCAGATACAAATCTGAAAATAGGCCAAACCTAATGATCATTGCACTTTAGAGATTATTTTTTATCTAGACAGATGCTGCTTGGTGATAGAGGTAGAACAGTACATAGAGAGCTGAGGCATCTGGTGAGGAAAGATAAATATTGGTGAAAATGTGGTGTGGGAGGAGAAAATGATTAGAATATGCAGTATGAGATTCTGAGACAAAACTTTATCCTTATTGTTCAGATCATTGTTTCTGAATGAGAGTAGTTACTAGTTAAAGTATAAAATGAGAAATAATTACAGTTTAACAATTAAAAGTAAATTGGCTTGAGTGCCAGTTATAGAGGTTGAATCTCAGAGCCTGGGTACTGGCCCAAAGCCAGAAGTGGAGCTTTTGCTCAAGTGGTGGAGCTTTGAAGCAAAGATGCTCAAGGATAGTGCACAGGCCTTGAGTTCAAGTTCCAGAACTGGCACAGAAACAAAGCCAAAAACAAAAGAACCCCAAAGCAAGCAAACTTATCCAAGAAAAAAAAATCAAGACAAGATTTTACTAAGTAGCCCAGGCTGGCCTCAAGCTTGGAATCCTCCTGCCTCAGCCTCCAAAGCGTTGGGATTATTGGTGTCTGCCACCACATGTGTTTTCTAAGATAAAATTGTAGAACAGGGACTCTGAGTTATTGAAGAAGAATCGTAAAGAAGGAACCAGTTGGAAGAAGAGCAATGGTACCCCAAGAAACCAATTATGCACAGAAATGGAGGGACAACAGGTGAACAAATGCCGCAGTGGTGTTGACTAGATACTATGTAGAAAATGAATTATACAACTTGTGGGTGAGGGTGGGAGGGAAAATGGAGAGAGTGAAGGAAGGGTTGACATTGTCCAAAAAGAAATATACTCATCTGATTTATGACACAGTAACCCCTCTATATATCTTTATAATAATATAAACTATTGAATAAGAAAGACCCCCAACTATTAGTAAAAATAACCTCTACTCAAAAAGGGGCTTTAGAGATCCAGGCAGCTGCTTTAATGATCAGCTTCACACTCCTGGTTCACCCTTGCAAATATTTCCATCCTCAGAAGTTATACTTTAAATGTAATTAGAGGAATATGGAACAGTGTTTGATGTGGTGCTTGTTATAAAGTAAGTGCTATGTAAATGTCACCTGTTATTACAATTTTCATTCAGATTATTAAAAAAAAAAGGCTCTTAGACTTCTTCTATCAGGTCTCTCATTGCTCCAGTCCATCATCTTTGCAGCGACTTGCTATAGACTTGTCACTGCAGCAGACAGGACATGGGCTGGATTGCTTTTCACACAAGCCACTGTCTGGACTGCCAAATACGCCTGGTGAAATACTTGGAGATCTTTCGTCTCTCACAACTCAAGACATTTGCTGTCGCCTCTCAGTTGCCCAGCAACGAATAATACTCATTTTGAACAAAAGAAAGGATTGACAGTGTTAGATTTTACCTTAGGCCTATGCTTCTAGAAAACAGGTCCAATTAATAAATCCTTCCAGGAGCTGGAGATGTAGCTCAGTGGTATAGTGTTCCCCTAATATGCAAGGCCTCAAATACAGTCCCTAGCACTATGAAAAAGCAAAAGCAAAAAATAAAAAAATAAATCACTAAAGAAATCTCCTTTTTGTTTGTTCTGATTATTCCCACCTAGAGTCCTAGCAACTTAGGAGGCTGAGATCAGACCATCTCGGTTCAAAAACCATCCTGAGCAAAAAGTCCATGAGATTCCAGATTCCATTTCCAATTAACCAGCGAAGAATGCCAGGATGGAGATATGACTCGTGATAGAGTGCTGCCATGTGCAAACAAGATGAGTGAGAGTGAGTCCCAGAGTTCAAGACAGACAGACAGACAGACAGACAGACAGACAGACAGACAGACACACACACACACACACACACACACACACACACACACACACACACAGTGCTGCCATGTGCAAACAAGATGAGTGAGAGAGTGAGTCCCAGAGTTCAAGACACACACACACACACACACACACACACACACACACACACACACACACACACACACACACACACACACACACACACACACACACACACACACACACACACACACACACACACACACACACATTTTCTTTTTCAGGAAATGCTTATTGTGAAGAACTATACTGTCCCCTGTGACTTAGGTATGACCTCTTTGTTCTCTGTAACAAAGCTAAACAAGCCTCCAAATTCCCATTCTTTTGTCTCACTTGGAACTTCCTGACGGTTTGGTCCACTCACTATACCTGCTACCATGTCTGAGTCATATATAGTAAAGCCTCTCTCCTTCCCCCAGGCCCTTGGAATTATCTCAGTCTGAGCCAGCACACAATCACTCAAAATGGCTCATTTCTTTTTCTCAGGGAAAAAGCATTTCATAATCAGCTATCCAATTACTATACCCTTTCATCCTGATTCTTCACTCCCAATTATTTCTAGCCTGCTCATTTCTGCTTATAATCGGTTATAATAAATTTAGTTTTTCAAAACAAGAAGCCTTTTTCCGGCTTTACTTTTGGAACCCAGATTTCCTGGCCAGAGGTTCTCAGTATTTCAGTAGCTTCCCCCAACCCCTGCTCTTTTTTGGAATGAAGAGGGGAGTGTATGTGCCGGGGCTTGAACTCAGGGTCTGGGTGCTGTCCCTGAGCTATTTTTACTCAAATCTTGTGCTTTAACACTTGACCTACACTTCTACTTCTGGCTTTTTCAGTCATTAATTGGAGATAAGTCTCAGAGACTTTCATGCTCGGCCTGACTTTGAACTGCGATCCTCAGATCTTAACCTTTTGAGTTGCTAGGATTGCAAACATGAGCCACTGGTGCCCCACATGAGTATATATTTTTCAATTTTTTTATTTAAGTAGTTGTACAAAGGAGTTTTAAGTCCACAAATCAGATTATGAGTACAATGCCCTTCCATCATTCTCCCCCATCCTTGGATATATGTTTAATAGAAAACTGCTTTGTTTGCTGGGGCTAGGAAAGGAGCTGAATAAAACCCTTTCTTCTTGTCCTTTTTTAGGATAGGGGTGGTGATCAGTCTAGCCATCAGACCTAATTACAAATCAAAAGACTCTTGGTTCCAATGGAAGGTTAAAGATCCAGTGACAAGAGGCCCAACAACAGTGAAAATGGAAGTGAAAAGACAAAAAAAAAAGACATTGTCACTTACAGGTAGGTTTCAGATAGCAAACCCTTGCTAGCCACATAGGTAACTTTGTTGTAGTTTTATATAACTCACTCCCTGGAAAGTGCCAGCATCAGTCCCCGAAAGAACTGCTCTGGAGAATGAACAAACTAGTGTAAACGTCCGGAGGGAGGATTTTTATAAGGAGGTCTTAGATTTAGTTACTGTCAGCATGCCATGGGTCACAGCAATGTCATGATGCATACCCATAGTCTTGTACTCTCATCCCTAGCAGTTGATTTCACATGGTTTTTCTTTGAAGCCATATCCCTTGCTGCCTAGAGTCTCCATGCTTTACTTTCACATCCTTCTTTTTCCTATTAGTGAACCTCACCAGACAACCTTGAAAGCAAGACAAACAAGTGATAGATCAATCAATATCTTGTACTAACCTCCTCCCTCATCCCCTCTGGCAAACTAGGCCACTTGTTTCTCTTTTAATCATAACTGGAAAAAAAAATACTTCCTGGAAGTTGCAGGCATAGAGTAAGAGGACAGAAGCATTGGTCATTAAAACAGTGGCTTGAGCCACTGCAGTGTCTTTCCAAGACCTAAAGCCACTCTGTGAGTCATGAGATTATTTTCACTGACGGTTGGTGCTCTTGATGGTACTGCTGTGTTCATAATTGGTTCCCTCTTTGTCTTTTTCTGTAATAGACTGAATTTGTACTTAGACTCCTCCATACCTTACCCGTAGGGCCCCAGGCTTTTTCCTCTTTACCCAGTACAATCTGAAAGACTTTGTTTGAAAAATAGAAAAATCATAAGTAACTAGCTCAAGAAGGCTTTAGCCTAGAGTCTCTGCTGTTTTCCTGGGCTCCATAACATTTTTTTTTGGGGGGGGGGGTGTAGGAGCTGTTACTCAGGGCTGGTTACTGGAGCCTCCCAGCCATAAGGCCTTAGCTCTGAGTTTAAAATGCTCACCTACATTAAGAGAAAATGAGTCAAGTTTGGTGTTTCATGTGGTACTCCCAGGAGTTGGGAGCTTGATGTTGGAGGATCTCTAATTCAAAACCAGCGTAGGCTACTTATTACCTTAACAAAAACAAACAAAAAAAACTGGAAGAGCTGGGCATCAGTGGCTTACACTTATAATCCTAGTTACTCAGAGGCTGAGATCTAAAGATTTTGGTTTGAAGCCAGCCCAGGCAGAAAACTATAACACTCCATCTCCAAATAACCAGCAAATAAGGCTGTGCTAGAGACATGACTAAAGTAATAGAGTGCTAGTCATGAGCAAAAAAATCCAAGTAAGAGCTTGAAGTCCTGAGTTCAGGCCCTGGGACCAGCACCAAAACAAAAAGAGAAAGGGAAGAGGACAAAGGAAACAATATGAGCATATTTACAGTTTGGGCTAAATATGGGCAGAGAGTCCATATTTGTCTCTGCCTTGCCCATAGCAGTTTTATACCTTATTAAAAAGCAATGGAACAAACATGCTTCTGTAGTGTGGGCCCTAGTGACTGGAGATGGAGTGGAAAGAGTCCTTGCCACAGGAACCATTTCCATTCTCAGCATAGTATTTCCTAAATGGAGATGAGAAAAGCCAAGTTTAAAAAATCAAAGGCTAGCCAGGTGCCAGTGGCCTGTAATCCTAGCTACTCAGGAGCCTGAGCTCTGAGGATCCCAGTTCAAGGCCACCTGGGGAAGGAAAGTCTATGAGACTTTTCTCCAATAAACCACCAAAAAACTGGAAGTGGTGCTGTGGCTCAAGTGGTAGAGCACTAACCTTGAGCTAAAGAGCTGAGGGACAACGCCTAAGCCCAAAGTTCAAACCTCACAACAGACAAAAAAAAAAAAAATGCTAATTTTAAAGCCCCTTTTACTGGCCTTGCCTTGCACAGGCCAAGCATGTGCTTGTCTATGGAGCTACACTCCCAGACAGCTCCATAGCATCTGTTCAGTAGATTGTGAGTGCTTGTTTCTAACCAAAGATGATCACGACTACATCTGTAGTTGAGCATATTGAATTCATTATTCATTACAGTAAAGGAGAATACACAGTAACAAGACTATTATTGTCTTATGAAGAGAATGTTTGAGAGGCTGAATAATATGACTTGAGTTTGGGCTTGGGAGTGGGTTAAAGGAAAAGATGCTCTACATTTGAATATTTTAAGAAGTAGAGATTATTCTATCATTGCATATCTCAGTAATTAGTAGAGAAGTAGCAGAGAAGATGTTTTTCTGTTTTTCTCAGATTGCAAAATGACCTTGTTACTGTCTATGCTTAGACAAATTGATGGAGTAGTCTTGTTTCCTCTCACTGTCTTCTAGTCTCAGAATGACCTTGTCTTGTGTTGGTGTTTTATGAGATTGTGTCTCTTAACAATGTAACAAGGTCTTGCTGTGAATACCTGGCAAGCTTCCAACATGACTCAAATTCTTGAGGGTCACCAGTGTTTCTTCCTTGGGCTTTAAAAATACTATAATTAACCAACCACTGAATCCAAATGCTACAATGCTTACCATCTATGGGTTGCCCCTCATTCTGTCTCCTTATATCATTCTAGGACCTAAACCACTATCTTGAATTTTCTGATCATTGTTACCTTATTTTATTTTTACAATTTCACATCTAAGTTTAAAATTTATATAATTGTACATGTGTATGAACTTAAGTAGTTCAACAGAACTATATTATGCTGTATATATTTTTCTGGGACTCGGTTTCTTTTTTTTTTTAATTTAATTTTATTTTATTTGAGAACATACTGTACAGAGGGGCTACAATTACATGGGCAGGACAATGCATACATTTCTTACCAAGCATTGCAGCCTCCTCCTTTGTTTACCCTTCACCTCCCTTCCCAGCCTCCCCCCTCCCCCCGCCCAATTATACCCCCCTCCCCCCCCCACACCGACATTGTAAAGTTGGTTTTGACATGACATTTTGTACTTCTCATTGTTGCAACAGGTCCACCTGAATCCTTAAACGACTTGTTTGTCCCCATCTCCTCCACATGTTATACTGAAATCAAATATAGTGAAAGCGGGGGTTACACTGTGGGGGAGGTGGGACTCGGTTTCTTGTTCCCAGATAAGGATCCCCAAAGAGCACTAAGGAGCCGATTTCAATGCAAGTACAAGAGAGTCGTTTATTACAGCTCCAGCCAGACTCACAAATCTCTGACATAGCAGGTCAGAAATTGTGAGCCCCGACCCTTCCTCTAGCAGGGTTTTTATAGGATTTTTAGGGACTTCTATGACAAATCATATCACACCACGGGAAAATCATAAAATAATTCTAAAAGATGATTAGTGTAACCAGTGGCAGGAACCAACCAGGTACTGGGGATTGGCTGGTTCATGGGGTTGATGCTCTTCAAAATAATTGGCTAAAGTAGATGGTCTGAGCCGCGACTGAGTGGTCTTTAACTTGCAGGAACTTCTGGAACTTTGGGTTTTTCCTGTTATCTGCTGATTAGCTGTAGTTAGTGGAATTTACCATAGAGGATTGTTCCTGGAATTTGGGCCCAAGGGGATCAAGGGGAGTTGCTGACACATTTCCCAGACAAAATGGAATCCAAACCTAAAATTGCTATATTTCGTTCTCACAGGTTCTCTCATACAGTATTATTTTACTATGACCAGTCTATATTGCATGTATTTTTAGTTCATTCATTGGCATTGTTTTGTAATATTGCATTGTATGAATTCACCACATTTTATTGATCAGTTCTGTTTTCAGGAATGTTATTTTAATGCTTTTCCTTTTACAAATAATGCTTAGATGTATTATTAAATCTTTCTCTACATGCTTAATAGCTTCTTCTGACTATATACCTAGCCAAAGTACTACTAGCTTATATACATGTAATATACATGTATGTGTATGTATATATGCATATGTTATAGATACATATACATTATATAAGTATATTAATGTATAAAACATTTTAATATAGTCATGTTGTTGTAAGGTAAATCATCCCAGAAGTCACATTTTAAAATATAGAATATTGGAGTCTTTATTATACAGTTAACAGGCTACAGGCCGCCAGTTGTTACAAAGGCATGCAGCACGCAAATACACATAACACAGCTAGGAAACATGCTAAAGAGGAAAGAAAGAACAAAAACAATACCAACAAGCCAATTCAGCTCCAATGGAGAGCTGAATTGGGACTCCATGATGACTGGAGCGAGCCAGGAGACAGGACACAGGACACAGGACATGATCATGGAGACACACGTGGCATGGAGTCCTGTGGCTAGGCTGGTCTGGCTAGGCTGCCCAGGGAGCAGATCTTCAGGAAATTCCCATTCCCAGGCACTAGACTGACAGATTCAGTAACCTATCAGCCAAGTGCCTACATCTGCCTCCAGGGGTCCAGGGCATGCCCATTACCTGCGAGGCAGGTGATGGGGGGGGAGGGGGTTCCTTCCCCCAACATGAAGACAAGATGCCAGACCCTACCATCTACCATGTGGTCAATATGGCACAGGCCAGACCTGGCCTCCTTAACTCAATGTGTCTGTTTATGTGTATATATAAAACATCAGGTATCATGGTTCACACCTATAATCCTAGCCACTCAGGAGGTTGAAATCTGAGGATCTTGGTTAGAAGCCATCCTGAGCAGGAAAGCCTGTGAGACTTTTATGTCCAATTAATTAAAAAAAAAAAAAAGTGGTGCCATGGCTCAAGTGTTGGAATGCTAGCCTTGAGTAAGAGAAGCTCTAGGACAGTGATTAGGACCAGAGTTCAAGCCCCAGAACTAGGAAAAAGAAAAAAAAAAGTCAGTTGTTTTCAAAGCGGGTTGTATAAATTTGCAGTCTTGCCAACAATAACTGTATTTGGGCTTCTACTGAAACTTGCTGTGGATAGTTTTTAATGATACACATGAAACCTTCGGGCAGTAAAGAAGACAGCATTGTTTGACTAATCAAGATGAGGCTTTCAACAGGCCATAGCTATAGCTGTCCTTGTCTCAGCATGTCTTTATGGAAACCCAGAGTTTACTCAGCAGTCTATTAAGTGGTGCTTGTAGAACTAATAGATTCATAAGTGGCTTTTATTTCTTGAGGGTGAGGGGATATTCATAGATTATCATTTCTTTGGGATTTTGTTTGTTTCCTTTTTGTTTTTAATATATAGTAGAAGTAAGCACAAAACATGTAAAATACTTTATCCATAGCTCAATAGATTAATAATAGTCATCATAACTAAAACTTTAACTCTTAACCGTCAGCCCATTACTATTATATGTGCTTGATATCCATATTTTAATTTTCAAACACCTATGCAATAGAAAGACAGTGTCACTTCATAGACCTGACTTTTGACTTGAGATAGACCATTGTTCAATAGAACACTGTGAGTGAGTTTGTTTGTGAAATTGTGAATGAACTTTATCTTAATTCTTACACTAAGTTACGAAATTTCCCAAAAGTTTATTAGCATTAAAAATTATCTTAGTGCTGGGCATCAGTGGCTCATACTTGTAATCCTAGCTACTCAGGAGGCTAAGAGCTAAGGATCCAGGTTCAAAGCCAGCCTCAGCAGAATGTCCATGAGACGCTTATCTCCAAGTAACCATCAGAAAACTAGAAGTGGTGCTGTGGCTCAAAGTGGTAGAGCACTCTCCGTGAGCACAAAAGCTAAGGGACAGTACTCAGACCCTGAGTTCAAGCCCCAGGACTGACAAAAAAAAAGTTATCTTAGTTTTATTCCTTTTCTTCTTTTTTTTTTTGCCACTCTTTTTTTTTTTTTAGCACTCTACCACTTGAGCCTCAGTGCCACTTCTAGCTTTTATGTGGTACTGAGGTATTGAACCTAGGGCTTCATGCACGCTAGGCAAGCACTCTACCACTAAGCCACATTCCCAGCTCTTCGTTTTAAAAGAACTAAGACTGCCTTATTTGGCCACATGATAGTACACTAGTTATTACTATAATTTATAATATAGTATGTATTATTAAATAAATATATGTATATTGTATATACCATAAAATATAGATAAAATTATAAAATATAGATAAAAAGAAAAACATGCTTCCAGTGTAACTATTGACAACACTTCAGTTTATTTCCGTCTAGCCAGTCAATTATGAAAAATCTGTGTCCTAGAAAGCGGTTTCGAAACAACCTTTTGGTTAAACTTGTATGTTATGATTTTTTTCTTTTTTATTAGCATAAGTCACTTCTACAAAGGGGTTTCACTGTGATAATAACAAGCATGAGCATAGTCTACTTTAACCAGATTCACCCAGTTTTGTTTCTTAACTCCCTCTCCTCCCTTTTCATTTTAAAAAGTTTTTGGTGGAATTTATTATATTATTTTCATGTCAGTTTGTGTGTGTGCATGTATGCTAGTACTGGAGCTTGAACTCAGGGCATGGTCTCTGTCTCTTAGCTTTTTTGCTCAAGGCTTGAGCCACAGCTCCACTTCTGGCTTTTTGCTTATTAATTAAAGATAATAGTCTTAGGGACTTTCCTACCCAGGCTGGCTTCGAACTGTAATTGTCAAGTCTCAGCTACCTGAGTCGATAGGATTAGCTTACAGATGTGGAGCCACTGGTGCCCGACTATCTTCTGACTTTATTCATAAATCTAATAATTTAAATTCATATTTTAAGCTTTATATAATATGGTATGCATTTTACTGTGTGAATATATATCAAAATATCCTGTTAGAATCCTGTTATGCATCTGAAATAGATACAGTAAAAAGTGTTTTATTTTCTCTAAGCTTTTCAAACAAGCAACATTTCCCATGTAACCAATCAATTCTATTTTATTTAAGCGTATAAATTTTATGTCTTAAATTATCCTAGACACTCTAGTATATAACAAAACTAATAATTCTCTTAATACCTTTGACCTCAATCCCACACATTCTACATCTCAAGCTAAGGTGTAGGGTTGTGTTTTTTTGTTTTTGTTTTTTGCCAGGCCTGGGGCTTGAACTCAAGGCCTTTGCTACTGTACTGTAGCTTTTTCACTGGTACTCTAATACTTGAGCCACAGCTCCACTTCTAGGTTTTTGGTAGTTAATTGGAGAGGCGAGTCTCATGGAATTTCTTGTCCAGGCTGGCTTCTAACGACAATTCTATGATCTCAGCCTCCCGAGAAGCTAGGATACAGGCATGAGCTACCAGCACCCAGCTTATTAAATAGTTTTGAAATTGATGTTAGCTGGGTTCATTATTTGATTTTTCTCCCACAACTTTTTTTCTGCATTTTTAAAAAAATACAATTTTATTGTCTTTATTAAGGTGTTGTGCAAAGGGGTTGCCATTTCATAATCCAGGTAATGTATACATTTCTCTTTTGGATGTTGTCACCCCTTCCTTCATATATATATATATATATATATATATATATATATATATATATATGATTTTATTTTATTTTTGTTGGTTGTGGGGCTTGAACTCTGGTCTTGGGCACCATCCCTGCACTCTTCAGTTCAAGGCGAGCTCTCTACCACTTGAGCCAGAGCGCCACTTCCAGGTTTCTAGTGGTTTATTGGAGATAAGAGTCTCATGGACTTTCCTGCTCGGGCTGGCTTTGAACCATGATCCTCAGATCTCAGCCTCCTGAGTAGCTAGGATTACAGGCTGAGCCATCGGCACCCGACTGGTCATGTGTTTTTTTTGAGACAGGTTCTCACTTTGCAGCTCTGATTGGCCTCAAATGTTGAGATCTTCCTACCTAACCTAAGTGCTAGAATTACAGGCCTTCACCAACATTCCCAGCTATCTTTTTTTTTTTTTTTTTTTTTTTTTTTTTGTCGGTCATGGGGCTTGAGCTTGACCTGGGTGCTGTCCCTGAGCTCTGCAGCTCAAGGGGAGAGCTCTACCACTTTGAGCCACAGCACCACTTCTGGTTTTCTGGTGTTTAATTGGGTATAAGATTCTCATGGACTTTCCTGCTCGGGCTGGCTTTGAACCACAATCCTCAGATCTCAGACTCCTGAGTAGCTAGGATTACAGGCGTGAGCCACCTTCGCTTGCCTTCAGCTATTGTTCTTTAGTCCAAAACACAAGAGACTCTATGTAGAAAAGATTAGTTTCTCTTGAGATCAAAAAGCCATTATTCACTTTAATTTTTTCATGCATGTTTACATTTCTTATGAGTATTGCTAATATTGTTGTTTTCTTGTTTAGGTTTCCTTGCTTCTTAAAAAAATTTAGTAGCTTCCCGTCTAGCTCTAATATATTTTAGTGCCATTCTTTACAACCTTATCTAATCTACCTTTATCACATTGTTTGAGTAAATGGAATTCTTTAATATTTCCATTTTTTTCTTTCTGGCTAGCACAGAGCTTTCATAGATATTTAAAATAGTATCCAAGTAGAGTTTATATATCATGTTGATATTTGTTTTGCTTTATGGTACTGTTTTGTAGTTTCTAGTAGTGAATGTTTATGCACACACATATGTATGTGTGCACGTAGGCATACGTACATGTATGTATAAGTATATATGTATTATATATATATATTCTTCTGAAAATTGTATTTTCTAGCTACTTGTTATATTGGATTTTAATGAGGGAAGGGGTGGTCAGTTGATTCATTTGTTCATTTTAAGACAGGCTGGCCTTAGTCTCCCAAGTTCTGGGATTACCGGTGTGCACTACCTTGTTTAACTTCTTATTAACTAGGTTAATATATAATGAAGGCTCTTACAAAGTGCATCAGTTACAATTCTTTCTGCTGAAAGTAACAGAAAAATCTCAAATTAAAATGATTTAAAGAACAAAGATATTTTATTTTGCTTGTATATCAAGAATTACTAGATAGGGAAGGAAGCTCCAGGGTTGGCTGAATTAGGCTCCAAGAGCACAGCCAAAAATACATTAGCTTTTAACATTGTCTAGCTGTCTTTGAGGGTCACAAAATTGTAACAATTCAAGTGTCATATATAAGTCATCATATAACAGTGCATAAGAGAAAAAGATAGGTAAGACTCTTCCTATGTTTTATTTATGTATTTATTATTGTTTATTTATACTGGGGATTGAACTCAGAGACTTGCACTCAAGTACTTTACTATTTTATCTGTTCCCCCCCAACACACCATGCTCTTGTTTGGTTGGTGTGTGTGTGTGTGTGTGTGTGTGTGTGTGTGTGTGTGTGTGTGTGTGTGTGTGTGTGTGTGTGTGTGTGTTGGTTTTGTGTTTTTTTTTGTGTGTGTGTATGTACTTTGTGGTGGTTGGGGTGTGTGTGTGTGTGTGTGTGTGTGTGTGTGTGTGTGTGTGTTGGTTTTGTGTTTTTTGTGTGTGTGTGTGTGTATGTACTTTGTGGTGTCCCTGAGTCCTTCCTTCCTTCCTTCCTTCCTTCCTTCCTTCCTCTTCTCTTCTCTTCTCTTCTCTTCTCTTCTCTTCTCTTCTCTTCTCTTCTCTTCTCTTCTCTTCTCTTCTCTTCTTATTTTTTTTTTTTGGGGGGGGTCCAGTCATGGGGCCTGAACTCTGGGCCTGGGTGCTGTCCCTCAGCTCTTCAGCTCAAGGCTAGCACTCTACCACTTGAGCCACAGAGCCACTTCCGGCTTTTTTCTTTTTGCTTTTGTAGTGCTGAGGAATCGAACCCAGGGCCTCAGGCATGCAAGGCAAGCACTCTAGCACTGAGCCACCTTCCCAGCCCCCCCCCTTTTTTTTTCAAGGCCACAGTATGAGCCACAGCTCTACTTCTGACTTATGGGTAATTAATTGGAGATAAGAGTCTCATGGAGTTTCCTGCCTGGGCTGTCTTTAAACCCTGATCCTCAGGTCTAAGCCTCTTGAGTAGCTAGGATTACAAGTGCCACTAGCATCCAGCCCTGTGTTCTTTGTGTATGTGTATGTATGCATATATGTGTGTGTGTGTGTGTGTGTGTGTGCGCGCGCGCGTGCCAGTCTGACCTCAGGGCTTGAACACTATCCTTGAACTTATTTTATTCAGAACTAGTGTTCTACCACTTGGGCCACAGCTCAACTTGGCTTTTTCTTCATAGTTCAATGGAGATAAGAATCTCACAGATTTTCCTAGGCTGGCTTTGCATCATGATCCTCAGATCTCAGCCTCCTGAGTAACTAGGATTACAAGCGTGAATCAACAGCGCCCAGCCCTGTGTTCATTTTTTTTTTTTAACAAGAGCACAGATTTACTTTATTTAATTTTCATTAGTTTAAATTCTGGAAGGGTACAGTATCACATGGATTCTGTGTCCAATAGCTTTAGCAGGAAGGATGCTTCAGAATTTGGCACGAACCATGCCACTGTTTCCATGGGCACGCATTATCTTTCCCAGATTACTCTGGCTTTGTTAGCTTTGCCGCCAGGAGTCACTATGTTGTTTTTTGCTTGGTATACATAAGCACATCTCTTGCCCAAGTAGAAATCAGCATCACCTCGGGCATAAACGCCTTCAATTTTAAGGAGAGCTGTGTGTTCCCTTTGGTTCTGGAGACCCCGCTTATAGCCAGCAGAAATGGCCTTGCACCATAGCCTTCCAGACATTTTGCCTTTTAGAAATCCTGTTCCCAGCAGGCCTCCACAGGCTCCAAGATGGCGGAAGAGAGACTATGTTCATTTTTAATGGCAAGAACTCCTTCAATGCATTGTTGGTAAAATAATAAATTAGACCAGTTCCGAAGGAAATCAGTATGAAGGTGCCTCAAAAGAGGAGATTCTACAGTGCTACTCCTGGTTATATTCCTGAAATCAGCTTACAGTAGAGACACCTGTATACTCATGTTCATCACAGCATTGTTCACTATAGCCAAGTTATAGAAACAACCTAATGCCCATCAACAGACAAATACATAAAGAAAATGTACATGTACAAAATGGAATTTTAGTCAAAATAAAATTGTCATTTGCAGGAAAATGGAAGAAATTGGAGCTCCATCATATTAAACAAAGTAAGCCAGACTTGGAAAGGTGCAGATTTCATATGTGAAAGTTGGATTTTTTTTTTAATGCACAGGAAAGTAGAAGACTATTTGTGAAGAGAAAGGGGGGATAAAAAAGGTTTCTGGGGTGTGAATATGATCAAGTACATTATATTTACATCTATGAAAATATAATTTGAAGTGAGTGTACAAAACAGGTTTAGAGAATCCTTATGATGAAATTAATTTGAAAAAAGTTTTCCCCAAATAGAAACGTAATCCAAATCTATCATCATGAAAAAGAATAAGATTGCTGTGATTGTGTTAGACTAAGTAACAATTACCTCTGGTAAGACATGAGTAGAAATAGACACCCTTATAGAAATAGACACCCTTACCATCATGCTTAATGACTAGTATTTGAGAATATGTAGCTACCATGATTACTTAACCAGTATCCTGTCATACATATAATTTTGGCAATGCTATAACAAATATCTTTGTATATTCACTTTAGTACGTTTGGCTAAATAATTTCTTTTTTTTTTTTTGTGCCAGTCCTGGGACTTGAATTCAGGGCCTGGGATCTGTCCTTGAGCCACAGCGTCACTTCTAGCTTTTTATGATTAGTTTATTGGGGTAAGAGTCTCACGGACTTTCCTGCTCGGGTAAGAGTCTCACGGACTTTCCTGCTCGGCCTGGCTTTGAACCATGATCCTCAGATCTCAGCCTCCTGAGTAGCTAGGATTACAGGCATGAGCCACTGACACCTGGATAAACGATTTCTTTAGTAATTCTTCTTCCTTGAGAAAATGCTGGGTCAGAGTATGGTATTTTTGATTATGCATTCCATAGATGTTGCTAAATTTCCCTAAGAAAGAGTAATGCCAATTTGTATTCCCTCTAGCATGTTAATAACACCTTTGTCTGTAAAACCTTAATCATTTCAACTGTTTCCAAAGTAAATGAAAATTGATATCCAATCATTGTTTTATTTCTATTTACAGAAAATTCTGTTAGACTTCATCTTCAATTAACCAACACACAGCTGGGCTGGAGAGATGGCTCAAGTGATAAAGCATCAGCCATGAGCAAACAACCTGAGTGAGAGCAAAAAGCAGTGAGTTCAAACCCTGCACCAGGCAGAAAGAAAAACAAAAAGAGAACTGCTGTTTTTATATGATTGCATAGAAAACAATCAGCGTTTTAGGTTTCAGTTTTTAATATGTAGTGAGTTTGGAATTCATCATTCCTATTGGTTCAAGAGAAATCAGAATAAATGGAAAATGAAACTTCCTTAGACTCATCAGAGAATCAGTGTCACAGGGCAAACCACAACCTCCAAAAAGGAGGGAGATAGGTGAATCCAGAGCCACAAATATACTGTTTACCTAAAGCAGAAGCTACTAGAAACAGACTTGCTGGAACACCTCAGCAAAAAATGCCACACTAGAGTTAGAGGCATAGCTTGAGCCCTTGCTCTGTACAATAAAATTCAACAGATAAATGGCTGAAGGTGAAGTACAGAGGAGTTTTTAGGTTAGTGAAACTGTTCTGTATTGTATTGTAATAGTGGGTATATGATATTATATATTTGTCAGAATCCCTAGAACTTTATACCAAGGAGTACATGTTTATACAGGTAAAATTTGAAAATCACTTAGGAAGTTGGGTGATTCCCATTATGACATACAGAAGGTAACCAGACAATTTCAATGTATTAAAGTTTCTGAATTAGCCTCACACTATAAAAGGATGAAAAAACAGAATCAGGGACTAAAGACAAAAGAAACTGTACACAAATTCTGCATTCTTATTGATACAGATGTTAGCACATGGATGGGACTGAACAATTGAATAGTAGATGTCAGCTGGTGGGAATCGGGTTTCTTATTTGGAAACTACAGATAAGCAGAGGAAGGAAGAAGCAATCCCTATGCTGGTCTATTATAGAATCAATATTAGCCAGGTACCTATAATCCTAGCTGCTCAGAAGGCTGAGATCTGAGGATTGCAGTTTGAAGGTAGCCCAGGTAGGAAAGTGACACTCTTCAATTAACCACCACCACCACCACCACCACCCCCCACAAAAAACAAAAAAAAAAACCAAGGAAGAAGCAACTGTGGCCCCAAATGATAAAGCACTAACTAGCCTTGAGCAAAAAAAACACAGGGACAGTGCCCAGGCTCTAAGTCAAGCTCCAGAACTGGAGAAGAAAAAAAGAGTCAGTCAGCATGCTGCACAAAAAGCTGCTGGCTGGTGTTTTATTCCTGTCTGTTTCTGCCACATTAACACAGTGTGGGCTTAAGAGCCTGAGATTCTGAAAAGGTGTAGTCAGATCCTTAAATCCCCTAAATGCAATTTAAATGGTTATTTGCTAGTGGGAAATGTCCCCTGCATTCTAATGCCTAGATTTAAATAACAATAATAAAGAAAATGTCAATTACCCGCTGGTGGCCTGCTCCTGTAATCCTATTCAGGAGACTGAGATCTGAGGATTGTGGTTTGAGGCCAGCCCAGGCACATATTTATTTCTAATTAACCACCAAAAAGCCAGAAGTGGAACTGTTGCTAGAGTGGCAGCCTTGAGCAAAAAATGTAAGGGACAGTGCCTAGACCCTGAATTCAATCCCAATACTAGCACACACAAAAAGAATCTGTATCAATTGATGTTTAGCTTAACATAGCTATAGATGCCAATATATGGCAGTATTTACATATGTTCTTATATAGAGGAGTTAGTATACAGATAAATATTTCCTTGTTTCATTAGCCAAGAGCTTGTCTAGAAGTAACAGTGTCCCAGTGCTAATTAGCACCTCCAGCCATCAGATCTTATTCTCTCTCTCTCTCTCTCTCTCTCTCTCTCTCTCTCTCTCTCTCTCTCTCCCTCCCTCTCTCTCTCTCTCTCTCTCTCTCTCTCTCTCTCTCTCTCTCCCTCCCTCTCTCTCTCTCTCCCTTTTTTGCCAGTCTTGGGGCTTGAAATCAGGCCTGGGCACTGTCCCCAAGCTTCTTTTGCTCAAGGCTAGCACTCTACAACTTAAACCACAATGCCACTTCTGGCTTTTTCTGTTTATGTGGTACTGAGGAATTGAACCCCGGGCTTCATGCATGCTAGGCAAGCACTGTTCCACTAAACCACATTCCCAACTCCAGATATTACTTTCTACTATCATTCTCTACTTAAAGGAATAAGAGCTCCTTGAAGAACGATTGACTCAACTACTGGGATAGGATTCCTAATGGCCAAAGCTGGAAAAATTTTAAGACAAAAAGTAAGTATTGGGTGATAGCCTAAATTATAAAATAAGTGTTTATGGATCCATACGGATTATGGATCCATAATTATTGAATTAAAATATAAATTAAAGAGAAATCTTCCATGCAGAATTATTCTGAATTATTTATGAAGATGCCAGTCATTAAATAGAAAAGCCTAACTCCTTAAATGTGAACTCTACATAATGATTTCTTTGTAAAGAGTATAGGTTAAAAAGGGGAAAAGAATTACTTTATATTGGAGAAGCTAACAGACACTACCTTAGCCAGTTGGTCAAGGTCAACGTCAGGAATGAATAAATGTGGCTGGATGTGGTAGAGAACAATCTCAGCTACTCAGGTAGCAGAGATCTGAAGGTTGGAGGTTCAAAGCCACCCTGGGCGAAATGTTAACAAAACACTTCACTTAATAAAGTGGATATGGGTAGAGTTCTCCTGTAATCCTTTTACATGAAAGATGTTAGGTAGATCAAAGTTCAAGGCCAGACACAGGCAGAAATGGAAGATCTTAGCCAAGTGCCCATGGCTCATGCCTGTAATCCTACCTGAGAGCTGGTGATCATACTTCAGAGCCAGCCCAGGAGAAAAGTCCATCTGTGAGACTTTTTTTTTCCCTTCCCCTCCATAAATTATGCCAACATCAAATGCAGTGAAAACGAGTTATACCGTGGGGGAGGGACATACAAAGCAACAAAGAAATCATCTTATAAATATGTTAGAAACAATTGCAAGAAAGAAAAAAACATTTGAGTCCTTATCTTGGGGTTCATTTTGCCTAACATCAACTTATCTGACCGTTTCTGCTTGTCTTGGATGTATACTAGTAATTGCAAATAAGGGAAACGACTCTTTATTTTCAATTAGCTACCCCCAAAATATAAAAGTAGATCTGTGTTGCTCAAGTAGTAGAGTTCTAGTCTTGAGCAAAAATGTTCAGGGACATCACCCAGGCGTTGAATTGAAGCCTCTGGACTGGTGCAAAAGAAAAAAAGAGAAGACCTAGTCAGAAAAATAACTACAGTAAAAAGGGTTGGGAACATGGCTTAAGTGGTGGAGCACCAGCCTAGCAAGTACAAGGCTTTGAATTAAAACCCTAGTACCCACGCTACCCCACCCCAAAACACACACTAAATCATATTGATAGTGTCATACATAGTGAGAATGGTACTTTACCTCTGTAGCTTTTCATCCCAAATCCATAATCTTAATAATACTCAAGAAAAAAATTAGTTGAGGAACTGGGCACTGGTGGCTCACACCTGCAGTCCTACCTACTTAGGAAGCTGAGCTTTGAGGATCAAGGTTCAAAGCCAGTCTGGACAGGAACATTCATGAGACTCTTTCCTCCAATAAACTGTTTTAAAAAGCTCAAGCGGTGGAATGCTAGCCTTGAGGACAGGAAGCTCAGAGACCATGCCCAGGCCCTGAGTTCAAGCCCAAGACCAATACACACACACACACACACACACACACACACACACACACACACACACTGACTTGAGAGGCAATCTACAAAACACATGGCAAGGAATTTTCTAAACTCTTAAGATCATCATAAACAAGGAAAATCTAAGAAACTGTTGAATGTCATAACTAAATGTAATGGACATCTTCACTGAAATCCTGGGACAGAAGAAGAGATAGATTCATTCATGTCACAAATGACAGAATTTCCTTCTGTTATGGTTGTGTATATTTGTTACATTTTCATGGTTGTTTCAGTAAGATAGGAAGGATAAATTCAGAAGACCTATTGCAAGTCATGGTGGTTATAGTTAATAAAATATATTGTAAAGAATAGGGATCACGTTCATCATCCCTCTGAATGTCTTTTCCAAAGCTTTTCTGTGAGAACACCATGTGTACTGAGTATGTGAAACCTTAGAATAGTCTCCAGTGAAAGAATGTTATTATAATTAAGACTGATTTCACAGAGACAGAGTAACAGGAATTTGAAATGGAATTTCAATCACCAAGGGGAATTATTAAAGTATTTTCATTTTAACCTCATCCCTCTCCCCATGTTGTCCCCTCCCACATCAGGTTCCCTCTTAGTAAGCAGAGCCCCTGGCTGCATCACCATAGCAACCAGCAGCTAGGGCCAATTAAGTTATAGCTGTGTAATTAGACACCTAAGTTGATTATAGAGACCAGAATACTAACCAAGGAGACAGGCTGCAGGAAGGAAAATAAAGCAGATTTTAGCTGGAGAGAAATGGGCAATTGAGTAGTGATGAGCCTGGTTGTTAACACCATGGCCTGTTCCCTTAAACATCAGGCCAGATGGGGGCATTAGGCCCCTTCAAGAGGGCCTAAGGGATTCCTCTTCCCCACTGTTATCTCTGACACTCAGCTGTAAGCATAAATTCCCAATGGTTTATTGACAGTTATTTACCTGCCTAGTGTTTAAAGCAGTGTCAGGACCATAGTAAGTAATGTCACTGATGCCTAGACAATCTTGCCATACTTGTCATGGGTCCTGTGGACCACTGTGCTTTAATGCATGTGTTCAATCATTTGGGCTGCTATTTTCTTCAGCCTTGAAACTCAGCTTTCCCAATTTTGTACAGTGACTGATTAGTCTAAAGGGTTTAAAGCTATTTTCAAAGTTACAGGTCTGTTTTTGTTGTTGCTGCTGTTGTTGTTATTATTACTTTTGTGTGATTATCCAGTTTTCTCAACACTTACTTGCTGAAGTATATTCTTGGAATCCCAAGAATACTGAAAGGCAAGAGTTTATTTCTGGGCTTTCTACCATATTCCACAGTTTTCATTAATTTGGCTTTATAATAAGTTTGAAATCAGAAATATAAGATGTCCAAATTCAAAATTATTTTGGTTATTTGAGATTCTTACCAGTTTTGAATACTTTTTTCTATTTATGGGAACTGTTATGGTCATTTTGATAGGAATTGCACTGATTCTCTATATTGTTTTAGAGAGTATGGCTATCTAAACAATATTAATTGTTCTAGTCCGTGAGCATGTGTGCACCTTTATATTTATTTATATTTATTTTCAGCATTTTTTAGTTTTCAGTGTTTGTCTTCTACTTCCTTTTTTTTTTTTTTTCTTTTATGTCACTACAGGGTCTTGAACTCGGCCTTGGTGCTCTCCCTTAGTCTTCTGCTCAAGGCTGGTGCTCTACCATTTGAGCCACATCTCTGCTTCTGGCTTTTTGGTGGTTAATTGGACAAACAAGTCTCTTGAATTTTACTGCTTGGGCTGGCTTCGAACTGTGGTCCTCAGATCTCAGCCTCCTGAATTGGATTACAGGCATGAGCCACCAGTGCTTGGCCTTTCACCTCTTTAATTCAGCTTATTCCCCAGTATTTCATTTCTTTTGAAAGTATTATATATGGGTTGTTTTCCTAATTTATTTTTGGGCTTGTACACTGTTGGTATACAGATATGAATTGCATTTTGCTTGTCAATTTTGTGTCCTGCTACATTGCTAAAGTCATTTATTAGCTCTAACGTGATTAGAGGCATATGCCACCAAGACTAGCTATACTTCATTTTCTTCCTTTGAATTGATCTGGTCTCCAGTTTCTATGCCTTGTGTTTATTGAATATTGTCTATTTGGAAAAATAGCTACTATAGTTGTCTTTTTAGACTAGCTTTATGTCTGGGAAAACCTTTATTATGCCAATTAGAAATGTGTATTCTGAGCCTTGGGCATTAGCCTGAGGTGAAAGCTTAAAGCCTTATCATCTCTTTTCTGTGTGTTTTATCTGGGTCTTCACTCATGCTCTTTTCAATTTCCATATCTACTTGGCTGCTTTCAAATATCTTAGTTTCCAGATGGGAAAGGAGGGGTGGGGAGGGGAGAGAAGAAAGAGGGAAAGGGGGAGGAGAGGGAAGAGGGAAGAGGAGGGAAGGTGGAGAGAGAAGAGGGGGACAGGAAGGGATGAGAGAGTAGAGAGATGGAAGGGGATATAGGAAGGAGGGAGTGAAATGAGGGGAGAGGAAGGAATGGGAAGGGGAGGGGAAATAGGGAGAGGAGAGGAGGGAGAACTTAAATAAAATAAAAATAAAAAGTAAGCAAAAAACCAAAAAACAACAAAAAAAATCTTAGTTTCCAAAAATCTCACCCCAGCTTCTCCTCAGAGATGTATTTGTTCTATTGTATTTCTCCATGTATACTTTATTGCTCTGGGATATGTGGGTCTTTAGTCCCTCAAGCTTTTTTTTTTTTTTTTTTTGGGTCCGGTTGTGGGGCCTGAACTCTGGCCTGGGCACTGTCCCTCAGCTCTTCAGCTCAAGGCTAGCGCTCTACCACTTGAGCCACAGCGCCACTTCTGGCTTTTTTCTTTTTGCTTATGTGGTGCTGAGGAATCGCACCCAGGGCCTCATGCATGCAAGGCAAGCGCTCTACCACTGAGCCACCTTCCCAGCCCTCCCTCAAGCTTTTTTTTTTTTTTTTAATATTATTTTATTTTATTTGAGAACATACTGTACAGAGGGGCTACAATTACATGGGCAGGATAATGCATACATTTCTTACCAAGCATTGCAGCCTCCTCCTTTGTTTACCCTTCACCTCCCTTCCCAGCCTCCCCCCTCCCCCCACCCAATTATACCCCCCCCCACCGACATTGTAAAGCTGGTTTTGACATGACATTTTGTACTTCTCATTGTTGCAACAGGTCCACCTGAATCCTTAAACGACTTGTTTGCCCCCATCTCCTCCACATGTTATACTGACATCAAATATAGTGAAGGCGGGGGTTACACTG
Organism: Dipodomys merriami; assembly: GCF_024711535.1. Taxonomy (NCBI): domain Eukaryota; kingdom Metazoa; phylum Chordata; class Mammalia; order Rodentia; family Heteromyidae; genus Dipodomys; species Dipodomys merriami. Next base: position 63,550,364 of record NW_027204492.1, read on the forward strand.
TGGGGGAGGGACATACAAAGCAACAAAGAAATAATCTTATAAATGCATTAGAAACATATGCATGAAAGAAACGAAAACATTAAAATACATATTTAAGGGTTCATTTTCCTAACATCACATTATCTGACCTTTTTCCCTCAAGCTTTTAAAAGAAGTGCTTGACACTTTTTGTGGCTTTTCTCAAACTGAGATTTGGATTATGCTCTTTTCTTTAGTTGAGCTATTAGGTGAAGTAGAGACCAGTCCTTCAAGCAATCTCCAGACAGGTTAGAATGTTATAAACGAAGTGTGCTTTGTTCTCTCTGGTTTTAGGAAAGGAATTGAGAACTGGCTGCTACTTCCTCTGAACTGTGCCATGTCATATCAGACCAGGGGTTGGGGAGATGGTAATTTCAAATGCCCTAATTTCCTTCTGTTTTGAATGTAGCTCTTTCGTTTCAAAGAGCATTAGCATTAGCTTGGTTACCGTAGACTTTGGACTGTTCACCAGAGCTTCTATAAATTTATTTTAGCCAGTCATTATTTTTTAGAAAGTATTTCTATGGAGAAACGAGTCTGAGCTGCCTACTCCTTCATTTGCTTCCATTACTCCTAAATTACTACTTTTCTTTCTGCCACATTTTGGTATCAAAGTTGTGGTTGCTTCAAAAGATTGACTGGGAGAACTTCAATCTTTTTTATGTTTGGGGAAATAATTATAACTTTAGAATTACTTGTTCCTGGGACAGCAAAATAGGTCACAGTAGAGAACTTGCCTAGAATATGATGCCCTGCATTAAATCTCCAGAACTGCAACAAACTATACCACCATCAAAAAATTGGCTACTCTTTGTCTGTTTAAAATATTGACATATATGTAAGGATTTTTCTAGAGATAACTTTTTTTTTTGTCAGTCATGAGGCTCGAACTTGGAGCCTGGGCACTGACCCTGAGCTTTTTTGCTTAAAGCTAGTGCTCTACTACTTTGAGCCACAGTTCTACTTCAGGTTTTCTGATGGTTAATTGGAGATTAGAGTCTCACAGACTTTCTTTCCCTTGGCTGGCTTTGAAATGTGATCCTTAGACCTCAGCCTTCCGTGTAGCTAGGATTACAGGCATGAGGTACCATTGCATGGCTTCTGAGGTAATTCTTTTTTTTTTTGGCCAGTCCTGGGGCTTAAACTCAGGGCCTGGGTGCTGTCCCTAAGTTTTTATACTCAAGGCTAATGCTCTACCACTTTGAGCCACAGTACCACTTCCAGTTTTCTGGTGGTTAATTGGAGATAAGAGTCTCCTGGACTTTCCTGCCCAGGCTAGCTTTTTTTTTTCTTTTTTTGGGGGGAAGGGGTCTGGTCGTGGGGCCTGAACTCTGGGCCTGGGCGCTTTCCCTCAGCTCTTCAGCTCAAGGCTAGCACTCTACCACTTGAGCCACAGCACCACTTCCGTCTTTTTTCTTTTTGCTTATGTGGTGCTGAGGAATCGAACCCAGGGCCTCAGGCATGCAAGGCAAGCGCTCTACCACTGAGCCACCTTCCCAGCCCCGCTTTTTTTTTTTTATTTAATATTATTGTCAAAGTGATGTACAGAGGGGTTATAGTTATATACATAAGGTAATGAGTACATTTCTTGTTGAACATTGTTACCCCCTCCCTTGTTTTTCTCCCACTTTTCCTCCCCCAATTCCCCGCCCCCCACCAAGTTGTAAAGTTCACTTCCAATGTATTGTCTTGAGTATTGCTGTTGCATTGGTTTGCCCTTTGTTCTGTCTCACCATTTTGTTGTTCCCCTTCCCTTCCCCAATTCAGATAAACAATAGCTATGTACATATGACCATATAAGATGATGCTAAATAAAATGAACTGCAAGATATGGAAACAAGAGGTTTTTCTTTGTTGTTGTTCTTAATGTTCTGTGTGGTTATTTCTTTTTTCTTTCATTTTTTTTCCCTTTGGTTTATCCCCTATTGTCACTGTATTTGATTTTCGTATCCTGTTTCTTGTATGTACGTTTACCCAGGCTAGCTCTGAATCTCAGTCCTCAAATTTCAGCCTCCTGAGTAGCTAGGATTATAGCCGTGAGTTACCAGTGTGAGGCTAGTTTCTGTTTTTTGGTGATGAATTGTAATTTTAAACAATATACAGGATATCTTAATCTAAGAGATCCATTAGTGGATAGAAAGTTTATACCACTCTCCCCAAAGAAGCCCCACATCTTTCTACCCTTTACTTATAAATTGACATGTACAAGTTCTAGATAAAATGGAAATAAGTGGAGTTTAGCAGTGTAATAAAAATAGTTAAACCAAAAAAAATAGTTAAGCCCAGACAATAATAGTTATATACTAAGAAATCTATAAATACACTTACAGACTTTTATTTGAAGTCTTCCTAATAAATTCATGACTAAGAAAAGGATAGAATTATTAGACTTTTATATATTAATACATTTAATGTTCACTATAATATTACTACTATTATCTATTTACTACTATTACTACAAGTACGATCCTTATTTTGTAGATAAATAAACTGTTAGAGGTATATTAAATAACATAAGAAAATAATTTGAGGTGAAAAATATTAGCAAGCTAGAAAGGTCACTTTTTCATTATTTGAAGAATCTAAAACTGGTCAAACTTAAGGCAAAGATACAAAGAAAACAATATTTCCCCACATAACAGCAACCAAGAACTATAAAGTATAATAGAAAAAGTTCTCAGTTACTATAGCCTGAAAATTAGTGTTCCTGAGAACAAACCTAAAAGGGAATCTGAAATGGTAACATTTTATTTAATTGAATGAAAAATGAGGAACAAACGATGCTTATTAGTTGGAAGGCCAAATATTAAAAATTAATTAAAATCAATCCTAATTAAGGCTTTTATTCATGAATTTTAGTATATAGTTATTGAAAAATTAAAATGGAAGTTTTTATATATAGGAAGAGACAAGAATAAAGTAGCAAACTTTGTTATTAAAACATGAAACTATTGGACATCAATAATGTGACATTGTTTAAAAGCCAAGCTGGCTGGGCACCAGTGGCTCATGCCTATAATCCTAGCTACTCAGTAGGGTGAGATCTGAGGATTAACCACTAAAATGCCAAAAGTGGAGCTGTAACTAAAGTAGTAGCCTTGAGCAAAATAGCTCAGGGACCATGCACAGGTCCTAAGTTTAAGCCCCAGAACTGGCACTTACATGTGTGCAGCCCCCACAAGTCAAGATCAAATACCTAAATATTACATTTTTTTTATTAATATATAGAGAGTCTAGGCCTAAAATGATGAGGAGAAGGAGCAGGAGGATAATGAGACATGAGTGTAAAAGGGCATTGGTTGGAGGGAACAGCACAAAGGAGAGGATACTGGGGGTGAATAGGATCAAAGTACATTATGTAGATAGATAGATAGATAGATAGATAGATAGATAGATAGATAGATAGATAGATAGATAGATAGATAGATAGATAGAATAATGAAACTCACTAAACAGTATTTGAAAAATACATAGAGGTTGGATGGTGGCTGAGGGAGTATCATAGAAGGGGCAAAGTTGTTCAACATACACTGTGCACTGCATCTATGGAGAGATCACAGTGAAACCCCCTTCTACAATTAACAGGTGCTAATAAAAAAGAATTAACTGTATGATGAGTCTTTCACTTTTTTATTCCAATTAAAACTTATCATCCAACAAAGAAGTAAAAAATAAAATGTGATATTAGAAGAGGATCAAGAAATAAGAGTTTATGGAAAGAATTCTGTATTACATTGGTGAGATTTAAATGGGAAAATTTTACAGTGTAGCATAATATACATACATTTTGTGCTATAAAGTCCTCAATAGAATATCCTATATTTTATGACTAAAGATGTGTGTGTGTGTATGTGTGTATAGTGTGTGTGTGTGTTTATTGAAAAACACCAAAAAGGCCTACCTTACATCAGTGGTAATTTACTCTGGGTGAGGGTTTAAGGGAATGTTAATTTATGGAGTAAGTTGTCAGAGAGTTTGGTAACATTTCCTATACTTTGAAGGTTTTTGTAAAGACTTCTTATTAGCTTATATTTGTTGTATGAGAGGGGTTTCATTGTGACATTTCTCTTTTTTTTTTTTTTTTTTTTGCCAGTCGTGGGGCCTGAACTCTGGGCCTGGGCGCTGTCCCTCAGCTCTTCAGCTCAAGGCTAGCACTCTACCACTTGAGCCACAGCGTCACTTCCAGCTTTTTCTGCTTATGTGGTGCTAAGGAATCGAACCCAGGGCCTCATGCATGCAAGGCAAGCACTTTACCACTGAGCCACCTTCCCAGCCCGTCAGTGTGATATTTCTACACATGCATATAATATGCCACATCAAACACATCCCTTCCATCATTCTTCCTTTTCAAGCAATTTCATCAGGTTTGTTTTGTTTTCCTGCAAGCTTATAAAGTACTTCAACACCCACATTCATCTTGTTTCTTGGCCTACCCTCCTCCTCCCACCCATACCTGTCCTAAAACAGCCTGTTTTACTTTCCTGTCATTCATTTTTTTCATAGTTTAGTGTATATTGTACAGGGGGTTTCATCATGATATTTTACTTGCATATATTATTATAGTTTAGTCAGATTGACCTTAGAAATTCTTTTTTAAAAAACAATAATGTATTTATATCTATTTTATGTAATTCAAATCAGTTTTAGAACAAGGACAAGGGACAGTCTGGCAGATCACATCGTCCTTCCCATGGAATCAGATATTATTGAGTACTTGCAATGTGCTATGGATTGTTCTAAGCAATTTGCATGTGGTAGTGTATTTAGTTTTCATACCACTATATGCAGTAGGTAGCTTCTATCCCCAAACTTTTGCTAAGAAGTAAAGCAAAGAGATGTTAAGTAACTTTCACAGTGCACATAAGAATCAAAGAGGAGGAGCAGAACTTAAATTCAGGCAGTCTGTTTTTCATTGAAATTAGGTGATTACATAAATTTCACATATTTCACAGTATTGTGGAGTAATGGTACTTAAAGTCACACCTAGCATGCATGAGGACCTGGGTTCAATTCCTTGGTACCACATAAATACAAAAAATAAAATAAAGTCTGTTATCTAAGCCGTGACACCACCTGTATATATTAAACAAATTTAGAACATTATAGCACTAAATGTTAGTATCCTTAAATAAAACAATTATTATTAGTAATATGAAATATAAAAGCAACACAATGTAAAGTGGCAAAAAAGCAAATAGAAAACTGAAAAGAAATGAAAATGGCTGATCCTGATGCGTCACCATTCATAGACACCACAATAGCTGAAAATTGTGAAGCTTGTATTATACTCAATGTAACCTAATTAAATGGCATTATAAGTAAATGATCAACAGGCAATGTAATTTCTTCATTAGCAACTGACAAGCTGATTATCCAATTCAACTTACTAAATGTAGGATATTAAAATATGTCTTTAAAAAACAATGAGCCATGAATTTTCCATTACAAATCAAAACATTCTGTGGGCATAGTTACTAAAACAGTGTGATCTTGATGTGGTAGTATATGAACAAATCAAAGAATATTTTATGTAAGCAGACCTTTATGTACAGAAATACACAAATTCAGTGATATTCATTGTACCACTATTTGTAATTACAAAGTGAAATGTTGATAAACATTTATCAGGAAGGGACTGGTTGCTAGGCACTCGTGGCTCACGCCTATAATCCTAGCTATTCAGGAGGCTGAGATCTTCTGAGGCTCATGGTTCAAAGCCAGACCAGGCAAGAAAGTCCTGAGACTCTTATCTCCAATAAACTCCTCACAAAAAGCTGAGTGTGACACTGTGGTTCATGTGGTAGAGCACTAGCTTTGAGCCAGTGAAGCTCAGGGACTGTGCCAAGGCCCACTGTTCAAGGCCTAGACCAGCAAAAAAAAAAAAAAAGTAACTGGTTAAATTACAGATAAATGCATAGGATCTCTATAAGTTATAATTACGTGTTATAATTATGGCATGTTAGTTGCAAAAGACAAATAATGAATAATTCACTATTAAGATCTTATTTGTGTAAGTTATTACTAATTGTACTCTCACCCATTCCAGCACATGTATGCACACATGTGCACACACACACACACACACACACACACACACACACACACACACACACACACACACACACACACACACACACACACACACACACACACACACACACACACACACACACACACACACACACACACACACACACACACACACACACACACACACACACACACACACACACACACACACACACACACACACCCGGTAACCATGGTATAGTTGAGTACTGACCCAGAGTGGATTGCCTGGGTTCAAATAAATTTTTTCAGGTTTTCAGAAGCATTATCTTTCTTGTACAATAAATATAGTAATGGGACCTATGTCATTGTGATATTAATTTTCAGTGAAGAAACATCTGAAAAGAAGTAATGAAGACAATATGAAAATATTAGTAATGGAGAAGAGAAGGAAGAAGTAAGTCAAGAAAATTATCTTCTCTTTCTCCTTTCCCTTCCCCTACTTTACTTTCTTATTTCTTGTCCCTCTTCTCCCCTTTATCTTAATCTAATCATATATACTTTATCAATATTTTCATAGAAAAATGCCAGGGGCAAAAAGAAAAAGATTCCCACCCTACCTGGCGTTTGAGGATTCTATGACCCATACACATTGATTGGTACATGGATAATGTCTGAGTCTTGGGCATGTGAAAACTTTATTCTCTGGCTGGTTTCTTGGAAATGTCTCTAATGACAATTATTTCCTTCTTGATTCCACTGAGCACGCAAATGCAAGTCTTTTGCTGCTTATCTTAGGCCCTCAGGGATGGAGAATCCATTTGTATATTTGTACTGTCATTTGAAGACCATACAAAAATAGCAATATGCTGGGTGCTGGTGGCTCGTGCTCAGGAGGCTGAGATCTGAGGATCATGCTGGAAAGCCAGCCCGAGCAGGACAGTCCCCATGAGACTCCCAATAATCACTAGAAAAACCAGAAATGGTATTGTGGTTCAAAGTGGTAGAGCACTAGCTTTGAGCAAAAGAGCTCAAGGAGAGCACCCAGGCCCGGAGTTCAAGCTCCATGACCAACGAAAAAATAATACAGCTAGCCAGCCACAGGTAGCTGATGAGAATATGAGACACTTGTGTCTGTTCTATTGTATACTGAATAATTTTTCAGTCTTCATATAGCCTGTGAACTAGTTGTTCCCCATCCCTTCTCTAGGTATGGCTTTTAGTCACTGAAGGCCACTGTTGAATTAACATTAACTTTTTTTTTATTTTGGAAGTGCTGCGACTTGAACTCAAGGCCTGGGCACTGTCCCTGAGCTTCTTTTGTTTAAGGCTAGCACTCTATCACTTGAGCCATACTGCTACTTCGGGCTTTTTCTGTTTATGTGGTACTGAGGAATCAAACTCAGGGCTTCATGCACAGTAGGCAAACACTTTACCACTGAGCCACATTCCCAGCCCTTAAGATTAAATTTTGAAATCTCTTTCTTACACTGATTCCCCATTCCTTCTCAATTCCTTCAAATTTTTACCTGGATAGTATAATTTCTGTGTAAGTCTCTACAAAAATAAACAGGTACACAGGTTGGGAGAACAAATTGTTTACTGAAACTGACTTTCAGTTCTGAAGCATTTAGATAGAATTATGGTGCTTTGGAAGAAGAAAAATAAATTACCTCTTTTAAATGAGCTCACATTAGTTGTACAAATGGACTTCATTATGACATTTCCAAACTTGTATATAATGTACTTTGATTACATTCACCTAGACTGTTAATTTCTTTTTCCTCAAAATTAGCTCTAAGCTAAACAGAAGAGAGTAACTAAGTATTCCAATATTCAAGCGTAGTCTCTCTCATTCACATCTGTTTCCTGGGTCTCTAGGGGGAGAGGGATGTGTAGAACCTGGACATTATTTCTTCTTTCCTCTTGTTCTATTGGTGTTGAGGGCTTGAGTTAGGGCACAAGGTTTGGACCTACAGCCACAGTATAATTGACAGTTTGGCTATTGGATCCGTTTAGAGTGGGTACTCTGGACAGTTCACCCTCCCAACCATGTCCCTAAACATATATTTGTGATATTAGTGTCACCAAAGTGTATCCTTCAAACTCTTTTCACTATCTAGAGTACTTACAGGTACAATATGGGTGAACACACTCCCGCCAAGGTAAGGAAATGCCTGTTTTCCATAATTCACTACCTTTCCAAACCTCTGTCACTGATGATCAAAGTACGGATCACATCCTGCAACATCAGCACCACTTGTGGATTTGGTAGAAAGGCATATTTACTGAACCTCCCCACCCCTAACTCCAGCTTTCTTTATAAGAAACTATGGATTGCTCAACAATCTATTATGCTTTTTTTTCTTTTTATTATTATTTTTTTTTATGGTCGTGGGAACTGAACTCTGGGTCTAGGTGCTGTCCCTCAGCTCTCCAGCCACAGCGCCACTTCTGGCTTTCTTCTGCTTATATGGTGCTGAGGAATCGAACCCAGGGCCTCTTGTATGTGAGCAAGCACTCGACCACTGAGCCAACTTCCCAACCCCTCTTTTTATTATCTTTAAGTAGTTGTAAAGAGGAGTTGCCATTTAACAAAGCAGTTTATGAACACAATATGTATTGATCAGTATTACTCCTTTCAACTTTCTCACCCATCCCTCCCCTGCCCTCGCTTTCCCTCAAGCTTCTTAAATTTGTAAGATAAACATTGGATTATTGACTGCATTCTCTCTACTCATTTTCATTTATATGCTTTAAGTCTTCCAAATAGATCTGACTCATGTTAAAGTTCATAACCATAGTCTTAGAGAGTTTGGGATACTCTAATTATAGTTGTTAGAGGTTGGGGAGGAAACAGTAGGATCTGAAAAGGAAGTACAGAATAGATTGAATCCTAAGTATATGGCTAGTTGGTGCTTAGATAAATATCAAGGAATAGTGTCCTCTTCCTCAAGAAATGATACAGGCAAGAAGACATAAAGACTGTTAAGCTAGCTGGTGACAGGTACTATTATTGTGTTTTCCCATATCTCCTCGGGTCAATAGTCTGAGTAGTGTAGAATTTAGAAGCATACTTGCTAGGCCACACCAAACTAGGTAAGAAAAGATTTGGGTACAGTAGAACAGGATGTATAGAAGAAGCCTTGAGGGGTCAGGCCTCGGAAACTTAACAGGAACAGAAGCAACACTTCTAGCGCACAACACCCAGCCCTACGTAAGGACACGCAAGATCTTCCATGACAAGAAAACATTGACGTTTAAGTATCTCACAAATATAGTTTAATATCTATTGACCGTGAAATATTTGAAATACCAATTACATAAAATAGACAAAAACAGAAAATTGGTACAGGTGTACCAACAACTGCTTGATCATCATATGCAAAGAGAAAAACAAGAAACATGCTGTGAAAATATGATTGTTACCTATACATCGTTACTGCACTGTTTATTGCATTTATAGTGCCTACGTTATGAGACAGACAACTGCATTCAGTCAGTTGTGTGGAAACAACCCTATTGACTCTTGAAAGCTTTCATCTTCATCCCATAATTCACCATGGGCCTTTCCATCGCCAATATATGATCTCCTAGTGTGCTTAGGACTATGCTAGACTTTCTAAGGTGTTCAAAGGCTGTTATTTTCTTACCTACTTTGACTGGAACATGTGACATACAACCTTTGCACAGGCGGTGCATCCCTGGTGATTTGGTTGGTACCTTGGTTAAGAGGAAAGAACATCACTACTGTTGTAAGACAAAGAGTCTGCCAGGAAAAACTGTCCTCAGCAGCAGAAGGGAGGTCGGTTATCAAGGCCAGAGGCAACTGACAGGCACCCAGAGTATCACTGCCAGAGATAAGAAAGCTCCATCACCTCCACACCTGCTGGCACTGTTCCTGGAAGCACATGGAATATGGTTCTGGCTTTATTTGCATTGTAGCATTCTGTCTGTCCCTGAACCAGGAAAGATTGCCTTTCCTGGGGTTTTCTCTGTCTCAGGATGCCATAAGAGTTTCTCTAACAAGACTCATCCCTGCCTCCTAGAGAGATAGTTCTGGGGTCACAGGTTTTGCTTCTCTGTAATGAAGCCCATAGCTACCGTGTGAACCCGCAGCAGAAGCTATTTTTCAATTGCAGTGCCTCAAGAGGGAGTAGATGTCAAATGGATGGGCAAAACTTCCTCCAGCTGATGAGGGAGAGGCTTGTTTTCTCTTAAGATAATCCCCTCACCTGACCTCTGTGCACCCCCTGCAACCGGGCTCCTGTACAACCAGAGGCCTGAGTGGACCTCACTCTTGAAAAAGATGGAGCAGAACCCTGGGAGACCTGGGGGACAGCCTCTTCCTGGTATGCCTTTCCAGGTACCAGCAACATGTAGTGAAAGCACCATCCAGCCTGAGAAAGGGACTGCCCTTAAACCCCACTGATGGTCCAAGAAGAACCAGTGCACCCCAAGCCCTTCATTCCACACAACTGCAGGCTCTCAGGAGCGGGGTTGATGATCACACACACAGCACAACAGACTTGGAACTCAGAGACTTGTGGGAGACATTTGAGGCAAGATTTTAAGGGAACAGTAGGGCAGTGCCTCTCCCTCCTTTTCCCTCCCTCCCTGTCTTTCTTTGGCTGATACCTGGTTTAAAATAAGGATCTACCACTCTAGCTCAGCTTGTTTGCTTGATTGGCAGTCTACAACTACTTGAGCCATGCCTTCAGCCTGATATTTTTGCTAGTTATCTTGGAGATGTAGTCTCCTGAACTTCTCTGCGTGGGCTGGCTTCTAACTGTAATCCATCAGATTTCAGCCTTCTGAGTAGCTAGGGTTACAGGCATAAGCCACCAATGTCTGGTGCAACCTGTATTTTTTATATGTACTTGAGCAAACAAGTTTGTATGCATCTGTGTAGCTTTGGCTGCTGTGGTGGTAGGCAGTTCCATGGGTCTGGGTCTTCCAAACAAATATGCAATAAATAGATGTAGTTTTGCCTGCTTTCTCTCCCCCTCTCCATTCTCTTCCCTGGTCTACCTCCTCCTCCTCCTCTTCCTCTCCTATTGTTCTTCCTCTCTCTCTCTCTCTATATATATATCCATTTTCTCCTCTCTTTCAAGTCTCTCCCTTACTCCTTCCCTCTCCCGTTTGTTTCCTTTGCTCTTTCCATTCTCTCTCAGCAGACAGAGCTTCTTCCAGTCTCCCCTTAGAATATGCCACTCCATCCTCCACACTTCCCTGCTGCAGATACCCACAGTCAGCTGGGCCTTGCAGAGGCCTCTGGGGTCACACCCCCACTTTGTCTGTGACCAGCATTGCCCTGGTCACCTGACTCCCCTCCCAAGATTCCCCTACTGCCAAACAGTCTTCATACGTGTGCCAGTGGAACCCTCACAATTCTTTCCAGTCCTTTCCACACATCAGCTCAGTCCACTACATGGTGTCTCTATTTTTTTTTTACCACCTCGGGTCTTAAATGTGTCTCCATCTCCTGGAACTACAGTGTCCATCTTCCTGGTGTTGTATAGAATCTTACTGGACAGAGCCATGCAGCCTTTTCCCATAGGCCAGAGGGAGGGGCACCAAGTCCCCTGAGGAAAGGGCATGGGGTGCAGACCCCATGATACAGAGGGATGAGCATGATCCCCAAGGTGGGTTTCATGAGAAGTAACCCACTGTCTGGTGGTGTACATGCCATGCCTTGGCTCTGGAGTATGCCTTTGGCCCTGATGAGCGGCTCCAGCATCTGCACATTAGCATCCCAATTGCCCAGGTTCCCAATTCGGTGGGAAACCCTGTGAATCACATTCGCATCTCCTGCTCAAGGAAGAAGTTATTCCCCAACAAACTCATGGAATAGATGGGAGGCATTGCTCCCTCTGTGCCTCTTCTTACACCCTCCTTGGCCCATGAGTGTCACTAACTCCCTTCCATGATGAGAGCCACTGAGCAGTTTTGCCACCTGCCTTACAATCACTCTGTCACCTCTGTCAAGTCAGGTGCTTCACCTTATCTCAATGTCCCTGTCCTAATTTGTGACCCATGCACCATTTCCCCATTCTATGTTAAGAGCACGGAGAACTGTGCCAGGGTCTTTGAGGTGTGGGCAGGCTGCTGGTCTCCCTGGGCTTCGTGTCTTTGTCAAATGAGTTGTTTAGTGGCACTGGTATCAACTGCAGGCAGTTTCAACCACAGAGAGGGCTCTGGCATGGTCAGCAGGAGACCTGGATTCCACCCGCCTCTGCTACTTGTCCAGCATGTAATGCCATTATGCCTTCTCACCCCTGGGCCTCAGTTTCCCAGTGAGTCAGTGACATTTGAGAAGTCTGAGAGTCCTCACACAAGGCCTTTGATTCCCCCTAAATGCCCATGTTTTTCTCCAAGCTGTACCCTGAGATCTTGAGCCAGTAGAGTCTCTTCCTACTGTGGGGATTACGTCTAGTCATGTCTCCAGTAGACACCCTTTCCTTGGTGTTGGATGTTTGCTTGTTTTGGATGAGCCCTGTGCCCTGGCCATGGGGCCCTCCTTGATGGGCTTTTAATCACCAAAGGCTATTAATTAGTGTAATTAGAGTATTCTCCTCTTCATGCTGGCCCTGTCTATCTCCTGTTCCCTCCCACCTCAGGTTCCTTTCCTTTAACTTCCTGAGCACAGTGCCTGGCTACATCACCATAGCAACCAGTAGCAAGGGCCAATTAAGCCAGGACTGAGTTCATTAGACACCTAAGCTGATTATAGAGTTCAAAATATTGGGGGAGAGAGGGAAAACAAGGCAGGTCCTGGCTGCAGTGGACAGCAGAGTGGATGAGTGCTGTACTCTGGGCCCGGCCAGCACTCCGTGGGAGCCATGGGCCTGGCTGGCAACACCATAGCATGTGCCCCCCACCACCTACCAGGACAGAAGCAGACCCCTGAGTCTCCTCAGGGAAGTATTTCTGGAAACCGCCATGTCGATGTGGCCTCCAACAAGAATTTGGGTGTGAGACTTAAAATAACATTCCAGGTATCAGGCGGAGCTAATTACTGATGTGTGCACCCAGAGTCTCAGGCTGCTGGCCCCTTTCTTCATCTTCTGCCTTACTCTCGGGAACTTTTTCCTCTGAAAGAAAGGCTTTTTTCCTCTTTGTTTGAGGCCCCTTTGTCCCAGTCAAGCCTCCCGTTGCCTTGGTCTGTGTTTATGGACTTTTAATCAGAAGAATGTGTCAATTAGTGCAATTAGAATATTCAAATTACAAGTGTCCCGTCTGCAACATGGCTAACCCCCATGTTTCCTGCCGCCTTTTGATTCTGTCTTGTCATGAAAGCTCTTGCAGGATTGCCATAGCAACCAATCACCAGGCAGATTGGACCACGGTGGGTCTGGACACTGACACTCCAAGCTGATTATGGCTCTGGAGTTTGGATGGCGGAACAAGACTCCTGGAAGGAAGACAAAGAAGCACTTAGCTGGAGAGAGGGGGCAGCTGAGCTCCTCAGGACCTTAGCCAGACCCCTGTCTTGACATCAGCTCTGCTCCCCTCCAGCCCCCTTTGGCTTGACGATAGGTGAAAGAGTGGCCGAAGGTCGTGTGAGTTTGTCCGTGGCTCCAGCAGCACAGCTTGCTCCTGCTCTTCCCATTGAGTGTCCCTAGTTCCTGCTAATACGCTGCGGGTTCCATAGTAGGCGCTCTTAGTGCTGGCTGCCCCGAATTCCTCACAAGACAGCCCAGCTGCAGAGAGGACAGTGATGCCACCTTAGGGCATGGGCCCGTGAAGGCTTCCTGATGCCCTTGATTCTTCTGGGTGATGACTCAAGAACAGCCTCTGCTGTTGGGCTTCTGGCTGCTGTTTCTGGTGTAACCAGCCTGCTTCTGTGGAGCTTGGACTGAGCACTGGCAGGTGGGGCGCTGGGGGTGTCCTTCCCCAAGGGAATCAAGTGCATCAGGTTCTTCTCATCTGCAGGATCTCACACCTCTCTCTCAAGAATCCCATCCATATTCAGGGCTCCTACTTCTTGACCCTGAGTGCAGAGCTCCTGGCCTGTGGCAGCATTGCCATAGCAACTGGAAGCCAGACCCTAGGGGAGTATGGCTGTCCTTGGACCCCCAGGCTTACTGCAGTGTGTGGTGCAGAGGAGCTGGCTTTGGGGGGAGGACCTGTGATGGAGCCCTGAGCTTGGAGAAGGCTTCCAAAGACCCTCAGCTCTCTCACCCTGCCCAGGCCTCGCTTTTCATTCCTGCATCTCTCAGGGAGCACAAGCACGTAGAACACCAGTTGTTCCTTGTGTGGCCAGTGCCTGTGTTTGGAGCAGAATATGGGTTCTTAGCTCCAAGCTGGGAAAGGGACACCAGGAACCCCAAACTCCCCCATCCCAAAGTGACTTTAGCCACACTAGCAGTCTTGCTGTCTCTAGAACCTAATAACCAGAGGAGGAGGAAACAAGTGCAGACATGGCCACATATTTCTTTTCTTTCTCTCTTTCTCTCTCTCTCTCTCTCTCTCTCTCTCTCTCTCTCTCTCTCTCTCTCTCTCTCTCTCTCTCTCTCTCTCTTTTTTGTGATAGTTGTTGGGCTTGAACTCAGGATCTGGGTACTGTGCCAAAGCGTTTTTGCTCAAGGGTAGTGCTCTACCACTTCAGCCACAGTTCCACTTCTAACCTTTTTTTCTTTTTTGGTGGTTAATTGGAGATAAGAGTGTCTTAGACTTTTCTTCTTGAGCTGGCTTTGAACCAGTATCCTGAAATCTTAGTGTCCTGCGTATGTAGGATTACAGCCATGAGTCACAGGTGCCTGGCTGTCACAGCCACACTTCTGATAGTTGTTCTGTCCTGAAACCGACTAGCATGTAGGGCTTCCGTATTTCATGGTTTACAGAGGCTGCTGTGGTGGTAAATTGTAAGACTGGTTCGGACCTTCTGTCCCAGTGTCGCTCCAGAAGTTCAAGGGCCACCTATGATGAGCTTCTACCACAAACACTTACTTGTATGAGCTCTTGTCGTGGATTCCAGCAGGTCTCACCCACTGTCCCCACCTACACGTAACTTAGAAACTTAATCCCTGAATTACATCGATTAAGGCTGATACTAGGCATCAGGTTTTATGGACATACAGGAGGCCTATGTGTGTTACATAGTAGCACAAGCCCATATTCAGGTGATCCATAACATCATTGTTTGATACTGTATGGTGTGTGTTCTCCTGTCGGATATTATGGAGGGGCAAAGGATGTAGGCAACTCTAAAAGTGTGCATTTTAGTTTATAGATATAAGGAAACTTGTCTTCATGACAAATGAAGCTGTGATGGTTCTATTAACCATCTCTTATAAAAGTAAGGGATACTTGGGTTAGACTTGGGATGGTAGGTACATGGAATTATATGTCTATCTTTGCATGTGTATCTATAAATTTGTCTTTTTTGTGTTATTTTTCTAATTTTAGGACTTATGTTACCTCCATATTCTGATTTGTAGAGTGCTTTGAAACTTTTAACCCTTATCCAATTCTAGTTTCCACCTCTGACTCTCCTGTTCTTCAAAGAATTGGAAGTCAGGAAACATTCTGGGCTCTTCTCTTTCCTTTTCCTCTTCTCCTTCCTGTTTTTCTCCCGGTGCTTCTTTTCCTCTCAGGCAGTCCATCTTTCACCAGTGCTGTGCTTTGAATAGGCCTGGAGCTTTTTGTCAGTTTTTTGACTCAAGGCTGTGGCTCTGCCACTTGCCACACCTTAAGGCTCTTTGCTCATTAATTGGAGCTAGAGCCTCTGGGATTTGTTTGCTGGGGCTAACTCTGAGCCTTGATTCTTAGATCTTAGCCTCCTAAGTAGTTAGGATTAGAGGCTTGAGTCACTGTTGCCAAGCTTTTTTGAGCCCATTCTTGAACAGTCTAGTATTATTAGCATTCCTTATGTTAGGGACAGCATAGTTCCTGAGTTTCTCTTTGGGAATTCTCATTGACAGTCAAAGTCTATTCCCTATGTTTTATTGCACTCAATTATCCTGCTTCAGTCTTTCTGCAGATAACTGTACTGAAGCCTTTAATTCAGAGTTCAGTCCATTTCTAGTGCAAGAATACTTCTTTTGTGTTTTACTTGTCTCCATTTGATCATTGTTTTGTTTTTTAGGTATGTCCATTCTACTCTTGTGTTTTTACTAAATAATTATCACCTTAAATTCTTTCTGTTCTCAGATTCATTTCTTTGTACCTTTTCAAATATTATTCACAGTATCTTTTGCAATATTATCTTATTGGTTAATATTATTTTGTGTATGTATGTGTTTTGATGTAATGTCTCCATTTCTATTATCTTTTTATCCAGTTTGATGTCAAAGACAGATATTGTATAGTATTCCTCTGACATTTCTTTTTTCTTTCCTGTCTTGTTTTTTGACATATGGCCTTTTATGTAAAATGTGTACAAACTTTCCCACCTGCTTCTATCTGTAAGTAGGTGATCTGCCTGCCCTCTTGGCACTGTGAATGCGCTCTCCAGATGCCTGCCAAATTTGAGACCTGTATTTGTTTATACTATTTTTTTTTTCTTGGCTGTACTGAAAATTGGAAGTCAGCTTAATGCTTGCTAGGCAGGCACGTGTATCTCTAAGCTATGTAGCCCTTTTTCGCACTTTTTTTTTTTTTTTAGATAGGGTGAAAATCTTGCTTCCTGCCCAGGTGCATACTTGCACCACTATCTGCCTAACTTTGTCTTCCTTTTGTAGCTCAAGTGACTGGTACATGCCACTGTGCCAGTTTCTTCTATTAAGATGGAGTCTCTTGCCAGGTACCAGTTGCTCACACCTGTTATTGTAGATAATCAGAAGGCTAAGATCTGAGGATCATGTTCAAAGGCCAACCACCGGGAAACTCTGTGAGACACATCTTCAATTAGCCAGCAAAAAGCTGAAAGTGGACCTGTGGCTCAAGTGGAAGAATGCTAGCCTTGAGCAAAATGCTTAGGGATAGCTCCTAGACCCCGGTTTTAAGCCCTGGAACTTGTGTGCACCCACACATGTGTGCGCACGCACACACATACACAGAAAATATGGAATCTCTTGGAACATTCTGCTTGGTATAGCCTACAACCATGATCCTCCTGTTCTCAGTCTCATATAAAGTTAAGAGGGTAGGCATTGAGCTCTATACCCAGCTACAGGTTGAGAAGAGTTCTCAAACTTTTCTTCCTTAGCTGTCCTCTAACCATCATCCTCTTGATTTCAGCCTCCCAATTTGGTAGGATTAGAGGCTTGAGCTACCTGAATCCAGCACATTCCTTCATAACTAACATCACTCCATCATTGTGGTTTCTTCCACATCACCAATTTACCCCTCTCTGCTTGTTACTTCCATTTTGAAAATCATCCCATCTTAAAAGAAGAAATAAACAGAAAATCCTACCTTCTGTGCATAACCCTTTTTCCTTTGTTGTGACACCATATTCACTAAACATTGGTATTTTTTAGTTCTATTTAATCCTAGTTTTTCTTGAACCTAGCCCCATCAAAATTTGTGTGCTGGGCTGGGAAGGTGGCTCAGTGGTAGAACGCTTGCCTTGCATGCCTGAGGCCCTGGGTTTGATTCCTCAGCACCACATAAGCAAAAAGAAAAAAGCTGGAAGTGGCGCTGTAGCTCAAGTGGTAGAGCGCTAGCCTTGAGTTGAAGAGCTGAGAGACAGCGCCCAGGCCCAGAGTTCAGGCCCCACGACTGGATCCCCCCCCCAAAAAAAAAAATTTGTGTGCCTTTGAAGAATATTATTTTCAAGCCCTTCACCCAGTTTCAAATCAGGTCATTTGTTATTATTTGGAGGCGACATGCATAGATTCTTGTCATTAATTTTCTTCAGCTATAAGACAGGGAAATATTTTCTCATATTCCATGGGTTCCATTTTTACTCTAATCATTCTATCTCTTGATTTGCAAATGTTTACAGTTTTTGTTGTATATCTAGGAAGGATGCATATGCCAAGAACTGCAACATGAGGAAGGATTGGTTCAACACTTAAGTCATCTACAAGAATTGGGATTGAAGAGAAGTAGAAATGATTACCTAAACATTTTTTAAAATTGGAAAGTATGGTCAAAATAAATGGATAAAATCCCTGTTAACAGTAATGAAGAACTTTGTTTTATGATTTTCTATTACACTTGAGAACTTCAACTGTCTGCTCCTGTGTTTCCCCGGACTGTCTCTGTATTGTTAAGTGTTCTTCCTCCTCCCCATTCCCACCTTCTTAATGAAACAGGCTTCCAACCTCATAACTTGAAATACAATATAGTCATTCCATAGGCAGCTCTGTTAGTCACTTTTTATCACTGACCCAATAGCTCAGATTTAAGGGCGGAAAGCTTTCTTTTTCCTCACAATTTCAGAGTCTGTGATCAGCTAGCTGTATTGCTAGATGCTTATATGAAGCAGGGCAGGGTATGGCAGAGCTGCTCATCTCATGGCAGCCAGGAACTGGAGAAATGGGGTGGGGGTGGGGATGCTACCAGCAAGATCTATTCTTCAGCAGTATACCAGCAGTTACCCTCTTCCTTCAAACAGGCCACATCTCCTAAAAGACCATTCAGCAATGAATTCATGAATGGATTAAACCATCAAGGAAGTTAGCATAATCCTTTATGATCCACTTATCTCTCAGTAGTGCTATCAACTAGTCAACAAGCCTTCAACACATCAGTCTTTTGGGGGACATTTCATATTCAACCATAACAGCATCTTCTATTATCACCCTCACATTCCTTCTGTAGACCAGGGCTTGACTTGCATTCTGAGAACACACATTACACACTGTTCCTTTGCAAAACTATGATAAGCATATTAGACAGGGAAGATTTTTTTTTAATGACTGAATCACTCAGTCCATTTAATGTATTTTGAAGTATAATACTCTTTTTTCTTTATAAGCAGAGTTAGATGTCAACTTCAAAAAATTCAGTGAATGGCAAACAAATTTCCTTGAAAGACAGTTTGATATGTGTGTGTGTGCACACACATGTGTTCTAGGACAGAAAATGGCAAGACAGATTCCACCCATCTTCATGGGTTTCATCCAATTCTTTGTCTATTCAATGATGGAGAGGGAAAGCAATTTTCAGAAAGAAATATGTTATTAAGTAAGGCATTTACTATTTTCTGAGGGCACCAGGTGGAGAACATGTTTTCTAAGCTATACCTAAGAAATGGGATGTGGAATCAATCCAACCTTCCCTAAAAGGCTGCTTATTGGTTAATGAACTTAGAATACCAGAATAAAAATGACTCCCCTCCCCACCTCACAGAAAGAAGCAAGAGACCCATGAAGATGACCCAGATTTTTCTACAGATTGTCTGTTACAAAGTTATTATTACCATGTCTAGCTATTAAACAATGAAATAGAGGTTTGAAACAATAAAACAAAAACTAGTAATGATCACTTTTCTGACACTATGCAATTACTCAAAATTAAATAGTATTCAGAGGAGAAAAGGGCCTATATCTATAGGCCTTGCCTCACATGAGTGAATGTGAGTACATTCAAGGATTTGTCATTATGGTAAAATGAATTTTAATATTCAGTCTTTTGCTTGATTTAAACATTGCCTTTAGTATGATGCCAATGCCAGCTGTGCAGAAAGGGCTCTGTACATATGCTCATAGCAGCACATACCTGTAGCTCATCTTTGCTTCTGGAGAATTCAAGGAAACCAATATTGTTTCATCAAAAATATTCTTCTTGAACACATATATACACACACAGAACATGATTGTAACTATGAGAAGGCGATGAAGGGGAAGCAATGAGGATGAAAGGTCGTGATGGAGGGGTAAATAATATTGAAGTACATTGTATCTATGTATGATAGATGGCATAAGAAATCTAACTGAAAGCTGTTGAATAACAGGAGCAATAAGAAGAGAGAGCAGTAAGTGAAGATACTCTGATTAAAATATGAGCCACATGTGTTAGCTTACAGTAATCCTAGCTACTCAGGAGGCTGAGATCTGAGGACTGACAGGTGGAACCAGCCCATGCAGAAAAGTCTGAGACTCTTACCTCTATTTAACCACCAAAAGGCCAGAAGTGGCTCTGTGGCTTAAGTCCTAAGTTCAAACTCCAGGATCAGCACGAGAGACAGAGACAGAGACAGACATGGGGGGGGGAGAGGGAGGGGTAGTGAGAGAGGAGGATTAGTCTGCACGTGGTGGAAATTTGGTTGTTTAGCATAGCAGAAGGCATGCTTTGCCAATGATATAATCACTCACAACACAATTATCTGTGCATTGCTGAGATTGTTTTCTATCCACTTTAATTTAGTTCATATTTAATTTTGAGTTCAAATTTGACGCTGAACTTAGCTTCACCATTTGTAGCACTCAAATGATTTCAGTTTTGATGGAGTAGTCCAATTTATTTTTTTTTAACCTGTCGTATCCAAGCAATCATTGTCAAATTGGATGCTATGAATCTTTCACCCTGTGTTTTTTTTTTTCTCTAAGAAATGTTATAGCTCTAGCTGCTATGTTTAGGTCTTTAATCAAATGGTCACATTTGTATGTAATAGAAGGGCCCAACTTCATTCTTTTGTATGCGGATATCTAATTTTTTCAAAACTGTAAAAAAGACTGGTCATTCACCATCCAATGGTCTTCACAGTATATGAAGATTTAATTTGTGGCTCAATATTTGATTCTACTGGTCTTTATCTCTGTCTTTATGTCAGACCCATGATGTTCAGATTACTGTAGCTTTGTAATAAAGTTTTATGGGGATTTTTGTTTTATTTACTTTTGGCAGTATTTTCAGTTTGAACTCATGGTGTCATGCTCTCTCTGTTGCTTGCTTGCTTAGCTGGTGCTCTACCACATGAGCTACATGTCTTTGTTTTTGTTTTTGTTTTTGTTTTTGTTTTCTGTCTGTCATGGGGCTTGAACTCTGGGCCTGGGCGCTGTCCTTCAGCTCAAGGCTAGCACCCTACCACTTGAGCCACAGCACCACTTCCAGTTTTCTGGCGGTTTATTGGAGATAAGAGTCTCATGGACTTTCCTGCCCGGGCTGGCTTTGAACCTCGATCCTCAGATCTCAACCTCTTGAGTAGCTAGGGTTACAGGCGTGAGCCATGGGCACCCAGCCACATGTCTAGCTCAGCATTTTGCTGGCCATTTCTGAGATGGAATCTTTAGTGCTTTTCTGCCATGTCTGGTTTTGAACTGAGATCCTCTAGATCTCAACCCACTTATTAGCTAAGATTACAGGCATGAGCAGCCTTAGTGCATGAGATTCTCTAGATCCCAACTTCATGATTAACTAAGATTACAAGCATGAGCACCCAGCTATAGTGCAATTCTATGAATTGTAAGATCTCTAATTCTATTGTTTTGTCTCTGAGGTAGGTTGAGATTTGATTTGAATTTTAAGAGAGATTTTCCTATTTATGAAAAAGAAAGTGGCTAGCATTTGGGAAGGGATTTTGTTGAATCTGTATATCACTCTGGGAATTAATTTCATCTTCACAATAGAAGTTACACATTCCATGGTTGAGGAATATCTTTCCATATACTGTATTTGTGTCTTTAATTTCCTTAATTGCTTTTACAACATTTTTATAGTCTTGAATGTTTTATAACCTTTGTCCTACTACATAAAAGCACTGTAACTGGGCACCGGTGGCTCACACCTGTAATCCTAGCTACTCTGGAGGCTGAGATCTGAGGATTGTGGTTCAAAGCCAGCCCAAGCAGAAAAGTCCGTGAGACTCTTATCTTCAATAAATCACTAGAAAACTGGAAGTATGGAGCTGGGGGTTTAGCTCAACAGAAGGGCACCCACCTGGTGCATGCAAGGCCCTGGGTTTGGTCCTCAGCCCTGGGGGGAAAAAATACTGGAAGTATCTCTGTGGCTCATCGGTAGAGCGCTAGCCTTGAGCTGAAGTGCTGAGGGACAGTGCCCAGGCCTAGAGTTCAAGCAAAAAAAAGAAAAAGCACTATATTCTTGGAGGCTTATAAATAACAGAGATTTATTTTTCACAGCCCCAAAGGCTGAGAAGGTTCAACATCAATGTGTTAATGGGTTAGATATCTGGTCAGGAACCATTTTCTGTTTCATAAAGAGAGTGGCTTTTCACTGTGTCCTCATATGGTAGAAGAGACAAAACATTGCCATCTAGACATGTGCCTGGGCAGGAAGCAAGACCCTTTCTCAAAAATATCCAGCATAAAAAGGTTACACTCAGGGCTGGGAAGGTGGCTCAGTGGTAGAGCGCTTGCCTTGCATGCCTGAGGCCCTGGGTTTGATTCCTCAGCACCACATAAGCAAAAAGAAAAAAGCCGGAAGTGGCGCTGTGGCTCAAGTGGTAGAGCGCTAGCCTTGAGCTGAAGAGCTGAAGGACAGTGCCCAGGCCCAGAGTTCAGGCCCCACAACCGGACCAAAAAAGGTTACACTCAGCCTCTAAATATTTTTAAAATAAAAGGTACATGCAAGAAGTCAGTGGAGCAACATCTGTGAAATTTTTAGGAAAATGAAATTGCAAACCTACAATTATTTTGTCTATGAAAATGCTTTCTATAAATTAAGTTAAAATACTTTCTTAGACATGTCCCCCCCAAAACCCCTTAAATTATTCATCCCCTGTTGGCCTCCATTATAACAAATGCTAAATGGATACCTTTAAATATAAGAAATACTATATTTAAATACAAATCTATATCTAAATAAAGACTCAGCAGTACAAGTAGCATGTGCACTCTTGTATTCACTGCAGAAATGTTTATGATAGTTAAGAAATGAGAAAATCACAAAATATCTGTTCACTAGTGATTGTATAAAGAAAATGGTTCCTATGCACAGTGGAATACTATTCAGTCATATAAAAAGAATGAAATCCTGTTATTTGCAGCAACATCAATGGAACTGAATATAAAAATGTGAAGTAAAATATGACAGGCATAGAAAGACACGTACCACACAATCACACACCTATATGGAATCTTAAAACAGGATACCAGTAGCTCACACTTATAATCCTAGCTACTCTGAAATCTGAGGATCATGGTTTGAAGCCAGCCCAATGGAAATGTCTATGAGACTTTTACCTTTAAAACCACCAAAAAGCTGGAAGTGGAGCCATGGCTCAAGTGGTAGAGCACTAGCTTTAAGTTGAACACAAAAGTTCTTGGACAGTGCCCAGGCCCTAGCCGTTCAAGCCCCAGGGCCTGCACAAAGAGAAGAAAAAGTTGAGCTCAGAGAACTTAAAGGTATAATGATGTTTAGCAGAGTCCAGGGAGAGAGGTATGGGGAGAGGCATGGGTCAGGGTTGATCAGTGGGTACTTACTTGCATTTATACAGGAGCAAGAGGTTCTAATGTGCTGTTCTGCAGTAGGGTATCTATAGATAATATACTGTACATTTCAAAACCTACAAGAAAGGAGTTTGAAAGTTTTCACCATAAAGAAATGAAAAATATTTGAGTAGATAGTTTTGTTTAACCAGTAGGTCAAAGAAGAAATAAGATAATTTTAAAAAAAAAACGACCTCAAGAATAAATAAGAAATGCAGTGAAACAAAACACACGGGAGCCAGGCGCTGGTGGATCACCCCTGTAATCCTAGCTACTCAGGAGGCTGAGATCTCAAGATCATGATTCAAAGCCAGCCCCAGCAGGAAAAGTCTGTGAGACTCTTATCTCCAGTAAACCACTGAGAAAACCAGAAGTGACATTGTGGCTCAAGTGGTAGAGCTTTAGCCTTGAGCTGAAAAGCTGAAGGACAGCGCTCAGGCCGAGTTCAAGCCCCATGATCAACCAAAAACACAAACAAAAAAATATGGGATACAGCAAAAGCAATTCTAAAAAGTAAGTTTATAGCAGTAAATGTCTGTATTAAGAAAAATTAGAAATAACCAAATTTATACCCTCAAAGAACTAGCAAAAGAACAAACTTCTGTCTAAAATCATAAGAAAATATTAAGAAATAAAAATTAAAAATAGAAAGAAATGCATTTAAACATCATAGCTTAACCTAGAATATCTTAAACACACTCAGAACATTTACATTAGTCTACAGTTAACAAAAATCACAACGCTACGTATATTTTATGATAAACTTTTTTTGTTGTTTGTTTTGTATGTCACAAGGCTTGAACTCTGGGCCTGGGTGCTGTCTACCACTTGAGCCACATTGCCACTTCCAGCTTTCTGGTAGTTAATTGGAGATAAGAATCTCATGAACTTTCCTGCCGGGGCTGGCTTTGAACCACAATTCTCAGATCTCAGCCTCCTGAGTAGCAAGGATTACAGATGTGAGTCACCGGCCACCTGGCTCATAAAGTTTTTTTTTTAATTTCATGTAATTTATTAAACATTGTAGCAAAGATGAAAAAGAATGATTGTATGGGTACATTTTTGCCCCATTGTAAAGTAGAAAATCACAAAATGCACCATCATGTATTGGGAATCATTTTTGTATTTTGTTTTCTTCAATCAAATTTATCTTGGTGTTCTCTGAAATTCTTGAGTTTATAGTGTTTGCTAGTGATTTTTGAAAATTCTCAGACATTATTTCTTCAAACATTTCCTCTGTTCTGTTCTTCCTGTTCTACTTCTACAAGTCCAATGACATGTATAGTACACTATTCATTACTGTCCCACACATTGGCACATTCTATGCTACTTCTTGCTTTTTTTCTCTTAGTATTCCAGTTTGGGTCATTCCTATTGACTTAACTTGAAATTTTCTTGCCTTAGCTATGATGATTCCATTTATGAGTCCAGAAAAGATTATCTCATTTCTGTAATTGTTTTTCAGGTTATGGTATTTCTATTATTCTTTTTATTATATATTCTTTTTAAAGAATTTTTAAATTCTGGTCCTAGGGCTTGGACTGAGGGCCTGGTCACTGCCCTTGACCTTTTTTGATCAAGGCTGGCACTCTACCACTTGAGCTACTGCTCCACTTCTAGCTTTTTTAGTGGCTTATTGGAGATAAGAGACTCATGGGCTGGCCTGCCTGGGCTGCCTTCAAACCTCATCCTTAGATCTCAGCCTCCTGGATATCTAGAATGATAGGTATAAGCTACTAGTGCCTGGCTTATTGAATATTCTTAAGGCATACAGAATGTTTTGCTGTATATCATGAATTGATTACTACATTCATGTTAAGATATCTATTGTGTTCTTATAGTTTCCATATTTCTGCAGGAGAGGCTGATGTAATCTTGTATGTCTTGTACTTTTCCCAGTAGAGCTTTTACTATAGAGGTTCTTGCTTTGGAATAACTGACATTTTCAGGAAAATGATTCTGTTGGAAGGTGCTATCCTGTGCATTTATGGGATATTTAACACCATCTCTGGCCTCTACCCACTAGATGCTAGCAATACGTCTCCCATTAAGACTCTGATAAATGCCTCCAGATGTTGCCAAGTGTTCCCTGTGGACAAGATTGTCTGCTTTGGAAAACCAGTGCTTAAGCATGTTAATCATAGTTGTTTTAAATTCCCTTTATGATAGTCCCCAAAGCCCTATGATATATGAGTCTGCTTCACATGATTTCTTTGTCTTTCAGATTGTTTTTCATGCTTTTTTAAATGATATGTACTTTTTTATTGAAAGATGACCATGAATAGAGATTATACATACTGAGATCATTTTTTAGATCTAGAGATTAGCATGCTTTCCTTTTTGGTGTGCCTTTAGTTGGTGGGGGGGGGAGGCTTGTGTTGATTTAGTCAGGAGTTGGACTAGGTTTGAAATTTGCTTAGTTGCTATAGTTGCTATGGTTACCAGAGTTGGAATTTGTTGCTATGGTTATCAGAGTTGGATTTTGTTGTTGCCATGGGCACCAGAGATTTCAAAATCCTCCAGTGATACCTTGTTTTTGTTTCTCCACTTGGCTCTGGATCTTTCTTTTGTTTTGCTCCCCATAGAATCCATCTC
Organism: Dipodomys merriami; assembly: GCF_024711535.1. NCBI lineage: Eukaryota > Metazoa > Chordata > Mammalia > Rodentia > Heteromyidae > Dipodomys > Dipodomys merriami. Next base: position 63,576,268 of record NW_027204492.1, read on the forward strand.
TTGCCATTCTTCCAGCTGTACCACACAGATTTATTCAAGATTTGTTGGCCTGGTTGGCAGGGCAGGTGCTGGGGGGGGCAAAATTGGGTGTTCTCTGATGTTCTTCTTAAGCCTCAGTCTTAGACAAGTACTTTGAACTTGGGTTTGAGGTATTTTTTCATAACTGTACTTCTCCTCCTCCAAATGTTGAAGATTCTAGGAAGATAAAGGTACACTTTTCACAATTCTCAGTTCTTTTCACCCATCTGCAACAGAATTCCACCAGTGCATGGCCTTTTAGATAGGCTCATTCTATAGTGCAGATTCAGTAGGTATAATAAACAAGGTGGACTCTGTAGTGGCTGCTGTTCTTTTCCTGTAACTAGAACCCTGGCAGAGCTGATCCTAGGCTCTTCCTCAGTCTTCCTTGTGGTATTTCTGGAGGAAAGTCCTACGAAGAAGTCAAATCCCAATTATAGCTGTCTTTATGCTTTATGCTTTCACGTTAGTCCACAACTGACCCTAACAATCAGCTACATTTTTTATTTTTACTTATGTTATTATTTTTTATTTCCTGCAGTGATGGGAATCAAATGTATGGCTTCATTCATGCTAGGCCAATGCTCTGCCACTGAGCTACCCTAGCCCCAATATTTCTAGATTAATGTTCCTAGATTTTATATGATATTCAGTGCAGCTTTCACTTACGGGGTTTTTCTGTCCTTTGTATATTATTTTCTTTTTGCTTGAAGGACTTCAGTCAACATTTCTACTATACACCTCTGTAGATGATCAGTTCTTCCTCATTTTGTTGTGTTAAAAATATTTCATTTTAGCCAGGTGCCAGTGGCTCATGCCTATAATCCTACCTACTCAGGAGGCTGAGATCTGAGGATTGTAGTTTGAAGCCACCTGAGGCTAGAAAGTCAAAAAAGCCAGAAGTGGTGCTATGGCTCAAGTGGTAGAACACTAGTCTTGAGCCAAAAAGCTTAGGAGCAGCATTCAGGCCCTGAGTTCAAGCCCTAACAACTGGTAACAAAAAAAAAGTTTCAATTCAACTTAACTTTTCGAGAGATATTTTTGCTATGTTACACAACTAGGTGGAGAGTTTCTCTCAGTTATTATTAGTCTGGGTTTTTCAAAGAAACAAACAATTTGTGTGTAGGGGGGGCAAAGAGGAGGGAGAAATTTTAAGGAATTGCTTACAAGATTATGAACAATAGAAAATCAAGGTAGGACGGCAAGGTAGAGATTGAAGAAGAATGGACACTGTAGCTTAAATCTGAAGTTATTCAGCCTGGACCATCTGCTGGCAGAATTACTTTGTGCTAGGGGAGGACAGTCTTTGTTCTAAAAATGCCTTCAACTGATTACATGAGGTCTACTCACAGTATGAAAGGCAATCTGCTTTACTTAAAGGCCATCCATTTAAATGTTGATCTTATCTTAAAAAAAAAAGTACCCTGACTGAAGCATCCATAATAATGTCTGACCAAATATCTGGGCATTCTGGTCCAGCCAAATTGTATATGAGTACTTTTACGTGTGTGTGGTACTGGAGGTTTGAACTGAGGGTCTCAGATTTGCTAGGAAGGTGCTCTGCCATTTGAGCCATGCCACCCCAGCCCTTTCTTGCTTTAGTGATTTTTCATATAGGATCTTACCTTTTTGTTTGGGCTAGCCTCAACCATAATTCTACATATGGCCTCCTGCTTGGCTGGATCACAGGCAAGAGTCCCATGCCCAGGTTACTGATTGAGGTACTTATCTCACTAACTTTTTTTTCCAGGCTGGACTCAAATTACAATCTTCACTTCCCAAGTAGCTGGGATTGCAGTTGTAAGCCACTACACAGGGCTCCACTAGAGTATTTTAAAGGTATGAGCCAGGCATCAGTGGCTCATGCCTGTAATTCTAACTATTCATGAAACTGAGTTCTGAGAATTGGGGTTTGAAACTAGCTGGCGCAGCAAAATCTGAGCAAAAGAGCCATATTGGAGGCGTGGCTTAAGTGATAGAGCACCAGCCCTGAGCAGAAAAGGCCAAACAAGCCGAAATTCATGCTATCAAGCCTTGGAGTATCACTGAATTATCTTTGTGTTTACATTGTTTTCCATTAGAAATCTGTTATCCTTACATTTCTTAAATATAACATGTCTTTTTTTTCTTTTTGTTTTGAACAATATGATGATTGTGCCTTGGTTTACTATTCTTCATGTTTCTTGTATTTAGGTTTTATTGGGCTTCTTGCTTATATTTTGTCAAATTTGGGGATATCTGGCAAAATTAATACTCCTAAAATATTTGTGTGTATGTTAGTCCTGGGATTTGAACTCTGGGCCTGGGCACTGTCCCTGAGCTCCTTTTGCTTTAAGGCTAGCACTCTACTATTTGAGCCACTGCACCACTTCCAGCTTTTTCTGTGATTAATTGGAGATAAGAGTCTCACAGACTTTACTGATCCAGGGAGGCTTCGAACTACAGTCCTCAGATCTCAGCCTCCTGAGTAGCTAGGCATTGAGCCACCAGCACCAGATCACGAATATTTTTTGCTTTATTTCCCCATCTCCATTTTGTCCTGGATTCCAGTGGCATATATATTTGGCCTTGGGAAGTTGTCTAGCAACTTACTATTTTTTAAAACATTTTTCATTATATTGCAAAGGCTTTCCCATGGTATGCCATGAATGTCACTTTTCTTCTCCATATAGTACATTTTAATCTTGTTCAGTATAGTTTCCATTGCTAGAATTTTGAATAAAATGTTTTTTATTGTAAAAATACTGTACAGAGGGGTTACAGTTACATGAGTAAGGTAATGAGTACATTTCCTATCGAGTTTTTATAATTTTCTTTAGCTCTAACTTTTGAACATGCAGACTGTACCTATAGTTATTACTTCATTTTTATGCTAATTTTTCACTGCTAGAGATCAAAGCTAGGACCTCCAGATATGTTAGACAATGGCTCTCACTACTGAGTTATAGTTCCAAACCCCTATTCTTAAATCTGTGTAGATTCTAATCTGTTTTTGTTGACTGAATTTTTTTCTTTTTCTTTTTCTTTTTTTTTCCTTTTTTGGTGGTTGTGGGACTTGATCTCAGATCCTGGACACTGTCACTGAGCAGTTTCACTCAAAGCTAGTGCTCTACCACTTTAAGCCCAGCTCAACTTCCAGTTTTCCTGGGGTTAATTGGAGATAATAATCTCATAGACTTTCCCGATTGGGCTGGCTTTGAACTGTGATCCTCAGATCTCAACCTACTGAGTAGCCAGGATTATTGGCATGAACCACTGGTACCTGACTGGTTTTTTATTGTTTATCATGGATTATGTTTCCTTCTTGGCTTCATATCTGGTATTTTTGATTGATTGCCTTACATTACCTTTTAAGATAATGGATATTTCTTGAATTTTTACCATGGTTAGAAGCATTAATACAAGATATACTTTAACAGATTTTTAAATATAAAATTCAGGTGTCTTGCCTATTGGCACTTAGTTCAGCAGATTTCTAGAATTTATTAATCAGGTATAACTGCATTTTATGTTCATTGATGCGGCCCCTCCACAAAGCTCCTGGAAAATACCATCCTATACTTTGATTCCTTAAGTTTGACTATTTGAAGTGCCTCATCTATGGATTTGTGTAGTATTTGCCCTTCTGTCACTGGCTTCTTTCACTGAGCATGATGTCCTCCAATTCTATCCATGCTATCCCATACAGCTGGTTTTCTGTCTTTTTTTTTTTTAAGGTGATGGAACAGGAAGGGTTACAGATACAAAAGTAAGGTAATGAGTAATTTCCTTTTAAACAATGTTACCCCCTCCCTCATTTTCTGGTTTCCTTCTGTTTTAAGGCAGAATAAATATTTCATTCTGTGTCTTTGCCATGTTTCCAAATTTTAGGTGTAGTAAATAATGCTACAATGAATAAGATAGTGTAGCTATAAGATCCTGATTTCATTTATTTTACGTAAATATTTAGAATTGGATTGATAAATAATTTTATAATTCTATTATTATTTGTATTTTTTTTCTCACAATGCTGGGGATCAAACTCAGGGCATGGTAGGCAAGCATTGTACCACTGAGCTACATCCTAGCTGATTTATCATTTTCTTATTTTTTTTGTGCCTGTTCTAGTGCTTGAACTCAGAACCTGGATGCTGTCCCTGAGTTTTTTGCTCAGAGCTAGCATTCTACCACTTGAGCCACACCTCCACTTTTGACATTTTGGTGGATAATTGGAGATAAGAGTCTCACAGAGCTTCCTGCCTGGGCTGGCTTTGGACTGCAATCCTCAGATCTCAGCCTCCTGAGTAGCTAGGATTACAGATGTGACCCACCCATCTTATCATTTTTTTGAGGAGCCTTTTCATGGCATCTGAACCACTTTGCATTCACACCAAAGCTTCCAGTTCCTTGATAATAACCCCACACTTGTCTTTCATTGTTAATTTTTTTTCTGTAGTAGCCATTCTTTTTTTTTTTTTTTGTCAGTCATGGCCTGGCCACTGTCCCTCAGCTCTTCAGCTTAAGGCTAGTTCCCTACCACTTGAGGCACAGCACCACTTCCGGCTTTTTTCTGCGTACGTGGTGCTGAGGAATCGAACCCAGGGCCTTATGCATGGAAGGCAAGCACTCTACCACTGAGCCAACTTCCCAGCCCTGTAGTAGCCATTCTAATATGTATAAGATGATAGTGTGATTTTAATTTGCATTTACCTGATAATTACTTATGTTAATTTGTATGTCTTCTTGGGAGAATTATCTATTGAAGCCCTTATCCTCTGAAAATAAAACCATGAGCATTTTTCCTATTGAATTTTTTCTATAGTTTGGACATTAACCTCTTATTAGGAATATTTTTTGTAAATACCTACTCTCTGTACAGTCTGGTGTAGTGCTACCTGTCTACTTTGGCATTGGTTGACTATGGTTCTTGGTTTTCTATCCATGACGTCATTGCCAAGACAAATCTTATGAAGCTATTCCTAATGTTTTTTTCCTATTTTTTTTAAACTCAAGGCTTTGTACATTTCAGACTTAATTTAAATCTTTAATCATCTTTTCATTGTTTTCTGTATATAAGGACTCAGTTTTGTTCTTTGGCATATGAATATATAATTTTTCCAATACTTTGTTGAAAAGATTACCCTTTCCTGTTTTTTATTCACTTTTGTAAAAATTGGGTTAGCCACATATGCATGGATTTACTTCTGGGCTCCCATTCTGTGTCATTAGGCTTTGTTCCAGAAGCATTTGGTTACTTTTTTTATTTTTAAAGGGTGTTAAATTTTATCAAATGCTGTTTTTCCATGCACTGATATATTAATTTGTTTTGCCAATAATTACTTTATTGTGGTATATCACATTGATACCTTAGCATATGCAAAACCATGATTCCATCCTAAGAATTAATCTTTGGTCAAGGTGTACAATCCTTTTAATGTGCTGTTGTGTATGGTTTTGTGCTATTTTCCTGAAATTTTTTCCATATATGCTCATCAAGATTATGGGCCTGCAGCTTTTTTCTTGTGTTGTCTTTGTCTAGTTTGTGTATCCAGGGAATAATTTTTTGGAAGATGTTTCTTCCACTTTTTGGAACCATTTGACAATGATTGACAGCAACTCTTTCTTAAATGTTTGGTTGATTTGCCAGTAAAGCCATCTGGTCCTGGACTTTTCTTTTATGGAAGTTTTAAAAATAATTACTTAATCTCCATACTAGTTGCAGATCTATTTAGACTTCCTCTCTTTCTGATTCAGTGTTTGTAGTTTGTGTATTTCTAGGAATTTATCCATTTCTTCTAGCTTATCCAGTTTCTTGGCATATACTTATTCTTTAATTGCCGAGCTATCAGTTTTAATGTCTCCCTTTTCATTTATTGTTGACTTGAATCACATCTTTTTCTTTGGTGTATCTAAATGCTTGTTCATTTTATTTATCTTTTAAAAAAACTTTTAGTTTCATTGATTTCTATTGTGTTACTATTCATTGTTTTGCTTATTTCCATTTTAATTTTTTAATTTCCATCCTTCTATCTACTGTTATGATTGCCTTGCTCTTTTCCTCATTTCTTGAATAGTGGGTTATCTTGTTTGTTTGAAAACCTTCTTCTTTTTATTCAGGTGCTCACCACTATAAATTCCCTTTTACTAGCCTTTTTCCTACATCCCTAAAGTTTTGGTATATTGTATTATTGTTTTCCTTTGTCTTAAGGTTTTTATAATTTTTCTCTTGATTTGTTCTTTAACTCAATGCTTTTCATAAGTTTGTTGTTTAATTTACATATATATTTGAATTTTCTAGATATTTTGCTGCCAATTTTTAGTTTCATTCACTATGAAGAATATATTTAATATTATTTCAGTCTCTTGGGAGGATGGTTCATATGTATTAGAGAAGAATATATATTCTGCTGTCATTTGGTGACTGTCCCATACATGTGTACTAGGTCCATTTGATCTACTTTTTTATTTTATATTTTATTTTATTTTTATTTTTATTTTTTGTGCCAGTATGAGACTTGAGTTCAGGGCCTTGTGCTCTGCTTTTGCTTAACTTTTTTGCTCTAGACTGGCACTCTACCACTTTAGCTACACCTCAACTTATTGCATTTTGTTGATTAATTGGAGATGAGTATCAGAGATTATGTTTAGATTGCATGAAGGTGTGTGTGTGTGTGTGTGTGTGTGTGTGTGTGTGTGTGTGTGTGTGTGTGTGTGTGTGTGTGTGTGTGTGTGTGTGTGTGTGTGTGTGTGTGTGTGTGTGTGTGTGTGTGTGTGTGTGTGTGTGTGTGTGTGTGTGTGTGTGTGTGTGTGGCCCCCTCTTTTCTCTTGTGGTTATGATTTGCAGGGAATATCTTTTTTTTTTTTTTTGCCAGTACTGGGGATTGAACTCAGTCTCAGTTCCTGGGCACTGTCCCTGAGCTTCTTTTGCTCAAGTATGGCATTCTACCAGTTGAGCCACAACACCACTCACTTTTGGCTTTTTCTGTTTATGTGGTACTGAGGAATCAAACCCAGGGCTTCCTGCATGCTAGGCAAGCACTCTACCACTAAGCCACATTCCCAGCCCCTGCAGGGAATATCTTGTTCTAACTGTTCACTTTCAGCTTATGTGTGCCTTTCATTCCTCTTGTAGAGAATCCATCCATAGTTTGATAATAATCTTTTATACATTTAGCCATTCTGTGTATCCTCCCCCCCATCTCTCTCTCTCTTTTTCTCTTTCTCTCTCTTTCATTTTTTTCTTTTTTGTACTGGGGATCAAACCCAGAGCTTCACACATGATAGACAAGTGGTCTGTATCTTCAGCTCTTCATGGTATGTATTTTAACCTGTGTCTTTCATATATTTACACTTACAGTAATTAATAGGAAAGGATTGACTATTGCCAGTTTGTTTATTATTTTTTAAAAACCTACTGTTTTGTAGGGTGTTTTTTGTTTTTTTGTTTGTTTTTTTGTCAGTCATAGGGCTTGAACTCTGGGCCTGGGAACTGTCCCTCAGCTCTTCAGCTCAAGACAAGTGCTCTGCCACTTGAGCCACAGCACCACTTCTGGTTTTCTGGTAGTTTATGGGAGATAAGAATCTCACAGACTTTCCTACCCAGGCTGATTTTGAACCATGATCCTCAAATTTCAGCCTCCTGAGTAGCTAGGATTACAAGTGTGAGCCACCAGCACTTGGCTGTGTTATAGTTCTTTTACCCCTTTCCCTATTTGCTTTACTTCTTTAATTAATATGCTTTGATTCTGTTCTTATTTTTCTGAATGCAACTTCTGTTGGTACTTTCTTTGTGATTACTATAGATTTATATAAAATTTCTTTTTTTTTCTTTTTTGCCAATCCTGGGGCTTGAACTCAGGGCCTAGGCACTGTCCCTGAGCTTCTTTTTGCTCAAGGCTAATGCTCTACCACTTGAGCCACAGCACCACTTCTGGCTTTTTTCTGTGTATGTGGTACTGAGGAATCAAACCCAGGGCTTCATGCATGCTAGGCAAGCACTCTACCACTGAGCCACCTTCCCAGCCCACATAAAATTTCTTGTACTTATAAGAGCTTATTTTAAACAGATAACAAATTAACTTGAATCGCATACAGAAACTTCCCTTGTCCTCTTCCTAACGCTTTGTCATTAATGTTATAACTCACACCCACTTATATTGTATATCATTAACATATTTTGATTATATATTTAATGCTTTTATTTAACTTTTATAGTAGAATTAAAAGTAACTTATGCATCACCTTTACTGAAGTATAATTTTCTGTATTTGCCAGTATATTTACCTTTGCCACTGTGTTTCTTCCTTTCTTGATGGCTTCTGTTTTGCTGTTTAGCATCCTTTCTCTTCAAGTTGAAGAACTCCCTTTAGCATTTCCTGTAAGTCAGGTTGAGTGGTGATGAACTCCCTCAGCTTTTGTTTGTCTATGACAGTCTTTATTTCCTGCTCTTTTTGACAGACAGTTTTGACAGGCATAACATTATTGGTTGGCAGGTTTTTTCCCCCTTTAGTCTTTGAATAATCATCTATTTCCTTCTGGCCTGAAAAGTTTATGTTGAAAAATCAACTTAAGGCTTACTGAGGTTCTTTAATGTACAAGAAGTCTCTTTTCTCCTGATAGTTTCAAACTGCCCAGAAATCTTTGATTTCTGACAATTTTGGTGTATATTTCATTAGCTCAGTTTGGGTCCTTTGAGTTTCATGAATCTGGTGTTCCATTTCCTTTCCCATATATGGTAAGGTTTCAGCTAATGTTTATTTGGATCAACTTTTTTTTTTTTTTTTTGGTCCGGTTGTGGGGCCTGAACTCTGGGCCTGGGCGCTGTCCCTCAGCTCTTCAGCTCAAGGCTAGCACTCTACCACTTGAGCCACAGTGCCACTTCCGGCTTTTTTCTTTTTGCTTATGTGGTGCTGAGGAATCGAACCCAGGGCCTCATGCGTGTAAGGCAAGCGCTCTACCACTGAGCCACCTTCCCAGCCCTGGATCAGCTTTCTAATGCTTTCTGTCTTCTTAGAGTCCATAATTTGTGACTTATCTACTTGATGTTGTCCCCTAACTCAATTGTCCTTTGTGTGTGTGTGTGTGTGTGTGTGTGTGTGTGTGTGTGTGTGTGTGTGTGTGTGTGTGTGTGTGTGTGTGTGTGTGTGTGAGAGAGAGAGAGAGAGAGAGAGAGAGAGAGAGAGAGTGGGGCTTCACTCAGGGCCTGGGTATTGTCCTTGAGCTTTTTTTGCTCAAAGCTAGAGCTCTACCACTTTGAGCCACAGTGCCACTTCTGGTTTTCTGATGGTTAATTGGAAATGAGAGTCTCATGAACTTTCCTGTCTGAGCTGGCTTTGAACCATGATCCTCAGATCTCAACCTCCTGAGTAGCTAGGATTACAGGTATGAACCACCGGCACCTGGCTTCTTCATCCTTTTTCACTTTTCTTTTTACTCCACACTAGATCATTTCAAATGACCTGCTTTGATCATCTCATCTACATGCCCTAGTCTGCTGTTGAATCCCTTCATTACATTACAGGGCTCAGTCTAGTCTTCAGAATCTTCATCCTCATGATTTCTGTTTGGTTTCTGTTAAATTTTGTATCCTCTTGTTGAAATTCTTTTTTTGTTGTTTGCATTGTTCTCTTGATAATTTTTGATGGAAATTCTGAATTCTCTGCCAATTCAATTATCTTTATGTCATTAGTGTTGGTTTGTTTTATAGTGTTCGCTAATTAAATTTCCATTTCTTAATTTTCCTTGACCTTTTGAATCGATATCTATGTATTAGAAACAATTACCATCCCTCTATCTTCCTGGATTGGCCTCATATAGAAGACTTTTACTAATCAACTTGGCCAAAACATTTGTGGGCCTCTGATATCTTCATGTTGAGCCACAGTAGCATCTTTCTTGTTCATGGTCCCATGCATCTAGAGTATGCAGAACCCTCTCAGAACTCTTGAAACAGGTGGACCAAAAGCCAATTACTTTTACTTCCAGGGGAAGTTGGAACACTGAGTCCAGAGTTTATCACCAACTCACTGTACACTGATCAGGGAGAGAAACTGTGTCAGGTATCCATATGCTAGGCCAAACTGCTGCTTTCTTTTCTAACCCCCAGTAGACTCTAATGTGCCAAGCACCCATCTTGCTGCCAGTTTTGATGCTGTTGGTTTTTTACTCTACTTGGGTGCATTAACTTCAGCTTGTTTCTAGATTTCTCACAGAGGAAACTGATCTCTATGCTGCTGTTGAGACAGTGTGTCCAGAGAATAGGAAAACCAGGGTTATCCTATTCTGCCATATACTGGTAATATGTTACATGCTAGCTATATTTGCACTCTTAAAAGTATTCTTGACACCAGGAGTTGGTGGCTCATGCCTGTAATCCTGGTACTCAGGAAGCTGAGATCTGAGGATTGTCGTTAGAAGCCAGCTGCGGCAAAAACGTCCCTGTGAGACTCTTACTCTGATTAACCACTCAAAAAACAGAAGTGGCGCTGTGTCTCAAGTGGTAGAGCACTAGCCTTGAGCACAGACTCAGAGACAGCACCTAGGCCCTGAGTTCAAGCCCCACATCCAACAAAAAAAAAAAATTCTTGAGCTTTGCTCTGAGTAAATTACATGAAAATACTTTGCCCTGTGCTAGTGCCATTTTTATTGCTTGTTAAGTAAGAACAGAGCATCGTTTAGTCTAGGTCAATATGCCCCACTACTGAGACAAGACTCTTCTGACTACTTTCCCACAATCCCATCAATTATGTGGCTGTCTAGTCTGAGTAGTTGGAAGAAAGACTTTATGAGCAGTGCTGAGTACTCTTCCCTCAAGTTCTTTCATGTGGTTCATTCTTCCTCTTTGGGTACTTTTCTCACATTGGAACATCATTATTAATCATCCTACTTAAATGAAAATGTGTTTCTCCTTTCTTCCCTCCTCTCTTGTCCCTTCTCGCCTTCCTTCTCCTTACCCTGTCCTGACTCCAGTTTTCTTTTATCTCAAACTCACTGCTTCATTGCTTCCAATCCAGAAGTCCCTATGGTTCTGGCTGGATTGCCCTTCCCTATACTGAGACCTACAGACTCGGTCCTGGAAGTAATATGGGGCAGCTATAGGACTCACTTTTTGTTTCCTGACTCTCAGATGTCACTGTCCTTCACTGCATGTTTAAACTGTTGCTTTATAGATTTTTTGTCTGTTTTTAAAAGTTGTCTCAGATAGGAAGGTAAATCTAGTCCCTGTACTCCATTTTGGTCAGAAGTACAAGTCTCATAAGTGGATTCTTTGTTTATACTGGGGTCATAATATAAACCAGTGTAGGCAGTTCTATCAGCACTTACACTGCTGGCGGGGACAGCACCTCTGCTCCAGTCTTACATCTACAGTGGCAGTAGCAGAACAGCATAGGGAGGAGGGTAACAACCCATCTCTCTGTGAACAACAGTGTGAGACCATCCACCTGTGACATTTGAAATAGTAGAACCCAGCTCTTTCTCCCTGTTGGCCACTGGACTCATCTGGACACTACTGCCTTCAGTAGTGGTTACAGAGCCACCAGAGGGTAACATATAATGCCAACCTCACAAGTAGCAGGCAGGGCTTTCTGATAAACACCAATATGACCTAGACAAGTCCGGTGTCTACCAGCCTTGTGTCAGAGATACACTTCAATGCAGCAGCTTGTGGCCTTTCATGAATGGTCAAAGTTAAGACATAAGGAAAATATTTCCTGAAACTCTACCCAATGGCAGAAAGCAACCAGGCCCAACTACTGGCCCTCTACCAAGAAATAGAAGATGAAATGGACCATGATCTCTTAAACCTATCCAGGTACTCTTAACTCTTGATCCTCCATTAAGTAGAAGAAGATAGTACAAACAAAGCCTCTTTATTTGGTTCCTTTAGCCGTGGGACTGCTAAAGGTCAAGAGGATATTCTTTTTTTGTTTTTTGTTTTTGTTTTTGTCCTTTGTGGGGCTTGAACTCTGGGCCTGGGTGTTGTCCCTGGTTGTGGGGCTTGAACTCTGGGCCTGGTTGTTGTCCCTGCGCTCTTCAGTTCAAGGCCCAGCTCAAGGCTAGCGTTTACCACTTGAGCCACAGTTCCCCTTGCGGTTTTCTAGTGGTTTATTGGAGATAAGAGTCTCACAGATGTTCCTGCCTGGGCTGGCTTTGAATCGCAATCCTCAGATCTCAGCCTCCTAAGTAGTTAGGATTATAGGCATGAGCCACCAGCACCAGGCAAGAGGATATTCTTTTGTTTAATATGTCCTTAGTTATTTTTATTTTAAAACTAAGTTAATACCTGTTTTTACCTCTTAGCTACAATCTGTATTGTGGTTTGTTTTTTGTTTTAGGGTTGTTTTTTTTTTTTTTTTGTCCTAGGGCCTTGCACTTGCTAGGCAGACATTCTGCACTTAAGACATCCCCCCAACCCAGGATGTTCTGGACCATAAACTCCATATTTATACTTCCTGTATAGCTGGGATGACAAGCATGTTCCACCAAACTCGGCTTTTTATTGGTTGAGATGAGGGTCTCACAGACTTTTTGTCCCTGCAGGCTATGAGCCATGATCTCCTTGATTTCTTTCTCTTCAGTAGCTAGGATTAAAGGTAAGAGACTGTGCCTGACTTATCTGAATATTCTTTTTTTTTTAATTTAATTTTATTGTCAAGGTGATATACAGAGAAGTTACAGTTACAAATGTAATGAGTACATTTCTTGTGGAAGATTGTTACCCTCCCTCGATTTTCTGTATATTCTTTAATGCATAAATATAAAAGCATACTGATAAATATTTTATTGTAAATTAATACATGACTACTGTACCAAAACAGTAATGCTAGAATTGGAGTTTTTTGGATAGGCAGAAGCTTGAACAGGACTTTTGCTCTTGTTCAGCTGTCAAACTATCCCTTGAGCAACCTGGCTCCTTTTGGCATTTTGCTGGTTAATTGGAGGTAAGCATCTCTAGAATTCATCTGCCCAGGCTGGCTTTGAACTTCGATCATTGGATATCAACCTTGTGAGTCGCTGGCATTATAGGCATGAACCTTGGGTGCGTGCCTGACAGAATTTGGGTCTTTAATTTGAGATGACATTTTATGCCAGATGATAACTAGAACTTTTTGGCATCAGATCAATCCTTTTAGTACTTTGTTTTGTGTTTGTGCTGGTTCTGGGGCTTGAACTGAGGGTATAGGTACTGTTCCTGAGGTTCTTTTGCTCAAGGCTAGCCTTTCTACCACATAAGTCACAGCTTCACTTCTGGCTTTTTTTTTTTTTTTTTTTTTTTTGTAGAGTCTTATGGACTTTCCTGACCAGGATGGCAGATCTCAGCCTCCTCAATAGCTAGGATTACAGGCTTGAGCCACCAATGCCTGGCTACTTTGGTATTTTAAATATGGCCTTAATTTTGCCTTTCCTAGCTGAGCATGGTAACACACATGAAACCCAGCAGGAGAATTCTAGGCTAACCTGAGCTATAATAGTAAGACTGTGTCAAAAACAATTTTTTAAAAAGCAGAAACAAGCCAGCATTGGTGGCTTATGCCTGTAATCCTAACTACTTAAGAGGCAGAGTTCTGAGGATCATGGTTCAAAGCCAGCCTGGGCAGGAAAATCCATGAGACTAATCTCCAATTGACCACCAGAAAACCGGAAGTGGTGCTGTTGCTCAAGTGGTAGAGTGCTAGCCTTGGAAAAAAAATCTCAGGACAGAGCCCATGCCCTGAGTTTAAGCCCCATAACTGACAAAAAAAAAAAAGCAAAAACAAAAATAAAGGTTATTTTTCATGTCTGTAGTCTCATTGACTTGCCTTAAATGGACTTTAGGCCCCACAAATTGTGATCATTTACCTTGTGAAGAAAGATTAATGGAAGTAGTCATGTGTGTCCATTTAATTAAGGTAAAATTTTATTTATAAAACTTCATATGAAAAATTTAAAAGGAATTTAACTTCTTAGGTTAGTTATATATAATTAAAACATGTTAGAATATTCAATGATAGAATTTGTGTGTGTGTGTGTCAGTTCTAGGGCTTCAATTCAGGGCCTGGGAACACTGTCTCCATTTTTCATTTGAGGCTGGTGCTCTATCACTTGAGCCATCCCTCTGGCCTTTTAGGGGTTAATTGGAGATAAGCACTCAAGACAATATCTGCTACATTCTAATATTTAGATCCTATGTTGGCCATATGCCCACGTTTATTCCTGAACTGCACCCAGACCTGAGTTCCTCCCTGCCCTGGAGCTCCCCATAGAGCTGGCCCCTCCCTCTCTCTGCCCAGACCCACCTGAACTCCCATCTACCTCACTTCCTACCCCTCAAACCCTGCTGCTACCTAATAGTAGAGGTCGCCATATGCTCTCTCTCCGGGAGAAATATGGCTCCTCTAATAAACCTTGTAATAATCTTTCTCCTGTGACTGTCTGCCTCCACATCGTCCCCTGGGATGGATGTGACAGATCCTTTCAATATGAAAATGAAAGGATGAAATATTTTCTTTCTTTTATTTTGTACTAGAACTTGGGCTTAAATTTAGGACCTTGCACTCTTGCTTGGCTTTGAATGAAAGACAGTACTCTACCAGTTAAGCCACATCTACCTTCACTTCTAGCTTTTGGATGGTTATTATAGATAAAGAATCTCAGGTGCTTTCCTGCCTAGGCTGGCTTCAAACTCTAATCCTCAGATTTTAGCCCCCTGAGTAGCTAGGATTACAAGTGTGAGTCAGCTAGGATTATAGGTATGTAGTCACCAGTACACAACTGAATGATGGAATATTTGTAAGTTAAAAGAAACATCATATTTAGGCACAAAGATTGATACAATGATGTTCTGCCCTAGTGAGAGGCCTCAGCCAAAGTACAGCCATTTTGGACTTAGACTCCATTTTGAAAGCCTTTACCGAAAGTAAAGACTTACTGAAAGTAAGAACTCAGGTTCCTGGAAAAACTGCGAAATATCCCAATAACATTCTGCCCGTAACTCCCCTAGCGATAGCCATGAGTGGATGACAGGAAAGTACCTAAGCTCCAGACTCATAAGATAGCATAGTTAACATTCTTGCTGTTCGGCCCGCATATCTTAGCCAATGAGAATGTGACAAGACTTGCTTGCTATATGTTAACCAATCATGTACCTGCCAAGCTAAGAACCTCCAACCCTATGCCCTATAAAAACCCTGCTAAAAGAAAGGTTGGGACTCTCAACTCTGACCCACTGTGTCGGTGACAGTTGTTGAGTCCAGGCTCAAGCTTGCAATAAACGACTCTCATGTACTTGCATGAGAATCGGCTCCTTGGTGGTCTTTGGGGAATCCTTATCTGGGCATAACACTAGAATGTTACAAAGATTCTAGATTTAGAAATGTTTCCTACCCTTTTTTTCATATGAATAAGCACCAAGAGTCAATTACACAGAAATTATTAGACACCTGTTGCTTGTTAGAGGTTTTCATTAGAACCAGTAGACGACACGTAGTCACTTTGTCTAAGAGCGATCAACATGAAATATGTCTCAGGTCTATGTTAAACTTAGTGATTTCTCATGATACATAAATTTTAGAAATAAACATAAAAAAGTCAGTGACTTTTAGTAACCTAACCTCTCATGGTTGCTTTCTCCTTCACCTATTACTATTAGTTGCTGCAACATTTCAAAGTCACCTCTATACATTCTCTTACTTGAAAAAGAAACTCCCTATGATTCCTTTGCTCTGTAATGAGCCAATTCCTATACAGATGTTTTAGCAACTCTCTTGAGTAACCCTGTTTCTTAACTAATTGATTAAAATTATTTTAATTCTGAAACTATAACACTTCTGAGATATTAGAACAGGTCATAATTTCCTGCCTAGGACTCCAATAGCTCAGGAAATAAAAACAAGAATAGATGAATGGGATTACAACAAATGAAAAAGTTTCCATGCAGCAAAGGAACAAATCAACAGAGAGAATAGACAGTCTACAGAATGGGAGAGATTCTTTGCCAGATATTCATCTGGTAGAAGATTAATATCCAGAACAAGTAATCCAGTGAATATATAGGCTAGTGATCTGAAGAGATACATGTTAGGAAAGTACAAATGGTCAATAAATACATGGGGGAAATATTCAACATCTTTATCCATCAAGGAACTATGAACTAAAAAGTTTACTGAGATTCCATCTCGCCCTAATCATAATAATAAATAACAAAAATAATAATACTGGCAACAATACATGGAGAAAAGAACTATTATCACTGTTGGTTGAAATGTAAATTAGTTCAGTACTATGGCAATCTGTGTGGAGTTTCCTTAAAACATTGATAGGACAACTATCATATAATCCAACTAATCCAGGTATTACCACTTCTGGGTATAAAAGTCCAAATACAATAGAGATATCTGCACACCCATGTTTATTGCAGTAATATTCACAACAGGCAAATTATGCCAATAATTGATGAATGGACTAAAAAAATATATAGTATCTGCACATGATGCACTTTTACTCGTCTGAAAAAGTGAAAGCACTTCATTTACAGGAAAATCGGTAGAAGAGGAAGTTATGTTAAGAGGACTTAACCAGATAAACAGTTTTCTGTCATATGTGGAAACAAAACAAGAGAGCCTGAGGGAAGTGGGACCGGATTGGGGTTCTGGAAGAGAGGGCAAAAAATGGTAATAGGGAGGGAGAGTAGAAAGGATCAAAGCACCATTTATGTGCATGTATGCAAATGTCTCACTGAAACCCATTAATCTGGACAGTTGATATAACTGAATAGTTAAAACAAAAATAAGCTCATGGAAACAAAATTGTTTATATGGCTCCATTAATCGCTGTCACCTTGGACTTACCAATTAACAAAAGATAAATAGTAAGCTGGTTGTAAATACATACTTTTAGGTGAGCCCTTGGCTTCAGAATGGTTTGGAGTAAAAGGGTTCCCTCTCTCAAAAGAACCCGTTTTACAAAATGGATGTCAAATGAAAAAATCTTTAAATTCCTTGTCTTTACCTAAGGAAATAGCATTGTAAAAATAAAAGATCATTCCACTTAATAAACCCAGAAAATCAGTTCCTTAAGAAGCCACGATTAATTGTTGTAAGGTCTTGATTCCAAAGAAGGGATGTAGCTCAGTTAGTAGAGTACTTTGGTTAGCATGCTTGAGGCCAGGTTTAATCCCCAGCTACTGAAAAAAGAAAGGACTAGGGACAGTGTAGAGGGGGCTTTCAGATGGGCATGATTTTAAAGGTAGTCCTGAGGCATTCTGTCATCAACTAAATCCTGGTAAAACTGAAGATACGATAAAGTTCCAAACCATTCTATGGCTCTGAATGCCTCCAAATGGACTTTGTGGAAATGCCTTCTACAATGGGCTAGGAACATACTCTTGTTTTGATTTGTTTAATGTTCATGTAGATTGAAACTTTTCCTTACTGGTAGAAAAACTAAAGGTTTGCTTTCATTCTTCTAACTTGGCAAATTCCCACTTTTTCTCTAATGACAGAGCATTTGTTTTTTTGTCCCCCTCCCCCATTTTATTATTGTTTTAGAGGTGGGGTTACCTTTACATAAATCCAGAAATAAGTACATTTCCTTTCACATAGTGTCATCTGTTCCCTCACTGTCTCCCATTCCGTCTCTCCCATCTCCACCAATGAGTTGCATAGTTCACTTTCATCAATGTACAGTGCAGCCAGTGCGCTCCACTGCTGTACTTTTTCACCCTTTTCCCTCTGATTCTGTACCCTCCCTCAGATGTGGATGTGAATACAACATATATAAAGAGCACAGAGTCAACAAAAAATAAATGGGGGGGCGGGGAGGATTGAGTGGGGGGGCAGGGGGAGGATGGGAAGGGATAGGAAGGGGAAACAAAGGAGGAGCCTACAATGCTTGATAAGAAATGTACTCTTTATCTTGCCCATGTAATTCTAACTCCTCTGTACAGCATTTTCACAATAAAAAAATTAATTAATTAAGAAAAAATCCTTTATTTCCATATCTTTGGAGTTTGTTTCAGTGTGTATATTATTTTATATATATTTGAGGAGGTATTTGGATATTGCATCTTTGTGATTCTCTCCTAAGACTATCCTCTTTTGGTCCCACTGTACGTGGGTATCTAAAACTATGTGTTATTTTGTCATATCACAGTGCTTTTTAAATCTATTTTCTGCATATCAGGGAGAACATGCACCGTTTGTCTCTCTGATCTTGGCTTAGCTCACTTAATATGATTTGTTCTAGTTCCATCCATTTCCTTGTAAATGACATTATTTTATTCTAATGACTATGTAAAATTGCACTGTATATAGGTAGAAGCATTTATTTTTCACCAGAATTTATATGTTTGTATATGTACGGATGAGTGCTGGAGCTTGAACTTGGAGCTTCACACTCTTGCTTTTAGCTTCTTAACTCAAGGTTGGTGCTCTGCTACTTGAACCATACTTCTGTTTTCAGCTTTTGGGTGGTTAATTGGAGAAATGAGTCTTATGGTCTTCCCGTTCCAGTCCGGCTTCCAAATGCATTCCTCACATTTTAGCCTCCTGGTAGGATGACAGGCATGAGCCACCAGCGCCCAGAATTTTATTAAACTGTACATCTCCCCCTTTCACTGAGAAATTTCACTGTATTGTCCATAGTCTCCAGGAAAAGTAGAGAGAACTGTTATAATTGTTAACTAAAACTGGCATGGTCTCAGAAACCCTCAAACCTTGAAGGCCCCAAATAACTGTGATTAGCCTTACGGTGATAAGATCAAACTTCCTGTAGCCCACAGGTAGGTTATCTCCTGTTCAGTTAATAACAGATTATCTCATGCATTTGGGAAATTCATATCCAACCCCAGATTCTACCACTTACCTGTTTATGTGCTTAAATATTTATACAGTACTTCCAGCTTTATCACTAACAAACACAAGGTACATTGGAAAAGTACCTACCAAAACAGACCATACATAATCTATAGTATGGAAATTTGCTCTTTTCAAATAGTAATTAGAAAAAACCTGATTTTGAACCTAATTGGTTCAGGTACTTCTGACAAGTGGCAGAACAATACAAATCTTAAGATATTGTTACTTCTATTCATGCTTCTCACTTCCTCTATTGCATCAAAAGTCAAGAGTTTTAAACGGAGTTTTTTTTTTAATTTTTTAATTTTATTTTTTTGTGAACATACTGTACAGAGGGGTTACAATTACATGGGCAGGATAATGCGTACATTTCTTATCAAGCATTGTAGCCTCCTCCTTTGTTTACCCTTCACATCCCTTCCCAGCCTCCCCCCCATCCCCCCACCCAATCCTCCCCCCCCCCCCCCCCCCGCACCAACCTTGTACTTCTCATTGTTGCAACAGGTCCACCTGTATCCTTAAACGACTTGTTTTTCCCCATCTCCTCCACAAGTTATACTGACATCAAATATAGTGAAGGCAGGGGTTATACTGTGGGGGAAGGACATACAAAGCTACAAAGAGATAATCTTATAAATGTGTTAGAAACAAATGCATGAAAGAAAAAAACATTAAAATACATATCTAAGGGTTCATTTTCCTAACATCACATTATCTGACCTTTTCCGCTTGACTCATACATATACCAGATATTGCAAATAAGGGAAACCATAACAACAAATCCTCAAAGAAACAACTGCCCAATAAATAAGTGGGCTAAAGACTTAAAGAGAAACTTCTCTGAAGAAGAAAGAAGGATGGCCAATAGACACACGAAGAAATGCTCAACATCCCTAACCATAAAAGAAATGCAAATCAAAACAACATTGAGATACCACCTCACTCCAGTTAGAATGGCAAAAATCAAGAACTCTAACAACAACAGATGCTGGAGGGGATGTGGACGGAAGGGAACCTTACTTCATTGTTGGTGGGAATGTAAACTTGTTCAACCACTTTGGAAAGTAGTATGGAGGTTCCTCAAAAGACTCCACATAGAGCTCCCCTATGACCCAGCAATCCCACTTTTGGGCATTTACCCAAATGTTTACAAACAGGACCACACTAGAGCTACCAGCACAACTATGTTTATTGCAGCATTATTTACCATAGCTAAGATATGGAACCAACCCAGATGCCCCTCAGTAGATGAATGGATCAAGAAAATGTGGTATATATACACAATGGAATTCTATGCCTCCATCAGAAAGAATGACATTGCCCCATTTGTTAGGAAATGGAAAAACTTGGAAAAAATTATATTAAGTGAAGTAAGCCAGGCCCAATTAAACGGAGTTTTCTTAGGAAGCCTCCAAGAAAAAAATAACAGCTTCTACCCAGGGCAATGCAACTAAATTCTTTTTTTTTTTTTTTGAACTAGTTCTGGGGCTTCAACTCAGAGCCTGGGCACTATCCCTGAGCACTTTTGCTCAGTGCTAGTATTTGACCACTTGAGCCACAGTTCCACTTCTGGCTAGTTTTGGTGGTTAATTGGAGATAGGAGTCTGATGGATTTTCCTCCTAGGGTGGCTTCAAACTCAGTCTCAGATCTCATCCTCCTGAGTGGCTAGGATTTCATGGAAGATTTATTTTTTAAACACTCTTCTGAATATTGGTTTTATTACTAATACTGCTTTTATTTTCATCTTGCTATCTTTGACTCCAGATAGTCTTCTTCTGTCACTTAAGGGAAACCTGAATTTTTTTTTTTCAAAACCACACTCTGGAGTTAACTGATTATTGGATATGACATTGTTCACCTGACTCTGCTGTTATATAGAGATAGAGATATATGCAGGTGTTCTGCATGTATATACTACAAGACACATCAATAAGTTATGACCTGGCCCTCTAAATACATGCCTCAATTTTATAATATAGGGTCCTGACCTCAAGAATTATGTAAGGAATAATTTATTTCTAACAATTT
The DNA here is from genome assembly GCF_024711535.1 of Dipodomys merriami. Taxonomy (NCBI): domain Eukaryota; kingdom Metazoa; phylum Chordata; class Mammalia; order Rodentia; family Heteromyidae; genus Dipodomys; species Dipodomys merriami. Next base: position 63,597,127 of record NW_027204492.1, read on the forward strand.
CTTGTGTTACAGTTGGCCCATGGATCCTGTCTAGACACCTCAGTACCACTACTCAGTTCTTGTCACATCATAGGATTCAGCAATCACCCTGAAACAAATGGAGCAGGAGAGACTAACCTGAGTCTACCCTCAAAGTACATCCTCTAACATCTAACCAACAAAAAAATCTCAACAGTGTTGAAAGCCTACTTATCTGTTCTGTTCTTTTCTTTTTGCCAGTCCTTGGGCTTGAACTCAGGGCCTGAGCACTGACTGTCCCTGAGCTTCAAGTCTAGCACTCTACCACCTGAGCCACAGCATTACTTCTGGCCTTTTCTGTTTTATATGGTATTGAGGAATCGAACCCAGGGCTTCATGCATGCTAGGCAAGTACTCTACCACTAAGCCACATTCCCAGCCCATCTAGATAAGATTTCTAAAGACACCTTTTCTGACAGAATCCAGTCCAGATTGAAACTCAACGTTTCAAAAATTCTCACCTAAGCCGGGTGCCTGTGGCTCATACCTGTAATCCTAGCTACTCAAGAGGCTGAGATCTGAGGATCGAGGATCAAAGCCAGCCTGGGCAGGAAAGTCCATGTGAACTTTTTTTTTTTTTGGTCTGGTCGTGGGGCCTGAACTCTGGGCCTGGGCGCTGTCCCTCAGCTCTTCAGCTCAAGGCTAGCGCTCTACCACTTGAGCCACAGCGCCACTTCCGGCTTTTTTCTTTTTGCTTATCTGGTGCTGAGGAATCGAACCCAGGGCCTCAGGCATGCAAGGCAAGCGCTCTACAACTGAGCCACTTTCCCAGCCCCTCCATGAAACTCTTATCTCCAATAAACCACCAGAAAACCAGAAGTGGTGCTATAGCTCAAATGGTAGAGCGCTAGCCTTGAGCTGAAGAGCTGAGGGACAGCACTCAGGCCCAGAGTTCAAGCTCCAGGACCAACGCACACACACACACACACACACACACACACACAAAATCACCTAAATTACATATGAAACCCCAATCCTACAATAAGTGCTGTTCATAACCTCAAAGTGAGGGAGTTCTCCATGATATGTGCTACCACTACAATGAGAAATGGACCAACTTGTTCAGTTACAGGTATACTCTTGGAGATCTAAGGCTTGATGGCATTTATGTTCAAGGCATTATTGAAAAAGATTAGAAAAAAAATAAATGGAGTGGTATGTCACCTTAATAGTTTGGAAGATTCAGTCATACTGATTCTCCCCAGGTTGAAAAATCACAATCAGAATTCCATTGCTTTTGTGTGAACAATGGGAATATAATACTAAAGAAATTCAGTGGGGCATGAATAGTCAAAGTGATACTAAAGAACAGTGCTAGAAGCTGTATTACAAAAACTGAAACAAGACTGTGTAGTATTATTGCCAAGCTAAAAACAACATTTAGAATACAGAAACAAATTCACTCATATCATCACCTAATTTATGACAAATGTGATAACACAGTGGTATACAATTTTACACTTACCATGTAGTGGGAAAAAAATATCTTGACCTTTTGCCTCATGCCTTATTCCAGAATAAGTTCCAGAAGATTTTGGTATCTCAAAAGGAAAGTTTATTTTTTATGTCTTATTTTGAAAAATAACATAAAAAATAATTTGTTGTGGTCTTGTTATAAGCAAATACTGATTAACCATGGCCCTAAATTCACTAATCATAGTTTTGCTAAATTGAACTATATAGTGATTAAGAATTTTCTGTTCCCTTTTGGGGGGGATTATGGGGAGCACAGAAATGGAGGGACAAAGGTAAACAAATGTAACAGTGGTACTCAATAGATACTGTGTAACTTGTGGGTGGGGTCAGGAGGGAAACACTGGGAGAGAACAAGGGAAGGAGTGACATTGTCCAAAAAGAAATGTACTCTGGGGGCTGGGAAGGTGGCTCAGTGGTAGAGCGCTTGCCTTGCATGCCTGAGGCCCTGGGTTCGATTCCTCAGCACCAGATAAGCAAAAAGAAAAAAACCAGAAGTGGCGCTGTGGCTCAAGTGGTAGAGCGCTAGTCTTGAGCTGAAGAGCTGAGGGACAGCACCCAGGCCAAGTTCAAGCACCACGACTGGACCCCCCCCCCAAAAAAAAGAAAAGAAAAAAGAAATGTACTCTTTACCTGACTTATGAAATGGTAACCCCGTCTGTATATCACCTTTATAATAACAATAAAAATATTTAATAATAATAAAATTTTCTGTTCATTGAAAGGAACATTAAAAGCCTGGCGCCAGGGGTTACACCTGTAATCCTAGCTACTCAGGATGCTAAGATCTGAGGGTTGTGTCTCAAACCCAGCCCAGGCAGGAAAGTCCGTGACTCATCTCCAGTTAACCACCAGTAAGCCGGAAGTAGAGCTGTGGCTCAGTGATAGAGGTCTAGCCTTGAGCAAAAGAGCTCAGTGACAGTAACAAGGCCCTGAGTTCAAGCCCCATGACCGACAAAAAAAGAAACATTAATATAGTGAAAGGGGCCAGACACTGGTAGCTCATGCCTGTAATCCTAGTTACTCAAGGAGATCTGAGAGTCACAGTTCAAAGCCAGCCTAGGCAGGAAAGTCCGTGAGACTCTTATCTCCAGTTAACCACTAGAAAACTGAAGTAATGTTGTGGCTCAAGTGGTAGAGCTCTTGCCTTGAGCTGAAGAGCTCAAGGCCAGAGCCCAGGCCCAGATTTAAAGCCCCATGGCCGACCAAAAAAAAAAAAAAGTAGTGAAAGGGCAGCCTGTATATGAGAGAAAATGCACATACTTGACAAAACTTGTATGCATATAGTAGGTGAACTCTACAAGTCATCAAGAAAAGACAGCCCAGTAGCGGGGGAAAAAAATGAGAAAAACACTAAAAGTAGATACCCAAATGGCTGATAAACATGAAAATGAACTCAGTTTCACCTGTCATCACTGAAAACTAAATTCTAAGCTAGGTTCCCATGGCTCACCACCTGTAATTCTAGCTACTTGGAAGACTGAGATCTGAGAATCAGTGTTCAAAGCCAACCTGGGCAGGAATGCCCTGAGCCTCTTCAATTAAACACTAAAAATCCAGAAATAGAGTTGTGGCTCAAAGTGATAAGAGTACTAGCCTTGAGCACAAAAGCTTAAGGACCGACTCCAGGACCAGCACACACACACACACACACAAGTAAGTTCTGATTATACCACTATGTTACCCACCAAAATAGTTAAAGAAGAAAAACTAGCATCAGTTAAGAAATGGAGAAACCAAAGCACTCTGCTATGGCATATGAAGTGTTAAATTACTTTTGATATTAGTTGAAAGTATGCATAGTCTATATAGTGTTCCTAGGTACCCACTCAATGGAAGTGCTTACAAGAATTCATGAGAAGATGTGTTCTAGAGTATTCATAGTAGCACTATTTATTTCAAAATATAAATTACCCAAATGTCCATCAACAATAGAATGAACAAAAATATTCTTACATGTTCACAAGCTGGAATATGCAGTAACCAATATGAATAAGTTACAGCTACATGCAACCATTTCTATGAGTATTACACGCCGTGCTAAAAGAAGCTAGACTTGAGAGAAATTATAGAACATCATTCCAATTGCACAGCAAAATGAATCTACAGTGTTAAAACAAGATAGAATTTCCTTTTGGGGTACAAGGTGTTTTAACAAGTAAAAGGGAAACTTCTTGTTACTCTAATACTTTGTTAACTAGTTTCTGGTTACCCAACTAGATCGTTTGTAACAAGTCATGGATCTGAATATTTCAGTTATGCACTTTTTTGTAGAAATGTTATATTTCAATTTTTAAAATGTGGGGAAATGGAAAATTAGAAGCATTTCTTCTAAAATACTAATGAAGGTTTTTCCTAAAAGATTTTCAATGTATTCTTGTGTTGCCTTTTCTTTCTTTTTTCCCTTCCTCCCTGCCTCCTTCCCTCCCTCCCTCCCTCCTTCCATCCCTTCCTTCCTTCCTTCCTTCCTCTTTTTCTGTGTGCTGGTACTGGGACTTGAACTCAGCCTGTGCTCAAGGCTGGCTCTGCCACATGAGTCACAGCTCTACTTCTGCCTTTGTGTGTGTGTGATTAATTGGAGATAAGAGTCTCATAGAGGGGCTGGGAAGTTGGCTCAGTGGTAGAGCGCTTGCCTTGCATGCCTGAGGCCCTGGGTTCAATTCCTCAGCACCACATAAGCAAAAAGAAAAAAGCAGGAATTGGTGCTGTGGCTCAAGTGGTAGAGCGCTAGCCTTGAGCTGAAGAGCTGAGGGACAGCGCTCAGGCCCAGAGTTCAGGCCCCACGACCGGACCCATCCCCCCCCCCAAAAAAAAAAAGAGTCTCATAGACTTTCCCAACCAGAGTAGCCTGGAATCTTGATCCTCAGATCTCAACCTCCTGAGTAGCTGGGATTACAGGTGTGTGCCAACAGCACCTGGCTGTATCTTCTAACTTAATAATAATATTCAGGTCTTGTTATGTCAATCTCAATGAAGTACTTTTTTGCAGTAGTGGAAATCAAGCCTAGTGCATTATGCATGTTCACCAGTACTCACCAGTACTCTATCACAGATCTGTGTTCCCAGTATTATTGCTCTAAAAATGAATTGAATATGATCAGTCATTACTATTTTAGATATAAAGGAATCAGTATTATAAAAATTAGTGCATAACTACCACAATGTTATATCCATACAACATTATCCAGGAATGAATTTTCCACAAAATTATATTGTTCCCTTGAGTAACAACTCTTTGTAAAAACCTTATGGTGTTGCTCACGCCTATAATCCTAGCTACTCAGGAGGCTGAGATCTGAGGATCACGGTTCAAAGCCAGCCCGGGTAGGAAAGTCCGTGAGACTCTTATCTCCAATAAACCACTAGAAAACCAGAAGTGGTGCTGTGGCTCAAGTGGTAGAGCACTCGCCTTAAGCCGAAGAGCACAGGGACAGCACCCAAGCCCATAGTTCAAGTCCCACAACCGACAAAACAAAAACAAAAAAAAACCTTATGGTTTTTTTCTGGATTATAAATAAATAAAGGAGAATTAGGACATCTAGTGATTTTGTCTTTCATCAAATGTTCTAAGTCGTGTTTTTTTGAAGTGTCCAAGGAAGCCAGGAAGTGTCAAATGAAGTTTGGAATGGAGAATAAGCCCATCGTTTTACACTCGCATTTAACCAGAGTGGAAAATATGTCCGTTGCAGGCACAGTTTTTTTCACTGTTTAGCAATAACTAGAGCTGTTTGAAGAACTAGAAAATAGGAAATTGCTGAGACCCACAGTATGGCTGTGTGCCTGGCCACAGTTGATTTCCTAAAAGGATGTACTAGAGGGAAGGGATAAAAATGAAGAGAACTAGCTGGGCACCAGTGGCTCATGCCTATAATCCTAGCTACTCAGGAGGCTGAGATCTGAGGATCACAGTTCAAAGCCAGCATTGGCAGGAAAATCCTTGAGACTCTTCAATAAACCCCCAGAAAACTGGAAGTGGCTCAGTAGCTGGAGTGGTAGAGCGCTAGCCTTGAGCTGAAGAACTCAGGGACAGCGCCAAGCCCAGAGTTCAGCCCCATGCCCCCCCCCCCACACACAAAATGAAGAGAACTCAGTAAGGATGAGACTCCATCTCTGAATAACCAGCAAAAAGCAAGGCTAGAGTTATGTCTCAAGTGGTTGAGCATCAGCTGTGAGCAATAAAAAATTTTCCTAGTCATACACACCTATGATTTACAAGTGAGGCACAGAGAGAGATTAACAGCAATAATAACAATTATAACTATAAAAAGAGCTTAGTAAAGATGAACTTATTGAGAAATCGATTGCAGTGGAATGTGATCAGGCTATCGTGTTTATCAGATGGAAGTAGAAGCAATAGGAGTTCCAACTCAAACAGCTGACTTTCAGGAGAAAATGTGATTTTTGTGTTTATAATCAAAGAGACTAAACATCGAGTTTGTTCCTAAGAACATGGAGTCCTTTCGGAGGAGAGGAAAGATCAGAATAAAGGTCTCGTTAGTTCTCACCTCAATCACAATTTTGTAGCAGTCTAGAACACAAGCCACACATTTTTAGCTTGTAGAACATGTACATTTGTGTAAACTTTGATCTCTTTAGCCCAGTTTAGCCAAATGCATGGTCTTGAACTTCCTACAGTGCTATTGCAGAAAGTACCCTGGAACATAAACCTTGTCAGAGGTATCGGACTAAGAGGCCTCTGAAGGAATCCTAGGGCTCAGGATTGTGAATTGTAACGGTAGAATCTTAAGGAAGTGGCGCTGTGGCTCAAGCATTAGAGCGCTTGCCTTGAGCTGAAGAGTGCAGGGACAGGGCTCAAGCCCAGAGTTCAAGCCCCACGACCGACCAAAACTAAAACAACAACAATAAAAAAAAATTTAAGGAAGGATTTCAGTTGTGGTTGCAGATGGGATTTATGTAATTTTTCCCCCTCTCTAACCAATGCATTCCTTCTTGACTGATGATTGGATTTCAGCTATGCTTTAGCCCAACTGTGTTGGCAGCAATCCCAGAAAATAAAGCAACTGACCCTTCTTTCCTGGCCAAAGTTGAGATTATGTGTCCCCAAACACATTTTGTACATACAGGAACAACTGCCTTCATGAACTCCATTGACAACTAACTAATTCTGCTCCAGTACTAAGTGAAAAACAGGAAATCGAATTCTTCCTGTCCAGCCACCTCCATCCTCCTCTTGGGCCCATCTTGTGTATTCTGGCTCTGGCCACTCTGGGCAAGTGGCAGTTATGCTAATATATTTTATACTTTCACACCTCTAGGCCTTTCCTATTGATATTACCTTAGGCTGTAATAGTCTGAAAACCTTGAACTCATCGTTTTCATCACTCCTTGAAGCTTTCTTGATAACTACCCTCAATCTAAGATACCCCAGGTTAAGCTGTAATTCACTACTTGCTTGCTCCTTTTGTGTTTGTATGTTAATTGACCATTCAAGACACATCTATTTCTTCTACTTTATCTGAGCCATTTTTTAATAAGTAGGGATAAACACTGCTTAAAGGTTGCATGGGTGTGACAAAGTACTTATGCTTGGGACTGACAGATCTGGGTTCAAATCCTAATCTCTTTCACTTGTTGCAGCCTAACTTTGGATAGGTAATTTCAACTCCCTGACTCGGTTGACTCATCTGTAACATGAGGACTATTAAGACTAGCTCCCCCGTGGCTAAGATGAAGTGATTTTAATATGAGAAAAGGGAAAACACCAGAAACAGTGCCTGTCACCTAGTAAGTCCTTCATAAACGTTTAGCGCTCATTATTACCCTTGTTTGAACCTATCCCAGAATGTACTGGGAAATTCTGTTCATCTTCTGATGTGCCTAATATCCAGCACTGTGCCCACAGTATGGCACACGGCTAGGAAATAGTTATGGAGTGGGTTAATGTATTAATAGATCTATGAAGTAATCAGAAAAATCTTTTCCTCTCAATTCTATTCTACTTCCTAACATGGTGCTTTTTATAGATCACAGAAAAACTTAAAATGCAGTCATTCAACACTCCCCGCCCCTGTTCCCCTTTTGCTTCGTCTCTGTTCTTCCTTTTCATGAAAACTCTTGTCTCACAAGTTCGAACCCAGCCCCATTCACTTCCAACAGCTTCGTCAAGCCTGGAGCTGGTGGCGGGGAGGAGGGTGGAAGCGGGAGGGGGAGCGGAGTGGAGGACTCCGAACGGGGTGTGGCCACCACGTCGCAGAGCCTGACTGCGCCTGCGTAGGCTGCGGCAAAGCTAAAACGCTCTCAGGCTTGCGCTCATATTGCTGGCTAGTTCTTGTGTTTAAAAGATCTCCCTTCTTACCCGCTCTCACTTTTGATCCGCCCAGCTTCCGGGCCTCAGGCTTCGGCTTTGTGCCGAGGCACCAACACACCCACCGTCCTCTCTCCGACGGACCGCTGAGCTCCCCGTTCCCGTTCCTGTCTCCTGGAACCATGTCTCTGGTAAGCCAGAATGCGCGCCCCGGCAGCGCAGAGACCACTGCAGATTTCAGCGACGGCCGGGGTGAAATGCAGGCTACTGACGCCTCTGGGCCCCCTATCTCCATGCTTGTCTCCGATGTCCCCCAGGGTCCTCAGGTTCCAGTTGACCCTCAGGGTGCCAGCGCTTCCCAGGCTGCGCCGGACCCAAATGACATCGAGATTCTCATCGATGAGCAGTCCCGACGTTTGGGGGCGCTCCGAGTCCATGACCCTCTAGAAGACAGGTCGATGGCTTTGGTGAATTTCATGCGAATGAAAAACCAAACGGAGGGATCTATCCAGCAATCAGAGATGCTGGAGTTTCTCAGGGAATACTCAGATCAGTTCCCCGAGATACTCAGACGAGCCTCTGCTTACCTGGATCGGGTCTTTGGGTTGAACCTGAGGGTTCTTGACCCCCAGACTGATACCTACAATCTAATCAGTAAGCGGGGTCCCCAAACCACCGAACGGCTAGCAGAGACCCTGGATATGCCAAAGGCAGGTCTCCTGGCCTTGGTCCTAGGCCACATCCTCCTGAATGGCAACAGGGCAAGAGAGGCCTCCATTTGGGACCTGCTGCTTAAGGTTGATGTGTTGGATGAGCCTCAGAGGATCAACAACCTCTTTGGGAACACAAGGAACCTCCTCACTACTGAATTTGTACGCATGCGATTTTTGGAGTACTGGCCAGTGTATGGCACTAATCCCCTTGAATTTGAATTCTTGTGGGGATCTAGAGCACACAGGGAAATCACAAAGATGGAAGCCCTGAAATTTGTAGCCGAGGCCCATGATGAAGAGCCCTGGAGCTGGCCAGAAGAATATAACAAGGCCCTGGAAGCTGATAAAGCAAAAGAAAAAAGCCAAGCTGCTGGCCTAGAGTTCTGGTCAGAGGACATTATGAATGATAAGGCAAATGATTTGGTCCAGTTGGCCATTAATGTCACTGAAGAGTTGCTACCTATCCACCAGGATGAGCTGTTGGCTCACACTGGCAAAGAATTTGAGGACGTATTCCCAAATATCCTCAGTCGAGCTACTCTAATACTTGATCTGTTCTATGGGTTCTCTCTGATTGAGGTTGATACCAGCGAGCACATCTACCTCCTTGTTCAACAACCAGAATCGGAAGAAGAGCAAGTTATGCTGGAGAGCCTGGGGAGACCCACTCAAGAATACGTCATGCCCATCCTAGGTTTGATCTTCCTGATGGGCAACCGAGTCAAAGAAGCCAACGTCTGGAACTTACTTCGGAGGTTCAGCGTGGATGTAGGCAGAAAGCATGCCATCACCTGTAAGCTGATGCGACAGCGCTACCTAGAATGCAGGCCTCTGTCTTACTCCAATCCAGTCGAATATGAGCTTCTGTGGGGTCCTCGGGCGCACCTTGAAATCACCAAGATGAAAGCCTTGGAGTATATGGCCAGACTCTACAGAAAACGACCACAGGACTGGCCTGAGCAATATAGGGAGGCTGTGGAAGATGAAGAGGCCAGAGCCAGATCTGAGGCAACCGCCATGTTCTTCTTTGGCTCCATGTGAAGAAGTCTTGAGAAAAAGGAATCACTTCAATTGTGTGACATCCGTTCAAGGGTCCCTGGGGAAAAGGGCACTGGTGCCCCAAATCAGAAGTTGGGGAGGGCTGGGGTAAAGAGTACACATTGTGCTTTCTGTGTTCCAGTTCTAATAGTGTCTACTTCTAAAATACCCTTCAGTGAGGTTCATGGTCAGTGTTTATAAATTAAATTGTTTGTCTCTCCTGTCTTGTTTCAGTATAAAAGTTCAGACAACTGTATAACATGTATTGGTAATATTTCTATCTTTGAGATAATCAGTAAAATGATCTAGTGCAGCAGTTACATCACACACACACACACACACACACACACACACACACACACACACACACACACACACACACACACACACACACACACACACACACACACACACACACACACACACACACACACACACACACACCCCAAAACCCATACCACTTATCTGTGGTTGCCCTCTCTTCGTGTCTCCTGTTGTGTTTAAAAAACAAAAAGACTGCCACTTCACTGTATTTGCTTTGCTGTTCTAGAGTGTAGTGAAAATAAAAGCCTAATGAATTAGATGCCCTGGGCTTATGCACTCATTTATTCTACAAACACTGCTTAAGCACCTGCATGCTCTGAGCACAGGCCTCTGTACTGGGAATAGAAAGGTAAAGAAGCCCAGAGCTTACTGGAGAAACTTTATGGAAGCAAACCCAGCAATTCTATTATGCTGGAACAAGTGGCATAGTATAGGAAGGGTAAGAAAATGGGTTGGGGTGGGGTTGTGCTATGGGAGTTAGAAACATTAACACCTAACTTTGGAGAAAGGCAATGGGGTCCAAGAAGGGTTGGAGGAGGTGCAACAGTATGAAATAGAGGTCAACATGGGAAGTAGTGAGGTGGGGAGGGGTGGTAGGAAGAATATGATGGTATGCAGGGCTGGGACAAGATGTGCTTTAGTAATACCTAATGTGAGGTTGAGGAGTGGGAGAAAAGCAGAGATTGTTGATGAAGACAGGGACAGAGAGTATAAAATGCCTTTAGGGGACTTGGAAGTAACCCACGAAAGACAAGGTTGAGTTGAAGGGAAGGGGAGGAAATGGGAGAGAAAAGTCTGGCAGAGCAAACAAGGGCCCATATCCTCAGAGAGGGGCTCTTGGGAAACTGACATGACATTCCTGAACACAGCTGATCTTCCATCCTGAGTCAGACAGATAGAACTATATGGGAACCCTCTTCCAGCATGATTTATTTCAGCACCCAAGCTGTTAAGGGGAGCCTTCTGGATCTCTTCATTCTGATTCCTCTCACAGCTTCTAACCTGACTTGCAGCTTTCCCTAAGCTTTCTCTAGAGGTCCTGCAAGGCATTCCTGTCGCCAGGGTGGGTATTATATGGAAAGCCATCTCTGACAGGGGCAAAGGGATGATGTCTACCAGTGCAGGCTTTATACTTCATCTCCCAGGCCTCAGCAAGCTTTTTGACCTTTACATCCTTTTTAATCACCAGAGGCTACCTTTAATGGCTACCTCCTAGCAGATAGGTGACAGTTTGGAAGATATTGCCCACATTTTATGTCAGCTTCAGGAAGAGAACACAACCTTCCAGCTGAGGAAGTGGACAGGGGGAGGGGAAAGAAACCCTGTTGGTCCCCAAGTCTGACCTGCCGCTATGCAGAAACCTAATTAGAACTGTCTGCTTGGGATCGGCACTGCGCAGGCGTCTCTGCGGTTGCCAGGGCAATCTAGCCCCCACCACATCTCAGTAATCTCCTGCTCTAGCAACATACCAAGAACTGAAGGCTCAAGGCGGGATTTCCGGTGACAAGAAAATTAGTACCTGGGGAGCCTGAGTGAAGGAATGCGGGGAAATGGGGTGGGGTCTTACCCGCCCCGCAAAACCTGGAGGCTTGGATTCCCCAGCCTCCTTGAACCCTGAAATCTGTTTAGGCTTGCAGGGTGGGGCGGGGGGGGGGGGAAGGAAACAAGCAAATTAAGGTGTCAATCTTTTCCTGCTCTGACTTTTTGAACTCATAAGTTCTTCTAGGGCCTCCAGGAAAAGAAACAACCCTCTAAGAAGGTGTAGCTTATGGAGCAACAATGATCAATGTAAAACTGCTACTTGTTTTACAATTAACTGTATGGCAAACATTGTGCTGCGGGTTTTCCTGTGCTTGGCTCTAACCACCAATTCTCCAAGAAGCACTTTGATATTCCCATTTGACACTACAGTAAACTGAGGAGTAACTAATATGTCCAAAGTCACACAACCAATCAATGAATGAGAGCTGGGCTTGAAGTCCACAGAGCCCTCCTCAAGAGTCTCATGAATGACCACTGTAAACTCCACTCTGTCCTAGGATCCTTACCCAATCGGGTCCTCTGTGAGCCCTCAGCTTTACCTGCTGCCCTTCACCCAGCAAAGAGCCAAGAGTCACCACTTCTCACCCTGCATAAGTTTTAGTAATGTTTATTGCAATCGTGAAAAAAAAATTTCCTGGCAGAACTCGACTTATCCAAAGCCGCTCAGAAATAGAAGAATCAAAGTGAGGCAGAGCCCTGTGTCACCAGTGTCACAGACAGTTTTCCAGAAATGACAAATATGAGACTTGCAGGGCATGTGCCCAGGGTAAGGGACATGAAGAGTTCTTTCGGAGGGACACAGAAGTTCCTGTGAAAGACATGAGATACCTAAGGGACTTCCCACCCTTTAGGCACCAGCTTGGAATTGACACCCCCTAGGAGAAACACGGGTGGAAGTGGGTGTCTGGCCAACACATATTCATCGGATGAATGATCATTGTTTAAGCCTAAATCATGTTCTAAGTCATATCAAATATCCTTTTCATCTCTGTGAATTTATGTACAAAGTGGGAAGATCTGAGTTCATTGACAGATTCTGTAGGCCACCAGCACTCAACTACTACTGAAGTTTTGACGGAGTTGGGACTCGTAGAGTGGGTTAGGTCTGGACTCCTCATCCTAGATGTATAATGCCACTGAGAGACCCGTGCACATGTGAGTAGGTTCTTTCCTGGGGAAATACCATTGCGAATATATTCACTTTCAGTAGCTGAAGCCCAAGAGTATCCATTTTCTGAGAAGATGGGTGGTTAGGAAAGCATTTCCCTGCCCTTTCCATACCTTCTGTACACACACACACACACACACACACACACACACACACATACACACATACATGCATGTGCATGTGCGCACGCGCACACACACACAAACACACACACACACACACACACAAACACACACACACACAAGCTGTCCATAAATAAGTATACAGTCAGAGAAAAGCTGGGCTTGATTGGCATACGTGAATTTCAAGGCAAATTTTCCAGTCCCCTTCCCCCTGAACTGCTGCCCTTAAACCTTCTGATATCCATGATCTTGGATCAACCCATAACCACCCTACAGGTTCAGACAAGGTCCATATAGTCTCCTCAGGACCTGCAGATAGTGAGATTTCTCGCTGAAAAGGGCTTCTTTTCTTCTCCAATGAATAATCTTAAGGAATTCTCAGTATACGGGGTTTGGGGCTAGTTAGAAAGAATGCTGGAAAGGAAACAGAAACCCAAGGCGGTTTGTTTTGTTTGGTTTTGGTGGATTTTTTTGTAGACTTAGGAATAAGCCAAGCATTTGATAAAGTAGGAGCAATACATTCGAATGACTAAGAACTTTAGATCTATTCAGTGCTTATTCTATCACTTGGTTAGCTGAGTGACCTTGGGCAAGTTACACAACCTCTCTTTCCAGACTTCTTGAAGTTACTTTCAACTTGCTAGAAAAGGCTAGAATCACACAGTATTTGATAAGTATCATCCAAGCCAATTGTGTCACAATTTAGTGAAATTTCCATATTTCACCATTGCTTTAAACTTTTCTACTTGTCTGAGCTGGGAATGCAGCTTAGTGGTAGACTTGTTGCCTAGTATGCTCAAGGCAATAGGATACATTTTCAACATAAAAAAAGATGACTACATGTTGATACTTTGGTAGCTGAATTCAAATGAAATTGGAGTTCTAGCCACATGTGGTGGGGATGCCTGTATTCCCAGCACTCTGGAGTCTGAGGCGGGAGGATCATAAGACTGAGGCCAATCTGAGCTACTTAGCAAGTTCCAGGCAAACATAGACACATATGAGATAGAGAAAGAAAAACAGAGAGACAGAGACAGAGACAGAGAGAGAGAGAAGAAGAAAAAAAACTGGGCTCATGGAATTAACTAATCTTTGTTTTCTTTAGTAAATACTTCAGGCAAATATTAACCCTAGGAGGTTATGGATTAGTAATATTTAGCTACAGTAATATTTTCTTTGTAGACATTCATCCATGTGACACTTTTCCGGGGATCATAGGTAATCTCTTTAAGCAGACCTTTAATGCTTTACAAAAATTCAACTCCTGGGTTGGGAATGTGGCTCAGTGGTAGAGTGCTTGCCTCGCATGCATGAAGCCCTGGGTTTGATTCCTCAGTACCACATACACAGAAAAAGCCAGTAGTAGTGTTGTGGCTCCAGTGGTAGAGTGCTAGCCTTGAGCAAAAAGAAGCTTGGGGACAGTGCCCAGGCCCTTAGTTCAAGCCCTAGCAGAAAAACAAATTCAACTCCTTACTTAGGATGACTTTGATTATAGGAGAGTGTGGATAGGAAGTTGTGGACTATTGATTCCAGTCCTTTTTTTAAAAAAAAATCTCTTTTCAGAATTTTGAACAGACTTATTTTGAACTCCCTTTCGTATTTATCTACAGTTGCTCATTTCTTCAGTTATGAATTCTGCCATTTGTTGAGTTTCATTCAGTATCTTACTGGTGTTTTTTTGTATATGCATGCATATGTGTATGCTCACACACACACACACACACACACACACACACACACACACACACATCCATCTTGTATTTGTATGCTCTCTTTAGCAGGAATTGTCTTTTGAGAGACTCTGAAGCTGTTCCTGCTGCCAATCTCTCCTCTCTGGAGGGGTGGGCAGGAGGGAGCTAATGCAGCCTGCTGCAGCTGTTCCACTCCAGCTCTCCCAACACAGATGCAATGTCTTTCTGAGCTTGGAGGCTCTGGGGGAAGACCTAGAGAGAACAACTCCTGCTCCTCCCGCCAAACACTGGAGCCTTCTCCATATCTTTCAGTCTATCTCCCTATCTTTTATCCAAGTATTTGCTGCCCTTCATTACACTGGGTTTTTATCACTTACGCACTCCCTAGTGCTGTTTCCATGGGATTTCAGGAAGGAGGAGAACAGCAGAGACATGGTCTCACACCTTGGTCAGAAAATGGCATTCGTTTTCATAGGTAAAACATAAAATCAACCTACATTTTCACTGCAAATATTTGGTTTTCACTTGTTAGTGGAACTATAGAAGGTCTTAAGGAGTGATGGAGTAGGAGATTGCTAAAAATTAACAATGCAGTAATATATGTTGTTAGGTACAAAAAGCAAGTTGTGAAACACTATATTCAATGGCAATGTCTAAGTGTATAAGTAATGAAAATATATGTAAATAAAAAAGCATAACAACAGTGCTAGAGTAATAGCCTCATAAAGATGTCACGCCCTAATCCCTGAAACTTGTGAATATGTTACCTTATATGGCAAAAGAGGCTTTTGATATGTGACTGAATTAAGGATATTTAAACAGGGAGTTTAGGGACTGGAGGCATGGATCAGTTGGTAGAGTGCTAGCTAATGAGTGAAAGCATCAGTTCCCCAGTTCCAGTCCAGACCTCTGACCTAAAAATGAAAAGAGAAAAGAAATGTGGGGTTTATCCTTATCCAGATGGCCTTGATGCAAACACAAGGATCCTTATAAGAAGGAGACAGGAAGCTGAGTTAGTGGTAGATGTGACAATGAAATCAAAAAGCAAAGAATGAGTGGGGCACTGGTAGCTCCTGCCTGTAATCCTACCTACTTAAGGGGCTGAGACTTGAAGATTAGGGTTCAAAGCCAGTCTGAGCAAAAAAGCTAATGAGACTCTTTTCTCCACCAGCCAGCAAAAAGCCCGAAGTGGAGCTGTGGCTCAAATGGTAGAGTTCCAGCCTTGAGAGAGTTCCAGCCTTGAAAAATTCCAGGTAAGAGTTCAAGGCCCTGAGTTTAAGACTCAGTACCAGCAAACACAGACACAGACACAGACACAGACACACACACACACACACACACACACACACACACACACACACACACACACACACACAGAAAGAGAGAGAGAGAGAGAGAGCATTAAGACAGCTCCTATACACTGAAAAAGACAAGGATTTTCTCCTCAGAGCCTCCAAAAAGAATCAACTCTGACTTTAGTCCAATGAGACTTTATTTTAAACTTCTTCCCAAATTATAAGATAATAAATCTTTATTGTTTTAAGTTATTGTTTCTGTGTTTTTATTAAGTTTGTGGGTTTTTTCCTGGTATTGGGACTTGAACTCAGGGCCTGGGTGCTGTTCTGCATTTTCACTCAAGGCAGGTACTCGATCACTTGAGCCACAGTTCCACTTCTGGCTTTTTGCTGGTTAGTTGGAAATAAGAGTCTCACAGACTTTTCTGCCCAGGCTGGCTTCAGAACATGATCCTTAAATTTTAGCCTCATGAGTAGCTAGAATTACAGAGATAAGCCACCATAGCCCAGCCTGTGGTTATTATAACAGCAATAAGAAAGTAAACAGATGCTTATTACAGGATAAATAATTTTAGAATTATTAAAGTTTATACTTTTGCTTGAAAGCAAATTAACATCTTTAGAGAAACTAAATTCAACATTTAAAGCATCTCTGTCTATAATAATGGGACTTGTATCATCTTTTGATGACAAAATATAATAGTATTATAATAATCATGGTAGAAGAAAGCAGAAAGAAATAAACACACAGGTACTTTCATGTTCTATGGAAGCATAAATTGGTCCTGGGTTATATTATATTAAATGGTGCTACATTAAATATATATGTTTATGTTCTGGTACATTGGTATTCCATCTCTAGAAATGAACTTTTATTTTTTTATTTTAATTTTAATTTTTATTGTGAAAATACTGTACAGAGGTTACAATTATATGGGCAATATAATGAGTACATTTCTTATCAAGCATTGTAGCCTCCTCCTTTGTTTCCCCTTCCAATCCCTTCCCACCCGAAATGAACTTTTAAAAAGCATTCTTGGGTGTTAATTTCCATTTGGTTTGAGGAATCACTCTAGACTTGATTTATAAAAGGAAATTTGAACATAACCTAAAACTTTAATAATATGTTAAGGGTAAGGGAAATTAAAGTCTGTTTACAGAATGGAAGAGTATACAGGCATTAGGAATGGATATAAAAGAATGGTTAATATTAAGAAAATCATATTCACAGTATGATCCAATTTTCGTAAAATAGAAAAGGACTATTTGTTCAGCTACATTATAATCTCATTCTTGTTTGCTTAGTGGTTTTACAGATGCTATTAATTTTTTAAAATATATTCTCATATGCACTTTCTTAATTTTCCCCAGTGGAATTAAATTTACTCATGAATTGAAGACATAAACACAAAAGATGTACTGTGATGATCACTTTCTTACGAAAAGTGGAAAAAAAGAGAATCATGATATTGTGATGTGGATTTATTTGATGGGGGAGATAGCCTTATATGCTATGGATGGGAACATACACACAAATGTCTTATTACAAGGACCTTTGGCAGCAAAATGATACTTTTTACTAATTTATTGCTATTATGAAGGAGTCATAAAAACAGGTTACAATTCCATGGCAGGTTATGAGTACACCGCTTCTTGGACAATGTTACCCCACAAAATGATACTTTTGAAGATTTTTCTCAGGAAAGCAGCATATCCAATGTCAAAGAGGCTGGTGTCTTTTTTGTCTCACATTGAGTACCGACAGGTGGACCCATTGCAACAATGAGATGTACAAGTCGTTATGTTGAAAAACGAACTATACCACTTTGGCCGGGAGTGGGGTGGGAGGGTGGGGGGGGGGGTGGGGAGGGGTAGGAGATGGGAAGGGATGGGAAGGGGAAAAAAAGGAGGAGGCAACAATGCTTGATAAGAAATGTACTCATTACCTTGCCCATGTAATTGTAACCCCTCTGTACGGTATTTTCACAATAAAAAAAAAAAAAGAAAGAAAGAAAAAAACAACAACAAAAAAACCCATAAGGGCTGGGAAGGTGGCTCAGTGGTAGAGCGCTTGCCTTGCATGCCTGAGGCCCTGGGTTCGATTCCTCAGCACCACATAAGAAAAAAGAAAAAAGCTGGAAGTGGCGCTGTGACTCAAGTGGTAGAGCGCTAGCCTTGAGCTGAAGAGCTGAGGGACAGCGCCCAGGCCCAGAGTTCAGGCCCCACGACCGGACCAAAAAAAAAAAAAACCCATAAAACTGGGAGAGAATAAAAGTGTAAAAGTTTTTTTTTTGGGGGGGGGGTCCAGTCTTTGAAAACAAGCCAATGTATTTTATTATTTGCATGTAAATGCTTTTTTCATTTTAAAATTATTATAAAGGTGATATACAGATGGGTTACAGTTACATAAGTCAGTTACATTTCTTTTGGGATAATGTCACTCCTTCCCTTACTCTCTTTCCCAGTTTTTCCTTCCCATCCTCACCCACAAGTTGTATAGTTCATTTTCAACAGAGTGTCTAGTGAGTACCACTGCTGCATTTGTTCACCCTTTGTCCCATTTTTTCTGTGCCCCCCATTGTCCTCCCAAAGACAGATAAATGAATAAACAAGACAAGAAGAAAAGAAAAAGAACAATAAAGAAAAACACCTCTCATTTCCATTTTCTAGAGTTCATTTCAATAAATGTGACCAGAGGCACATAGCCATTTTGCTTTTGTGTTCCTTACTTTTGGTTTGTCTGCTTTTGTGCGTTTTTAAAAATTATCTTTAAGTAATTGCACAAGGGAGTTGCCAGTTTAGGAATGTAATCATGCCTATAATCCTAGCTACACAGGACGCTGAGATCTTAGAATCACAGTTCGAAGCTACCCTGCAGAAAAGTCTGTGAGACTCTTATATCCAATTAACCACAAAAAGCCAGAAGTAGAGCTGTGGCTGAAGTGGTAGAGCACTAGCCTTGAGTATAGAAGTTCTGGGCCAGCACCCAAACCCTGAGTTCATGTCCCAGTACTGGCAAACCAAAAACCAAAAACAAAACCAATGCATCTTGACTAATGTTACCCCTTCATTAATGTCACATTCTCATCCATCCCTCCCCTACTAACCCCTTCCTTCACTCTTCTTGATTTTGTAGGATATACATTGAATTCTTCACTGCATTCTCCCCCTTCTCTCCTCTTCATTTGTCTACACTTTTCCTCTTGATCTCACCACACCCTTTTCAAGTACCCACTTGCTGATGTTTATTTTGTTGACCTTTGACTCTGGCTTTCTAAGGAATTGCACTATTTGAGTTCTCCCTTGAATCTACCACATTTCAGTCAATACATTTGTATATACTTGCATACCACCCAACGTATTTACTTACAAGTTTACAAGCTAATTCTAGATTTCCATATATGAGGAAAGCACAGATCCTTTGTATCTCTGGACCTGACTTACTTCACTTAGCAATTTTTCCAGGTCTTTTCATTTCTTTACAAATGGTACAATATCATTCTTTCTAATGGATGAGTAAAATTCCATTTTGTGTGTGTATATATATATATATATATATATATATATATATATATATATATATATATCACATCTTCTTAATCCATTTATTCATGGGGGGGGGGTGACTGGGCTGATTCCATACCTTGGCTATGGTGAATAGTACTGTAATAAACATGGTTTTGATGGTGGCTTTATTGCATCCTGGTTTGTAATCTTTTGGATAAATGTCCAGGAGTTGAATTGCTGGATCATAGGGTAGCTCTATGTTTAATTTTTTTGTTGTTGTTTAATTTTTTTTAAGGAACATCCATACTGCTTTCCAGACTAGTTGAACAAGTTTATATTCCCACCAAAAGTGTATTAGGATTCCCTTTTGGCTACATTCTTGCTAGTATCTGTTATTTTTTTTAAAAAAACACACTCTTTTTAAACAAATGGATAAAAGAATAAATAAAAAGTAAATAATGCTTGCTTACCATAGCCCTGGGTTTGATTCTTCAGTACCACATGAACAGAAAAAGCCAGAAGTGGTGTTGTGGCTCAAATGGTAGAGTGCTAGCCTTGAGCAAAAGAATCTCAGGGACAGTGTCCAGGCCCAGAGTTTAAGCCCCAGGACTGGCAAAAAAAAAAAAGGTAAATTATACTAGGAGTCAGTGGCTTGAGCTGTAATCCTAGCTATTCAGGAGGCTGAGATCTGAGGATCATGGTTTGAAGCCAGCCCCGGCAGGAAAATCCATGAGACTCTTTTATCTCCACTTAATCACCAGAAAACCAGAAGTGGTGCAGTGGCTCAAAGTGGTAAAATGCTAGCCATTAGCACAAAAGCTCAGGAATGGCATCCAGGCCCTGAGTTCAAGCTCCCAACAGACAAAAAATAAGTAAAAATAAATGAGAAAACCTCTTGAGACACAAAATGCACAAGTGGCAAAAAGCAAAAATAGACAAGTGAGCTGGGCTCTGGTGGCTCACACTTGTAATTCTAGCTACTTAAGAGGCTGAGATCTGAGGATCACAGCTCAGAATCAGTCCAGGCAGAAAAGTCTGTGAGAATCTTATCTTCAATTACCCACATAAATAGCCAGAATTGAGAGGTGGCTCATATGGTAGAGCATTAGCCTTGAGCTAAAGGCTAAGGGAAAACTTCCTGGCCCTGAGTTCAAGCCTAGTAGCCACACACACACACACACACACACACACACACACACACACACACACACACGCACACACACACACGCACACACACACACACACACACACACACACACACACGACAAATGAGATCACATCAAAGGGAAAAGCTCAGGAGAGTAAAAGGGCAACCTATAGAATAGGAGAAAATCTTTGCAAGGAGTTCAGATACAAAAACTATATATAACTGACCTAACTCAATGGCAAAAAGAAAAACAAAACACTCAAGCTTAAAAATAGGTGAAAGACCCGGCACCGGCGGCTCGCGCCTGTTATCCTAGCTACTCAGGAGGCTGAGTTCTGAGATTTTAAGCCAGTCTAGACAACACTCTACCAATTGAGCCACAGCTTCAATTTGGCTTTTTTGGTGTTTAGAAATAAGAGTCTCATGGACTTTCCTGCCTGAGCTGGCTTTGAACCAGCACTGGGTTGTGGAATGATATTTAAATGTTAAATTTGAATGTGATGAACTGATTCATGGAGTTTTGCTATGTTATATAGCTTTGTTATAAATTAACAATTTTTGATAGCTGGATTTGCTTTCTTTGTTAAATTCTAATCTCTAAAGGCAAATGCAGAGATTATGGTTGTTCATAAATAGTGCCAAAGTAAGCTCAATTTACATATCAGGAAATTGGGTGTCAGTTGACTGTTTACTAAACATGTGTTTCAGAAGACTTGTAAATGTAGCCACGTGTAGTGGCTCAAGATTATAATCCTAGTTACTTGGTACCTGAAGACAGGGATTGTGATTCAAGGCCAGCCCAGGCATAAAAGTTTGTGAAATTCCATCTCAACCAATGGCTGGGTGTAGTGGCATACACCTGTTAGCCAAGCCACAGGGGAAGCACAATGGCTGGGCATGGTGGCACATGCCTGTCATCAAAAGGCATAAGTTAAAAATTGTCTTACTGTAATGAAAGCTGCTGTTTGGGACATTAGATTTATCCTTTTTATTTTGAGAGTGGTTTGGGGAATAAAGTGGATTTGTGTGTGTGTGTGTGTGTGTGTGTGTGTGTGTGTGTGTGTGTGTGTGTGTGTGTGTGTGTGTGTGTGTGTGTGTGTGTGTGTGTGTGTGTGTGTGTGCCTGTCCTGTGGCTTTAACTCAGGGCTCTGGTACTGTCCTTGAGTTTTTGTGCTCAAAGCTAGTGCTCTACTACCTGAACCACAGCTCCATTTCTGGCTTTTGCTGGTTAATTGGAGATAAGAGTCTCTGAGTTTTTCCTACCCTGGTTGACTTACAACCACAATCCTCAGATCTCTGCCTCCTGAGTGGGTAGGATTACAGGCATGAGCCCCTGGCCCCTGGCTTTGAGTGGATTTTTTTTTAAAGATCTTAAAGATTATGAGAATGCTTACCAAAAACAGTCAGAAAATGCTAGGTGCCTGTGGCTCATGCCTGTGATCTTAGCTCCTAAGGAAACTGAGACCTAGAGGATCTTGGTTCAAAGCGGGCAGAAAAATCCTTGAGGTTCTTCTCCAAATTAATCAGCAAAATACTGAGAGGCATGGCTCAAGTGGCACAGCACCAGTGGTTCAGCAAGTAAATGGAGCATGAGGCCCAGAGGTAAAGCCCTGGTACCAGCACGTGTCTGCACACAGGGAAAAAAAAAATCACAGAAACTTCTTGCAGGAAATGTCTGTTTCATTCCATTCTCACTTTGAAGGCTGTCTTATTTTGAAACCCTGCCTCAATACCCTCCCTCCCATACACACAAACCACAAAACTACTAGTCTACTATAATTGTCTTTGGTATAAAAATGTGATAAAAAATCTAATAACAAAATATCTTCTAACTTATAGCCCTTGGTGAAAAGTATTGGCTACAGTACCTCTGTCAACGTTACAGTAAAGTGAGGATTTTCTCATTATGTGGAAAAAAAGTTTTGAATTTTTAAAGAGATGTAACTAGTTGTCAGTGCTCAAGAAAAGAACGTTCACATACATTTACTTTAATGAGAATACTGTTTATTGTACATTTTTTACATACTTTGAACCAATGCCTTTAAATTTTTTTTATTGTGAAAATACCGTACAGAGGGGTTACAATTACATGGGCAAGATAATGAGTACATTTCTTATCAAGCATTGTAGCCTCCTCCTTTGTTTCCCCTTCCCATCCCTTCCCATCCTCCCCCCACCCCCCTTTAAAATTTTTTGTAACAAAACATGTCAGAATTTTATAGGCTTTAAAACTAGATGGTGGTTCTTATTTGAACTGTCTTCTGAAGCAGATTTCAATAAAATTGGAGCAACAGTAACAAATTTTATTAGTTAATAATTTCCCACATAGGGATTTAGGTCCAAACTTTAGCAAATTTTCCTTAGGGTTGCTGCTTTTCTTTTTACTTCAAATTAATTCTCTTTATTTGCTCATTCAACATGTTATATCCAGTATTTGTGACTAAAAAAGGCAAAAAAGAATTATTGTATTTGATAAGTCTATAAAATATTGTAATATTCAGTGTGAGAAACTGTGAAGAAATTGTTCTTTGCAAGCTGAGTGCCAGTGTCTCATGCCTGTAATCCTAGATACTCAGAGACTAAGATCTGGAGGATCATGACTCAAAGCCACTCCATGCAGAAAAGTCCATAAGACACTATTTCCAAAATAAATAGAATAAATAATACTAGAATAAAGCCAGGCTGGAGGCATGGCTCAAGTGATAGATCAGAAGTTAGGCCAGAGTGTGTGTGAGGTTCTGAGTTCAAACCCCAGCATGAGGGAAAAAGTTTATTTTCTTTCTTGCATACATAAATATAAATTTGTGACCCAATATGTAAGCTATGTATTTGTAATACTTAACATTTGCCATTTTTATTAGTATAACTTAATTCTAGAAAAACAAGTTTCCTTGGGATAGTTCCATACATACTCACAACCTTTGTTCAAATGTACCCCATCTATATTACTCTTTTTAAATAATTTTCTTTCTTCCCCCTACTTCTAAAGAACTTTTGGATGGTTTTCCTTATGCTATTTTTATGTGAATATTTAATATGCTTCCATAATATTAATCCCTTTTCTCCCTCTTCTCTCCATTGGATCCTCTCAAATAGTCCCTCTTTCAAAATTATAGTGTATTATGAGAGTATTTAGGTTTAGCTTCTGCATACAAGTAAAAGCATATTGCATTTGTATATATACATACATACACATATATCTATTATACAAATATATGTATACCTGTATATATATGTATAGGTATATATGTATACCTATACAATAGGTATATATATGTATAGGTATACATACCATACATATGTATATATGTATATGTATATATAAATACAAACATACATACAGCTGTATGTGTATGGCTGTAGAAGAAAGGATTTAAAAAACTGCTAATAATGTATTCTGTAGGTGATGGTTATATGCATGTTCACTATAGATCTCAGTCTACCCTTCTGGGTATTTGATATATTTACAATAAACCTATTTTCAGTATAATTGGATAATTCTCCACATCTCTATATGCACAGCAATCTTCTCCATGGAAGCATCTGCTCACATTGTGGAGGTGTTTTATCATTTCCATCTTGAAGAATGTATTCATGAGTTCCTGAATCACCACGGTGACAAACCTCATGACAAGGAAATTTTGTTCTCATACAGGATTGTTGTCTGAGAAGCAATTCCATTAGCTTCTGAGTCAGAAAATATGTAAGGTTTGAGGTGATGGCACATACACCTAGAGCAACCCAGAAGGGGGCATATCAATTTCTACTTGTACAAACATGGATTGACAGCCAATTTGTAAACCAATGCAAAGAACTCTAATAATCTATTCATTTGTTTGAAACTTTTGGTTGGAACTTGGTTGTTTGTTGGAACTCTTATTTATTTATTTTGTTGATCAGCACTAGGGGTTGAACTTAAGATAGGGCTTGGAGCTTTCCCAGTTTTATTTACTAGGCTGGAACTCAACCGCTTAAGCCATGCCTCCAGTCTAGTGCTTTGCTGATTATTTGTAGATGATGTCTCATAGGTAGAGGGTTTTTTTTTTAATTTTTATTTTTTTATTGTGAAAATACTGTACAGAGGGGTTACAATTACATGGGCAAGATAATGAGTACATTTCTTATCAAGCATTGTAGCCTCCTCCTTTGTTTCCCCTTCCCATCCCTTCCCATCCTCCCCCTGCCCCCCACCCAATCCTCCCCGCCCCCCCCCACACCAAAGTTGTAAAGTTTGTTTTCGACATAACGACTTGTACTTCTCATTGTTGCAATGGGTCCACCTGTATCTCTATTTAAACGACTTGTTTTTCCCCTTCCCCTCCACAAATTATACCGACATCAAATACAGTGAAAGCAGGAGTTATACTGTAGGGGAGGGACATACAAAGCAACAAAGAAAGAATCTTATAAATGTGCTAGAAACAATCGCACGAAAGAAAAAAAAACATTTGAATACATATCTTAGGGTTCATTTCCCTAACATCACCTTATCTGACCTTTTCTGCTTGACTCAGACATATACTAGATATTGTAAATAAGGGAAACCATGGGACCTATGTTTCTTTGGGCCTGGCTTACTTCACTTAATATAATTTTTTCCAAGCCTTTCCATTTCCTCACAAATGGGGCAATGTCATTCTTTCTGATGGAGGCATAGAATTCCATTGTGTATATATACCACATTTTCTTGATCCATTCATCTACTGAGGGGCATCTGGGTTGGTTCCATATCTCAGCTATAGTAAATAGTGCTGCAATAAACATAGTTGTGCTGGTAGCTTTAGTGTGGTCTTGTTTGTAAACATTTGGGTAAATGCCCAAAAGTGGGATTGCTGGGTCATAGGGGAGCTCTATGTGGAGTCTTTTGAGGAACCTCCATACTACTTTCCAAAGTGGTTGAACAAGTTTACACTCCCACCAACAATGCAGTAAGGTTCCCTTCTGTCCACATCCGGTAGAGGGTTTTTTTTTAAGTATTGTTATTAATTTTTCTAATTTGGGGAGGGGAAGGGAAATAACAAAATGTTAAAATAAGGATACAGGATGACCCATTGTAACAATGAGATGTACAAGACACTATGTTGAAAATGAGGGAGGAGTTGGGGAGGTGGGGAGGAAAGGGATAGTAGGGGAAAAACAAAGGAGGGGGTAACAATGCTCAATAGGAAATGTACTCATTACCTTGCTCATGTAACTGTAACCCTCTGTATAGTATCTTTACAATAAAAAATTTAAAAAAGTGATTATAGAGGGATTACAGTTATATAAGTCAGGTAAAGAGTACATTTCTTCTGGACAATGTCACCCCTTCCCTCACTCTCTCCTAGTTTTTCCCTCTTATCCCCACCCACAAGTTGTATAGTACATTTTTGATATTGTATCTAGTGAGTATCATTGTAGAGGTTTTATTTTTTTGTTTGTTGTTTTTTATGCTGGTTCTGGGGTTTGAAGGCCTGAGCACTGTCTCCACACTTTTTTGCTCAAGGCTACATTGGATCTACTTCTCCACTTCTGGCTTTTGGGGGTTAATTGGAAATGAGTCTCATGGACAGTCCTGCCAAGGTAGATTTTGAACTTCAGTGCTCAACTCAGCCTCTTGGGTAGTGAGATTACAGACATGAGTCACCAGCACTGGGCCCTTGTAGATTTTTCTGTTCAGGTCACCTTCAAATAAAAATCCTCCAGATCTTAGCCTTCCAAATACTTAGGATTACAGGTGTGAGCTATTGACACCCAGTAAATATTTAAATATATTAAAGAGAATTTCTTTTTTTGGGGGGTCCGGTTGTGGGGCCTGAACTCTGGGCCTGGGCGCTGTCCCTCAGCTCTTCAGCTCAAGGCTAGCACTCTACCACTTGAGCCACAGCACCACTTCCGGCTTTTTTCTTTTTGCTTATGTGGTGCTGAGGAATCGAACCCAGGACCTCATGCATGCAAGGCAAGCGCTCTACCACTGAGCCACCTTCCCAGCCCTAAAGAGAATTTCTTATAAATAAAATATTTGTCTAAGAAACATGTCTAAGAAACATTTATCACCCATTAGCCCTTGACCAGACTCTTCACTGCCCAACATATAACTCAGAAGTCTGGAAAGAATTAGTGAAAACCAAGCACATTGTATTGTCCCAGCTTACTAACTGTAGAGAGGAAGTTATTTGTTAAACCATTAGGGATGTGGTGGTCCTTATGTTTGCTATAGATAGGTAAGATGAATGTTTAGAAATGGAAGGAAACAAAGCAATGGCTTTGTGCAGCTATAGGCCTTCCAGTGTCATTCAGACTTGAGACCCATAAATAAAAACCTGAAGAAGAGTGGGCATGGATAGTCCACTACTGTAATCCTAATTCCTCAGGAGGCTAAGGATCACAGTTCAAAGCCAGCTCCAGGCAGAAAAGTCTGTGAGATTCCTATCTCCTATTAACCACCCAAAAACTAGATGTGGTGCTGTGGCTCAAAATGGTAGAGTGATGGCCTTGAGCAGAAAGAGTTCAAGGACAGCGGGCGCTGAGTTCAAGCCCCAAGACTGACAAAAATAAATAAATAAAAATAAAAAAAACTGAATGAGGGGAGGAAGGGATTCAGATAGAATAATCTGGTCTCTCCTAATGTGCTTCTATTTTACTCTCATAGCTCAGCATGTCAGTATTATACCTTATTAGGCCACTGGAGGGCAAGGCTATGTGTGTTTGTTCACCAGTGCACCCCCACTCTCTCAGGCAATGCCTCCCATGTGCACCACCAATTATGTGTTGAGTGCATAAACTAATGAACAAATGTCACATTTGGCTGTTATAGACCTCACTTTTTCTGTTTAAGATCAGAAAACAGCTTATTAAGATAGAAAGGACCACTGGATTGGGACTTCCAGAGTGTTCCATGCTTAGGGTGGGTCTGTGCAGAGTCTGGGACTCTGGAACAAACAGAAGTTTACTAAGTTATGAAAGAGAGAGGGGATTCTCTGGAATTTTGCCATTCTGGAAGTTCCAAAGCCCTCAGTGAGGCAGTAAGAACAGACAAGAGCACCAGGACCCTTGACTTTCATTGTCTGTTCTCATAGCAGCTGTAAGCCTTGGCTTGGGGGAGGAGGAAAGGATTCCTTGTTGTTTTGTAATTCAAAGCATCTTTCTGGTCAGGCAGGAAGATAAATAGGACCAGAGGCCTGAAGGGCTTTATTCATTCCTAATCCCTATTTGAGGATCCAAAGATCATTGTAGCTGGGTGCCCAGTGGCTCATGCTTGTAAGCCTAGCTACTCAGGAGGCTGAGATCTGAGGATCACAGTTCGAAGATAGCCAGGGCAGTAAACTCTGTGAGAATCTTGTCTCTACTAAACTACCAAAAAAAAAAGGCAGAAGTGGATCTCTGGCTCAAGTGGTGCTGCTCTATCCTTGAGCAAAGAAGCTCAGGGACATCACTCAGGTCTGAGTTCAAGCCTCAGGAACAACACACACACACACACAAACCACCACCACACCAACGACAACAACAACAACAACCACAAATTAGTCAGTTAAAGTCAATGGGTTCTTAGTGAAAATTTCTAATTCTTTGGAACTATGTTTTCTTCTCAAAAACAGTATTAATTTTATATTAGCACAACTGGCTATTTTTGGTTTGTCTGTTTTAATACATTAGAGACATCATTAAGAGAATAAAGCCAGTTTTATGGAACACCATTTAAAATGAATTAAAGAAATGATCATCTAAGCCAGTCATGGTGGCCATGCTTATAGTCCCAAGACTTGGGAGGCTGAGGCAAGAAGATTGAGAGTTTAAGGCCAGCCTAGAATACATTGTAAGACCTTATAGGTGACAGTCTTGATGGTTTCTACTCTGAAAATACCACTTCTGGGTTACTCACCATCCACTGGCTAAATGAGGACTACTATTCTAACTAATATGTTCTAGCAGAGCTGAGATTGCAATGTCTGCTGTTTTCTCATTAACCAGAGTTAGACCAATGTGAAACCTTTAGACATCTAAGAGTCCAGTCTGGTCTCACCATTTGACAAGTTAGAGAAACAAGACTTGAGGAGGGAAAGGGAAATGTCTGAGGACAAAGGTATGAAACTGGCATTATTCAGGCTCAAACCCCATTCTCTTCCCCATTGCTCTTTCTGTGCCATTGCTCATTTCTAACAGTCTGGCTCTGTTGGTGTCATTAGTACAGAGACAAAGGAAGAGGGACTGGGACCCATGTCTAGAAAACCAAGAGAAAAGGGAAGCTCACAATATATAAAATCATTTGTCTAGACAAGCTACAAAGTCTGCTGTGCAAATATTTTGTGGGCTGGAGGTATGACATACTGTAGAGCACTGGTTGAGCAAGAACAAAACCATGACAGAAACCTCATAACCTTCAAGAGCATTATATATACACATGTATAATATACCATATATATGCATATATAATCTACACATATATTATACAGGATAGACATGCAGAATATGATCTATATATCAAAGTTATGTGTATAATATATATCAAAGTTATGTGTGATAACATATGACATTATCATATAATTATATTACAGAAATCTATATGATTATATTACAGATAATCTATAACATGATTGTAATATATTAATTATAGATGAATATCATATATTAATATCTAGTATATTATAGATTATATAGAATTTATATGTCATATACATAATATATTTTATATATTGAGTTTGCTGCAGCCTTCGCCCCTTCCTAGTAGCCCACAGCAAAAAGTGTCAGACTATGGTGTCATGGATCAGCTGAATATGGACTTGTGCTGCTATGTCACACACAAAGGCCTCGTGTGTGCAGAAAACCTGGTACCTAATACTAGCCTTAATCCCTGTCTTTCACACGCAATGAATTTACCAAAATGTGCTCCCATAAGTTTGTTTCTTGGGAGAATTCATAGCTTCCCAGACCCATGCAACCCTACAATAGTCTGTGTGAAGGGAGGAGCAGGAGAAACAGGTCTATACACAAATTGAAGTTTGTAAGTCACAGGTAGGTTCAGACAGTGGGTGAGACCTGCTAGAATCAACTACAAGTGCTCATATAAGTAAGCATTTGTGGTGGAGTTTGTCATAGGTGGCCCTTGAACTTCTGGAGCAGCCCTGGGGCAGAAGGTTCAAACCAGTCTCACAATTCACCACCACAGCAGCCTATTATAAAACCTAAAGGAAGGAAGCCCTGCCTGCTTGTAGGTTTCAGGACAGCACAACTATCAGAACTGTGGCTGTGATAGCCAGGCACCTGTGGCTTACAGATGAAATCCTAGCTACTCAGGACACTGAGATTTCAGGAAAAGTTTGTGAAACTCTTATCTTCAATTAACCACCAAAAAAAAAAAAAAGGTTGGAAGTGGAACTGTGACTAAAGTGGTAGAGCACTACCCTTGAGCAAAAACGCTTTGGCACAGTACCCAGGTCCTGAGTTCAAGCCCAACAACACAAAAAAGAGAGAGAGAGAGAGAAAGAAAGAAAAGAAATATGTGGCCATGTCTGCACTTGTTTCCTCCTCCTCTGGTTATTGGGTTCTAGAGACAGCAAGACTGCTAGTGTGGCTAAAGTCACTTTGGGATGGGGGAGTTTGGGGTTCCTGGTGTCCCTTTCCCAGCTTGGAGCTAAGAACCCATATTCTGCTCCAAACACAGGCGCTGGCCACACAGGGACCAACTGGTGTTCTACGTGCTTGTGCTCCCTGAGAGATGCAGGAATGAAAAGCGAGGCCTGGGCAGGGTGAGAGAGCTGAGGGTCTTTGGAAGCCTTCTCCAAGCTCAGGGCTCCATCACAGGTCCTCCCCCCAAAGCCAGCTCCTCTGCACCACACACTGCAGTAAGCCTGGGGGTCCAAGGACAGCCATACTCCCCTAGGGTCTGGCTTCCAGTTGCTATGGCAATGCTGCCACAGGCCAGGAGCTCTGCACTCAGGGTCAAGAAGTAGGAGCCCTGAATATGGATGGGATTCTTGAGAGAGAGGTGTGAGCTCCTGCAGATGAGAAGAACCTGATGCACTTGATTCCCTTGGGGAAGGACACCACCAGCGCCCCACCTGCCAGTGCTCAGTCCAAGCTCCACAGAAGCAGGCTGGTTACACCGGAAACAGCAGCCAGAAGCCCAACAGCAGAGGCTGTTCTTGAGTCATCACCCAGAAGAATCAAGGGCATCAGGAAGCCTTCACGGGCCCATGCCCTAAGGTGGCATCACTGTCCTCTCTGCAGCTGGGCTGTCTTGTGAGGAATTCGGGGCAGCCAGCACTAAGAGCGCCTACTATGGAACCCGCAGCGTATTAGCAGGAACTAGGGACACTCAATGGGAAGAGCAGGAGCAAGCTGTGCTGCTGGAGCCACGGACAAACTCACACGACCTTCGGCCACTCTTTCACCTATCGTCAAGCCAAAGGGGGCTGGAGGGGAGCAGAGCTGATGTCAAGACAGGGGTCTGGCTAAGGTCCTGAGGAGCTCAGCTGCCCCCTCTCTCCAGCTAAGTGCTTCTTTGTCTTCCTTCCAGGAGTCTTGTTCCGCCATCCAAACTCCAGAGCCATAATCAGCTTGGAGTGTCAGTGTCCAGACCCACCGTGGTCCAATCTGCCTGGTGATTGGTTGCTATGGCAATCCTGCAAGAGCTTTCATGACAAGACAGAATCAAAAGGCGGCAGGAAACATGGGGGTTAGCCATGTTGCAGACGGGACACTTGTAATTTGAATATTCTAATTGCACTAATTGACACATTCTTCTGATTAAAAGTCCATAAACACAGACCAAGGCAACGGGAGGCTTGACTGGGACAAAGGGGCCTCAAACAAAGAGGAAAAAAGCCTTTCTTTCAGAGGAAAAAGTTCCCGAGAGTAAGGCAGAAGATGAAGAAAGGGGCCAGCAGCCTGAGACTCTGGGTGCACACATCAGTAATTAGCTCCGCCTGATACCTGGAATGTTATTTTAAGTCTCACACCCAAATTCTTGTTGGAGGCCACATCGACATGGCGGTTTCCAGAAATACTTCCCTGAGGAGACTCAGGGGTCTGCTTCTGTCCTGGTAGGTGGTGGGGGGCACATGCTATGGTGTTGCCAGCCAGGCCCATGGCTCCCACGGAGTGCTGGCCGGGCCCAGAGTACAGCACTCATCCACTCTGCTGTCCACTGCAGCCAGGACCTGCCTTGTTTTCCCTCTCTCCCCCAATATTTTGAACTCTATAATCAGCTTAGGTGTCTAATGAACTCAGTCCTGGCTTAATTGGCCCTTGCTACTGGTTGCTATGGTGATGCAGCCAGGCACTGTGCTCAAGAAGTTAAAGGAAAGGAACCTGAGGTGGGAGGGAACAGCAGATAGACAGGGACAGCATGAAGAGGAGAATACTCTAATTACACTAATTAATAGCCTTTGGTGATTAAAAGCCCATCAAGGAGGGCCCCATGGCCAGGGCACAGGGCTCATCCAAAACAAGCAAACATCCAACACCAAGGAAAGGGTGTCTACTGGAGACATGACTAGACGTAATCCCCACGGTAGGAAGAGACTCTACTGGCTCAAGATCTCAGGGTACAGCTTGGAGAAAAACATGGGCATTTAGGGGGAATCAAAGGCCTTGTGTGAGGACTCTCAGACTTCTCAAATGTCACTGACTCACTGGGAAACTGAGGCCCAGGGGTGAGAAGGCATAATGGCATTACATGCTGGACAAGTAGCAGAGGCGGGTGGAATCCAGGTCTCCTGCTGACCATGCCAGAGCCCTCTCTGTGGTTGAAACTGCCTGCAGTTGATACCAGTGCCACTAAACAACTCATTTGACAAAGACACGAAGCCCAGGGAGACCAGCAGCCTGCCCACACCTCAAAGACCCTGGCACAGTTCTCCGTGCTCTTAACATAGAATGGGGAAATGGTGCATGGGTCACAAATTAGGACAGGGACATTGAGATAAGGTAAAGCACCTGACTTGACAGAGGTGACAGAGTGATTGTAAGGCAGGTGGCAAAACTGCTCAGTGGCTCTCATCATGGAAGGGAGTTAGTGACACTCATGGGCCAAGGAGGGTGTAAGAAGAGGCACAGAGGGAGCAATGCCTCCCATCTATTCCATGAGTTTGTTGGGGAATAACTTCTTCCTTGAGCAGGAGATGCGAATGTGATTCACAGGGTTTCCCACAGAATTGGGAACCTGGGCAATTGGGATGCTAATGTGCAGATGCTGGAGCCGCTCATCAGGGCCAAAGGCATACTCCAGAGCCAAGGCATGGCATGTACACCACCAGACAGTGGGTTACTTCTCATGAAACCCACCTTGGGGATCATGCTCATCCCTCTGTATCATGGGTCTGCACCCCATGCCCTTTCCTCAGGGGACTTGGTGCCCCTCCTCTGGCCTATGGGAAAAGGCTGCATGGCTCTGTCCAGTAAAATTCTATACAACACCAGGAAGATGGACACTGTAGTTCCAGGAGATGGAGACACATTTAAGACCCGAGGTGGTAAAAAAAAAAAAGAGAGAGACCATGTAGTGGACTGAGCTGATGTGTGGAAAGGACTGGAAGGAATTGTGAGGGTTCCACTGGCACACGTATGAAGACTGTTTGGCAGTAGGGGAATCTTGGGAGGGGAGTCAGGTGACCAGGGCAATGCTGGTCACAGACAAAGTGGGGGTGTGACCCCAGAGGCCTCTGCAAGGCCCAGCTGACTGTGGGTATCTGCAGCAGGGAAGTGTGGAGGATGGAGTGGCATATTCTAAGGGGAGACTGGAAGAAGCTCTGTCTGCTGAGAGAGAATGGAAAGAGCAAAGGAAACAAACGGGAGAGGGAAGGAGTAAGGGAGAGACTTGAAAGAGAGGAGAAAATGGATATATATATATATAGAGAGAGAGAGGAAGAACAATAGGAGAGGAAGAGGAGGAGGAGGAGGTAGACCAGGGAGGAGAATGGAGAGGGGGAGAGAAAGCAGGCAAAACTACATCTATTTCTTGCATATTTGTTTGGAAGACCCAGACCCATGGAACTGCCTACCACCACAGCAGCCAAAGCTACACAGATGCATACAAATTTGTTTGCTCAAGTACATATAAAAAATACAGGTTGCGGGCTGGGAAGGTGGCTCAGTGGTAGAGCGCTTGCCTTGCATGCTCGAGGCCCTGGGTTCGATTCCTCAGCACCACATAAGCAAAATGAAAAAAGCCGGAAGTGGCACTGTGGCTCAAGTGGTAGAGCGCTAGCCTTGAGCTGAAGAGCTGAGGGACAGTGCCCAGGCCCAGAGTTCAGGCCCCACGACCGGACCCAAAAAAAAAAAAAAATACAGGTTGCACCAGACATTGGTGGCTTATGCCTGTAACCCTAGCTACTCAGAAGGCTGAAATCTGATGGATTACAGTTAGAAGCCAGCCCACGCAGAGAAGTTCAGGAGACTACATCTCCAAGATAACTAGCAAAAATATCAGGCTGAAGGCATGGCTCAAGTAGTTGTAGACTGCCAATCAAGCAAACAAGCTGAGCTAGAGTGGTAGATCCTTATTTTAAACCAGGTATCAGCCAAAGAAAGACAGGGAGGGAGGGAAAAGGAGGGAGAGGCACTGCCCTACTGTTCCCTTAAAATCTTGCCTCAAATGTCTCCCACAAGTCTCTGAGTTCCAAGTCTGTTGTGCTGTGTGTGTGATCATCAACCCCGCTCCTGAGAGCCTGCAGTTGTGTGGAATGAAGGGCTTGGGGTGCACTGGTTCTTCTTGGACCATCAGTGGGGTTTAAGGGCAGTCCCTTTCTCAGGCTGGATGGTGCTTTCACTACATGTTGCTGGTACCTGGAAAGGCATACCAGGAAGAGGCTGTCCCCCAGGTCTCCCAGGGTTCTGCTCCATCTTTTTCAAGAGTGAGGTCCACTCAGGCCTCTGGTTGTACAGGAGCCCGGTTGCAGGGGATGCACAGAGGTCAGGTGAGGGGATTATCTTAAGAGAAAACAAGCCTCTCCCTCATCAGCTGGAGGAAGTTTTGCCCATCCATTTGACATCTACTCCCTCTTGAGGCACTGCAATTGAAAAATAGCTTCTGCTGCGGGTTCACACGGTAGCTATGGGCTTCATTACAGAGAAGCAAAACCTGTGACCCCAGAACTATCTCTCTAGGAGGCAGGGATGAGTCTTGTTAGAGAAACTCTTATGGCATCCTGAGACAGAGAAAACCCCAGGAAAGGCAATCTTTCCTGGTTCAAGGACAGACAGAATGCTACAATGCAAATAAAGCCAGAACCATATTCCATGTGCTTCCAGGAACAGTGCCAGCACGTGTGGTGATGGAGCTTTCTTATCTCTGGCAGTGATATTCTGGGTGCCTGTCAGTTGCCTCTGGCCTTGATAACCAACCTCCCTTCTGCTGCTGAGGACAGTTTTTCCTGGCAGACTCTTTGTCTTACAACAGTAGTGATGTTCTTTCCTCTTGACCAAGGTACCAAGCAAATCACCAAGGAAGCACAGCCTGTGCAAAGGTTGTATGTCACATGTTCCAGTCAAAGCAGGTAAAAAAAATAATAGCCTTTGAACACCTTAGAAAGGCCAGCACAGTCCTATGCAGATTTATGGAAATCATGAAAATAAATGCTGCCAGGTCACTAATTTGGTTGTTCTTTTTCTTTTTCTTTTTCTTTTTCTCTCTCTTTCTCTTTCTCTCTCTTTCTCTTTCTCTCTTTCTCTTTCTTTTCTTCCTTCCTCCTTCCTTCCTTCCTTCCCTTTCTTTCTTTCTTTCTTTCTTTCTTTCTTTCTTTCTTTCTTTCTTTCTTTCTTTCTTTCTTTCTTTCTTTCTTTCTTTCTTTCTTTCGTCTTCCTTCCTCCTCCTCTTCCCCCTCCTTCTATTTCTCCTCTTCCTCTTTCTCCTTCTCCTCTTTCTCCTCCTCCTCCTCCTTTTTCTTCTTTTTGCTTGGGCGCTGTCCCTGAGCTTCTTTTGCTCAAGGATAGCACTCTACCACTTGAGCCACAGCTCCATTTCCAACCTTTTCTGAGTAGTTTATTGGAGGTAGGAGTCTCACAGACTTTCCTGCCTGGGCTGGCTTTGAACCTCCATCCTCAGAGCTCAGCCTCCTGAGTAGGATTACAGGCAAGAGCCACTGGCACCCAACTTTTTCGTTGTTCTTTTTTGTGATTTGACCTATTCTACATATTTCATGTGCCAAATTTGATCTTTTGTAAACTTTCTTAAAAAGCTTCTGCAGTCAGGTATTGATGGCTCACTCCTGTAATCCTAATAACTCAGGATGCTGAAACCTAAAGATTGTAGTTTGAAACCACCCTGAGCAGAAAAGTCTTATATTCAGTCAACAAGCAAACATCTGGAAGTGGACATGATATTCAAGTGCTAGAGCACCTGCCTTGAGTGAAAAAGCCAACTAAGAATGCAAGAGTCTGAGTTCGAGCTCCAGTATCAATACTCTCTCTTGCATGCACTCTGTCTTCTGAGATTTCAATTCTGATTTCCTTATTGGTATACTTAATGAATAAAAAGATTTTGATAATATTAAATTCTTTAATCTCAAGGCATAGTATTTTTCTCTACTTTTCTAAGTCTTCTTTACTTACATTGAAAATATATTTTTAACTTTTCAGTACAGCAATCAAACAAAAAGCATCAGCAAATTTTTAGTATGAAGGATGACAGTTTTTGAGACATATAGTCTATGCTATAATACTCTTTAATGATGTCATAGAGGGAAAACAGACATAACATATACAAACAAATGAGCATGGCTGTATTCCCATATTTTTAAACCAAAACAATGCATGAGCTAGATTGTCAGATTAGGGTGCTATTTTTAATTTTTGAGGAACCACCACACTTATTTCCATAGTGGCTGGACTAATTTACATTTCTACCAGCAATGAATGGGTTTCTTTCTTTCTTTCCTTTCTTTCTTTCTTTCCTTTCTTTCTTTCTTTCTTTCTTTCTTTCTTTCTTTCTTTCTTTCTTTCTTTCTTTCTTTCTTTCTTTCTTTTTCTTTCTCTCTCTCTCCCTCTCTCTCCCTCTCTCCCTCCCTCCCTCTCTCCCTCCCTCCCTCCATCTCTCCCTCTCTCCCTCCCTCCCTCCCTCCTTCCCTTCCTTCCTTCCTTCCTTCCTTCCTTCCTTCCTTTTCCCAAGACTGGGATGCAAACTCAGTATCTGACCCTTTTGCTCATTGGCTGGTGCTCTACCACCTGAGCCATGCTTCCAACCCCTGAAGGGGTGGTTCTTTCTTTTGTTTTTCTTCTTTGGTTCCTTTTTTCTTGAACCCTTCCCACCACTTATTGTTACTTGTTTTCTTGCTGATGGATATCCTGACTGCAGTGTGGTGTATTCTCAATGTTATACTGATTTACATCTCCCTATGGGCTAAGAATGTCAAATGTTTTTTCATGAATTTGCTGGCCATTTGTAGTTATTCATTTGAAATGTATCACAATAGGAGATTTAAACTCTCCTGGGTGTAATTGATATGTTAAACAAACAGAAAATCAGTAACCTGAATCATTTGATCTTAGCAGCAGGATAAAAACATCTTGGTCTAATTGACATTTGTAGAATGCGTTATTTAAAAACAATAGAACAAAAACCCATTCTTTTCAAGTTCACATGAAACACTCATCAATGAACACCACATAGACCACAAAGAATACTTTAATGAAAAGAAGAGAAACTATACAAAGTATATTCTCAGACTCAATGGAATTAAATTGGAAATCAATAATAAAAAGACAGCTGGAAAGTCTTCTTCAGACTTTTTGGAAATTTAAAAAAAACACACACACTTCTATTCCACATAGGACAATGAAGAAGTCTCTTAAAAAACTGGAAAATATTCAATTGAATGAAGATATAACTTTTTAAATGCACTCCATGTAGCAACTCAATGCTTAGAGGGAAAATGCATACATTAGGAAAAAAGTACCTAAGTCAGCAATCTAAGCTTTATGAGACAAGAGGAAAAGAACACTGTAAGCCTAAATCAAGCAGGAGAAAAGGAATGATAAAAGTTAGAACAGAAATCAATGAAACAAAAACAGCAGAGAAAAATCAATGCACCCAAAAGCCAGTTCTCTGAAAAACTCAATACATCTAGCCACATTAACTATGGATGATAAAGAAAGCACACATCACCAATATCTGATGTGAAAGAGGGGTCGTCATTACTGATCTCATAGACATTAAGAAGATTATACAGGAGCACTATGAACAACTTTATAATCACACATTTGACAACTCCAATGCAGTGGATCAATTCCTTTAAGAACATAAACTACGAAACTCTCACACAAAGGGAAATAGATAATCTCAATAGCACCTATTAAAAAAGATTAATCAATAGTTAATAACCTTGTAAACAAGGGAAAAGTACTGGACTCAGATGATTTTCCTGCTAAGCTCTATCAAACATTTGAAGACGATAATTCTCTACAATAATTTCCAAAAAGCGAAATCATATGGAGCAGTTTTTAACTCATTGTATGAAGTGACATTACTTTAACACAAAAATAAAAAATGAAAAGAAGCTCCAGATCAACTTTCTTATTAATATAAATATAAACATCCTCCAAATGTTACCAAATCAAATACAATAATCAGTTAAGAAATTATATACTATGACAAAACAGGAATTATATTAAATATGCAAGATTGTTTCAACATTCAAAAACTTAAAAATTATAATCCAACACATCAGCAGGCTATGGAATAAAATTGTATGATCTTTATCAATTGAGGCAGAAAAGCATTTGTCAAAACCTACCATTCATTCATGACTGAAAACATTCTCATAACACTAGAACAAGATGAGAATTTCTCAACTTCATAAAAATATCTATTTTATTTTATTTTTTCTTGTTGAAAAATTTTATTAGGATAAAATAATTTTACAAAGAAGTGCTACTATCATATTAAAAACATACATATAATGTTCTTTGATCAAATATACCTCATCTGTATTATTCTTTCTTAAGCCCTCATTCTGCTCCTTTTTAAAAGTTTCTGCTAAGTTTTATTATGCTATTTTTATATATTCATTTAAAATGTTCTATCATTTAAAATTTTTTTATTGTAAAGGTGATGTATAGAGGAGTTACAGTTGCATAAGCCAGGTAATGAGTACATTTCTTTTGAATGGTGTCATCTCTTCCCTCATTTTCTCTCAGCTTTCTTTCCTCCTGACCCACCTCCCACACAAGTTGTATAGTTCATTTTCAACATATGTCTAGTAAGCAGCACTGCTGAATTAATTCACCCTTTGTCCCATCATTTCTGTGCTTTTCCTTCCCATCCCCAAATCAGATAAACTTACATACAAGACAAAGGTGTATAGAAATAAAAAACAGAGACAAAAGGGGGAAAACAGAAAAAAAAGAACCCACAAAATAAAATAGAAACCTCTTGCTTCAATTTCTTGGAGTTTAGTTTGAAAAGATCATTTTATTTGATCATATGCACATCTGTGTTGATTCCATATCTTGGTTATGATAATCAATGCTGCAATGAACATGGTTGTGCTGGTAGCTTTATTGTGGCATAGTTTGTGGTCATTTGGATAAATGCCCAGGAGTGAGGTTTCTGGGTCATAAGGAAGCTCTATGTTGAGTCTTCTAAAGAACCTACACTGATTTCCAGAGTGGTTGAACAAGTTTATCTTCTCATCAACAGTACAGTAGTATTCCCTTTCAGCCACATCCCCACCAGCATCTGTTATGGTTAGTTTTCTTGATAATGGCCATTTTAACTGAGGTGAGGTGGAATCTCAATGTTGCTTTGATTTGCATCTCTTTTATTGCATCTCTTCATGTGACTATTGGCCATTCTTACTTCTTCTGAGAGGTCTCTCCAAGTCTTTAGCCCATTTACTAACTGGCTTATTGTTTCTTCAAGGATTTGTTTTTGGGGGGGCTTAATTTTTTGAGATCTAAGTATATTTTAGATGTGAAGACCTTGTCTGATGCAAGAATATCCACTTTAAAATCCTAGTTCACATTATATTTGGTGGTAATATCTCCCTATTATTGTAATGACTATGATCTGCATTGTTACCTGTACACTCCTGATATTAATAAATTGGTTTTTTCTTTTTTATTCAACAGTTGTGCTAGATGGTTTCAACATTAGTAGTCCTTAAAATCAACTACATTTGCTGATTTTCTTGTATTCTTGTGTTATTTGTATTATTTATTTTCAAAGCAAGTGATTTCTACTCTATTTCTTAAACATTCCAGTTTACATCTTTCATCTAACTTATTTTACTAGTTTCTTATGGTGAAAGTTTAGTTAATTGATTTTAAATAGTTCTCTTTTGTCACTATAGGCAATGAAGCTGTAAATTTTCTTGTAGGACTTCTAACAGTGGCATCTAACAAATTTTGCTGTATTTGTTGTATTTTGTTGTATTTTCTTAATATTTTTGTTTATGAAAAATTCTGTTTAAAGAATGAAAAGAGGCTGAGAATGTGGTTTAGTGGTAGAGTGCTTGCCTAGCATGCATGAAGCCCTGTGTTCAATTTCTCAGTACCACATAAACAGAAAAAGTTTCAAGTGGCACTGTGGTTCAAGTGGTCCAGTGCTAGCCTTCAGCAAAAGAAGCTCAGGGACAGTGCTCAGGCCCTGAGTTCAAGCCCTGAGACTGGCAAAAAGAAGAATGAAAAGGGAAAAAAAACCACAAACTAGAGGAAAAATTTGTGTGTGTGTGTGTGTGTGTGTGTGTGTGTGTATGTGTGTGTGTGTGTGTGTGTGTGTGTGTGTGTGTGTGTGTGTGTGTGTGTGTGTGTGTGTGTGTCCTGAGGCTTGAACTCAGGACTGGGCACTCTCCCTGAGCCTTTTTGCTTAAGGCTAGTGTTGTACCACTTGAGCCACAGCTCCAATTCTGCATTTTTTTCGGGGGGTGGAAGAGGTGGTTAATTGGAGACAAGAGTCTCATGGGCTTTCGTGGTTTGAACTGTGATCTTCAGATTTCAGCCTCCTGAGAAGCTAGGATTACAGGTGTTAGGCACCAGCACCTAGCTAGGGGAAATTTTTACAAAACATTTATTTGGTAAAGAACTAGTATCTACCTTATATATCACCCCATACCAGAATAAACTCCAACTGGATCAAAAACCTCAAAGTCAAAGCAGACACCCTGAAAACATTATAGGAAGGAATAGTAGAAACCCTAAGTCTCCTAGGCAACGGCCAAAATTTTCTCAATAGAGACCCAGAAACACATCAAATCAAATAAAGGTTGGACAAAAGGGATTGCATGAAATTGCAGAGCTTCTGCATGGCAAAGGACATAGCTAGCAAGATCAATAGAAAGCCCACGGATTGGGAGAAGATCTTCACTAGCCATACAATGGACAAGGGTCTCATATCTAAAATATGCTTGGAACTCAAAACATTGAATACCCCAACAACAAATCCTCAAGAAACAACTTCCCAATAAATAAGTGGGTTAAAGACTTAAAGAGAAACTTTTCTGAAGAGGAAAGAAGGATGGCCAATACACACATGAAGAAATGCTCAACCTCCCTAGCCATAAAAAAAATGCAAACTAAAACAACATTGAGATTCCACCTCACCCCAGTTAGAATGGCTATAATCAAGAACTCTAATAACAACAGATACTGGAGGGGATGTGGCCAGAAGGGAACCCTACTGCATTGTTGGTGGAAGTGTAAACTTGTTCAACCACTTTGGAAAGCAGTATGGAGGTTCCTCAAAAGACTCCACATAGAGCTCCCCTATGACCCAGAAATCCCACTTTTGGGCATTTACCCAAATGATCACAAACAAGACCACACTAAAGCTACCAGCACAACTATGTTTATTGCAGCATTATTTACCATAGCTAAGATATGGAACCAACCCAGATGCCCCTCAGTAGATGAATGGATCAAGAAAATGTGGTATATATACACAATGGAATTCTATGCCTCCATCAGAAAGAATGATATCGCCTCATTTGTTAGGAATAGAAAGACTTGGAAAAAATTATATTAAGTGAAGTAAGCCAGGCCCAAAGAAACATAGGTCCTATGGTTTCTCTTATTTGCAATAACTAGTATATGTCTGGGACAAGCAGAAAAGGTCAAAAGCTATGTACATATGACCAGATAAGATGATGCTAAGTGAAATGAACCCCAAGATAGGGACACAAGTGTTTTTTTTCTTTCTTGCTATTGTTCCTAACGTATTTATAATGTACCATGTGATTTTTTTTGTTTCTTTGTATGTTCCTCCCCCACGGTATAACCCCTGTTTTTACTGTATTTGATGTCGGTGCCCTGCATCTTGTATATACACTTCTCTAGCTTTGGGAGGGGAAGGGGAAAAACGAAATGCTTAAATAGGGATACAGGTTGACCCATTGTAAATGAGATGTACAAGACACTATGTTAAAAATAAACTTTACAATTTAGGCGTGGTGGGGGGAGGAGGGGAGGGAGGTCTTATAGTTGTGCAGGTGGGAGGGAAGGGATGGTAGGGGAAAAACAAAGGAGGAGGTAACAATACTTGATAGGAAATGTACTCATTACCTTGCTCGTGTAACTGTAACCTCTCTGTACAGTATTTTTACAATAAAAATGTATTTTTAAAAAAGAACTAGTATCTAAAATCTACAAAGAATTTTTAAAACTCTATAGTAGAAGAACAAAGGGTGAACAAATGCAGCAGTGGTCACTAGACACTACGTTGAAAATGAAGTATATAACTTGTGGATGGGGATGAGAGGGAAAAACTGGGAGAGTGAGAGAAGGGCTGACACTGTCCAAAAAAAAGAAATGTACTCATTACCTGACTTATGTAACTGTAACCCCTGTGTGCATCACTTTATAATAACAATACAATTAAAAAAAAAACTCTAGAGAAATAGCTGAGTGCCTATGGTTCATACATGAAATTCTAGCTATTCAAGAGGCTGAGATCTGGAGGACTGTAGTTCAAAGCTACTTGGGGCAGAAAAGATTAGACTCCATTTCCAAAATAATAATAAAAAAGCAGGGCTGGGGCATGGCTCAAGTGGTAGAGCACCAGCCTAGCAAGTGTGAAGCCCTGAGTTCAAATCCTCCTATCATGAAAAAACCAAGCTGGGCACTAGTGGCTTACACCTGTAATCATAGCAACCCAGGAAGCTGAGATCCAAGGATCATGGTTTGAAGCCAGCTTGGGCGGGAAAGTCTGTGAGATTCTAATGAACACTAAACTACCAAAGAGAAGCCAGAATTGGAGCTGTGGCGCAAGTGGTAGAGAGCTAGCCTTGAGAAAAAAAGGCTCAGGGACAGTGCCTAGGCCTTGAGTTCAAGCCCAGAGATAACACACACAAAAAAAATCAGTGGAGTTCATAGGCTCCAGAGGAGGAAGGATAAATAGGCAAGGCACACATATTTTAGGTCAGTGAAAGTGTTCTGTATGATATTGAAAGGTTGAATACATGTGATACATTGGTGAAATCCATATAATGTACAATGTAAAGACTGAATGTGAAACAAAGGAGGGAGTAACACTGTTCGATAAGAAATGTACTCATTACCCTACTCATGTAACTGTAACCCCTCTGTATAGCATCTTTACAATAAAATAAAAATAAACAAATCTAAAGCTGTAGTAGTTTAAGAAGATGTGTTTCTTGGATATTTACACACAACTAAGAAAAAATTCATTCATAGAAAAGATTGAATGTGAGTGTAAACAATGGACTTGCATTAATAATAATGTATCACTAGCAGCCCACTTTAATATAAAATATGAATAATAAGAGAAGCCGTGGCTAACATCATAATAGCAAAAAAGTTTACCTATAAGGCCAGG
This sequence comes from Dipodomys merriami, assembly GCF_024711535.1. Classification (NCBI taxonomy): domain Eukaryota; kingdom Metazoa; phylum Chordata; class Mammalia; order Rodentia; family Heteromyidae; genus Dipodomys; species Dipodomys merriami. The sequence continues at coordinate 63,640,174 of NW_027204492.1, forward strand.
CCCAAAACAAGACCAGGATGCCTTTTTCATCATTCTATTCAAAAAGATATAAAAGTAATCTAAATAGAAAAAGAAGTAAATGTGTCTCTTTTGGAGTAGATGCACTACTGCTGTGTGACAAGTCCCTAATTTGTCTCTTTTTGTAGGCAATATGGTCTTATATGTAAAGAATCCTAGATATTCCACAAGACTTTGTTAGAACAAATAAACTCAGAAAATTTCCAGTATACAATAGAAACAAAAATGTTCACATTTCTATACATTTTCAATGAACAATCTGAAAAAGAAATATAGAAAATCCCATTATATGGAAAGACTTGGAAAAAATTATATTAAGTGAAGTAAGCCAACTCCAAAGAAACATAGGTTCCATGGTTTCCCTTATCTGCAAAAACTAGTATATGCCTGGAACCCTTAGCCAGGGCAATAAGGCAAGAAAAAGACATTAAAGGGATCCGCATAGGGAAAGAAGAAGTTAAACTATCCCTTTTTGCAGACGACATGATACTATACCTTCACGATCCCAAAAACTCCATCCCCAAACTCTTAGAAATCATAAATCACTTTGGCAAAGTAGCAGGATACAAAATAAATCCACAAAAGTCAGTTGCCTTCCTGTACACTGACAATGTACAAGAAGAGAGGGAAATAAAGGGAGCAACCCCATTCACAATAACCTCCCAAAAAATAAAATATTTAGGAATTAACCTAACCAAAGATGTAAAAGAACTATTTAATGAAAACTATAAAAAGTTAAAGAAATTGCAGAAGACACTAGGAAATGGAAAGACTTCCCATGCTCTTGGATAGGCCGACTCAATATAGTAAAGATGGTAATACTTCCAAATTTAATATTCAATGCAATTCCTATTAAAATCCCAATGACGTACATCACTGAAATACAGAAAACAGTCCAAAAATTCATATGGAACAACAAAAGACCTAGAATAGCCAAAACAATTCTAGGGGATAAAAACAATATGGGAGGGCTATCCATGCCGAACTTCAAACTCTACTACAGAGCTATAATAACAAAGACAGCATGGTACTGGCACAAAAACAGACCCGAAGACCAATGGAACAGAATAGAAGATCCAGAAATAAATCCACAGGCCTACAGCCAGCTGATATTCGACAAAGGAGCCAAAGACATACAATGGAAGAAACACAGCCTCTTCAACCACTGGTGCTGGGAAAACTGGGCAGCCACATGCAGAAGACTAAAAGTGGACCCCAGCCTATCACCATGCACCAAAATCAACTCAAAATGGATTAAAGGCCTTAACATTAAACCTGAATCTCTGAAACTACTGCAGGACAGAGTAGTAGAGACACTTGAACTAATAGGCACAGGAAGGAACTTCCTGAACAGAGTCCGAGGGTCAGAACAAATTGGAGAGAGACTCGACAAATGGGACTACCTTAAAATAAAAAGCTTCTGCACAGCTAAATCTATCGCAACCAAGCTAGAAAGACAACCAATTAATTGGGAAAAAATATTTACCAGCAATATATCAGACAAGGGGTTAACATCCTGTATATACAGGGAACTCGAGAAACTAATCCCTCCCAAACCTAACAAACCAATTACTAAATGGGCAAGGGAACTAAAAAGGGACTTCTCAAATGAAGAAATAAAAATGGCAAAGAAACACATGAGGAAATGTTCATCATCTCTGGTGGTGAAGGAAATGCAAATAAAGACAACCCTGAGATACCACCTTACCCCAGTCAGAATGGCCCACATCCACAAATCAGCCAACGACAAAATGCTGGAGGGGATGTGGAGAAAGAGGAACCCTATTACACTGCTGGTGGGAATGTACACTTATACAACCACTTTGGAAAGCAGTCTGGAGGGTCCTTAGAAAGCTAAAGATTGACCTCCCTGGGGGGAGGGGGGAGGCTGGGAAGGGATGTGAAGGGTAAACAAAGGAGGAGGCTGCAATGCGTGGTAAGAAATGTACGCATTATCCTGCCCATGTAATTGTAACTCCTCTGTACAGTATGTTCACAAATAAAATTAAATTAAAAAAAAAAGATTGACCTCCCTTATGACCCAGTCATACCACTTCTAGGCATCTACCCTGAACAACAGGAACCAATATACAAGGACACATGCACCTCCACGTTTATTGCAGCACTGTTCACAATAGCTAGGATATGGAAACAACCCAGATGCCCCACCACAGATGAATGGATCCAAAAATTGTGGAATCTATACACAATGGAATATTATGCAGCCATTAGAAAGGACAAAATAATGGCATTTGCAGGGAAATGGATGGAGCTAGAAGGAATCATGTTGAGCGAGGTAAGCCAAGAACAAAGAGACAAACGGTACATGGTCTCCCTGATAAGTGGATGCTAAATCCAAAATGTTAGGTGATACGACAAAACTAACAGGACTCAAGAAACAAAGAACCCCCACTCATCTGATCAAACCACTACTAAGTATCCCCATGCTGCTGATCACATGTATGGTGTATATGTGTACACTGTTATATGTTATAGACTGTGATAGGCAATTTGCTCCAGGAAAGTTAGAATGAACTTGTGACTTTAAATGAGTATCATTATTCCATAATACTGTGAAATTCGGGAAATTATGTAATCATTTAATCACAATAAAAAAAAAAAAGAACCTCGGGGAAGGTAGGGAGGGAAGGGATGGTAGGGGGAAAACAATGGAGGGGGTAACAATGCTCAATAGGAAGTGAACTCATTACCTTGCTCATGTAACTGTAACCCTCTGTATAGTATCTTTACAATAAAAAAAAGAAATATCCTTAAATTGGAAAAAAAAACTAGTATATGTCTAGGACAAGCAGAAGAGGTCAAAAGCTATATACATATGACCATATAACCTGATGCTAAGCAAAATGAACCCCAAGATAGGGACACAAGAGGTTCTATATTCCTTGCTGTTCTTTTTATTTATTTATTTATTTATTTTTTATTTTTTTATCTTTTTTATTGTGAAAATACTGTACAGAGGGGTTACAATTACATGGGCAAGATAATGAGTACATTTCTTATCAAGCATTGTAGCCTCCTCCTTTGTTTCCCCTTCCCACCCCTTCATATCCTCCGCCCCACCCCCGTCCCCCCCACCAAAGTTGTAAAGTTCGTTTTTCAACATGACTTGTACATCTCATTGTTGCAATGGGTCCTCCTGTATCCCTGTTTTAACAATTTGTTTTTCCCTTCCCCTCCATATATACCGACATCATATATAGTGAAAGCAGGGGTTATACCATGGGGGAGGGACATACAACTTGCTGTTCTTTTTAATGTACTTATAATGCACTATGTGATTTTTTTTGTTTCTTTGTATGTTCTTCCCCCATGGTATAACCCATGTTGTCACTGTATTTGATTCTGGTATCCTGCATCTTGTATATACAATTTTCTAATTTGGGGAGGAGAAGGGAAATAACAAAATGCTGAAATAAGCATACAGGTTGACCCATTTTAAATATGAGATGTACAATACACTATGTTGAAAATGAACTTTACAACTTTGTGGGGGAAGGGAGGAGTTGGGGAGGTGGGGAGGAAAGGGATGGTAGGGGAAAAACAAAGGAGGGGGTAACAATGCTTGATAGGAAATATACTCATTACCTTACTCATGTAACTGTAACCCCTCTGTACAGTATCTTTACAATAAAAAATATACAAAAAAGAAAATCCCATTATATATAAGTTTATATGTATTATAATATATTTATATATAAAAATAGTAAGATGCTGAGAAATGACTTCATCACAAATATAAAAACTTGTACAATGAAAATTATAAAACATTGTAGAGAAAAATTAAAGAGGACATAAACACAAGAAGAAACATCCTGGAAGTGGCGCTGTGGCTCAAGTGGTAGAGTGTTAGCCTTGAGCTGAAAAGCTGAGGGACAGTGCCCAGGCCCAGAGTTCAGGCCCCACGACCGACCAAAAATAAATAAATAAATAAAAAGAAGAAACATCCTGTATTCATGAGTGGAAGATTTAGTATTATGGAGGTCTCAAGACCAAGTTTCAATGAAATTTCTATCAAAATCTCAAAGATGCATTTTTAATTTTTTTTTGTCAATCCTGGGGCTTGAACTCAGGGCATGGACACTATCCCTGAGGTTTTTTTGATCAAAGCTAGAACTCTACCAGTTTGAGACACTGTTCCACTTCTGGCTTTCTAATGGTTAATTGGAGATCAGAGTGTCATGGACTTTCCTGCTCAGGCTTGCTTTGAGCTGCGATCCTCCGTTCTCAGCCTTCTGAGTAGCTAGAATTACAGATGTGAGCCAGTGGCACCCAGCTAAATTTTTTTATTATTATTATAAAGATGATGTACAGAGGGGTTATAGGCATATAAGTCAGGTAAAGAATTCATTTTCTGGGCTGGGAAGGTGGCTCAGTGGTAGAGCGCTTGCCTTGCATGCATGAGGCCCTGGGTTCCATTCCTCAGCACCATATAAGCAGAAAGAAAAAAGCCGGAAGTGGTGCTGTGGCTCAAGTGGTAGAGCGCTAGCCTTGAGCTGAAGAGCTGAGGGACAGCAGCCAGGCCCAGAGTTCAGGCCCCACGACCGGACCCCCCCCCCAAAAAAAGAATACATTTTCTTTTAGGACAATGTCACCCCTGCCCTCACTCTCTCCCAAAGATGAATTTTTGTAGTCATAGAAAACTTCATATGGATAGGGAATATGGCTTAGTGACAGAGTGTTTGCATAGCATGCATGAGGCCCTGGGCTTGATTTGTTGGTACCATGTAAATATAAAATTAATAAAAAATAAAGGAAATATAACCATTACAAATTTTAAAAAGAAAACTGCATCCTAAAATTCAGTCATAAACAGAACAAAATTATGACATTTGCACGAAAATGAATGGGATTGAAGTTTATCACATTGAGTCAACCTCAGAAGGACAAATATCCTGTGTTCTCTCATCTGTAGAACCTAGATCTAAAACATATTAATATAACATGAATGTGGGAGAACCAGCCTGAAACCTGAGGGGGAGAGGCAAAGGAGAGGATGATAAGGGATGAATGACTGAAGCATTATATAGGGGTGTGTGTGTGTGTGTGTGTGTGTGTGTGTGTGTGTGTGTGTGTGTGTGTGTGTGTGTGTATGAAAATAGAATAATGAAATCCCTTAAAACTGTATAAGAGGAGAGGACAGATAAGAAAGCTTACTAGAGAAGATGAATTTGATTAAAACACATTGTTGTACTTTACATTATTATGCATTATTATATTACATTATTGTACTTTACATTATTCATGGCTGTAATCTTAGTTACTCAGCAGGTAGAAATCTGAGGATCAAGGTTTGAAGCCAGTCTGGAAAGAAAAGTCCATGAGACTCTTATCTCTAATTAACCAGCAAAATGCCAGAAGTAGAACTGTGGCTCAAATGCTAGAGTGCTGAGTTTGAACAAAGAAGCCAAGCAAGAGCATGAGAGGCATAGTTGAAGCCCCAGTACTGGCACACACGTGCGCGCACGCGCGCACGCACGCACGCACGCACCCATCCACCCACCTACACACACACACAAATTAAATAAGAAATTAAATATAATGAAAGTATATTATATGCATGTATAAAAATGAAGGCTCTTTATACAATTAACATATGCCAACAAAATTCAAATGGAGTCTCCAGGGCTCCAAATAAGCAAAATAATCTTGCAAAAGAAGAACAAAATTGGAAGACTCATACTTCCTGATTACAAAACTTACTACTACAAAGTGGTAGTAACCAAAACACTATGGCACTTCCATAAAGAACAATGGAATAGAGTGAAGAACTCATAAAATAAACCCTTGAACCTATGGAAAGGGTTCCAAGAACATTCAGTCGTAAATGGTCACCACGCAACAAGTTAACAGTGAGAAAGCTAGAGATCCACATGCAAAAGAGAAAAGTTCCAACCTTCCCTTACTCCACACACACACAAAATTAACTCAAAGTGGACCAAATACATAAAGTTAATTCTTAGAAGAAAACATGGGGAAAAGCTTAATGATGCTGGATTTGGTGATGACTTCTTATATATGACACTAAAAGCATAGGCCACTAAAGAAAGGAGATGAGTTGGAGTTTATCAAAATAAAAAACTTTTGGACCCCTATCAAAAGAGAAAAAGAGCTCACAGACTAGAGGAAAATACTTGCAAATCATATATATGATATCTTAATCTGAGCTACCATAACAAAATAGCATAGATTCGGATAATTGTTGTAACTTTGATGAACCTTGGGAAGATTATTTTGACTAAAATAAGCCCACTGAAAAAGGAAAATATAGTATTATTCCACTTTTATGAGATGTCTTGTGCTGAATTATGTTTCTCCAATATATATGTTTAATATATATTTAAACCCTATGTTATATGTTAAAATACTATATATGTTAAAACGTTTTACACACACACACACACACACACACACACACACACACACACACACACACACACACTTAAAACCCTGACCCTCCCAATGCCACAGTATTTGGAGATAGGACTTTTATGAGATGATTAAGGGTAAAATCCTAATTTGATAAGATTAGCCTTAATTTGAGATAATGGAGAGCTTGTACTCTCCCTCCCTCTCTACTCTGCCCTCTCCCTTGCTCCCTCCCTCTACCTTCTCTAGGTGCATGCACCAAAGAAAGAGATGGACATCTATAAGCAAAGAATAGGACACTTACTGGAACTAGAACCTGACGATGCTGCCATCTTAATCTCAGACTTCCAGTCTCAGGAACTGTGGAAATGTAAATTTCTGTTGGTGAAGGCACTCACTCTAGTAGTAGAGTAGTAAGCTGCAGCTTACTACTACATTTATGACAGTCAAATTTTGTAACAATAGAATGTAGAACAATATTTCCCAGGACCTAAATGAGAGGGGAAAATGGGGAATTATGAGTTAATAGGTATAAAATTTCAGTATGGGATGATGTGCAAGTTCTGGAAATGGATTAGGGATGATGGATGCACTAAAAAATGCGAATGTAAGGTGACTCACCCCTGTAATCCTAGCTACTTAGTAGAATGAGATTAGGAAGATAGTGGTTTGATGTCATCTTGAGCAAATCTTCTTAAGATACCCTTCTTTAAGTGATGTACAGAGGGGTCATAGTTACATAAATCAGACAAAGAATACATTTATTTTTGGACAGTGTTACCCCTTCCCTTGCTCCCTCCCAGCTCCAACCACAAGTTGTCTTCACAGACATTTTTTTGGCCTGGGCTGGCTTTATTTTTTTAATTTTTTAATTTATTTTTTGGTTGTTTGTGGGGCCTGAACTCTGGGCCTAGGCACTGTCCCTCAGCTCTTCAGCTCAAGGCTAGTGCTCTACCACTTGAGCCACAGCGCCACTTCCAGCTTTTTCTGCTTATGTGGTGCTGAAGAATCAAACCCAGGGCCTCATGCATGCAAGGCAAGCACTCTACCACTGAGCCACCTTCCCAGCCCTCCAACTACAAGTTGTATAGTCCATGTTCAATATAGTGTCTAGTGAGTACCACTGCTGCATTTGTTCACCCTTTGTCCCTCCATTTCTGTGCCTTCCCTTATCCTGCCAAAGACAGAACAAATGAGACAAAGAAGAAGAAAAGAAACCAAAAACAGCAACAAAGAAAAAAAAACCTTTTGTTTCCATATTTTATATAGTCAGATGCACCTTTATGTTCCTCTTATAAGAATATGCTAGACTGTGTGTGTGACTGCCTAGAGACCTGTATAATTTATCATGTCCCAGTGTGTTTTAGATCTAGCTTTCACATATGAAAGAAAATGTGACACCATTCTAAGACAATAGTTGGGAGCAGTGGTACATGCTTGTCATCCCATCTATGCTGGCAAAGGTAGGGAGGATCACAGCTTTCAGGTCAGCCAGCAGGATAAAAAAAAGTTCTCCAGGCCCCATCTCAACAATTTCAAAATGGTTAAATGCAATTGATTTGGGAAGGGGGGAGAAGGGATGAAGGGGAGTGATGGAGGCAATGAATTTGATCAAGGTACATTGTATGTGGGCAGGATATGCCAAAATGAGACCCTCACTATAAGCCTTTTGGTTAGAGAACTTAATCCACTTACATTTAAAGTAATTATTAAGGCTGGGAATGTAACTCAGTAGTACAGTCCTGCACAAGGTCTTGTTTTAAATTCCCAGCACTGCAAAAATAAAAATAACTATTTGTTTTTGATATAATTTTATTGTTACTAATGTGTGTATAGAAGGGTTACAATTTCATAATTCAGGTAATGATTGCATTTCTCTTTTGGACAATGTCACTCTTTCCTTCAAAAAATATTTGATAGAACATGAGACCCTCTTGTACAACTAATTCATGTAATACAAATGAGGGATAAAAGGTTAAATGGTCAATTTCATGTCATGAATATTTTTACCATTATAAAACACAGTAGGAAAAACTGGATAGGGGGTACCTGAGATGTATCTTACCATTCTGCTCATTTTTCTGCAAATATGGAGTTGTTGTAAAAAATAATAAAGTAGTACTCTTTTAAAAACACCTGTGTAGGGGCTGGGAAGGTGGCTCAGTGGTAGAGTGCTTGCCTTGCATGCATGAAGACTTGGGTTCCATTCCTCAGCACCATATAAGCAGAAAAAGCCAGACGTGGTGCTGTGGCTCAAGTGGTAGAGTGCTAGCCTTGAGCTGAAGAGCTGAGGGAAAGTGCCCAAGCCCAGAGTTCAGACCCATGATCGACAAAAAAATAATAAAATAAAAAAATATAAAAAACACCTGTGTATCGGGGCTGGGAAGGTAGCTCAGTGGTAGAGTGCTTGCCTTGCATGCATGAGCACCACATAGCAAAAAGAAAAAAAAGCCGGAAGTGGCGCTGTGGCTCAAGTGGTAGAGCACTAGCCTTGAGCTGAAGAGCTGAGGGACAGCGCCCAGGCCCAGAGCTCAGGCACCATGACCGGACCCCCCCCCCAAAAAAAACCCTGTGTATAAAAAATAACTGCAAAATACTACACACAAAAGTGTTACATGTTCATACATTTTCAGATCTAATCATAAATGACTGATAATCAATTTTTTAACCAACAGTCCATCACAATAATGCTGGATTTCTCTATTCAAAGCAGATTCCATATATGTATACCTATTTTTCCTATTTATTGCGATGGTTCACTAACAATGCAGCGAGGCTCACAGGTGAGAAAACCAGTCTTCACAAATACTATGTCATTATATAGACTAGAAAAATATCATCTCCTATTTTATGATCCTGAATCACTATATGCTGATTTTACAATATATAAGATAAACATGTGGACTGGGGAAGGAGGACTGGGGTGGCATTGGCAACAAAGGTTGTAGTGATCATCCCAGGGCAAAGACTCAAATTGTTTTCACATGTGGTTATCATTTCCTAGCTCATTAATGAACACACAGTAGACAGGTGTTTCCTAAAACATGATAAAAAAGGATAGATCTGTGGGCACATGAAAAGTTGAATGAAGAAAGTAATGGAAGGCTAGATGTTTTACATATCCCCACTGGTAATATGATCTAGTCTCTTCAGTCTATCTACAATTCCACCCAAATTCTACTTTCTACCCCTGTGCTTTTCTCCACCCAATCTATGACTCCTTGTGCAGTGGGCTAATGCTCTGCCACAGGCAGACTCTGCACCTAGAAAGACTTTCCCTTTTTCCTTTGGTTTGCTTGCCTTTGGGGCTATGCCTACATCTGCCCTAATACATGGGGTACTCAGTGAATCCATAAGGCAGACTTCCACAGTGCTTCTAATTGTCATCTATTGCAGGCTATGGCTCCAAAGTTACACTTATCATGTGTACTTCTAAGTCCTTCCTGGATTGTGGGTAGGAGAAATGATCTAGAAGTTCATCAGTTTATTATTTTTATGTGTGGATGAGAAGTTTCTTAGGATTTACACAAAGAAGACATGATAGCTAATGGAACACTGTCATTACTTTTAGGGTGCATCACACAGGCACTTAATCTAAGTGTCACAGTGAAAGGAGGCAGAGGTGATACCATTCTCCAGGGAGCAAGTGCTGTCATCCACACTGGCCATGATGGGGTCAGAAACTGCTCATTAAGACATCTTGCACATTTTTCCCTCTTTGACACTTTCTGCTTTAGCTACTTCTTGCCTCTTCACTGAGCAGACGTGGGCAAGGTTCCCCTTATTATCTTATTGCCACAGCACTATGATTTTGCATTTCGGCCACCCTTGCAGATAGATGAAGCTGGGCTCTCCCATACACAGTAATCCAACCTCTTTCTTGTCCATACTCTCACATCCTCCAACCTACTCAGATCAACCCAATAATCTCTGGTCACTGGTTCCAGCTTTTGCCTTCAATACTGGTTCTAAAAGACTTGCAAATACACACTTGGTCATCTGGCGTTTTGCTGCAGTAATTTTCCAATTGCTTAGGACACCATAATTAAGGCATTGCTCTGTTAAAGATTTAGCTCTGCTGCCCCCCCTCGCCCCCCCCCCGCAAGAACAGTTTTACTCAATGTTTGGCTAGCAGCAGTAATTACATAAAAGTCCCAAATGCAATAGTTACCAAACCTTTACATGTATTTTATCCTGTGAGCTTTAAAATATTCTAATATGTGTGGCCACATTGCATAACTACTAAATAGAAATGTCTAGGGTAAAAGCCAGACATTACTATATTCTCAAGATCTTCAGGTAATTCCAACATGGAATGAAGTTTAGGAACAATTGTCTTAAAAGATAAATTTTCACTGTGTCTCTTTTAACAAAAATGGAAAATCAAGCTGGGTGCTAGTGACTTATACCTGTAATCCTACCTACTCAGGAGGCTGAGATCTGAGGATTATAGTTCCAACCCAGCTCAAGCAGGAAATTCCATGAGACTCTGATCTCCAATTAACCGCCAGAAAATCCAAATGTGGAACTGTGGCTGAAGTGATAGAGCACTAACTTTGAAGCAAAAAAATCTCAGGGACAGCACCCAGGCCCTGAGTTCAAGCTCCAAGACTGGCACAGGCATATACCCCCCCCCCCACATTAGAGGGTGGGGGAGAGAGAGAAAGAAGGAAGGAAGGAAGGAAGGAAGGAGAAAAAGAGAAGGAAATAAGGAAGAGCGAAAGAAAGAAAGGAAGGAAGAAAGAAAAAAATAAAATAAAAGGAAGAAAGAATTAGCTCAGAAAGTCAGAGTGACTGGTTCTGATAAAAACTGAAGGGGTCTTTCTGTTCTCACTATTTCTGGAATCAATCAAAGATAAATGCTGGCTTACTGGTGTTCACTGAGATGGGTTTACAGCTACTTCATATGTTCTGTAAAACTGGAATTTCAGGTAGTTAGGGAGAAAATGTCAGAATTCCTAATGAGTGTGTATTAGAAGTAGTATAACTTCTACAGTTTCTGTGAAGTATGTGCTGAGGCTTCTTTACTGTCCACAGTGTCACTGCTCATTAAGACTGAAGCCCATTGTCTGGGTCTATTGTAACAGCTTCACAGTGAACTTACCTGTCTCCAAATGCAGTTGTACTCAAGGGTGAGTAATACTGGCTAGTGCTTCAGGGATTATTGACTTTCTCTTGCATAGTCAGTACACTAGGCCTGGAGGTGTTAGGCCAGTGGTCTATTTTGGAAAGTACACTGTGTTGAATATGTCCAAAGAGGCAAAAGGAAAAAGTGCTAAAAGGCTGGAAATGAATTCTGTTAAGGAGTCTGGTGGGCAATGTGGTGACAATCTGGGGAAATCTGTCTTATTTGAATTTCACAAAGATCAGTCTGACCAGGTGCTGGTGGCTCATGCTTCTATCATCTTAGCTGCTCTGGAAGCTGAGATCTGAGGATCAAGGTTTGAAGTCAGCCAGGGCAAGAAAGTTTGTGAGACTCGTATCTCCATTTAACCACCAAAAGGCCAGAAGAGGATCTGTGGCTCAAATGGTAGAGCGCCACCCATGAGTGACAAAGCCAAATGAATATATGTGGCCCAGAGTTCAAATTCCATCAGGGCACACACAAAGATTTCTTCTAAAATGCAGATAGCAGGGTACCAGTGGCTCACGCCTGTAATCCTAGCTACTCAGGAGGCTGAGATCTGAGGATCACGGTTCCAAAGTCCATGAGATTCTTATCTCCAATTAATCACCAAAAAAAGCAGGAAGTGGTGCTATAGCTGAGTTGTGGTAGAGGGCTAGCCTTGACCTAAAGGAATTTAGAGACAGTGCCCAGTCCCAGAGTTCAAGGCCCAGGATGAGGAAAAAAAAGAAAAGCAGATACTATCCACATCAGGTGGCAGAATGTAACTTGAGGCCTCCAGGCTGTGGGTGCACAGTTCAAAGTGCAATGCAACCACACTGACACTACAGGCAGTGTTGCCTAATTATTTCATGAGCCAGAATTATTTAGGTCATAACTAGGATTGAGCTCTATCTCTAAGAGATACTGTAAAGAAGATTTTGTACAAACATTACAACTCTTGGCATGGAATGCTTCCCTCCATCTCCTGTGCATTCAGCTAGTACCCTTAAACAGGAGATAATATAGAAGTGAGCAAGGTTTGGAAGAAAGAAAATGGCTGCCATTGTATGAAGTACAACACTTAGGAACAAAGAAGAAAAAGGAGATCCCTGCCTGGGAGGAATTTTCAGTCTTCCTGGAGCTACAAGACAGATGCTCCTTGACAAACATAAAAATGAATATTATTATTTTTCTGGCTCCTTCCCCTTCCTAAACCTGGGAGGAAGCCCTTCAGTTTCAACATGAATGTTCAATTGTGGGCCTGGCCTAGGACAAAATGTCACTTTTTGCATTCAAGAAGACCTTATAATGTAGAAGTAATGATTATGGTAACTCACTTTTTCCCCTCTACTCCAGCCAGTATTCCTGACAACAAATTAAAGGTTCTATATTGGAGCATGTAGTTTCATGAAGGAAATTGTGCACTTGATAGCCAATTCATCTTATAATGCACCCACCACAGGTCCTGCCCCCAAACCAAGACTACCCCCAAACCACAGCCTGATAAGTATCCTCAATAGTGGGGACTCTGTTCTGCCTGGACTATGTAACACTACCCCAGGATATACCGCTGAGGCCCTTATGGTATGGTGATTTCAAGACCCAACATAACAATCTCATAATTTCCTTCAAAACTCAGGCTCCACATTAGCATTGCCAGCCCCACTTCATTTTTATTTGAAAGGGTTTCCATAGCATACGTTTTGGTATGCAACCTTGAGTGGACCCAGCTGTTTCTTGAATATCACAGCCCAAAGTGGCCCTGAAATTTGACTCTAATGGTCTGTTTCAAATCATATCACATGCAAGTGATTTGTTCCTGTTCCAGTCACTCTGGACTTGGGCAGTATCATCCTGTTTCCAGGCCAACAACACATAATTCAAGGTGCAGTGCAAAACAGTTCTGAGTTTAGAGACTACTAACCACACAAGAGGCCGACTTGGGCCTGGGCTTTTTTTTTTTTTTTTTTTTTTTTTTGCTGGCGGAGGGCTTGAGCTCAGGGCCCAGGTGCTGTTCCTGAGCATCTTTGTGCTCAGGGCTAGCACTCTACCACTTGAGCCACGGCGCCACTTCCGGCTTTTTCTGAGTAGTTTATAAGAGTCTCATGAACTTTTCTGCCCAGGCTGGCTTCGAACTGCAATCCTCAGAACTCAGCATCTAGAGTAGCTAGGATTTCAGGCGTGAGCCACTGGCACCTGAAAGGCCTGGGTTTTTAATAGATAATAGAAAGAATTTTCAAGAAGTGTTTCATTCTTGGCATGGAAAGTTTCCCTTCCCACTTCTATTTTCTGGGTCACTGAAAAATCCATCCATAATGAAAAATGTGTTGGAAAAAGGGTACGTGAAAATAACTAAGTAAGTGGATGCTATTTCACTCACAGGTGTGTGTGTGTGTGTGTGTGTGTGTGTGTGTGTGTCTGTGTGTGTGTGTGTGTGTGTGTGTGTCTGTGTCTGTGTGTCTGTGCCAGTCCTGGGGCTTGAATTCAGAGCTTGGGAACTGTCCTTGTGCCCTTGAGTTTTTTCTTTCCTCATGGATAGTGCTATACCACTTGAGCCACAGCTCCACTTGTCTTTTTGGTAGTTTATTAGAGTTAAGAGTCTTAGAGACTTTCCTGCATGGCTTCAAACTGTGACCCTCAAATCTCTGAGTAGCTAAGATTATAGGTGTGAGCCACTAGCACTTGGCTTACTTTTAGCCATCGAGATACATGTGTAAGTACTATCCCATTCTGGCTTTCATTTGCATTTGCCAAGTGTCTAATGATGTTAAATATCTCTTCGTGTTTAATTTGCATTTGTATACCTATCCTTTTCTGTAAATATATGAAGTATTTATTCACATCTTTTGCCCACTTTCTCATCAAATTGATTTTTTTTTAACTATTAAGTCTAAGAGTTCTTTTTTTTGGCAGAGGTCATTAGTACTGGGGATCTAACTTAGGGTCTCATTTGTGCCAGGCAAGCACTCTATCACTGAGCAACATCTCCAGCATAAGTGAGAAGTCTAATTTATGTATTCTAGCTCTTATTCTATTGTAAGATACTGGGTTTATAAATATTTTTACCCAATCTGCAGCTTGCCTTTTTGTTCACTTCTGGTAGTCTCTTGTAGAAAAAAAGTTTTTAATGTTAATGATGTCTAACTTACCAACTTTGCCCTTCAGGGACTATGTTATCACTGTCATTGCTTTCAGGGGCGTTTGTCTCTAGTTTTCAGAAGTTTGCTTATGAAATGTTTTGGTGTGGATATTTTTGGTTTTATCCTGATTGGGGTTCACTCAGTTTTTTGCATTGATTTTGTGTCTCTTGCCAAATTGGAAAAGGTACCAATATGATTTCTTTGAATTCTCTTTCAGTTCCACATTCTTTTTCCTCTCCTAGGAATACTGACAATATGAATATGATATTTTTGACATGATCTCATAGACCTCTAAGGTTAAACTTTTCAGAGTATTTTCTCTTTTTAAAATTAAATTGTCTTATTTCTATTGTTCTATTTCAAAGTTCACTAATTTTTTCCTTTGTCCCTTTTGTTTTGCACTGAGCCTATCCACTAATCTGTTAAGTTTGGTTATATTTTCCAGCCCCAAACATTGCACTTGATTTTTGATATCTTTTATGCCTTTGCTGAAGTCTTCTACTTATCATGTCTCAAAACTTTTTTGGGGGGGGGCTGGGAAGGTGGCTCAGTGGTAGAGTGCTTGCCTTGCATGCATGAGGCCCTGGGTTCGATTCCTCAGCACTACATAAGCAAAAAAGAAAAAAGCCGGAAGTGGCACTGTGGCTCAAGTGGTAGAGCACTAGCCTTGAGCTGAAGAGCTGAGGGACAGCACCCAGGCCCAGAGTTCAGGCCCTATGACCAGATCCCCCCAAAACAACAACAACACAACAACAATAAACAACAAAAAAACTTTTTTGGCAATTGCATGGTGAAATATCTTTTAATCATATCTGCTTTAAAATCTTTGTCAGATAATTCTAATATCTCTCATTGCAGTGTTGGCATCTGTTAATTTTATTTTTTCCATTCAGTTTGAGAGTTTTCTGGTTCTTGGTATGGGTGATAAAACCTACACATTTAGGTATTATAGACATTAATCAAATCTTCTATTTTATCTAGCTTCCTCCAATTCACTTTAGCAGAAAAATGGAGGAATAGTGACTCTTGTTTCAGGTATAAATAGAAGTCCAGCTTTCCCATCTGCCTCTATAGACAGGAGTAGGAGTTCTTTTTCTTCAGGCTTCCCCTGATACATCCTAGGCTGGGAGTTACTACTAATTCCAATCAGTTACATTCGGGGAGGGGTGGAGTTCATTAGCACTGGTCTATAAGGGACATTCTGAGCCCCCCAGTACTCTTCTGACACCACCTGAGAGGGGATAGGTTATAGTAGGATGCTTTGTTCCTGTCTTTCAGCTTAGAATGCATGCCCTAGTCTCCACTGACATCATGGCAGGGAAATCTTGCTACTGCCTAATAGACATGAAAACCTCAAATTTCCACTTTGTTTTCTCCAACATGGCCTTAACAGGGAGGAGGGGGGGGGCCTCATGCATCAGGTGTCTACACCATGTCAGATATAAATTCAGGCTATACCTGTAGTCTGCACAGACAACTTAGTGGTTAAGAAGCAGATGTTAATACCAGCTGGCTGAAATAAACATCTGAGCATCTTATAGACTCTGCCCTGGCAGAAAAATGGGGACATGTTTTTTATAGGCTGATGAAGGTAGAAGTGTAGGGTCCCTATTTGGCCTTTGCTGGCATACACTAGGGTAGGATCATAGATATTTTTGTTGGGTTTAACAGATAAAGAACAGTTATTAAATAAAAGTTTTTGTTTTCTGGTTTGTTTCTTTCAGGTCCTTCAGCTAAAAAAATAAAACTTTTTGTAGAGAATGTTTTTCCCTCTCCTTCCTTCCCTCCCTCCTTCCCTCCTTTCCTCCCTCCTTGCCCCCCTCCCTCCCTCCTTCTCTTCCTTCCTTCCTTCCTTGCTTGCTTGCTTCCTTCCTTCCTCCCTCCCTCCCTCCCTCCCTCCCTTCCTTCCTTCCTTCCTTCCTTCCTTCCTTCCTTCCTTCCTTCCTTCCTTCCTTCCTTCCTTCCTTCCTTCCTTCCTTCCTTCCTTCCACTGGTCCTTAGAGTTGCTCTCAGGGGCCTGGGTGCTGTCTCTGAGCTTTTGTTGCTCAAGGGTAGCACTCTACCACTCGAGCCACAGATCCACTACTAACTTTTGTTTTGTTTTTGGCAGTTAATTGGAGATAAGTCTCAGAGACTTTCCCACCCTGGCTGGCTTGGAATTGTGATCTTCAGATCTCAGGCTTTTAAATAGCTGAGATTAAAGGCTTGAGTCACCAGCACCTGGCAAGGATGTTTGTTTTTTTTCTTTTGGTCTGTATCCAATAGTATTTTCATGTTGCTGATTTATATAGCTCTGAGATATTTCAGGCAAAAAAAAACCAGAACTACCTGCATATTTTTTTTCCTTAGGCTGTATCTAGCTACTCTGCCTTCCCTCCACCTTAAATAGTCTGCTTGTGCTTGTTTTAGATGTCATGTCTAGAACTGTTACTATGCTTGGGGAGGAATGGGGAAAACTATGTCTATTTCCTCTTTCTGGAAGAAAGCTTTTGTATGTATTTTTTGTTGTCAGTCATGGGGCTTGAACTCGGGGCCTAGGGACTATCCCTGAGCTCTTTTGCTCAAGGCTAGTAATCTACTGCTTTGACCATTTTGAGCCACAGTGTTACTTCTGGTTTTGTAATGGTCAACTGGAGATAAAAGTCTCTCAAACTTTCCTGTCCAGGCTGGCTTTGAACCATGATCCTCAGATCTCAGCCCCTTGAGTAACTAGGATTATAGGCATGAGCTATCAGCACCTGGCTCTATACAGTTTTAACCCTGTAAACACTCATCACATGTATGACTGCTTGCCTTTTCCTAAATGAGGTACAGAAATCTCACATTATCACCTCCAACTTTGTCACTTTTACCTATATTGTGTTATTTAATTTGGGAGGAAATATGAGTGTTCTAACCCTTCCTAGGTTGTAATCAAGTTTACTAATCCCCGTGTTCTCACTGAAGTCTTTATTTTTGTTGTTGTTGTTGTTGGACATGGGGCTTGAACTCAGGGCCTGGGTGCTGTCCCTGAGCTCTTTTGCTCAAGGCTAGCACTCTACCACTTTGAGCCACAGTGCTAATTCCAAGTCTATTTTGATGACTAAAACTGTCTCTCTTCAATTATGATCACCTATCTATGTTTGTAACTGAACTCAAGGTTCTAGAAGCTGGGTATTTCCTCAGTCTCCCACACCACTTCCGCTTCCTGTGGTCTTCTTCAGTTAACCTTAGATAATTGTGAAAAACTAAGTCTTGCCTCCTCCTGACAAACCTTACAACTAAACAGCAGTCAAGTCCAAGAGAAGCCACATGAGTTAACGCACTGCAGCAAAACAAACATTGTGTCACACAGCTCCCAGCTTTGTTCTAGCCCACCCTCCAATTTATCTAGGCATAACTTTTAGACAATGAACTCATTACCTTTACACTATCTTCACAAGCTTAAGAGGAAGTCATCAATCAGTTGTGTCTAATTAATGAAGGGAATACCCTCACATGCCTGGATGATCTCCATGTCCTCATGGATGTAAGCCCTGTAAAATAAGGACCATGCCTTGTCTTGTGCTTTCATTGCCTTTTGTAAGATGTTTCCTCAACACACACCACAAAACACAGCAAAGGCATGACACACTCCTTAACACATTTACTTCCTGGTAATTTGTGTTACGTGGCATTATACCCTCTAGTGGAATAATTGAGTATAAAATAAATAAGATTATTTCAGAGATTGTGAACTCATGAGGAGAAAAATAACACAGGGAATGGTGATAAAAAGTTACACAGAAGGACAACTTTAGAAGAGTCAGAGTTGGCCTCTGACTTGATTCACAGACCTCCATATAGGGTTATATAAGATATAGGAAAAAGCATTTTTAATTAGAAGAGTCAGTTGGCCTCTCTGAACAGATGTAAATTAGGAGCTGGAAGCAGATGCTAAAAGATCTTTGGGAAGAGCTTTCAAGGAAAAGAGAAGAGCAAATGAAAGATTCAGGAACACAGATTTCCCTCAGAGTAGATGGTTACACTCGCAGGAGACATTATTCTGTGACAAGAAGCCTGTAATGCTATGACCTGAAGCCGGTCATAGCCCTGAAGCTGTAGCACAGTAAGGAGACCCTGTTCACATTGACATCACAATATCCAACATAGCTGTCACCCAACCCAGGTAGGAAACAAGCTCTATGCTAACCTACCTATAAAAGTCTTAATCCCAGCATCTTCTCACTGCTCTATAGACTTTCTCTTGCTCTATTGCCATCCTCTGCTGACTATCTTGAAACTTCCTTCAATCTTTGACACTGCTATTTCAGTGATTTTTCTAGTTACATCCACCACCATACCATAACATACTCACAAGCTTTGAGACACTTTCTAATGACTATAGAATATACACTCAAATCTTCCCTGATGAGTATTTGCCTTCTTCCAGGAGACAGAACATCATTATCCTATTAGCTAGGCACTAACATATCCCACACCCTATCTACCATTTGGCTAATTAATGACTCTTCTCTGAGAGACCTTGTTCTTTGAAAAAAATTCTTCCCATATTTCACATTTTTTTTTGTCAGTTGTGGGGCTGAACTCGGCCTGGGCACTGTCCATCAGCTCTTCAGCTCAAGGCAAGTGTTCCACCACTTAAGCCACAGAGCCACTTCCAGTTTTCTGGTGGTTTATTGGACATAAGAGTCTCACGGACTTTCCTGCCTGGACTGGCTTTGAACCTCGACCCTCAGATCTCAGCCTCCTGAGTAGCTAGAATTACAGGCGTGAGCCACCGATGCCCAACACATGATTTCTTCAGTACGTGTTGAAATCCTTTTCCTTGGTTGAGAGATGGACAGGTAGCATAAAGTTAAAATTTACATTATTCCAACACCAATTTTCTTCTCTGTAAGCAGAGAAAACTTTCAGTCTTTAGAAGAAGCATCCAATAAGTAACATTACTTAGTAGATAATGAACTTCTCCCTTGACAGAAATTAAAAAAACACTCTTTTGCTATTTTAATTTAGAATGTACAAAGACACAAGGCCTTGACTAAGCCTGTAAAAACATTTGAACCAATGTTTTTACAAGGTGTGTTCCATTTTCACATTATAATAACCATTTGTTAAGTAGGGAATTTTCCTCCTACTATCTTTTGTTTTTCACCTAGAATGCTTATTCCTTTTGTCTAACTGCAAGTTTATACCTTCTGATAAACATCTTCCTATTCCCACATGCCACTTCTGATAACTACCATTCTACTCTCTGCCTCCTTGAGTTCTGTTATTTCAGATACTACATATAAGAATATTCAGTGCTGGGGCTGGGAAGGTGGCTCAGTGGTAGAGCGCT
Source organism: Dipodomys merriami (assembly GCF_024711535.1). Classification (NCBI taxonomy): domain Eukaryota; kingdom Metazoa; phylum Chordata; class Mammalia; order Rodentia; family Heteromyidae; genus Dipodomys; species Dipodomys merriami. Next base: position 63,660,146 of record NW_027204492.1, read on the forward strand.
TGCCTTGCATGCATGAGGCCTTGGGTTCGGTTCCCCAGCACCACATAAGCAAAAAAAAAAAAAAAAAAAAAGAATATTCAGTGTTTGTTTTCCTGTGCCTGGCTTATTTCCTTAGCACAATGTCATCCAGGTTCATCCAAATTGTCACAAATGGCAGGATTAGGATTTCGTGTGTGTGTGTGTGTGTGTGTGTGTGTGTGTGTGTGTGTGTGTGTGTGTGTGTGTGTGTGTGTGTGTGTGTGTGTGTGTGTATACATGCATGCGTGCTAGTTCTGGGGCTGGAACTCAGGGGTTGAGTACTATCCCTGAGCTTTTGTGCCCCAACGCTAGTCCTCTACTACTTGACCACAGCTCTTCTTCCGGCCTTTTGTTGTTGAATGGGAGATAAGAGTCTCACGGACTTTCCTGCCTAGGCTGACTTGGGGTCGTGATCCTCAGAGAGTAGCTAGGATTACAGGTGTGAGCCACCAGTGTCCAGGTAAGGCTCATTTTTTATAAGCACTGATTTGACTCTATTCCTTGGCCCAAACAACCTACAAGCTAAATGTAGAATCCTGTGGGCTGATCATATAAGGAGTAATAGGTTCTAATATTTACCCACTTTTTTTTTGGTCATGGGGCCTGAACTCTGGGCCTAGGTGTTATCCCTCAGCTCTTCAGCTCAAGGCTAGCATGTTACCACTTGAGCCACAGTGCTACTTCCGGTTTTCTGGTGGTTTATTGGAGATAAGAGTCTCATGGACTTTCCTGCCTGGGCTGGCTTTAAACCGGGATCCTCAGATCTCAGCCTCCTAAGTAGTTAGGATTACAGGCATGAGCCACCGGTGTCCAGCTCCATCTTATTCTTGACATGAGGAATTTATACCTTTCTTAAGCTGAAATTTTTAGCACTCTCCCTATTTGTCATCGAAGGCTATATCTCTCACGAGGTTCCTGTCATTGACATTGTTTGACAATAGTTACATATATAGGGATTTTGAGATACCAAATGGCCAGGGTTACATCATATTTTCTCAAATGTACATTCTATAGATACATATGAATTGAAACGCACAAGCTGGGCACTCAAGAAACATCTACTTTTGTTTCATAGGAAAAAGTCTTAGAAATTACAGATGTGAAGAAATTTGTTCATGGACACACGGAATCCAGTAGACTTGTAAAATAGCCATCTCTATCCTGTATGTATGGTCTTCATTATACCAGAGACTGGAGATTCCAACAATATGGAGAAAGGGAAAAACCACCTTTTATTGATATTTTGCCCTGCAACCTTGGTCTCTCATGGAAATAAGGGGAGATGGAGAGAAGACAACCCTTTCCTACTGCTTTTGGCAACCATTGCTTTAGTCATTATACATGAATTTCCAGGCAACCAGTTTCTCCTCAACCCATCTGATTCTTCCTTGTTTTCTCAATGTTTTTCCAAACAGGAAGTTAAATCACTTAGTACTGTATCACAAAATATTATTTTTGAGAAACTTCCCATATGCTAATGAATACAGTAAATACTAATTTTTTTGAAAAATATCTCCATTAGTACCCTCTACACATACACACTTACACACTTACACACACACACACACACACACACACACACACACACACACCAGACATTCTAACATTTCTGGCATCTAGCTAATAATTTTAAATGAATTTCTTCACTAAAAAGATTTAAAATAATCTTTCTACATTTTTATTATCTCTCAGTGGTTGTACAAAGGAGTTATAATTTATGAATACAATACATCTTGATTGATGCTACCCCTTTCATCATACTAGAAAGATTCAGTATTTCAAAATTCAAATAGTACACAATGCTAATAACCTGTATATCAACTAAATCCCTTTCAATGTGATCTTTACTATTATTTGCTTCAAAGTGTTCTACACCATCTCCCCCACTCTTGAAAAGTGTTATACAATTCATTATTCAAAATTCTTTAACTTTGCAGAATTTCTATTTCTCTGACCATTGAATATACCAAATCACAGTGCCAAAAACATTGTTTCTTACCTTTCTTAGCCTATTTAATACCTGTTCCTGTTTGAAGTTTCAGATTAGTTTCAGCTACTTTCTTCCAGAAGCCTATAGTAAAACACAAATTCTGATCAGCTGCCCCTCTTCTGAGTTTCCAGTAAACTCAGGGCAATCTTACTACTTTTTATTTTATAACCCAGAACATGTTGCATTGTAGTTTCTAATTTACTGTAGTTCCTAAAAGGGCATACATTCTCTGAAAGCAAAAACTCTAGCCAGTTTTCAATGCCTAACACAGTGCCTATATGGGTAGATAGACTCTTACAGAGAATAAATGAGTGGACAAACAGATTGATAATAATACATATATAACACATCAGTGGATCATAGTGTATCTCCACACACTCTTTACTCCAAACATTGGTAGATTTACCCAAAGCAGACCCTTTCCAGATTAATGACTTCACATTTTGTCTGCATGCTGTCCATAATTCATGAGGTTATCTCTCCCACCCTTTCTCACAAGCATTGACTGGGACTTTTCTCTCAGTAGGTATGCCATCTCTTTACTATCCACATTCATATAGCATAGAACTGCAGTATCAAGGGCCAGGGAACCTGTCATAAGGAGAGGAGGGCAGATGATGAACCAGGAGCAATTGTGACTCTTTTTTATTGCTGGTACTGCGGTTTAAACTCAAGGCCTCCTGCTTGTTTTGGTTGCTTGCCTGCTCAGCTGGCACTCTATCACTTGAGCCACTTCTCTAGCCTGGCTTTTTGCTGGTTATGTTGGAGATAGAATCTCATGGACTTCCCTTCCCAGGCTGTCTTCAAATCCTGATTCTCTGGATCTCAGATTTCTCAGTAGCTAGGATTAGAGATGTGAGCCATTGGCACCCAGCACAATTGTAGATTATTGAAGCTTGAATACTAATAAAGCAGCAAACTTTAGTATATCTTTGAGATTGTATATTATCTTCTGAGACCTTATCTTATGAATTCTAATCCATCCCAAGTTGGGCTGGGTGAGAATTTATGTTAGAGGCTGGGTGCCAATAGTAGCTCATGACTGTAATCCTAGCTACTCAGGCTGAGATATGAGGGTTGAGGTTCAAAACCAGCCTGGGAGGGGCTGGGAAGGTGGCTCAGTGGTAGAGCGCTTGCCTTGCATGCCTGAGGCCCTGGGTTCGATTCCTCAGCACCACATAAGCAAAAAGAAAAAAGCCAGAAGTGGTGCTGTGGCTCAAGTGGTAGAGCGCTAGCCTTGAGCTGAAGAGCTGAGGGACAGCGCCCAGGCCCAGAGTTCAGGCCCCACAACCGAATGCCCTCCCCCCCCCCAAAAAAAACCAGCCTGGGTAGAAAATTCCATGAGATTATTATCTCCAATTAACCACAAAAAAGCTGGAAGTGGATCTGTGGCTCAAGTGGTAGAGCACCAGCCTTGAGCAAAAAAACCCCTGAGGAACAAAACCCAGACCCTGAGTTCAAGCGCCAGTACTGGAACACATAAATAATTAGAGTATGCTGTGGTTTCAGGTTAAGAGCTGAAGAAGGCAGAAAGTTCCAAAAACAGTTATTTGTGGAATGAGTAGATATGCACAAGGATGGGCATGACAAGTTGGCTGACCTTTCCATAATAGGCAAATGAGAAAAACTGAAAAGAGATGTCCAGAGAGTCTCCCCAGATCACACACATCATAATAGAACCAGGGTACCATGGTACTGATTTATTTTATCAGAAGGCTTTATTTACTTATTTCCTTATTGTTGGTTGTGGCCCTTGAATTTAGGGCCTAGGCGCTGTCCCTGAGCTTTTTTTGCCCAAGGCTAGCTCTCTACCACTTTGAGCCAGAGCTCCACTTCCAGTTTTCAGGTAGTTAATTTGAGATGAGTCTTGCAGACTTTCCTGACTGAGCATGCCACCAGCACCTGGGCAGGTTACCAGTGCCCCTGCAGTCTTGATTTACTTTATGTTGCTTCTGCATATGAAAATGTCCAGTGACCTATGGGTCAGTGTGTGGTTTATACAAGCAAAAAGCCATCATACAAATCTTATTAGAGAATATAGAAAATTTGCTAAAAACGAAGCCAGCCAGGCAGAAATGTTCCCAACTTCTCTTTATTTTCTTAGAAACATTTGGAGAATCAATAACCACAAACCCTCGGTTAATGTATATGGGCCAGGAAAGATGGAAAAGAGAATAACATATTGACCCTTCTCACAACACTGCACTAGGTAGACTTTAAAGAACATACCAATCAGGCTTGGAGCATAAAGGAGGAGAAAAGGGGATCTCATAGGATGACAAATTGCAGCACACTCTTCTGACTCTCAGCATGTTTGCAATTAAGAAAACCCACAACCTGGGCATTTTATAGAATTGTTTTCCTAGTTATAATAAACAGGGATCAGAAAATGAATCAGAAGAACATTTTATTCACACACAGTAAGACCAAAGGAGGATATTCTTAGGAGAGGAACACAAAGACTCAATGCCTATGTGCATCTGATCATCTAAAATAATAAATGAAACTACACTGTTGGTGGGAATGTAAACTTTGTCAATCTCTCTGGAAAGCAGTATGAAGGTTCCTGAAAAGACTAAACATAGAGCTTCCCTATGACCCAGCAATTCCCCTCCTGGGCATTTATCCAGTTGGCCACAAATGAGGCCACACTAAAGCCACCAGTACAGCCATGTTCACTCAAAATTGTTTAACATAGCCAAGATATGGCATCAACCTGGATGCCCCTCAGTGGATGAATGGGTCAAGAAAACGTGGTATATATACAAAGGTGCAATTCTATGCTTTCTTCAGAAAGAATGATATTGTACCATTCATAAGGAAACAGAAAGTAAGCCAGACTCAAAGAAACATAGGTTGCATGGTTTCCCTCATGTGGATAATTAGAATGTACCTATAAATCTACAAGTAAACACACTGGCAGTTAATAGACCAAAAAATACAGTGGGACATGATAAATTATACAGGATACTAGACATACAGTGAAACCAAAGGAAGTTATTCTTAGGAAAGGATCACAAGGGCTCAATGATATTTTTGAAAAGAATTCCAAGAAATGGAAACAAGAGGTTTTTTGTTATTGTGATTTTTGTTTCTGCTTTTGTCTTTCTCCATTGTCTCTGTTTTTTTTTTAAATTTCTGTACCTTTTGTCTTGTATGTAAGTTTATCTGTTTTGGGGAGGGAGCATAGAAATGGTGGGACAGGGGCTGGGAAGGTGGCTCAGTGGTAGAGCGCTTGCCTTACATGCATGCGGCCCTGGGTTCGATTCCTCAGCACCATATAAGCAAAAAGAAAAAAGCTGGAAGTGGCGCTGTGGCTCAAGTGGTAGAGCGCTAGCCTTGAGCTGAAGAGTTGAGGGACAGCGCCCAGGCCCAGAGTTCAGGCTCCACGGCCACCCCCCAAAAAAAGAAAGAAAGAAATGGTGGGACAAAGGGTGAAACAAATGCAGCAGTGATACTAGTCACTATGTTAAAAATGAACTATACAACTTGTGGGTGGGAATGTGAGGAAAAAACTAGGAGAGAGGGAGGGAAGGGGTGACATTGTCCAAAAAGAAATGTACTCTTTGCCTGACTTATGTAATTGTTACCCCTCTGCATATCAATTTATAATAACAACTTTAACATATTTTACAAAAGTACATCAACCTTTTTGATATGCATCATCATATATGGTCCTGTGATCCATGGAAGGGAAAGGGAATCACAGAAACAGCAGGACAAAGGATGAATTAATACAACAATGATAGTCTCTAGGCACTATGTTAGAAATGAACTATACAACTTGGGGGGGTGGGGAGTAGGAAAGGGTAAGTGAGGGAAAATGAGGGAGGGGTAACAGTGTTTAAAAAGAAATATACTCATTACCTTACTTATAACTGTAGCTGCCTTGTTCATCACCTTTTTACAATAAAGTTTTTTTTTTTTAAAAGATCATCAACCTTTAGACCCATTACAGAACTCTCATGTTCATATCCCTGGATTCTAGTCCTTGGATCTTAGCCAATGGTGGGTATAAGAAAGCCAAATTTGAATGCTCCTGGAATAATGGGCTGGATGACGGGCTAATGTCTAGAGAAAGTACAGAAAAAAATCAGGTACCTGCCTTAGAAGTGCATCCATTCTAGGCTGCAGAGCTAGAAAGTCACTCATGGATGACTACAGTGAACAGAAGTGGGGGAAGTAGGGAAAGAAATTTATCCTGACTCTGGTTTAGCAGTCACCCCAGGAAAGTTCTTCTTTCCTTACCTTTAATTTTAGAGGATTCATAGATATTTGAAATATTTGCTATTCAAGCTTGAAAAATGGAGACATAATACAGTTGCAGAGTAAAACACCTAGTAAAATGATCTTTGTTTGACACACTCCATGGCATCTAATATAAAGAGACTCTTCTAAGGCATCTCCACTTTTGATTCTGGGCACTATAGACCTCCTTCATTCACATCGTCATTGGCTTTCTCCATTCCTGCTGTGAAGAGCAGAAGTTGAACAGCATGACAACATGGAAACTGTAGCCAGAATTCCTGGAGGAAGTTTTTGTAATAGTTCTCAAGGAATTTTTTAATCGGCCTTTATCACTACATACCCTAATTCTCTTTCCCTTAGCCCAATCTCTGCAGCTCTGGAATATACTCTTTCCATGACTCACTGAGGTTGGATGATGGCCATCATACTTACCTCATCATATAGAATTATATACTTTTGGTCTCTAGAAGTTCATTCATCTATATATCCTCCTGATTCATAGAGTCCCTATTCCTGATTCCCTAATCATGTCTTAGATGGCTGGGACAGCATGCAAAATGACTGACACATTAACAGTCTTCCTGTACCCCTAATTCATCAGCATTCATCTGTCTAGTTAATAAATATGAACTCTATTTCATTCCACAATCCCAAATTTCACTCATTCATTTAAGAAATGTATTTAGTGACAATATATTCAATGTGTACCATGAACCAGGCAATATTCTGGGCTTATGAGAAAATATTATTTGTTCAAATTTTCTTTTCATATATACCTAAACCTTCCTTGATTAAACAGACAAAAACCACCAAAGTCTGATTCTTCTTGTTGTCTAGCCCATCTCAACATCATCCATTCCAGCTACAGACGACTCTGAAGCTTCAGTTTCCATGTTTAATAGTGCCTACAGAAGCTCTATAGGAAAGTTTATGTTGAAGGAGCAGAGAAAGATGATGGCTAAGAAATATCCTCCGGAGGAGGTAACAATGCTTGATAGGAAATGCACTCATTACCTTGCTCATGTAACTGTAACCCCTCTGTACGGTATTTTTACAATGAAAAACATATTAAAAAAAAAAGAAATATCCTCCAGTAACCTCTCTACCCTGACACACAGGCCAAATTGAACAGTTATTCTCATTCCAAACTACCCCCAGGAGAGCAAAGTAAAGCAGGATTAGTAGGATACTAGATTTGTTCACACCAGTATCACCATAAACACATAAGTGAGCTCTGCTTGGTACTGAATGAGCTGGGATGTGGAACTGGCAGCAGAGCTGTAGCCAGAAAGGACATAGCAAGAGCAGCACAGCAAGAACAGATGTGTAATGCTACAGCTGGATCCCTGGGTCAGACTAGCTATCTCTGATGCAGGGACCTTCTAAGCAACTAGCATTCAAGAACCATGAAGTATGCTGCAGGAACTTCCATGAGTGAAAAGATAAGGCCCTGATGGGCAGCACAGCTCTACCACTAGAGATTTCCAAGATTGAAAAGTGGATCTTGGAAATCTTGGGGTGCACCTAAGCTATATGATCACAGGGCCTAGCACTTCATCACTGACATCACTGACGTCACTAACGTCACTGGCATGGGGACTGTGCAGGTCTAGAGAATAGCCTGTGAGTTGGCAAGGACTTGAGCTACATGGAGGCTGCCACAGGTCAAGTGGGGACAGATAGAAACTGGAATCTTGTAGGTCAGAAGCTGGCATTGGAACCTGCAGCATTTTAAGTGTATCTCTCCATATTGGGGCTCAGGCTCACAGTATAACAAGTGCTGGGCAGCCACTCTGCCATTGAGCTAAATCTCCAAATGAGTTACTCTCTTAACTAGGGATACACTTCAACATGATATATGGCAAGCTTATAGGCAATATTGTACTAAATGGAGAAAACTGGAAATCATTTCTTCTACAGTCAGGGGAAAAAATGAGTTATCCCTTCTCTGTATTCTTATTCAATATGGCACTTGAATTTCCAGCCAGAGAAATTAGGCAGGTGAAAAAAATAAAATAGGTTCAAATAGGAAAGGAATAAGTCAAATTATTCCTATTTGCAGATGATATGATACTATACTTAAAAAATCTGGCCAGGAGCTAGTGGTTTATACCTGTAATCCTAGTGACTCAGGAGGTTAAGATCTGAGGATCATGCTTCAAAGCCAGTCATGGCAGGAAAGTCTGTGAGACTCTTATCTCCAATTAACCACCAGAAAACTGGAAGTGGAGCTGTGGCTCAAAGTAGTAAAGCACTAGTCTTAAACACAAAAGCTCAGTGCCCTGACCCTGACAACCAACAAAAAATGTTTTTGAATTACTACTGAAAACTCCTAGATTTGATAGGCACTTTTGGAAAAACAGGATACAAAACAGGAGGATACAAAATCATCACACAAATGCTAGAAATTTTTCTATATACCAACAATAAATGGGTTGAGAAGAAATCAAGAAAACATCCCATTCACAAAAAAACAACCTAGGAATAAACTAATGAACTGAAAGACTTCTTCATTGGAAACTATAAAATACTGAAGGAAGAAATTAAAGACAACTAGGAGATAGACTTCTCATATTCATGAATTAAGAGAATTAATATTGTAAAAATGGCTATACATTGAAAGTAATGTATGGCTTCATTGAAATCCCCATCAAAATGCTAGTATCACTCTTCATAGTAATTTTAAAAATTCTAAAATTCATATGGAGACATAAAAGACCCCAAATACCAATGCAATCCTGAACAAAATGAACAGGATATTGGACTTCAAAATCATACGATAGAGTCATAATAGTTAAAAAATAGCAAAGTACTGGCAGAAAACAGACACAGAGACTAATGGAATAGAGGACCTACAAATAAATCTATACAGTTGAAGCCATCTGATTTTGACAAGGGAACCAAAACTAGACGTAGAAAAGCCATCCACTTCAAAAAATTAATGTTGGGGGCTGGGAAGGTGGCTCAGTGGTAGAGCGCTTGCCTTGCATGCATGAGGCCCTGGGATAGATTCCTCAGCACCACATAAGCAAAAAGAAAAAAGCTGGAAGTGGCGCTGTGGCTCAAGTGGTAGAGCACTAGCCTTGAGCTGAAGAGCTGAGGGACAGCGCCCAGGCCCAGAGTTCAGGCCCCATGATCGGACCCCCCCCCAAAAAAAAATTAATGTTGGTTAAACAGGATACTCACATGAAAAAGACTAAAACTAGATCCTCATCATTAACTCTGTATAAAAATCAATTCAAAATGGATCAAAAATCTTAATGTAAGACCTGAAACTGTCAAAGTACTACAGGAAAACATAGGAGAAAATATTTGGTGATAGGAAATGATTTTCTGAAGATGACTCCAAATTGCTCAGACAATGAGGACAATAATTGACAAATCAAATAATGGGATTACATCAAATTAAAATGTGTTTATGTGCCTGTGGCTAATGCCTGTAATTGTAGCTACTCAGGAGGCTGAGATCTGAGGATCGTGGATCAGAGCCAGCCCGGACAGGAAAGATGGTGAGACTCCTATCTCCAATAAACCACCAGAAAACCGGAAGTGGCGCTGTAGCTCAAGTGATAGAGCGCTTGCCTTGAACTGAAGAGCTGAGGGACAGCGCCCAGGCCCAGAGTTCAAGCCCCACGACCGACAAAAAAAAAAAAAAAGTATCAATATATCAAAAGAGACAATTCCCAGAGATGACTTTGAGGTGACTCAAAGAATGGGAGAAAATCTTCCCCAACTATTCATCAAACCAAGGATATACAAAGAGCTCAAATAATTAAACACTGAAAAAAAAAAACAAATAATCCAATTAATAGCTGGGCAAATAAACTGAAAAGACAGTTCTCAAAAGAAACACAAAAGAGGCAATAAATTAATGAAGAAATGTTCAATATCTTTAGCTATAAAGGAAATGTAAATTAAAATAGTGCAGAGATTCCATTTTACCCCTTCAGCATGGCTATCATTAAGAAAACAAACAAGAAATACTGTGGAGGGTTAAGGGAAAAGGAACTTTTTAATATACTGTTGGTAGGAATATAAATTAGTATAGTCACTATGAAAGTAAGAATGGAGGTTCCTCAAAAACTAAAACTAGAACTACCTATGGCTCTGTTTACCAACTCTGGTATATGTCCAAGAGTACAAGCCAGCACACAATAGAGGTACCTGCACATCCATGTTTATTGCAGCACTGTTCACCATAGCCAAGCTATGGGATAGGTTTAGGTGCCCAGCAACGGATAAATGGATAAAGGAAATGTGGTACATACACACAATAGAATGTTTTTCAGCCATAAAGAAACATAAAATTATGTCATTTGCAAGAAAATGGATGCAACCATAGATCATGTTGAGCAAGGTAAGCCAAGCTGAAAAAGTCAAATCTCACATTTTCACTCATCTGTGAAATCTTGACCAAATATGATTATGATGATGGTGATTATGATGATGATGATGGTGGTGGTTGTGGCGTGGTGGTGGTGATGATGATGATGCACATAAAGAGGAACTGTCTGGTAGGAACCAGCATAAGGGTGGGGAAGAATGAAGAGCATATGATCAAAGTACATTATGTATATGTATAGTGATAATATAAGCCCACTAAACAGTGTTCAAAAAGGGAGGAAAATGAGAGGAGTTAAAATATAATATAGGAGGTGAATTTGATCCAAGCACTTCATACACGTGTATGGAATATCACAACAAAAACCCTTTCGTGCAATTAATTTATGCTAATAAAAAGTATTAGCTACTCAGAAGACTGAGATCTGAGGATCACGATTTGAAGCCAGCCCCAGCAGAAAAAGTCCCCATGAGACTCTTATCTCCAATAAACCACTCAAAAACCAGAAGTGGTACTGTGGCTGAAAATGGTAGAGCACTAGCCTTGAGCACAAAGAGGCCCGGGGACAGTGCCCAGGCACTGAATTCAAGCCCCACAACCACCACCACCAACAACAAAAAGAGCATTAGTATGCTATACGAATTAATTCAATTGTATTATAACTGATAGGTACTGAATTAGTAACTTGAATTTAAACACAAAAGTTTATGCAATCAGTATAAAAATTTACATACCTGAAATAATTGAAAAATGCTAGCTACACATTTGAAACAGTTCATCATTGTTTGTAGACCTGTCAAACTTTTCTACCACTTTACTTCCTAGTCTTTTTGCTTGCCCCAAAGCAGTCAAAATAATACAGATATTCTTTTTTTTTTTTTTTTTTGCTGGTCCTGGGGCTTGAACTCAGAGATGGGGTGCAGCTGTCCCTGAGCTTCTTCTTTGTGCTCAAGGCTAGTGCTTTACCATTTGAACCACAGTACTACTTCTGGCTTTTTCTGAGTAGTTTATTGGAGATGAGAGTCTCAGAGACTTTCCTGCCCAGGCTGGCTTCCAATGGTGATCCTCATATCTCACTCTCCTGAGTAGCTAGGATTACAGGCATGAGCCACCAGCGCCTAGCTCAGGAATTCATTTTAAATAAGGAAAAAATATCTATCTGTTCCCCTAGCATTTTTCTGTACTGGCACATCTTTAGGTACCACTCACTGTTCTGAGACCTTTAAAGTTACTCATTTAAATCATAACCAATAACTATTTCATCTCCATTTTACATAGGATGAATCTGAGCCTCCAGGAAGTTAAGTAACAGTCCCAAGATATAATAGTTCCTAGGTGGGGCAGCTTTGAACTAAACCCAGCAAATCCAACTCCAAAGCTTTTTTCCCTAATGACTCAAGATTCAGGTTCAAACATGTAACCTAATCAATAATGTTTAGTTCTCTCTTACCTAAAGACCTCCATAGATGCCTCCTCTATCATTGAATATTCTCAACTTCTCAGTTCTTTCTTTCTCTTCTTTCTCCCTCTTTTCTCCTTCTCTCTCTGTTTGTATAAATCTCTCCCTCTCTCACCCACCTTCTCCTTTACTGTGAACTCATAAGGATAGCTTTGTATTTTCCATAGAAACACTAGATATCACAAAAGATGTACTCATGCATTCAAAAGAATCTCAGGTGCATTTCAGGTATCCCAGAGCTCATCTAGCTCCACTCCTTTACTTAATAAAGATGAGACAACTGTAGGTCAGATATATTAAGCAATGTTCTCCCAAGCCATTCAAATACTTAATTAAAAAAATCCTTGTCTAGAAGAAACCTTTGATAAACTATTGCTCTAGATTTTTTTCCTAGTCTGCATGTGGTTCTAGATTCCACTAATGAATTTAACAGTTTCAACATAGTAGACAATAGTACTGTACACTTACAAATTTGCAAAAGGAGAGACATTATGTTATGTTTTTACTGGAATAAAAGAAATAGAGTAAAACAAAATGGTCCAGTAATGATGGTGTTTCTGGACCGAGAGTACTTGGATATAGGAAAGACAGAGAAAAAAGAAGGGAATAAAGAAAAGGAAATATTTAATGTACTTAAAATGTACTATGTGATTTTTTTGTTTCTTTTCTATGTTCTTCCCCCATGGTATAAACCCTGTTTTCACTGTATTTGATTTCGGTGCATTGCATCTTGAATATATACACTTTTCTAATTTGGGGAGGGGAAGGGAAAAAACAAAATGCTTAAATAAGGGATACAGGTTGACCCATTGTAACAATGAGGTGTCCAAGACACTATGTTGAAAACCAACTTTACAACTTGTGGGGGGAATGGAGGGAGGAGGTGAGATGTGGGAAGGAAGGAATGGTAGGGGAAAAACAAAGGAGGAGGTAACAATGCTCAATAGGAAATGTACTCATTACCTTACTCATGTAACTGTAACCCCTCTGTACAGTATTTTTACAATAAATAACGTATTTTTTTAAAAAAAGAAAAGAAAAAAGGGAGGATAATCTCATTTGCTACCAGTAACCTATGGCCTAGAATTGTGACCTTTTTAGGAAATTTTCAAGCCGAGACAAAAGTCAGCAGCCTTTTGGGTAACATGGGCATCATATTTATACATGATCATATTTAATCTACAAGAACTAGTAACTGGATTACAACTAGTCATAATTTAATTGTTCTAAGCCAAAAGAATTGGAGACTGGGAGCAAACTAAAGGTCACAAAGAAAGGAAAACAGCAGTGTGATCTTTGTGATTAGTCTATGCTACTTCAGCCTTCATTGGGAAATGTTGTGGTCTATCAGAGTGCAATGCTCCTATGGAGACGCCAGGGGCAATATTGTATAACAAATACAGGCCCAGGAAGCCCAGCCCTAGAGAAAAAAAATTCTTTTTATAATAAGGAATTCAATGGTCTTTTCGAACATACATTAAGAAGCAAGGAGGGTATTTTTCCTTCCACATTTATTTTACATGGTTTTCATCTCTTTGGCCTTTCAGTTGTTCAAAATGGAGGCCCTCCCTCCCCAACACACACATATACACACACACATACACACAGACACACATGCATATACACACACACACACACAGACACATATCAGCCAAATCCTGGAGAACTATCTCTACTGGCATTTTAAAAGATGATCCTATTTATTTAGTTACACTAAGTCCTATTTTCTACCTTATTTTTTATAACTTCCTCTAGATTCATCCTTTAAGTGCTTTTAAATGTCCTTATACAATCTGTTAGCCTTTTCTTGCACATAAGAATCCATCTTAACCATCAAGGGTTGATAAAGTTTTCTATAAAAGGCTAGACAGTTGGGCACTGATGGCTCATGCCTGTAATCCTAGCTACTCAGGAGGCTGAGATCTGAGGATCATGGTTTTTGAACCAGCCCAGGCAGGAAAGACTATGAGATTCTTATCTCCAATTAACCTCTAGGAAACTGGATGTGGGGCTGTGACTCAAAGTGGTAGAGTGGTAACCTTGAGCAAAAGAGCTCAGGGCTAACACCCCAGCCCTGAGTTCAAGCCCCATGACTGACAAAAAAATCTAGACAGCAGATATCTCAGGTTCTGTGGGCCAGATGGTCTCTATCACAGATCTTTATTGCAACTATTGGATTGTTGCCATTGACAATCTGTAAAGGATGGGCATAGTGGTGTTCCCATAAATCTTATTTACAAACATTGGTAACAAGATAGATTGGATCAGGTGCTTGTAGTCCTCCACTCATTATGGACATGTTCCTTCTTTCTGGATTCCTAATTATCTGCCTAGGGCTCAAACTTTCACTACACACCTGTGCACTAACTCAGAAGGAAAATCTGCTCAGTTTATCCCAGCCGTGGATCAGCCCTACTCACTTTCTGACTGTGAAATATATAACCATAGAGTTCCCTATTCAGCTAAACTAGGAAGAAGACTCACCAAAAGATTCATCTTGCAATGGGAATTGTAAGGAATCTTTGCAGTGGGTTGAGGAGAGATTTCTGTCTGTGAGGAAACTAATCATGGATGAAATGGGAGAACTTCATTAGAAGCAAAGTAGAGGGGGAAGAAGTGGGGAGTCACAACAGCACCAGCAGCAGGTAACACTGAAAGGAGAAATAATTGAAGGAAACTAATCAAGGTAGAAAAAACTAGTAGGAGTTGGCCTATTACATCACTTACTTTCAAGGATCTTTGGCCTCTTAATGAGGTAGCATAGCAAAGACCTTCTCAAGTCTGAGCCATGAAGTGAGCTTATCTAAGTTTTCTATTTGCAGTTATTTTTTTCCTTTGTGCTGGCACTGGGGCTTGAACTCAGGGCCTGGAGCTCCTGCTCAACCTTTGTATTCACAGCTACTGCTCTACCACTTGAGCAATACCTTCACTTCCATGCTTAAGTTTTTAACATTTGTCCAATCACTTACTTTCTGCATGAATATCCCTAAGTTTCTGCATTTCCAAACAGGAAGTGAGGGCTAGGGGTAGTATAGCTCAAGTGGTAAGTGCCTACCCAGCAAGAATGAGGCCCTGAATTTAAACCCCAAAACTGCTAATAAGAAAAAGAGTACAGAATCAAAACAGGAAATTATCATAATAAAATCTCAGAGAGTTTCTGCTATGATTGTGCCATGTACTCAGGAGGCCTACCACATGGAAAGCAGTCAAGAGGGTCAACTATTATTACTATGGGAATCTGGGAACAGAGCCAACATGAACAGACTGTCAGGTGTCTATAAGTCTGCAGACTTTGGCATGATGAGCTTTATTTCAGAGCTTGCATTCCAGAACTTCCACTCTGACACAGATATAGTTTACCAAATATACTCAAAGACCTCCAGTGTTACAACTTCCATAACATAGGAAGGAAGGTTCCTTTCAAATAAAGAATGAGGAAGAAAGCTTTTTCTTCTGCCAATTAAATCTGCGGTGATTTCCTGCAAATTTCATTATCATGTCTAACAAATGTAGCCCCCCATCAACTTTTTGGTTCTTGATCTCCTTGTTGCTCTTTTAGCTGCCTGTTATCTTTTTTCTGAGAAAATCTGATTTCCTTTTAACCCCCTTTTCTATCCTCCATGTTTCCTCTTTTGAGTATTCAAGATCCATTACATTCTGGCTATTTTCTGCTATTATTTACTGGGGTTTGCTTGCTTGGCTTGCTCGCTTAACTAATATTCTATCATTTAAGTCATGACTCCAGCCCCGCTTTTTGCTAGTTCTTTTGGAGATAGTGCCTATGGACTTTTCTATCTGAGCTGGCTTCCAGATCTCAGTCTCCTGGGTACATAGGATTGGCAGGGGTAAGCCACCGATGCTGGCTCCCTCCTGTGTGTGTGTGTGTGTGTGTGTGTGTGTGTGTGTGTGTGTGTGTGTGTGTGTGTGTGTGTGTGTGTGTGTGTGTGTGTGTGTGTATGTGTTTGTCTGTATGTATGTGCACCAGTCCTGGGTCTTGAACTCAGGGCCTGGGTACTGTCCATGAGCTTTTTTGCTCAAGGCTAGTGCTCTACCACTTGTGCCACAGCTTCACATCCAGCTTTTTGTTGGTTAATGGGAGATAAAATCTCACAGACTTTCTTGCCCAGGCTGGCTTTGAACCGTGATCCTTAGATCTTAGCCTCCTGAGTAACTACAATTATAGGCCTGAGCCTTTATTTTATTTTATTTTATTTTTTGGTCCGGTCGTGGGGCCTGAACTCTGGGCCTGGGCGCTGTCCCTCAGCTCTTCAGCTCAAGGCTAGTGCTCTACCACTTGAGCCACAGCGCCACTTCCGGCTTTTTTCTTTTTGCTTATGTGGTGCTGAGGAATCGAACCCAGAGCCTTGAGCATGCAAGGCAAGCGCTCTACCACTGAGCCACCTTCCCAGCCCAGGCCTGAGCCTTTAGCACCAGGCTCCTTCTACTATTTTCAAGCTAATTAGGTTCTTGTTTTACTAACTTCATAGTAAATTTTTCTTTGATGTTATGGAGGTTTGGACTCAGGGCCTTATGTTGGCCAGACAAATGCTGTTTGGCTAGTATGCTTTTCAGACAGTACTGCCGTTTGGACTCAGGGCTTTGTAGTTGCTAGACAGACACTCTGCTGCTTAGCCATGCCTCCAGCCCCATTTCTCACTGGTTATTTTTGAGGTAGGGCCTTTCTTCCTGAGTGTGCATCTGGGCCACAATCTATCATGTTTAGGCTTCTTGTCATTGCTAGGATGACAAGTGCATCCCTTTGTGTCCAGCTTCTCCCTGTTGAGTTGGAGTCATACAGCTTTTCCTTCCTAGGCAGGCCTGGAACTGTGACCTTCTCAGTCTCAGCCTTCCCCTTAGCTTAATGGGATAGGTGTGTGCTAATATGCCCAACTATGGTTTGAAAAGTGGGTCTCACAAACTTTTCTGCCTTGGTTGGCCACAAACCATGATCTTCCCATTCTCAGGAGCCACTGGCATCCAGCTGATTCGTATTTTACACTGAATTTATTTAAATTCTTTTTGAAAAAATATTAAAAGTACAGCGAAGTAGTATTTTTGGCATAATGTGAATTTTTACACAGGTTCTTATAATTACCACCACAATCATCATAAAGGATAGTTCCATCATCAATGTTACAGCATTCACATGCTATTACACTATTATTATGAGAACTTCTGGGATCCACTGATGTGGGTTTTTTGACAACTTAATGCTATCTTAAAAAAATTTAGGTCTGATGCCAGTGGCTCATGCCTGTAATCCTAGCTACTCAGAAGGCTAGATCTGAGGATTGCAGTTAGAAGCCAGCCCGGGCAGGAAAGTCTGTGAGACTCTTATCTCCAATTAGCCACCAGAAAACTGGAAGTGGGGCTGAGGCTCAAAGTGGTAGAACACTAGCCTTGAGCAAAATAGCTCAAGGACAGTGCCCAGGCCCTGTGTTAAAGCCCCATGACTGACAAATAAAAATTATTGTTATTATAAAGGTGATGAACAGGGGTTACAGTTACACAAGTCAAGTAAAGAGTACATTTCATTTTGGCCAACGTCACCCTTCCCTTGCTCTCTCCCAGTTAATGCTGTCTTAAAAAAAAAAAAAAAAAAAAAACAACCTAAGTAGACTAGTACTGTACCCAATGTTTGAGGCTGTTTTCTTTGTATTCGGCATAATGCCTTTGAGAATCGTCTGTTTTTTGTTTTAACAATAGTTCATTCCTATTTGTTGCTGAATAGTACTCATGGTACAAATATAGTGAATTTTGTTTAGCCACTCACCTGTTGAAGGGCATCTGAATTCTTTTTATTTTAAGCCAGTATGATTAAAAACATGATAAACATTCATGTATAATTTCTTGTGTGGATATAGTTTTTTTTTCATTCATCTTGGATAAATGCCCAAGAATTCAACTGCTGGGTCATATGGTATCTTAGTCCCTTTTTTGCTGCTATAACAGAATACCACAGAGTTGATCATTTATAATGAACAAAAATGTATTTGGCTCATGGTTCTGGAGGCTATTTCAAAAGCATGGCACCAACATCTGGTGAGGGCCTTTTTGCTGTAGCATAACACACTGGAAGAGTAAGCAAGCATGTGCAAGACACAGAGGGAGAATTCAGGCTGAATTCATCCTTTTCTTCCCAAGAACCCACTCCCTCAGTAGCTAACCTATTCCCTTGATAATGACATTAATCTATTCAGTAGGGCAGAGTATCATGGCCTAATCACCTTTCAACACTGTTAGAATGGTAATTATATTTCAACATGAGTTTTAGAAGGATATTCAAACTACAGCATATGATAATTGCATGTTTTGTTTTTAAAGAAACTTCTAAACTGTCAAGAAGAAGGCAGCTGATGGCAGTCAAAGGCCAGCCAAAAAATAATAATAATAAGGTAAGTTCACTCCCAGAGGGAGAATAATGAGAATGCCAGACAAGGTCCTGACAGTGGCACCGATGAGAATGTAGGAAAACAAAAGCTTTCGAGCTTTTTCTTAGGCAAATTTATAGTCCAGGAAACAGTGGTGGGATTCCTTCACTGCACTGTCTAAGAAATGACGAGCAAGGCAGGAAATCTTGCTGTCACAAAATGTGTCATTCCACCTTGCTTTATTAGCATTTTAGGTGGCTAGATACATGGCATCAAATGGATATTAGTTCCTCACTTTGAAATGCTGGGGCCATAACTAAAAAAAAAGTAATAAAGTTTTAAAAGCAAAGATTTCCAAATTCATGAGAATGGGCTTGCAGGATACTTTGCCTACTTCTTTTCTCTCAGAACAGGCAGAGCTCAGGGGACCATGGCCCTGAAACATGGTCCTAGACAATGGGTGTGATGGGTTTATACTACATTTAAATCATCCTATGACAAGCATTTGAGCTATTTTCAATTGTAAAGGTTGGGACAATAATGTTTGAGGCAAAATGGCTGAGTGTGGGTGCCCACAGACAACAGTAGACATGTTGAACATAAACAGACCTCTTAAGAATTACATGACTAAAACCAAAGACAGTAGGGAAATGAGAAAAAGATGTGAACAGAGAGCCAGGCTTGGTGGCACACGACTGTAATTCCAGTACTTGGAGCAGAGAAAGCTCTACTACATAGTGAGACTTTGTCTCAAAGCAGGAAAAGGATAGGAATAGATAATTCACAAAAGACACACAAATCTCTCCTCAAACACAAAAAGAATTAGAGACATGCAAAGTAAAATGTACCGAGACACTATTTCTTACATACTAGTCTGGTAAAAAAACTGATGATATATTTGTTGGTTAGGCTGTGAGGAAATAGCATTCTCTTATTTTGATGGGAAGACAAATTGCTACAACTCTTTGGGAATTAAATCCACAAGGCCTAATAGATCTGTACATCGCTTTAGTTTTGTGTTTTTTTTTTTTAAGTAACAGCTTTATGGAGATACAATTCACATACCATACAGTTTACCCATTCAATGTGTTTTCTTTTGTAAATTCAGAATTATGCAATCAGCCTCACAATCAATATTAGAATATTTTCATCACCCTCCCCAAATCTCCATTCCCATTAGCAATCACTCGCTATTTCCTCTCACAATCTCCCCCCCCCTCCCGCCAATCCTAGCCTTAGGTATACTAATATGTACATTCTGTCTCTCAATAGTAAAGAGGCATACATGAAGATAGATTAAACATTACAGAAACTATGGAAAGGATGCTAGGCTTATACAGATTGTGGAACTGAGGATTCAAACTAATTTCAATTAAATTCCCAGGAAAAGAGAAGCTCTCAGTGACAGCTGAGTTAAAAGTGAATGCTGCTGTGACCAGATGCCAGTGGCTCATGCCTTTAATCTCAGGAGGCTGAGATGTGAGGTTCAAGGTTGGAAGCCAGCCAAGGCAGGAAAGCCTGTGAGACTCTTATATCTCCAATTAACACAAAAGGTTGGAAGTGGAGCTGTGTATCAAATGGAAAGCCTTGAGCAAAAAAAGCTCAGGGACGATGTCCAGGTCCTGAGTTAAAAGCTCTAGGACACACACATACACACACACACACACACACACACACACACACACACACACACGTGATTGATGCTGTGGGCTTGTGGCTTACTCCTGTAAATCTAGCTACACAGGAGGCTGAAATATAAGGATCTCGGTTCATAGCCAGCGTAAGCAGACAAATCTGTGAGATTTGTATCTCCAATTATCCAGCAAAAATCCAGAAGTAGAGCTGTGGCTCAAGTGGTAGAGCACCAGCTTTGAATGAAAAAGCAAGCTAGTGCTTTAGGCCCTGAGTTCAAACCCCAGCCCTAAAACAAAACAAAACAGAAAAGCTAGGAAAGTATTTCCTTTCCCATGGTCAGAAAAGGATGTAATTATTAGGAAGTGGCAGAAGAATCTTATCTTGAATGCTTATCTGACCTAGAAACCCTGTGCTCATTAACCTCAGCTAAGCACAGAAAGGAGTCAGTGCAGAAGGCCTGAGACTGTCATCTTTAGAAGGGCCTGCTCATAAGGCTGGCCTTTGGCTGGCATCTGGGAACTTGGCTCTTGGGAGTATTCCTAGCCAAATGATTCGAGTGGCACACTGTGCCTAGACTATTTGTGCAAGCAATGTAGTTTGTGCTGAACACCTGCCTTCCTTCTGGGAGTCTGGCATTTTGGTATGTGCTAGGCAGAGACTGCTTACGCAATTAGTCACCAATAAAAACTTTAGGCACTGAGTCTCTAATGGGCTTCCATAGCAGAAAACAGTTCACATGTGTTGCTGCATTTTCATTGCTGAGGGAGAGTGCCCTTTGTGTAACCTTTCATAAGGGAAAGAGCATATAAAGCCTGTACATGGAGTGTTCCAGCCTCCAACGTGTCTTTTTTCCTTATGATCCAGCTGTGTACTCTGACTGCACCATTACAATAACTGGCAACATGAATAAAACAATATGCTTAGTGCTGTGAGTCTAGCAAATCACTAACCCTGTGGGCAGTCTTGGAAGTCTCTCACATAAGATACTTATTCACGTAGTTATGAACAGTGAACCCCCATATTCATTGAATGTTCAATGACTTGGAAATATAGAATTTTGCCACAATCCCTTGAATAACCACCATAGCCCATTCAAAACTCTGAACATAGCTAGTAAGTGAAAAATTCATTATGCAACCAATAATTCTTGAGGTCTAACTATGTGCCAAGTATGGTGGTTTCAGGCTGGAGACAAGCCACAAAACACTCAAATTAGTATTCTATCCTCTCCTAACTACTAAATTCTCCATGAAGAAACATCTCACTGGACTTCATGAGAAAGCCTTTTTATTGGATCATTGTCCTTTTTAAGGGTATGCCATTATGTTGGAAGTGATGGTGAAATATTTAGGGCCAGGGATATAGCTCAATAGTGGAACACTTGCCTAGCCGTGAGCAGTACTGAGTTCTATACCCAGCAGCACAAAAGAATGTGTATGTCTGATTTTTCTAGGCTGTCAGTCAATTAGTATTGCCTCATAATATATTCTGTTCCCATGAAGTTCATAACTGGAAATTAATCATTGAAAATCCTGATTCTGTAAAGTGCCACTCAGGGCCCTTTATTTTGCCTGTATAGAGATCTATTCTACGTAGTCTTATACATGTGGACTAACAGGTAAAGGAAAAAGCATGCTTGATCCAAATTCTGAAGTAATATGGCTAGTTCTACTTTACCACACTGAATGCTTTATAACAACTCACAACACTACCCAAATACTCATTGATGGTAAGAGCTTTCACCTCCATATTTTCCCCATACTATTGAGCAATACTACAATCCTGGCAGGCCTCACTGTACCCAGAAAAGTACAGGCCAGTCAAGAAGATCTACAAGGTAGTATGATGAATAGCTTCAGGGGAGATATAAAAGTATGACATGCTGTCTTCCCTCTTTCAGATGCATCACCATTATCCAACCCTGCAGTTAACGTCTGTGTCTACTGGAGACCATGACAACCCTTTTAAGTTCCAATTGCTTCCCACTCAAAC
The DNA here is from genome assembly GCF_024711535.1 of Dipodomys merriami. NCBI lineage: Eukaryota > Metazoa > Chordata > Mammalia > Rodentia > Heteromyidae > Dipodomys > Dipodomys merriami. Next base: position 63,682,201 of record NW_027204492.1, read on the forward strand.
AGTTTTAATATCTCTTCCACCACTTGCTGTCATATCGTATGCATCAAAGATACCCCATGACTCTCAACTTGTCTGGAAAACTTCATATGAGGAATCAGAATACAAAGTGAAGCAGTATTTGACTTTCACTATTACGAATCAGTTGTAATACTTGGTGTGATTAGATGGGTATTATTAGAAGAACAGTTATGGTAGCTTTCCTGATGCAACAAAACACTCTAGAATAGGTCAGAATTTTCCTTCAGGGGTGCCCCACCCCAGAAAATGGTAATTTCTGTTCTGCCACTGTTGCATTGATGAATCTTATCTAAGTATGCATTGGCTTGCTTATAAAACCAAGGTACAAACACCAACAAGTATCACCTCAGACCTCCTCCAACTCCTTTGGCAAGCACACTCTCATTCTCACATTGTTTTCCCACTACCCCTACCAACTATTCCAAATGCTGCTGACATGGATTCCAACGCACATATGTTTGTACTTTCATCTTTCAATTTCCCCAGTATGGAGTGTCTAGTTTTGTGTCTCAGGTACAAAATCCTGTACCTAGCCTTCTTTGATTCAGAATAACCATTACTAAACTCCCTTTCTTCTTAGCCATTATTTTTCCTACATTGTTTTCAGCCTAGCTTGTTCTCTAGTTTGGGTATCCTAAGGTGCGTTGGACAGAAAATTGCTTTCTACCTTGGATACAATGTAACCAAGTGGAATGTATCCCTGAGATGAACAACTGGTTCAACATATACATAACAATGAATGTGGCACACAAATTAACAGGGTTAAGGCTACAATTCATATGATACATTGAGCACCGGTGGCTCACTTCTGTCTGTCATCCTAGTTACTCAGGAGGCTGATATCTGAGGATTGCAGTTCAAAGTCAGCTCAGGCAGAAAAATTCATGAGACCCTTACCTACGAATTAACCACCAAAAAGCCAAAAGTAGAGCTGTGACTGAAATGACAGAGCACTAGCCTTTAGCCAAAAAGCTAAGGGACAGGACCCATACTCCGAGTTCAAGCCTTAGTACCAACACACACACACACACACACACACACACACACACACACACACACACACACACACACACACACACACACACACACCACAAAACCATTATAATCTTGACAGACGAAGAAAAAACATTTAAAGCACTCTGCATTCATTTCTGATTTAAAAGCCTCAACAAATTAGGTATAGAGGAAAAGTACCTCAGCATAATAAAGGCTGCACATGACTCAGCCCAAAGCTGAAATCAAACTCAATGGTAAAAACAATAAAATCTTTACCTCTAAAACTAGGAATATAACAGGCCAACTCTCGCAATTTTTCACATGGTACTGGACATCTTAGCCAGGTTATATCCTATGGATAAGAAAAAGAAACAAGAGACATCCAAAGTGGAAAGGAAGGAACAGAATTTTCTGTTTACAGATTGCATGGTTTCACATGTAAAAACCTCTAAAGAATGCACCAAAAAAACCTGTTGGAACTAGCAAAGAAATTCAGTAAAATCACAGGATAGGAAATCAACATAAAGAATCAGTTGTATGTTTATACACTAACAATGAAGTATCTAAAAATACGAAAGAATCTCATTTACACTAGCATAAAAAAGAATAGAATAGGACTAGAAATGTGGCTTAGTGGTAAAGTGCTTGCCTAACATACATGAAGCCCTGGATTTGATTCCTCAGTACCACGAAAGCAGAAAAGGCCGGAGGTGACACTGTGGCTCAAATGGTAGAGTGCTAGCCTGAGCAAAAGAAGCTCAGAGACAATGCTCAGGCCCTGAGTTCAAGGCCCAGGACTGGCCAAAAAAAAAAAAAAAAAAAGAAAGAAAGAAAAAAAAATAGAATACTTAAAAATAACCTAACAAAGGGGAGAGGGAGGATATGAACACTATGAAAAATGCAGAAAGAAACTGAAGATACAAAGAAATAAGATATTCTGTGTTCATGAATTAGAATTGATATTATTAAAATGCCTATACTACCCTAAGGGATTTACGGATTTATGCAATTTCTATAAATTTGCCAATGCATTTTCCCCCAGATTAAGGATGTTCAACTAGTAAAGTTGTACAGATGTTTGAAAATCTGAAAAACTCCCAAGATCTGAAAAACTTCTGATCCCAAGCATTTCAGACTATGGATACTCAGCCTGTATGAATACATCAAATTGAGGACTTTGGGGGAAGGTTCAGGTGCCAAAATCCTTGCTAGAAAGTGTAAGGCCCTGAGTTCAAACCCTAATACCTCCAAAACATAGATATCAAACTGTAAAAGTGAAATACATACCATTTTCATTTAGTCTTCAGTGAGATTACATCAAACTAAAAATTGAAAACATTTGTGCATTCAGTGTTATAAATCTCTTCTTCCAGAACTTGTCCTTTTAGAATCTGCATTAACTATTGTGCAGTATTTTTTCCACCTATACAGTGATGCTGGATTTTTTAAAAAGTAACACAATGAAGTTTTATCAAAAATATTTAAAAAGAATTATCCAAACCATCAATATTCCTATAGCTAAACATTATTAATCTTGGGGTGAATCTCTACCTTGCAGTAGTTTTTGAGCATAGCTTTGAAAAGACACCAATCTTTTATTTTAGTATTAAAAATTATTTCCAAAGATAAATTTCAAATGATAGAAAAGAGTATTTTAGGTTTAAATATCTACAAAATCCCTGTCATAAGTAAACAGTACTTTATACAATAAAGACATAAATGAACAGATCCAATAGGCAGAAAATCAGTAAAGACATAGTTGAACTAAATATTACCAATCAGTTAGACATAATGGACATCACTACACTATCTCCACCATGTCAAACTGACATGGAACATTCACCAAGATAGAAGAAACAAGAGATATTTTTTAGTTGTCACTGTTGCTGTTTTTGTTTTCTTTTCCTTTGTCATGTTTGTTTGTATTTGGGAGGGTAAGGGGGAAACAGAAAAGATGGAACAAAAGGTGAACAAATACAACAGTGGCACTTACTAGACACTATGTGGAAAATGAACTACATCTTGTGGGTGCAGATGGGAGGGAAAAACTAGGAGAGAGCAAGGGAAGGGGAGATGTGGTTCAAAAAGAGTTGTACTCATTATTTGATTCATGTAACGGTAACCCTCTATATATCAACTCTACAATAACAATAAAAAAGAACATATTCTGGACTATAAAACACACCTTAAAATTTAAAAGAATAGAAATAATAATGGTATCACTTCTACTCTGATATCACAGTAGAATTAAATTAAATTAAAAATCAGTAACAAAGTGCATGGTGAATGTGCATGCCTATAGTCCCAACTACTCAGGAGGCTTAGGCAGGAGGGTCACTTGAGCTCAAGGGCTCAATAGAAACAACAAAGCACGATTCTGTCTCTTAATGAAAAAATAAATCAATGATAGAAACCCAGACATTTCAAAGTATGTGGGCACAAAATAACTCATATATCAAAGAAGAAATCCCTGGAAAAAAATTAAATCTTTTGAATTAAATGGATCACAGACCCAAATCTAAAACACCAAACTACAAAACCCTAGAAGATAACACATAAAATGTATATGGCCTTTTCTTTGGTGATAGACTTTTTAGATAGAACACCAAAGACACAATCCATGAGAGAGACAAAAAATTCAGAGACTGTTGAAATTAAATTTTTCTGCTTCAAAACAAGGCAAGGATGCTATAAGAAAATAAAGAGAAGCCACAAAGCATCACAATAAAATTATTTCATATAATTAATATATGCTCATTAAAAAAAAAAGAGAAGCCAAGTGTTGGTGGTTCATGCCTCTAAGCCTCACTACTCAGGATATGAAATCTGAGATCATGGTTCAAGCCAGCCCAGCCAGGAAAGTCCATGAAATTCTTTTTTTTTGTTGTTTTTGGATCCGGTTGTGGGGCCTGAACTCTTGGCCTGGGCACTGTCCCTCAGCTCTTCCACTCAAGGCTAGCGCTCTACCACTTGAGCCACATTGCCACTTCTGGCTTTTTTATTTTTGCTTATGTGGTGCTGAGGAATTGAACCCAGGGCCTCAGGCATGCAAGGCAAGCACTGTACCACTGAGCCACCTTCCCAGCCCAAGTCCATGAAATTCTTATTTCCAATTAACCACCCAAAAAGCCAGATGTGGAGCTGTGGCTCAGGTGGCAGAATTCTAGCCTGGAGCATAAAAGCTCAGGGACAGTGTCCAGACCCTGAATTTAAGCCACAGGACCGGCCCAAATAAAAGAAAAAAAGAAAACAAAAAGATAAACCATTGACTATGGGAAAATACCTCCAAAGCACAAAGACACATGCTAGCTGGGTGCAGGTGCTCACATCTGTAATCCTAGCTACTCAGAAGGTTGTGATTTGAGGATCGAAGTTTGAAGCCAGCTCGTACAGGAAAATCAAAGATACTCTTATCTCCAATTAACCAGAAAAGTACCAAAAGTGGAGCTAAGTGGTACAGATCAAAAAAGCTCAGGAACAGAGCCCAGATCCTGAGTTCAAGCCCTAGAACCAGCACACACACCAAAAAAAGCAAGCCTGAGTAAGATCACATACATGCATATGAAAAACATTCCATTATTATATGCCATTAGAAAAAAAGTAAATTAAATATAATGGCTTAATGGTTTACCACTACAAATCTTATAAAATAGCCAATGATCATTAGAATGACCATACCAAGTGTTCACAAGGATATGGAGTAGCAGAAACTTCATTCATCACTGGTAGTAATGTGAAATGGTCCAATGTCAATGCAGACACTTTGGCAGGCTTGTACAAATGAAACAAATTCTTGCCGTATGATCCAACAATCTGATTCTTTGGTATTTATCCAGATGAACTGAAAATGTATGTCACACAATGAATGTTTAAGGAATCTTTAATAATTATCTAAACTTAGATGTAACCAAGATATTGTTCAATACGTGAGTGGATAAAGTGAGGTGCATCCAGGCAGTGGAAGAAAAGTACTGAAAGAATAACTTTAAATGCATATTATGCAATAAAAGAAGCCTATCTGAGGTCAGACCCTGGTGGCTCATGCCTGTATTCCTAGCTACTCAGGAGGCTTAGATATGAGGATCATGTCTCAAAGCCAGCCCAGTCAGGAAAGGCTGTCAGACTCTTATCTCCAATAAACTACCAAAAAGCCAAAAGCTGAACTATGGCCCAAAGTGGTAGAGCACTAGCCTTGAACAAAAAAGTTCAAGGACAATGCCCAGGCTCTAAGTTCAAGCTCCAAGATTGGCACACACACACACACACACACACACACACACACACACACACACACACACACACACACACACACACACAAGCTAATCTGAAAAAGCTACTTCCTATATTATGACAACAGTATGACATTCTGGAAAGGGTAAAACTATAGTGACAGTAAAAGCATCAGTATTGCTGGGCACTGGTGGTTCACACCTGTAATCCTAGCTACTCAGGAAGCTGAGAGCTGAGGATAACAGTCTGAAGCGGGCTGGGGCAGAAAAGTCTGTAGGACTCTTATCTCCAATAAACTACTCACAAAAAGCTGGAAGTGGGGCTGTGGCTCAAGCGTTAGAGCGCTCACCTTGAACACAAAGAGGCTCAAGGACAGCGCCTAGGTCCTGAGTTCAAGTCCCAGGCTGGCAAAAAAGAAAGAAAGAAAGAAAGAAAGAAAGAAAGAAAGAAAGAAAAGAAAGAAAGAAAGAAAGAAAGAAAGAAAGAAAGAAAGAAAGAAAGAAAGAAAGAAAGAAAGAAAGGAAAGAAAGGAAGGAAGGAAGGAAGGAAGGAAGGAAGGGAAAGAAAGAAAGGAAGAAAGGAAGAAAAGAAAAGAAAGAAAGAAAGAAAAGAAAAGAAAGAAAGAAAGAAAGAAAGAAAGAAAGAAAGAAAGAAAGAAAGAAAGAAAGAAAGAAAGAAGCATCAGGATTTCCTAGGTGTTGGAGGAGGGGAGATATGACTTGATGGAACACAAAGGATCTTAAGGGCAGTGAATAAACTATGATACTGTAACAGCAATATTTGCATTATACATTTATTTAAACCTATAAGCTGCACACCACCAAGAGTGGATGAAAATATTAACCTGAGCTTTGTGTGATAATGACATACCAAAGTAGGCTCCTCAACTGTAACAAATGTAGCACTCTAATAGAAGAGGTTGATAAATGAAGCTGTTACACATTCCTTGTGGCTGGAGATACATGTGAAATCTGACCATTTTGGCTGTCTATTTAAAATCACTGTAAAAAGCCCAGTACCCGGTGGCTCACGCTTGTAATCCTAGTTACTCAGGAGGCTGGAATCTGAGAATTGCCCTTTGAAGCCAGCCTGGGCATTAAAGTCCCTGGGAGACTCTTATCTCTAATTAACCACTCAGAAACCAGAAGTGGTGCTGTGGCTCAAGTAGTAGAGAGCAAGCCTTGATTACAAAGAGGCTTAGGGACAGAGCCCAGGCCCTGAGCTGTTCAAGCCCCACAACTGACAATTTTTTTTTTTTTTAAAACCACTGTAAAGAATAAAGTAAGATTTGGGGAAGTTCAAGCTTTGCATTATGTATGTCACAACCATTCAACTCTGCTACCATATTGAAAAACACTCACGGATGAAAGATAAATAGATGGACATGAATTTGCTCCTCTCCTCTACAACTTCATTCAGAAAAATCATCAGTAGATAGAGAAAACTCATGGATATAGTTTACTAATCCTCATGTGTATCTCTCTACTTCTTGCCCTCCATGCTACTCTGCATATGAACTATCTGTAAGCACTCACCCCAGACTACCTGATTGGAGCCCAATAAACCCTAGAAGAGAGAAATTTAGGCAAAATTCACCATGTCCAAAAAGGAAAGTTATCACCTTCCTCTATCGAACGTATAATTCTTACCATATACCCCCACAGTGGTGATAATATTTTCCTCCAAGCACTGAAGTTAGAAATTTAGTAGTTAGCTTTGTTATATCTCACTCTTAGCTGCCAAGTGGTCATCTGTTGCTTTTCTGCTCCAAACACTATTACACCTGCCTCTTCTCCTCCCCTTTCATCCCCTGACTTGGGCTGACCCTTGCTATGTCTTTCTTTCTTTTCTTTTTTTTTAGGGGGGGGGTCCGGTCGTGGGGCCTGAACTCTGGGCCTGGGCGCTGTCCCTCAGCTCTTCAGCTCAAGGCTAGCACTCTACCATTTGAGCTACAGTGCCACTTCCGGCTTTTTTTCTGCTTATGTGGTGCTGAGGAATCAAACCCAGGGCCTCATGCATGCAAGGCAAGCACTCTACCACTGAGCCACCTTCCCAGCCCCTCTTTTATTTTTCTTTTGCTGGTCATGGGCCTGAAGTCTGGGCCTGGGCACTGTCCCTCACCTCTTCAGCTCAAGGCTAGCGCTCTACCACTTGAACCACAGTACCACTTCCAGATTTTTCTGCTTATGTGGTATTGAGGAATGGAACCCAGGGCCTCATGCATGCAAGGCAAGCACTCTACCACTGAGCTTCCTTCCCAGCCTTCTTGCTATGTCTTGACCTGACTACTATAGCACCTTGCAGCAAAACCAGATTACCTGAAGTCCTCCAAATATCTTTGCCATACAATTTTCCTTTTGTCAGGAATTCCTACCTACCCACTTAACTCCTACTCCCACTTCCTATCTTATTAACCATCTCCTAGTCATTATTTAAAAACCCAACTCTGACTGTCTAGTCTATAGTCAGTCATTGACTCCTCAAAACTACTTGTTTGAAACAGAATCCCCTTGAAAGACAGTGAATATGGTCATAATGTTTAAGGGTATATATGTGAAAATGGATCATTGGAGCTTATTGAGATTGGTTTGGAAAGTAGTGAGATGGGAAAGAGTGACAGAGTGGGATAAGGCTGGTCAATATTCATTATATGCACATCTGGACATGTCACAGTGAAATCTCCTTGTACAATGAATTAATACTAATGAAAATGTGGAGAGAAAAAGACCCTCCTCAAACCTCATAATACCTTTCACAAGGCCAAAATCTGTAAGAGTCCCAAATTCATGACTTATGGGCAATTTAAGTATTTGCATCAGAATTTTCGGGCTCAAATAATTAGCTGTTAAATACTGTAAACTAAAATGCATTTAATTGCATGATTACTTCAGTAACTTAATCAACTTAATGAGAAAATAAACTCTTTTCAGATAAAGCACTTATCACTTTAGGAAAAGTGGATAACATTTATGCTGTGTGTGTGTGTGTGTGTGTGTGTGTGTGTCTGCGCTTATGCATGTATAACCCTAAAGTAAGAATAGAGAACAACTTAATAGAAACCCTCTCTCCCACCCAGCAGTCACATGGAATGTGAACCAAACATAGATCCCAGCAAAATTACACCTCTTTTTATTTTTGGTTGTGGGGACTGAGCTCGGCTTGGGCGCTGTCCCTCAGCTCTTCAGCACAAGGCTAGCGCTCTACCACTTGACCCATAGTGCTACTTCAGGCTTTTTGTGCTTATGTGCTGTTGAGGAATCGAACCCAGGGCCTCATGCTTGCGAGGCAAGCACTCTATCATTGAGCCAACATCCCAGGCCTATGTAATAGACTTTTAAAAATTGTTAAAACAGGGCTGGGAAGGTGGCTCAGTGGTAGAGCACTTGCATTGCATGCACGAGGCCCTGGGTTCGATTCCTCAGCTCCACATAAGCAAAAAGAAAAAAGCCAGAAGTGGTGCTGTGGCTCAAGTGGTAGAGCGCTAGCCTTGAGCTGAAGAGCTGAGGGACTGCGCCCAGGCCCAGAGTTCAGGACCCACGACCGGACCCCCCCCCCCAAATCGTTAAAACAGTGAGTGTTAAATCTATAAGAGCCAAAAGCCTGCTATGCTTCTATAACTGTTTTTGTACCAAAAAAATCCATGTATCATCCTGATAAGAACAGGAACAGGCCTCTGTTTTGTCATTCGTTTTCTTATACCAAATTTGACCTAAAGCAGTCAATTCAAAAGCCATTTGTTGACTCAAATTGCTTTCTAATGGGTTTCCCTATTTCCAGAGTATCTCCCTTTCTTTACACAGAAGTGTATCTGTGATACGACTCTATTGCTCCCCCAAACATTCAATGGCTGTTCATAATCTGCTTTACAGGATTATGACCCACACCCTGGCAAGGCATACAAGAACCTTCTCAGCCTGGCGTCAGTCAATATCCCCAGTGTCTTTTCTAGCCTCTCCTTTTCACACATTGCTCTTTCCAAGGCACACTAGCTGTTCCTGGACTTTCATTACTTCGTGCCTTTTGCCAAGTGCTGTTTCCTCTATTGGGAAAGGTCCTCCCCCACTCATCTGTCTGCAAAACTCATTAAGAAAGCTCAGCTTAAATATCACTACCTTTATAGCTTTCCCAGAATCATTGTTTCCCTCATGTCTTTCCCCATACCACTGAGTTGTTTCTGAAGACGTAATCTAATTCTGGAAGGAGGGAAGGAGGGGGTGCCCTGTCCAGCCTGCCCTAGGCAGAGTGACTGCGGCACTACGTGGGAAGCATATTTTACATGCAGCAGTTGGAAGGATGGGGCTAGGTGACCTTTAAGTTGTGACATGTTAATGTGCGCATATTTCGCACTGTGCCTACGAGTACACTCGTGTGTGTGTGTGTGTGTGTGTGTGTGTGTGTGTGTGTGTGTGTGTGTGTATGTGGGGGGAAGGGACAGAAATGAAATTGGAGAGTAGAAGGTGGACGCAGTGCAGTAGGAGCAAGCAGATGGGCAGACTCACATTTCTTCCGTTTTTACAGTTTTGCAGAGGTCCAGCCCCGCAGCGAGAGCCGAGTCAGGGGTGGGGGAGGTGAGGGGTGGGGGAAGGGGCTAAGGCGGAAGGGGGAGGGGCTGGACTCCATCTGAGGTGCTCAACCTCGAATGCCGGGAGCGGTCACCCTCTTCTGCCACCGGGGCCAGTCTCTCCACGCCGTGACTCACGCCTATTGTGGCCTGCAGGGCGCGCTCGGCCGCACAGCCCCACAGGTGGCATCGGCCTCGGCTGGGCCAGAGGGTTCCCGCCAGGCTAGGCAGTGGAGCGCCGCACAGCGCGCCTTCCCGCCTCCCAGCCACCGCCCCAGCAGCTCCTAGCCGGCGCCAGCAGGCCTGCTCGGTCGATCTTCGAGCCCAAGATGCGGCGGGGCTGGAAGATGGCTCTGTCTGGGGGGCTGCGGTGCTGCCGCCGGGTACTATCCTGGGTGCCAGTGCTGGTGATTGTCCTGGTCGTGCTCTGGTCCTACTATGCGTACGTCTTTGAACTCTGCCTGGGTAAGTGGGGGCAGGCCACTTAAGGTGGGGACATTCTGCCCAGCATAAATCATTTTGCCCTACCCTGTACACGGGTGTCCCCTGGGGTGTCTCTTCCTCCCCCCCTCCCGACACTGCGGGTTTCCTTTTGCTCCCGATAAAAACTGCCTCTCTGACTGCAGCCTCTGGCTTTTCACCTTGTCTCCCGCGCCCTCCCACGAGGGTCCCACCACGTCGCCATCGCCGCCCACCTAAGGGTTCCAGATTTCTTTGCCAAAATATCATTTCTTGGCTCTTCTCACCAGGGCCCCTTTTCTCCTATAGAGCAACCACTTGGTGCTGCATGCTCTCTTTTGGGGAACCCTCTTCTCTCCCGAATGGAGGAACCACCATACTCTGCCCTTAAACTCTCCACTCACCCTGCGAACCCTACCAATGCACGTAGTCAGCAGCCCCACCATTTTTCCTCCTGCTAGGATACCGGTACTAGGAATTCCCTACTAAGAATCCAAAAATATTTCCTGGTTCTTTTACTAGTTTTCCTTTCTTCTATTCTGGGATTCACACTAGCTCAAGTGCTTCATCGCTACCCACTTGTATACCCTGTTTTAGCCCCCTGAGGGGCTCCCCCTCTCCCACAGTGATAAGCCTTCTCTTCTCTTTCCCGTTCTCTCAGCTTCTCTAATGGGATGGGGTTCCATATAAAGCCCTCTCCTCTCACACTAGACCCCTAATTTTTTTTTTTATCACTGCCTCCTGCCTTCCTACTTTAGGGAGCATTTGGCTTCTTCCAACTAGTGGCCTCGAGATATTTTCTCATACCTCCTAGTAGCTAGTGAGCCTGCTTTTGTCCTGGGAAGGTCCTGTTCCCTCCCACCCCCATCTTGCACTGGCATGTTTCCTTTCCCCTCCCCAAAGGGTTCCCACAGTCTCTACCACATTCTCCTAAAGGGTTACTACTTTTCTTACCATGATTCCTCCTTGATTACTTTTCTAGGAAACCCTTTCCCCATCCCCTGCACACGTCCGGCCACCCTCTTCCACTGGTGTTTGCCATTGTTATTTCATACCTAGGATTGCATTTATCCTTGTCTTTTCAAAGTGGGGGAAGCCCTATCCTCTCCTGCTAGAGTTTCCAATATTTGCAGCCCCTCCTAATGACTCCTTTCTTGTTCCTCCTTGTTCTTCCCTGTCCCATTCCCTGTTTTGTGTGCACATGTGCACACCTGCACAAGTGCTGGGGCTGGAAATCAGGGCTTGGATACTGTCCCTGAGCATTTTTGCTCAGGGCTGGTGCTCTATCACTTGAGGCAAGTTCCACTTCCGGTTTTCTGGTTGTTAATTTCAAGGACTTTCCTGCCTGGACTGGCTTCGAACTGCAATCCTCAGATCTCAGCCTCCAGAGTAGCTACTATTACACACATGAACCACCAGCACATGACTATCTGCTCCTTATTCGTAATATGGTTCCTACAGGATATCTCATGCTTTTCAACTCCAATTTCCACAGTATTCCACAAGTCACCCCTTTATGTTTTTCCCTCTTGGATTCCTCTAATTGTCAAGGCTTATTACAAATGGTTTCTAATGTTCTCATTAACTCAAACTAGTTTTCATATTATATCCTGTCCCTCTACTGCAGAGCCCCACTTTCTTTTCACTGAACTCTCCTGTTATTCCTGTCTTCTCACAATGAAGAATCCTTGTCTCTTCTCCAAACTCATTTCCTGTTGTTGTTTATTATTATTTTGCTGGTCATGTGTTTTTCTCTCTCAAAACTAGCACTTTACCGCTTCAGCCATTGCTCTATTTCTTGCTTTTTTGGTAATTAATTGGAGATGAGAATCTCACAGACTTTCCTGCCTGGCTTGGCTTCAAACCAGAATCCTCAGATCTCAGCCTCCTGAGTAGCTAAGAGTACAGGTGTGAGCCACCGGTGCCAGGCTTCATTATTATTCTTTTTTTCTTATTTATTTATTATTTATTTTGTCGGTTGTGAGGCTTGAACTCAGGGCTTGGGCTTTGTCCCTGAACCTCTTTGTGCTCAAGGTTAGTGTTGTACTACTTGATCACTACTTCCAGTTTTTGTGTGGTTAATTGGAGGTAAGAATCTCACGGGGTCCTTTCTCCCCCGGCTGGCTTCGAACTGCGATCCTCAGATCTCAGCCTCCGGGATAGCTAGGATTATAAATGTGAGCCACCAGCACCCATCTTTTTATTTTTCTATCATCTCTTTAACTAGAATCTCATGGCCAGCACTAGTAAACTTGTGATCTCATTGTGAGGTTCCCACTCCAATTCCATTAGAATTCCTAACATCCTTCCAAACCTCCATCCATATGGACTCCTTTTTCCTCATACCAGAACTTATCACGTTATAGAGTCATTAGGGTTGGGGCGCACTTCTCAACCACAGGACCTGACTCCACTCATTACCCCTTTCTCTTACATTTTCAACAATACACCACTCCCCCTGGGTACATTGGAATGAACTGGGGAGGCAGAAGATGACCCTCTTTTTCTGATATACAACTCTGTACATCAGCCTTTGAATTTTTCTCACCTCCTTAGAGACATTATGGAAAAGGCAGAAATAGATTAAAAAATAAATGTCATTAGTTGCCTGCATAGATACAAGATTAGGCGCATATGCTTGCACGTGTGTGTGTGTGTGTGTGTGTGTGTGTGTGTGTGTGTGTGTGTGTGTGCGCATTGGCCAGTGCCAGTAATGCAGCTGGAGGGCCTTGTCACTGCCCTTGTGCTTTTTTGCTCAAGTCTACCACTCTACCATCTGAGCCACAGCTCCCTTCTGGTGTTTTGGTGGATAATTGGAGATAAAAGTCTCACAGACTTTCCTGCATGGGCTGCTTTCAAACCATAATCTTCAAATGTCAGCATTCTGAGTAGCTAGGATTATAGGCATAAGCCACTGGTGCTTATGCACCATCTAGTATTGAGGTACATTAAGCACACTATGAAGGGACTGGATGTTTTCCTATCCTCAGACCTTACCACTTTGGCTTTTTTATTGAATGATTGACTAAAGAAAAAAAATCAAAAGTTTAGCTCCATTATTATGGTATGTATGTTGCTCCCAGCATCAATGCCACATAGTAAGCACTATTAAACATATTTTGGAGTTGTTCAGTACTGGTTTGCCAAGAAATCTTTCAACATTTAGTAATAATAATTTCTAACTTACTTTGTGCCAGAAAAATGTCTGAAGTACTATATAGATACTAACTCCTTATAATTGAGCCCATTATTCAGCCCATCATGTGGATGTACAAACTAAGGTGCAGACCAAGTTAGAATCAGTGCAAATAATGAACTTTTTATAAGTCTTTACTTAGTCATATAGTATTAAAAAATAAAACCAGTGTGTTTTATTCGCATACGGTATGGCATTTGCTACATGGCACTTGCTAGTTCTAAGTGACCACACACACACACAGAGGCAATCCTTTTAACCATATAAAGTCCATACTACTGTTACACTCAGTTTACAGATAAGTAAACTGAGGCAGGGACACACTAAAATAGCTTACCTAAGGTCAGAAACTAGCAAATGGCTAAAATTGTAGGCAGCTTTGTTCCACCATCCATGGTCTATTTGATTTTTTTGTTCATACTGTTTTTTTTTTAACTTAAGGCCCTGAGCTTGCTAGGCAGGCACTCTACCAGTTGAGCCACACCCAAACTTTCTTTTAGCTTCAGTTATTTTTATTTTTATTTTTTTGGGTCCGGTTGTGGGGCCTGAACTCTGGGCCTGGGCGCTGTCCCTCAGCTCTTCAGCTCAAGGCTAGCGCTCTACCACTTGAGCCACAGCGCCACCTCCGGCTTTTTTCTTTTTGCTTATGTGGTGCTGAGGAATTGAACCCAGGGCCTCATGCATGCAAGGCAAGCACTCTACCAATGAGCCACCTTCCCAGCCCCAGCTTCAGTTATTTTTTGGATAGGGTTTTGTGTTTAGCTTACAAACAACCCCAGACTGTGACCCTTCAACCTGTGACTCTAATGTATATGGAAATACTGACAGAATCCACTATGCTCAGCTTGTCGATTGAGCTGGGGTCTTGTGAACTCCCCATCCCTAGAGACTAGCCTCAAACTGTGATCCTCCTAATCTTTTCCTCCAGACTATCTGAGATTACAAGTGTGTGCCACTACACCCAGTTTAAAGTCCATGCTTTTAATCTCAACACTGTCTTAACATCTTGTCTCACAGAGGTCAACTTGTGACTCACAGGCTAGCTACAACTTGGAATTCTATTTATTTTCTTTGGTTTATAGCATTTTCTTAACATTTGTGTAAGTAAGCATTATTTAAAAATCAAGGTAAATGCCATATGGTGTCAAACACTTTTAGTCCAAGCACTTGGGAGGCTGAGGTGGGAGGATCTTTAAAGCCCAGGAGTTTTAAGACCAGATTGGGCAACATAGTGAGAATTCATCTAAGGTAATACAGAATAGGGCAGCCTTGACTTCCAATTCTGGCTTCAACATACTTTCTTGTCACCTTCCTTTTATAGCTTATTCACAAATCAGTAGCATGGATTTTAGAAAAGTTAGAGCAAGTTTTCTTAAAGTCACATGTTTAGTAAAGAGTAGGGAATTGAAATCAAGGCTGCCTGATTAAAAGGCCATGCTTTCTCCAATGCAACCAAACTAACAGATTAGTGACCAATACAACTTAAAAAGTAATATTAAAGAACAGCCATATGCTAGTGGCTCACACCTGTAATCCTAGCTACACAGGAGGCAGAGATCTGAGGATTGTGGCTCAAAGCCAGCCCCTGCAAGTCCCTAAGACTTTTATCTACAATTAACAGAAAACTGGAAGTGGCACTGTATCTCAAAGTGATTGAGCACTAGCCTTGAGCAAAAGGGCTCAAGGACAGTGCTCAGGCTCCTAGTTCAAGCTCCCTGACCCCAAACAAAACAAAACAAAACAAAAGGAATTTGTTTCTAGGAATAAAACTTGACCTCCTGTTCTTTAATATCAGATTAGAACGGAAATCAAAGGTGATATTTCTAGACAATAATATTCAGAATTTGAATTCTGCCTTTTATTAGCCAGGAGACCTGAGGCAAAGTACTAAATCTCTCTCAATCTTAGTTGCTCCTCACCTTACTTTTATGTGGCTCAGGCTGGCTTTGAACTCATAATTCTGCCTTAGACTCCCAAGTGCTAGGATTAAAGGCCTGTGTCACAATGCCTATAATATGGTTGTTTGAACCTCACAATGACAACGTTTGGCATGGGGGTAAGTACTAAGGAAGTATTTGTAGTAGGAATAATGTCATGCCTGAAAAGCATGAAGTGTAGTTTGTTAATAACAATATAAGGGATTCTGCTTGACTCAGGAAATAAGAAGCTTAAGCTTTTAGAGAAGGAAGAAAGTGACAGTATCCATTTTATTAGGGTAAAATTTACATGACATTAAAATAGCAGTGTTAAGGTATTCAGTTCTGTGCTCTTTAGTACAATTCACAGTGTTGTGCAGCTCTCATATCGATATAGTTTTGTCATCTCAAAAGCAAACCTCAAATGGGGCACCAGTGGTTTACACCAGTAATAATCCCATCTATTTCAGTAATTTTGGAAATCCAGAAAACTGCAATTTGAGGGCAGCTAGGCAAAATGTTAGCAAGACCCCATCTCAATCACTGGGCATGGTAGGACATGCTTATCATCTCAGCCATATGGGAAGTTGAGAAGGGGAGTATCTTGATTCCAGGCTATCCCAGGCCAAAAAACATATTCACAAGACCCCATCTAAGCATAAATAGCTGGATGCATGGTATACCCCTAGCATACTGGCCATAGAAAGAAGTGTAAATAGGAGGATCACAGTCTAGACCTGCGGAGGCAAAAAACACAATACCCTATTTTCAAAATAGCCAAAACAGAAAAGGCTAGATATGTTTCTCAAGTGTTATAGAGTACCTGCCCAGCAAGTGCAAACCTATGGGTTTAAACTCAAACTGCTGAGAATAAAAGGATACCACATAGGCATTAAACAATCCCTCATTGTGCCCTCTACCCCTAACCTCTGTCAATCATTAATCTAAATTCTATCTCTATATATTTGCCTATATGTTTTTTGGGTCTGGCATTTTTCTTTAAGAGAAGGGCTTGCTGTATAGTTCAAGCTGGATTCAAACCCACGATCCTACCTCAGCCTACAAGTGCTGAGATTACAGGTGTGCCATCACCATGCCTGGTTTTCTATATTTCTTTTTTTTAATGTTTTTTTAAATTGTGAAAATACTGTACAGAGTGGTTACAGTTACATGAGCAAGGTAATGAATAAGTACATTTTTTTTTATCCAGCATTGTTACCTCCTCCTTTGTTTTTCCCCTACCATCCTCTCCCTCCCACCTCCTCAACTACACCCTCCATCCCCAGACTAAATTGTAAAGTTCATTTTTCAACATAGCGTCTTGTACATCTCATTGTTGCAATGGGTCAAACGGTATCCCTATTTAAATATTTTTTCCCTTCCCCTCCCCAAATTATACCAATAACAAATACAGTGAAAACAGAGGTTATACCATGGGGGAAGGACATACAAAACAACAACAAAAAATCACATGGTAACTTATAAATATGTTAGAAGCAATAGCAAGGAAGAAAAAAACTACTTGTGTCCCTATCGCACAATGTTGTTAGGTTAGATCTATATGGTAGCATTTGACAGTAATTCATTACTTTTATGACTGAATAATATTCTTTTTAAATACATATTTTTATTGTAAAGATACTGTACAAAGGGGTTACAGTTACATGAGTAAGGTAATGAGTATAGTTCCTATCAAGCATTGTTCCCCTCTCCTTTGTTTTTCCTCTACCATCCCTTCCCTCCCACCTTCCCAACTCCTCCCTCCCTGTCCCCTCCCAAGTTGTAAAGTTTGTTTTCAACATAGTGTCTTGTACATCTTATTGTTACAGTGGGTGAACCTGTATCCTTATTTTCAGCATTTTGTTATTTCCCTTCCCCTCCCCCAAATAGAAAAATGTATATACAAGATGCAGGGCACCGGAATCATACAGTGAAAACAGGGTTTATACCATGGGGGAAGAACATACAAAAGAAACAAAAAATCACATAGTACATTATAAATACATTAAAAATAGCAAGAAAGAAAAAAACACTTGTGTCCCTATCTTGGAGTTCATTTCGCTTAACATCATCTTATATGGTCACATGTACATAGCTTTTGAGTCTTTCAGCTTGTCCTAGACATATACTAGTTATTGCAGATAAGGGAAACCATGGGCCCTATGTTTTTTTGGGCCCAGCTTACTTCACTTATATAATTTTCTCCAGGTCTTTCCATTTCCTAGCAAATGGGGCAGTGTCATTCTTTTTGATGGAGGCATAGAATTCCACTGTGCATATATATATGTGTGTGTGTGTGTGTATATATATATATATATATATATATATATATATATATATACACACACACACATATACATATATATATCACATTTTCTTGATCCATTCATCTACTGAGGGACATTTGGGTTGCTTCTGTATCTTAGCTATGATGAATAATGCTGCGATAAACATAGTTGTGCTAGTAGCTTTAATATGGTCTTGTTTGTGATCCTTTGGGTAAATGCCCAAAAGTGGAATTGCTGGGTCATAGGGGAGCTCTATGTGGAGTCTTTTGAGGAATCTCCATACTGCTTTACAAAGTGGTTGAACAAGTTTACACTCCCACCAACAATGCAAGTAGGGTTCCCTTCTGGCCACATCCCCTCCAGCATCTGTTGTTATTAGATTTCTTGATTATAGCCATTCTAGCTGGGGTGAGGTGGAATCTCAATGGTGTTTTGATTTGCATTTCTTTTATGGCCAGAGAAATTCAGCATTTCTTTATGTGTGTATTGGCCATTCTTACTTCCTCTTCAGAGAGATCTCTCTTTAAGTCTTTAGCCCACTTATTAATTGGGTGGTTGTTTCTTTGAGGATCTGTTGTTGGGGATTTAATTTTTTGAGTTCTGAGTATATTTTAGATATGAGACCCTTGTCCGTTGTATGGGTAGTGAAGATCTTCTCCCAATCCGTGGGCTTTCTATTGATCTTGTTAGCTATGTCCTTTGCCATGCAGAAGCTCTACAGTTTCATGCAATCCCATTTGTCTAACCTTTCTTTGATTTGTTGTGTTTCTGGTTCTTTATTAAGAAAATTTTGTCCTGTGCCAAGGAGCCCTAAAGTTTCTCCTGTTCCTTCCTGCAATGTTTTCAGGATGTCTGCTTTTGCTTCAAGGTTCTTTGATCCATTTGGAGTTGATTCTGGTGCAGGATGATATATAAGGATTTACCTTTATGACAATAATATTTTATGACTGAATAATATTATCTCTCTATATATATATACATATATATATAATTGTCCATCCATTTATCTATCTGTTGGTGGACTTTTGGGCTGTTTGCCCTATTTATTTTCAATAGTGCTGCTATGAATATTTGTGTACAAGTATTTGTTTGAATATCTGTTAGTTCTTGAGTATATGAAAGGAAGAAAGAAGAGTGGAAATCATTGGGATATATGGTCATTTATGATCAACTATTTGAGGAACCCTTACATTATTTTGCAAAGTGGCTGCAGCATTTTATATTCTCACCTGTAATGCAAGGAGGAGGGCTCCACAGCTTCACTGCCCCACCTACTCCACCATTTTCTGTTTGTTAAAAGCCATTTTAGTGAGTACAGTTATTGAGTAGCCGCCTTTTATGAAACCTCTTGGCCACTTTTTTTTTTTTTTTAGGAAAATATCTATTCAATCTATTGTTCATTTAAAAAAATTTGAGATTTTTAGCTGGACTGGCAATCTTTATTGTTTAATTGTAATTTTTAAAATACTCAACCTTTGTGTATATATTGGAGGAGGGGTTGGTCCCAGGGCTTGAACTAAGGGCATAGGCTCTGTCCCTGACCATTTTGTGCTCAAAGGAGTACTCTACTACTTGAGCCATACCTCCCCTACCAGCTTTTTGCTTGTTAATTGGAGATAAAAGTCTTTGGGACTTTTCTTCCTGGGCTGACTTTGAACCACAATCTTCCTATCTCAGCCTCTTGAGTAGCTAGGACTATAGGCAGGAGCCACCAGCATTCAGCTTGAATACTCAACCTTTATCAGAAAAATAATTTGGCCATGTTTTATGACTTGTCCTTTCACTTCCTTGCTAGCATCATTTAATGCACTGTTTTTAATATTGATAAAATTCAATTTATTTCATTTTTTTCTTTTGCTTCTGCTTTTGGTGGTATTTCTATGAATCCATTGCCAAAATTAAAGAGGAAAAATTTACCCTATTTTTTTAAAACTTTTTCTTTCTTGTCCTTTTTTTTTTTTTGGTACTGGGGATCGAACTCAGGATGTTGCACTTGCTAGGAAGAGCTTTGCCATTGAGCTACATCCCTGTCCTACCCTGTGTATTTTTGTAAGAGTTACAGTTTTAGGTTTTACATTCAGGTCTTGGGTCTATTCTGAGGTAACTATTTTTTTTTTTTTTTTGGGTCCGGTCATGGGGACTGAACTCTGGGCCTGGGCGCTGTCCCTCAGCTCTTCAGCTCAAGGCTAGTGCTCTACCACTTGAGCCACAGCTCCACTTCCGGCTTTTTTCTTTTTGCTTATGTGGTGCTGAGGAATCGAACCCAGAGCCTCGAGCATGCAAGGCAAGCGCTCTACCACTGAGCCACCTTCCCAGCCCCCTGAGGTAACTATTTTATGTAGTGTAAGGCAAGAGAGAAGCTTCATTCCTTCTTGCAGGCAGCTCAACTGACTGATCATTCCTGCACCATGTACAGTAGACATGATTCTTTCTCCTGTTTATTGGTCTTGACATAATCCTCATAAAACAACTGAATATATATATATATATATATATATGTATTTATGTATACACACATACTTATGGACTTATAATTCTGCTCCATTGATCTACTTTGTCCTTCTGTGTTTATACTACTGTGCCTTTATCAAGTTTTTTAAAAGTGTATAAAATGGGGCACTGGTAGCTCACACCTGTAGTTATAACTGCTTAGGTTGAGATATTAGGATCTTGGTTTGAAGCTAGCCCAGAGTCTCTTACTTTCAATTAACCAAAAAATCAACTGGATTTGTGGTTTAACTGGTCTCAGAGTATCAGCTGTGAACCAAAAATCCAGGCCCCGAATTTAAGTCCCAGTATCAGCCAAAAAGTCTACACTGAGGAGAGGAACAAGCACAAAGCCCATGTGCATATGTTCATATGAAATATTTATAAAAATGAACTCTAGGAATGGGAAAAAAGAGTTTTTTTTTTCTATTTGTTCATTTATATGTCTTTAGGAGTATAACGAAGGCACAGAAATGGAGGGACAAAGGGTGAACAAATGCAGCAATGGTACTCACTGGACATTATGTTGAATATGAACTACAACTTGTGGGTGGGGATGGAAGGTAAAAATTGAGAGAGTGCAAGGGAAGGGGTGACATTGTCCAAAAAGAAATGAACTCTTTACTTAATCATGTAACTGTAACCCCTCTATACATCACCTTTATAATAACAATAAACCTTTTTTTTTTTTTTTTGCTGGTCGTGGGGCCTGAACTCTGGGCCTGGGCACTGTCCCTCAGCTCTTCAGCTCAAGGCTAGTGCTCTACCACTTGAGCCACAGCGCCACTTCTGGCTTTTTCTGCTTATGTGGTGCTGAGGAATCGAACTCAGGGTCTCAAGCGCTCTACCACTGAACCACCTTCCCAGCCCAATAAACCATTTTTTAAAAGAAAAAAAAAAAAACCCTGCATCTCCCAAATTTCTTTTTCTTTTAATATTTTTGAAGGCAGGCTCTATTGTGGAAGGAGGTACCAGCAGGAGGCATTTGGGCTGTCAGAGGGTGAATGAGCATGCAGATGCCTAAGTAGTTTATTTGCATGTGTGAAACTAGAACAATAAAACCTGTTGGATTTGTTTTAAGAAAGGGAAGGGGGATAGATAGGGATACATTGCATACTTGTATGAAATGCCACAAGGACAAAAATCATAAAAGAAGACTATCTGGAGCTATAAAAAATTGTTTTGGGAGCTAGAGCATGGGGTAGAACACATGGCCCTGAATTCAAACCCTTGTGCCACTAAAAACGTTAGGATTCTTTTGGCTATTCAGAATCATTTTTAATTTTATTTGAATTTTAGCTTTAGTTTGTCCATTTATACAAATATAATAAATGAGTTTTTTTTTTAAAGAATGACATTCAACCTGTGTGTTGCTTTGGAGAATTGCAGTCTTAATCTCAAGTCTTCCATTCCACATGAAAGTGGCATTTTTCTTTCCATTTATTTAGGTTATCAGTTACTTTTCAGTGTTTCATAATTGCTGTTTTTTAAATTATCTTTAAGCAGTTGTACAAAAGGAGTTGCCATTTAACAAAGCAGTTTATCTCATCCATCCTTCCTCTACCTATCCCTTCCCTCACTCTTAATTTTGTAGGATATACCTTGGGTTCGGTCTTCAGCCTTCTTAAATTTATTCCCTCTTAAATTTATTGTAAATGGTAGTGTTTTCTTCATTTTCTCTTCTAATTGTTCATTCCTAGAGAATAGCAATAGAACTGATTTGGAGTCCTGATCTTATGTACTACAACTTTGCTGAATATGTTAATTAGTTCTAAAGGTTATTGCAGTTATGGATACTTAGGATTATGCTATCTGCCAGTAAATATAAATTTCCTTCTTTCCAATTTGGATGCCTTTTATTTATTTTTCTTGCCAAAATTGCACTGGCTCCAACTTCTGGTACAATTTTTAAAAATAGAAATGATGAAAGCAGGGATCCTAGCCTGGCTCTTGATCGATCTTAGGGAGAAATTTTTAAGATCTTCCACTATTGAGCATACTGTCAGCTGTGAATCTTCTATAAATGCCTTTTATTAAGCTGGCAAAGTTTCCTTCTATTAGTAATACCTTGATCATTTTTTCATTAATGTATACAGAATATTGTTACATGCTTTACTTGAGATGATCATGTAAGGTTTTGTTCTACTTTCTATACAATGTATTACATAATTGGTGTGTGTGTGTGTGTGTGTGTGTGTGTGTGTGTGTGTGTGTGTGTGTGTGTGTGTGTGTGTGTGTGTGTGTGTGTGTGTGTGTGTGTGTGTGTGAATATTAGTACTTGAACTCAGGGTCAGGGAACTGTCCCTTAGATTTTTTTTTTTGTCTCTAAGCTGGCATTCTACCACTAGAGCCACAGCTTCACTTCCAGATTTTTGGTGATTAATTGGAAATAAGATTCTCACAGACTTTCCGCCCAGACTGGCTTTGAACTGTGATCCTCAAAACATAGCCTCTAAGTAGCTAGGATTGCAGGTGTGAGCCACTGGCATCTTTTTGTATGTTGAACATCCTTACACATATAAATTCTATACATTATATAAATTCTATATATTCTGTTGCTTTGAAAAAAATCCCACTGTTCCTATATCATGGAATTGTTTCCTAATATTTGCTTAAGGAATTTTACATCCATGATTTTATATCTATGTTTATAAGAGATATTTGTACATAGTTCTCTTTGTGTGTTTTTATCTAGCTTGGGTTATCAGATGATACTGGCCTCTTAGAATTAGTTAGTGTTACCTTCTCTTCAATGTGTTCCAGCAGTCTGAGAATTGATATTCATTTTTTTAATGTTATGGTAGATTTATTCATTCAAAGCTATGTAGTACTGGGATTTTATTTCTTTTTTGGTTGTGGGCCTTGAACTCAGAGCCTGGGCACTGTTCTTGAGCTTTTTCACTCAAGGCCGCTTCTGGTTTTCTGGTGGTTAATTGGAGGTACGAGTCTCATAGACTTTGCCGCCAGGGCTGGCTTTGAACCACAATCCTTAGATCTCAGCCTCCGGAAAATTTTGATTACACATTTTCTTTGTTATTTCTTTATTCGGATTTTTTTTGTTTCTTCTTATTTCTGTGTTGGTATACCTTGAAACAGAACCATTTCTTCAATTGCTAGGATATAATTTTTTTCACAGTTGTTATTAACGACCCTTTCATATTTTTGTGGAAAAAAGAGAAAACTCAAAGCTTTACATAGACTTACCCTCTTAGCAAGTGTGAAATATACAATACGTTATTGTTGACCTTGATCATAGATGCAATGTTTACAGCAGACCAGCATAGTTTATTCTTGTTTAAATTTCATGCCCATCAACTGGTAACTTTCTAAGTCTCTCCTTCTATCTCTTGGCAACATTCTTGAGTCAGTTTGGATAGTTTATTTCTTTTTTTTTTCTTGGTCTGTCCTGGGGCCTGAACTCTGGGCCTGGGCACTGTCCCTCAGCTCTTCAGCTCAAGGCTAGCCCTCTACCACTTGAGCCACAGCACCACTTCCAGCTTTTTCTGCTTACATCCTGCTAAGGAATCCAACCCAGGGCCTCATTCATGCAAGGCAAGCACTCTACCACTGAGCCACCTTCCCAGCCCATAGTTTGTTTATTTCTAAGGATGTTTATTCCATCTAGGTTTTCTAATTTGCTGGTATAAAATTGTTGCTAGACGGGGCTGGGAAGGTGGCTCAGTGGAAGAGTGCTTGCCTTGCATGCATAAGGCCCTGGTTTGATTCCACAGCACCACATAAGCAAAAAGAAAAAAGCTGGAAGTGGCGCTGTGGCTCAAGTGGTAGAGTGCTAGCCTTGAGCTGAAGAGCTGAGGGACAATGCCCAGGCCCAGAGTTCAGGCCCCACGACCGGACCCCCCAAAAAATTGCTGCTACAATTCTATATTTTATTTTGTTTGTGACAGAATATAGCTATATAGTCAAGTTTGAACTGGAACTTATAGTTCTCCTGTTCCTACCTCACAAGTTCTGAGATTACAGGTGTATAATCTCATGTCTAGGTTTAAAATTCTATTACAATCCATTCTATTTTTGTAGGTTGTCAACCTTCATTTGTTTTAGTATTTTAAGTCATCCATCTCTTTTTTCTTGTACAGTCTAGTTAAAAGTGTGTAAATTTTGTTGATCTCTTCAAATTCTTCCAACTTTTGGGTTCATTAATTGTTTGTATTTTGTTTTTACTATTTCATTGTTCTCCATTACAACTTTATGCTTCCTTTCTTAGGTTTGAGTATAGTTTGTTATTCTGTTTTAGTTTCTTGGGGTGTAGTTAGAGCCTCAATTTGAGATTTTTGCTCTTTTTTTAACGCAGACATTTACAGCCATAAATATCATGCTTTTGCTATATCCCATAGGAATTGGTATATTGTGCTTGTTTTCATTTGTCTCTAGGTGCTTTCATTTGCCTCTACATACTTTCATGTGATTTATTCTTTAGCCTATTGTTCATTTAAAACTGATTTGACTATCATTTTAGATATCCAATCTCCCATGTGGAGTTTCTTATACTTCTTGAATTTTTTTCCTTTTCTTTACTGTCAATTTGGGAAATATCCAGCTATCATAATTTCTTTAAATAATCTTTCTAATTTCTTTAAATATTCTTTCTACTCTATTTTCTCATTCTTCTGCCTCTGGAGGCCTGTGTGTGTGTGTGTGTGTGTGTGTGTGTGTGTGTGTGTGTGTGTGTGTGTGTGTGTGTGTGTGTGTGTGTGTGTGTGTGTGTGTGTTTCACACATACATATATGTGATAGCGTCCTACAGGTTTCATAGGCTCTGCTTATTTTTCTTCATTACGTTCTTATTCTGCTCCTAGTACTGAGCAATTCAATGGACATATTTTTGTGATCACTGACTTTCTTCTTGTTTTTGAAGTCTACAGTTGAACTTCTCTGATCAATATTTTATTTCAGTGGTCTTTTCAGCTCTAGAATTTCTATTTCTATATTTTCATTTATGTTTTGAATTTGCTAAGGCACCATTCTGGTTTCCTTTAGTTCTTTCTCCATGGTTTTCTTTAGCTCTTCAACTGTATTTGAGAAAGTTGACTTAAGATTTTTACCAAATAAGTCCATGCCTGAGCTTTCTTATGGACAGTTTTCAGTGATTTCCTTTTTCTTGTTAATAAGCCATACATATTTATCTCTTCACATGCTTTATACTTTTTTTGAAAATGACATTTTGGATATTAAAGTGGTAATTCTAAGAAACCAGATTCTTTTTCTCTGAGGTTAGTTGTTGCCTGTTGTGAGTTATTTGCTTCTTTAGTGGTATTTTTTGTGTGTATGGGGGTCCTGGTGCTTGAACTCAGGGTCTGGGTACTGTCCCTAGCTTTTGAAAAACATACATATATATATATTATATATATATATATATATATATAGAGAGAGAGAGATGTATATACATACACATATACACATATGTGTGTGTGTATATATATATATATATATATATATATATATATATATATATACATGTACACACATATATTCTAATAACAGGGGTTGAACTTAGGGCCTGGCACTAGCTTGGCTTATGGCTGGTGCTCTACCACTTGAGCCTGACTATTTACTAGTTATTTTGCAATAGAGTCACTTTTCTGCTTTGGCTAGTTTAGAATGTTCATTTCCTGTTGTGCATTACCTTTAGTCTACATAGAGATGAAAGCTTAGTGTCTTCTCAGTCCTTTCTGTCATTTGCCTTAGTAGCAGTTAAATGCCCTTATTTCCACACTCATACCCCTTGTCAATCTCTTCTTTGCCAGATTTTGTGGTCAGACATCTATTGATAGATGATGTCTCTAACCAAGGCTGCTGCACTCATTACCTGTGCCTTTACGTGCTTCTGGGAAAAGCCACTCAGGAGCTGGCTCAACATGGGGAATGTACTGTGTAGACAAAACACAGAGCAGACTTTATAATGGCTTTAAGGGAATCACAAGACAATGGAGATTTACAACTACAGATCTCTGAGAATAAGATCCCTATCACTCCCTCTAGCATTAGAAACCTGTACCAGGAATATGAGCCTCTGGTGATCTGGGCTATAGACAAGAGTACACAGCCCATTTAAAAGTTCATAGCATTCTCTTACTACAAAGCAGCAGCAACTCTTCCCTCTGACTGTTTTAGGTATTTTACTAAATTCCAAAATTATGCAAAAGTTGCTTTTGGGACAAGATAAAACTCTGGAATTGCCTTCATTGTCTTCATTTTTGGTGACAATATTCATTTTGAGATAAAAATAAACCAGGGCCAGGCGCCTGTAGCTCACGCCTATAATCCTAGCTACTTAGGAGGCTGAGATCTGAGGATCGCGGTTCAAAGCCAGCCCAGGCAGGAAAGTCTGTGAGACTCTTATCTCCAATAAACCACTAGAATACTGGAAGTGGTGCTGTGGCTCAAGTGGTAGAGTGCTAGTCTTGAGCTGAAGAGCACAGGGACAGCGCCCAAGCCCAGAGTTCAAGCCCCACGACCGACCAAAAAATAAATAAACCAGTTGATGGACAAGTGAGAGCTAGTGTGTTCCTAAACTGCTTTGTTAAATGGCAACTCCCTTGTACAAGTACTTAAAGATAATAAAAAAAAAACTGTTTAGGAGCTAATTGAACTCACAAAATAGAAATTCTGGACTGGGCATGGTGGTACACACCTGGGAGGTAGTAGGATCATGGTCTAAGGTTGGCCCTTGGGAGAAAAACACTGGAATCAATCTGAAAAAATAAAGGAAAAGGGCTTGCTTAGCCAATATAAAGTTCTGATTTCCAAACCCCAATACCACCAAAAAGATAGTCTCTTCAAAGAGAGTCAAGAGAAATGAAAAGTGCTAAGATGAAAGCTAGACCATTTTCTAGAAACAAAGTTTCTACAGCAATACAGGCTATCCATTTAAGTTTATATGAATTGTACTATTAAAACACACAGCTAGGCACCTGGGGTTCACACCTATAATCCTAGCTAGTCAAGAAGCTGAGATCTGAGGATTGCTGTTCGAAGCCAGCTTGAGCAGGAAAGCCCTTGAGATTCTTATCTTCAATTAACTACCCCCCCCCCCCCCCCGAAAAGCTAAAAGTGGAGCTGTAGCTCAAGTGGTGGAGCTCTAGCTTGCACAAAAATGCTTAGGGCTAGCTACAGGCTCTGAGTTCAAGTCCCCAAACCCACATCAAAACAAATTGAAACCAAAACCCACTGACATGTATCATACCTAATTAGCAAGAGAAATCAAAGTGGTAAAATAACTTCAGTAGTCCTAAAACTAGCGGATAATTAAGATCATGTGCTGAAACTTTTAAATATACATTTCTACTCCTCCACCTAGACGTTTGTGTGAAGGAGGCCTTGGAATTGCATTTTTACCAGGTGTCCTATGTAATTATTAAAATCCTACAGGCTTGTGAATAATTGCCTCAAAAGTCCATGAGCATGATTAACTTTTCTACAGGGATAATTGAAGTCTGACATGATTAGCTTGCTTTCTACAAGCAGAAAAACAGAAATGTATCTCAATTTCCTATTTCAAATTCTATTCTTCTCCTGACCTGGTATCTAAGAAACATCTCAAAGAAAAAGTGGAAATGAAAGGTATTCATTTTGACAGTGCATAAATTAAAACTATCATACAACTGAGTGTCTATAATTTTTTAAATCACACTTATTTATTGTGAACTTACTGTAAACCTAATCTCACTTTATCAATTCACTTTTGTTAGAAAAATGATAATGAGTAGCTAACAGTAATAAACTGACTGTTTGCCAAGCGCCAAAGTATTTTATACTAACTTTATCATTTAATCCTTATAACAACCTGATATCATTATAGATGAAGAAACTGAGGCACAAAATATTTAAGTCTTCCTGGTCATAGAGCAAGTGACAGAGCTAGAATATAAATGAATACCAAGGTATATTCTACTCTCTAGTAAACTCCTCCCTAAGTGTGTCATCAATTCAAAGAAAATTTCATGTTGGAAGTGGAGACTCTTTACCTCAGTGAATTCCAAATGCTTTCCAACTTCAGGTTCTCTTTTCATAGGTCCATTTTGTGTGTGTGTGTGTGTGTGTGTGTGTGTGTGTGTGTGTGTGTGTGTGTGTGTGTGTGTGTGTGTGTGTGTGTGTGTGTGTGTGTGTGTGCATGCATGTGCAAGCACACGTGGGGCCTAGGGTGTGAATTCAGGGCTTGGACACTGTCCCTGAACATTTTTGCTCAAGGCTAGGGCTCTACTACTAGGGCTCCATTTCTGGCTGTTATGCTGATTAATTGGAGATAAGAGTCATAGGGATGATCCTGATTGGTGTAGCTTAGAAGGGCAATCCTGAGATCTCAGCTTCTTGAGTAGCTAGAATTACAGATGTGAGGTGCCTCACTATGGGTCCTTTTGAACTGCTCTCAGGTGTCTATGAAGTGCTTCAGCTGTGGCATTTGAATTGAAACGTTCAGGCAGGATAAAATCACATTCTTTCTACTTCATACCAAAACCATGTCATCTATTTTCTGGACATGCCAAGTTGAAATAAAAAAAATGATATCTGCTGTATTAAATAAAATATAGTATTGGAATTAATTTCACTATTTTTTAAGCTTTTTAGACTGCTTCTTTTACAAAACTTTAAACCACATGAGTCATATTATGAGTCTATTTGACAGAATTTCCATGGAGTTTCTTCATGTTCTTTGTTTTTATTGTTGTGCTGTTACTGGGGTTGGAACTTAGGGTCTCATACTCTTGCTTGACTTTTTTTTGCTCAAAGTTGGCCCTCTACCACTTGAGCCACAGTTCTACTTCCTCCCATGTCCTTCCTATGCTATTTTTTGACCAACCCATTAAGCCCCAAGTTAGGCTTATCTTTCTCATACCCTTCTGTAATCCTGCATTACGCATCTACTTAAAGGAAATCATGAGATATGCTCACGTTTTAGTGTTAGTTCTATGATGAAAAGCCACTGCATGTCCTGCAACCTGGCCAAACTTTTCTCTATACCACATTGCAAAAGAAAACCAATAATTGGAAAACAGAGAAAAGCCCATACAAAAAGCTATTTGATGATAACTCTAGTCATTTAACTCCAGCAGTGAACTAAACTTTGAAGAAACAACAGCTATAATTACCTGTATAACCACATCATCCTATAATCATGCATGACAAGTTACCCATAGAATTGACTAAATGTACTCTTACCCAAGAGATTTCTGGGAAGCAATTTACTTCATAAAAATTTAGTATGACTCCTAACATTTTCATTTTAAATATAACTGAGTAGTTTTGCTTCTTCCTTTAACAGTGCAAAAAGCAATATTAGAAATACGAGAGGAAAAGCAGAACTACTGAGATAACTTCCATGATTTAGAATAGAGTTCTTTTCCATCTCAGAAGTATGTAACTTCAAGTGGGAAATTTTACAAGAAAATGTTAGACTTATTGACATCTTGCTGAATTTCAGGGGTGAAAGATTTTAAACGTCAAGTCCACTGCCAGACTAATGTCAGAATGGCATCTAACAACATTTCCAAGTGTTTGTAATGGGAAACTCCTGCCTTCCAAATGCTAATGGTCATTAAAAAAATATTTAGGTAGGATAATTACACATATTCCTTGAATAGCATTTTATTTCCACCTTATATTTCTGATGTATATGAGTTTTTATTTTTTATTATTATAAAGATGATATACAGAGGGGTTACAGTTTCATAAGTCAGGTAATGAGTACATTTCTTTTTGGACAATGTCGCTCCTTCTTTCGTGATGGTAGTTGTTATTTTCCTCTTCCTCCATCTCCTTCTCTTCATTTTTTTTTCTATTTTTCTAGTTATTTTTGAGATAAGTTCTAACTTCCTGCCCAGGAGTACACCTGGACCACAATCCACCTATTTTAGCTTTCATATTATAACTGAGATGACAGGAACATGCCACTACAACCATCTTACTTCCATTGAGATGGCATCTCGAAGATGGTTTTCTTCTGGCTTGCCTGGAACTATGATCTTCCTAATATCAACCTCCCACATAGCTTACTCAGAATGATATATGTGCAGCACTGTGCCAAGCTATGTGTTCACATGTGGCCTTATGAACGTCTGTGTCCAGGCCTACCTCAAACTACAATCCATCTATTCTTAGCCTCCTAGGTAGCTATGATTATAGGTGTTAGCCTGCATATTTTTTCTTATTCAGTGCTAAAATATGTTATCCTACAACTTATGCACATTCATTCTAGTCTCCCCACTGCTCTTGGATTATATAAATCAATGTCATTCTTAAAGGTGTTGAATTTAATTAAAGATAGCTGTTCCTAGCTGGGCACCATTAGCTCACACCTGTAATCCTAGCTACTGAGGAGTCTGAGATCTGAGAATCGTGGTTCAAACACACCGTAGGAGAAAAGTTCCCATGAGACTTATCTCCAACAAACTACTCAAAAAGCCAGAAGTGGTGCTGTGGCTCAAGTGGTAGGGCACTATCTTGAACACAGAGAGGCTCAGGGACAGCACTTAGGCCCTGAGTTCAAGCCCCAGGACTGGCAAAAAAGAAATGAAAAAAACAAAAAAAGATAACTGTCCCTTCACCCCCTATATAGAGAACATATTAGTTCTCACTTTTTCTTCCATATTCACTTGTCTCATTCCAGTATCTGCAAGTACAAGGTGATCTTTCCTCACCCAAAGTGCTAGAGCAAGTGGCCAAGCATATGGAAAGTCAGACATTTCAAAGCAAGTGTTTAGGATGAATACATAAGAAGTATTGTCTGAGGAGACAATATGAATGCATTCAACCTGATTTAAATATTATACGCTTACACATATCAAACATTATATAGCCCCCCATTAATCTGTACATCTTTTATGTTTTTGTGTTATCAGTTAGAAATGTTCAGCCTGAGGCAGAAGAAGAGATAGTCTATTGGTCTCTAAGAAACTCTATTTTCTCCCACTCCATTTTAAAGAGATGTAATTAGCTCAATTCAAGGTCTAGTGGAATCAGTGCAGCCAGGCGTGTGCAAAATCATGAAGTCTCAGGTTGACCCATCAAGGCTTCTTGTTCACAGTTCCATACCCATTGTCACAGTATGCACCTCTTTCATATATTCTTAACCAAGATTCTTTAATTGGGAAAAAGGAACTTGTTATTAGTCTCCAGTCTGTTGTGTTAGAAAAAAAATCATTTAGTCATATTTTAGCACAGGCAAAATTTAATAGCTTAACAGACCACTCAAATGATTATTTAAGAGATAATGTTTATTAGCATAAATTAATTGTACAAAGGGTTTAATTGTGATATTTCCATAGATGTATATAATATACTGATTAAATTCACCCCTCTACTATTTTCCAAAATCCCCTTCCATCTCTGTCCCCACAAATGAGAATTGTTTTTTAAAAGTTACTAGACCTGTATATAAAGGGGAATGGTATGACAATGAAGAAGTAGCACCTAGAACAATTGTCTCATTCTGTTTGAATTTCTCCCAATTCCCTAACCCTTATTTGTTATCATTATGTAGAAAAGTCTTTAATTTGTCAGCTTCTTAGCATTGAAGTCTGTGTCATATGACCTGTTTACCTTAGCATTTAGTACAAGTGCACACAGATGGTCATGGTGGTGAGTAAAGAGGGGTAGACTTCATTTTGAATAAATAGCATTTTAAATAGAAGTGATATATGAAAATCCAGAAAGAAATAATTGAGGCAAGTAGACACAGTATGTGGAAAAATCTGAGGAATGTAGAATCTGGTCCCAACTATAAATGCTCTATGTCTGGTTAGCAAATCATCTGATAACTACAGTTATTTTCTTCCTTTTGTGAAAGGATAGAGATAAACCAGTCACTAAAGTTTCTCTACTGATATCCTGTGAACTCATAATTCACAGATAATAACAATGAATATTCATTTGACACTTACCTTTTGCTAAATACTATGGGAAGCAGCATTCATACAGATTAACACCATTAGTTCTCAAGTAACATTAAGAGGCAGGTAATTTTAGAGAAGCAAAGAATGTGTCTAGGATCACCTAACAGGGCAAGGGAATTTCTGACATAGTCTGACAATATCCACATTGTATTACTTCCAAATAGACAAATGACGTTGGCCTTTAAAGTTATCATACAGTGACCACTTTGGAAAACTAAATTACAGATGGATCGACATAAGATTTTTTCAACATTATAATGCTGTGAAGATAGAATCATGCATCCATTGTTATCCACTCTTAGAATAGTATTCAAGAAATCAGACGAAATATTCAGCATTTGAATGTACATGTGACCATATAAAATTATGCTAAGCGAAATGAGCCCCAAGATAGGGACACAAGTGGTTTTATCTTTCTTGCAATTGTTTTAAATGTATTTATAATGTACTATGTGATTTTTTTCTTTCTTTTGTATGTTCTTCCCCCATGGTGTAACCCCTGTTTTCACTGTATATACATTTTTCTAATTTGGGGAGGGGAAGGGAAATAACAAAATGCTGAAATAAGGATACAGGTTGACACCATTGTAACAATGTACAAGACACTATGTTGAAAATGAACTTTACAACATGGGGATGGGATGGGGAGGGAGGAGTTGTAGAGGTGGGGAGGGAAGGGATGGCAAGGGAAAAACAAAGGAGAGGGGAACAATGCTCTATAGGAAATGTACTCATTATCTTACTCATGTAACTATAACCCCTCTGTACAGTATTTTTACAATAAAAATATATATAAAAATAAAAAAGAAATATTCAGCATTTGATTGTAAATAGACTATTTATAGATGTTTTTTATCAATAGCAGGCTAATGTAAGTGGTCAGTAAGTTAGGTGCATTTTTGATTTAATGATTTTTTTTTTACTTAAATAATACGTTTCTTGGGACATAACACCATCATCATTTAAGGACATCTATTTTTTTCTTTTGGTCAGATGTAGGGCTTGAAGTCAGGGCTTGAGCACTGTCCCTGTGCTCTTTGGCTCAAAGTTAGTGCTCTACCACTTTGAGCCACAGATCCACTTCTGGCTTCTGAGTGATTATTTGGAGATAAGAGTCTAACGGGGACTTTTCTGCCCAGGCTGGGTTTGAACCACAATTCTTAGATCTTAGCCTCCTGAGTAGCTAGGATTACAAGTGTGATCCACTGGTGCCTGGCTCTATAATCATCTTTTAATTTATCATTTTTAATGCCATGTTATAAGCTTTTATGCTTCTATTTATTTTTTTAAATATTAGATTATACCAGCTTGGTGAATAATTGATAATTCTTAATTACTGATGTTTTAAGATGAAGAATGGCAGCATTGGATGGAATTTCATCATCTTTGCCTTCCTTCATCTTAAGCTGGTAATTTTCTAAAGTCATATTGTGTAAATTGCTCAAAAAACATGGTGTAGAAAAATGAATTTGAAAATATATTTTGAATTTTTCTAATTTTTAATCTTTAAGCAGTTGTACAAAGGAGTTTCAATTCACTGTGTTAATTTATAATGCATCTTGATCAATGTCACTACTTTTGTAATTCTCTCCCCACCCATCTATCCCAGCCCCACCAAACCCCTCAAGTTATCTGATAGAAACACTACTAATTTTGATCTCTCTCTCTTTCTCTTTCTCTCTCTCTCTCTCTTTCCGTCTGTCTTTTCACAGTTACTGTTATGAGCCCAGCAGAGAAAGGTAAGTGTATGTTGTGAACTGTTTTGGTCAATACATACTTACCATACTCCGGAAAACATATTTTCAGGAGAACATATTTTCAATGGACCTTTTGACTATTGGATAGGATGGGAAATGATCAAGATTTATAGTAACTGTGATGTCTGCCATAGTGGCTCTGGGCTGTCTTGTTTCATCACTGTTGTCCTAGGTACCTGGCCTTTCCCCCCAATCCATCCCCTAATTAAAGGGATAGAGTAAGAGCCCACAGGAGGCCACATAGCCTAAATCCTTCATCATCATAGTTCCTATGTATGTACTATACTCTTCTGCAACATGACTTGCAATTTAACTGCCTTTCTAAAAGTTTTCAAAAGTGTCAGCATGAGCCTTATCCATTAGCGTCATATGATTTTTTTTATCAGTAATAGC
The DNA here is from genome assembly GCF_024711535.1 of Dipodomys merriami. Classification (NCBI taxonomy): domain Eukaryota; kingdom Metazoa; phylum Chordata; class Mammalia; order Rodentia; family Heteromyidae; genus Dipodomys; species Dipodomys merriami. The sequence continues at coordinate 63,716,410 of NW_027204492.1, forward strand.
TGGAATATTCATATAGTCACTTTCTATTGTCACTTTAAATCCTTATTTCATAGGAATCGATTGTTAAAATATAAAACCATTGAGCATTTGTATTGTAATGATTTAAAGTTTCAGTTTACAACTTTTCATTTAAAGATGCCTTGGCTACAGAGGTAACAGCAGTATGATGGGGAGACTATAGACCATAGGAGCTAGTTTGTCTGTGTTCCAGTCTAGGCTCTGCTACTTCCTGACAAATCATTTTATTCCTGTTCTCAATTTATTTGTATATAGAAAATAATAATACCACCTATTTCACAGAACTGTTATGAAAAACTAAGTTAATTACATCAAGCACTTGGAACCTAGGTGGGCATAGTACATCATGGCGACTCAGTGAACATTTTCTATTGTTATTGCATTGTGGCAGTTTTTACATTGCCTCTTGTTCTATGAATGGCTTCTTAAGGTCAGAACCTATTTTCTGTATGCAAATCTTTAATAATTATAAATATTTTCCACAATAAACATTCAAGACAAATTGGATGGGGGTTAAGATGATACATGACTCAAAAGGAATAATGACAATAGTATTCTAATATTATTGGAAACTGAAATTTGTTGTGCTGGGTACATTTCTAAGTTGTGTGTGTGTGTGTGTGTGTGTGTGTGTGTGTGTGTGTGTGTGTGTATGTGTGTGTGTGTGTGTGTTTGTGTCCCACCCTTTAATATTTACACCAACATAGCAATGTACATGTCTACATTATAGAGAAGGAAATTGTAATTTAAAGAGGTAAAATAACTTGTCCTAGTGAGTGTTAGTGAGCATTAGTATTTAAACCCTCAAAGCCTATAATCTCAACCAAATCTACATTTGTTTTTTCCTCTTCAATATGTGACTTGTAGGTTTGCTTAGCTGAATCTTTACTCAGAAACTTAAAACTAAGTTGTTTTTTCCCCAGTGTCCAAAGTACCATGAACTTCATTTCTGCCTGTTACCAATGAACTTGGCTACCCTAGTGTGTAGGGTCATTTGTAAGCCCAACTCAATTCAATACCTGGGAATATTAATCTGGGATTCGGGTTCTCTAAGCAATCATTACAGAAAAATATGATTGTTATTGTCTCTAGGATTCTAGGAGTTCCAAGTACTTCTTTCCTCAATAGTTCTTAAATTCATCAACATGATGTAGAATAAGAGCAGATTTTGCCTATACATTTTGCAATGATGTATAATGGGGAAAACATAGGATTTGGGAGGCAGAGTATTTAGTTTGCAGTTATAGCTCTGTCGTTTGCTAGCTCTTTGACTTTGGAAAGCATCTCAACTTCTCTGGACCTCAATTTCTATCAAATGAGGCTAGTTTAATAAAATCATATGGATTTCATATAAACTAGTCTAAATATGCAGTAGTTTGCTTTTTAAGTGTTAAGAAGAAACAATCTCGGTTGTTACTGTTTTCCCCCTCTTTTTTTGTATCTCAAGCTGACTTTGAACTTGTAATCCTTCTGCCTCAGCTTTCCAAGTGCTGGAATTATAGGTGTGAACTAACACACCTAACTCAGTTGTTACATTTTTTGTATGTTGGTATTCTTTTTTTTTTATTGTGAAAATACTGTACAGAGGGGTTACAATTACATGGGCAAGATAATGAGTACATTTCTTATCAAGCATTGTAGCCTCCTTTGTTTCCTCTTCCCATCCCTTCCCATCCTCCCCCTACCCTCCCCGCCCCCCCCAAAGTTGTAAAGTTCATTTTTCCACATAAGGACTTGTACATCTCAAGAGAATGTAATCCCCAAAATAAAATAGAATTCAATGATCACTCAAGAATCAAAGGTTCGTTTTAAAGAACTTATGAACAGGTTACTAAGGAATGTTGTGAAAATCCCCTTTCAGTGAGTATCAGTCACCCAACTATCTGTGATAAATCACTGAGCCTTTTCTCAAAACAGGCCAACAGACTAATGAATATCTCACCTCCCTACTAACCCTTTGAATCTCTGACTTGTTTCAGACTACATAGAACTACTAAAGTATAAAAAAATTATATAACTGTTAGCAGGAATGTTGTTTGCCATAGGCAAAGAAAACATACCAAAGAAATGGAAACCTCAAATCCCATTCATCTCAAAAGTTTAAGAACTCTACAGTGAAACATACTGCAAAAAGTTTCCATTTCTTATCAATCTAGTAGCTCCTATGCTGGGTTGAATAGTACCCTACCAAAATGCATGTTCATCTGGAACTTGAATGTATCCTTACTTGGAAATAGATCTTTTCTGATAGACTCAAGTTACTATAATGTCATACTAGATTAGACTGAGCCCTAATGCAGTAGTTGGTATTCCTATAAAAAGAAGAAAATTTGAATATACAGATACAGAGAGAAGACAGCCATGTCTTTTTTTTGTCAGTTGTGGGGCTTGAACTCTGGGCCTAGGTGCTGTCCCTTAGCTCTTCAGCTCAGGCTAGCACTCTACTACTTGAGCCACAGAACCACTTTCAGTTTTCTGGTGGTTAACTGGAGATAAGAGTCTCACTAACTTTGCTGCCTGCACTGGCTTTGAACCATGATTCTCAGATCTCAGCCTCCTGGGTAGCTAGGATTACAGGTGTGAGCTACCAGCACCTGGTGAAGACAGCCATGTGAAGATGGAGGCAGAGATATGGTCCCACAAAGAAAGGAACATTAAGGATTGCCAGCAACCACCAGAAGCTAGGAAGAGGCAATTAAAGAGCCTTCAGTAAGAGCATATCTCTGCCTCCAACTTGTATCAGTCTTCCAGCCAATAGAACTGTGAGAGAATAAATTTCTCTCATTTTAACCTATCTAGTTGGTGGTTATTGTCACCACTGTCTAGGAAGTGAGTACAGTGCCTTATAGCTTTCAATCTCTATGCCCTGTTAAGAAAATTATAACAGTACCAAATAAGCAAATACCTTTTAGTATCAGATCTGTATGGGAACAAGTCAACTTTGCCACTTAACATGTATAACCTAAATTTTGCTGTCCTCTCTGTGGAATAGAAATGAGACTTACATTCTATGGTTATTTTAAACATGAGTAAGATGATGTGTGTAAGTATCATAGCAAAGTGTCTGGCACCCAATATCACTGTGTTATTTTTGTAATGATTATTATTACTGTTAGTGATATAAACATTGGCTGGGACCTGGAAGACCTAATCTGTGAAGCATAACATACTTTAGGACTATAATTCCTTATGACTGCTTTTGTGACCTCATTGTCAAAATCCATGCATTCACTCTCCTGGGACTGGACTCAGTCTATGGTCCACAAATCTATATGTATCTCTCTTCTATTTCTCCCTTCCCAACTTATTTCCAATTTAGTGCAATGTTTCTTGGGTTGTACATTTTGTTTAAAAGATTAAAGGATTTATGAGTTGTCAGACAAGTTTGACTTCATTTTTTATGTTTTAATGTCTTGGAATAAATACATGAATCTAAAAAGATTCTATGCATTCATATTGTGAAGGTAGAACAATTGTGATCTGAAGACGTAAAATAGGTTGACCCAGTTAGGCCGATTTTTATGCAAACAAAGGAACTAAAGCCCAGGTCATCCTGAATCACAGCTTAGAATATTATATATTTTATCAGCCTTGGTTATATAGGAATTATTAAAGATATATAACTCCCTATTTTCTTTCATAGGTCATACTAAAGCACGATCATGTTCATAAGAGTATTGCAAAGATGATCTCATTAGTGTGATTCTATCCATACTTTTAAGATCTTAACCAGAAAAAAAATCTTCCTTCCTCTACCCCTGAAATGAGGATCTCAATTGAAATAGAGGTTGTAAATTTAGTATGGCCCCAACATGAAGTGAGAGATGAACTTAAGAATGATATAGACATCAGGCATCATCTATCACATCTTTCAAATATAATTAACAGTAATGTATTACTCACCTTCAAAGAGGCCATTAATCATTTTAAACAAAAGTTCAGCTCATTCTCTGCAAATTCATTTGCATTCTATGGCTTGCATACTAAATTCTTTGGTTTCTCCTCTAAAGCTCCATGCTTGTAATTACTTACCCTCTCAGATATGGATAAACTTCCTGTTTAAAATAACTGTTATGGGCTGGGAAGGTGGCTCAGTGGTAGAGCGCTTGCCTTGCATGCATGAGGCCCTGGGTTCGATTCCTCAGCACCACATAAGCAAAAAGAAAAAAAGCTGTAAGTGGCGCTGTGGCTCAAGTGGTAGAGCGCTAGCTTTGAGCTGAAGAACTGAGGGACAGTGCTCAGGCCCAGAGTTCACCCCCCCCCCCCCCCAAAAAAACTGTTATGAGCCTATTAAATCCTCCCAAAATTCACACATGAAGTCCTAACCCCTGGTACCCCAGAATATGGCCTTATTTGGAGATAGTGCCTTTAAAGAGATATATGGGTTAAAATGAGATCACTGAGGGTGGGGCCTAACCCAATATGATGAATGCCCTTGTAAGAGAAGGAAATTTGGACACAGATACAAAAGGAATACAGATACAAAAGACAGAGGAAAAAATGTCAATTGGCATGCCAATGAGAGGCCTCAGAAGGAAGGAACACTGCAGACATCTCAATCTTGAACATCTTTTTTTTTTTTCTTTTTGCTTATGTGGTGCTGAGGAATCGAACCCAGGGCCTCAGGCATGCAAGGCAAGCGCTCTACCACTGAGCCACCTTCCCAGCCCTTGAACATCTTTTTTAAAATTAGCTTACCTTAGTTATACAAGGTGGGAGTGGGGAGGCTCATTGCCACATTTTCACATGCTTACATTCTATTCCAGTCAATCTCACCCCCTCTATCATTTTTTAAAAAAAATTATTGTTGTTTTAGAGGTGACATACAGCATATGTCAGGTAATAAATACACTTCCTTTCTCATAGTGTCATCTGTTCCCTCATTCTCTCTCATTCCCTCTCTCCCATTTCCACCCACAAGTTGCATAGTTCACTTTCATCAATGCCCTCTGTCACGCTTGATCTTGAACTTCTAATCTCCAGAATTGTGAGAAAATACATTTCTGTAATTAAGGCACAGTCTATGGTAGTTAATTGGGGCCTAAGTAAATTAATTGAAGAGCTTAGTTAGATTTTCATTGAAAATCTAGATCATAGTAATATCTGCTTTGTGTCAGCTTCTTACTACTAGTCTTAATTTTTTGGTGATATATTAAACACCAAAAGGATAAGAGAGCACTTGGAGGAAAAACTTGAGGCTACAGTATGGTATTATATATTTACCTCCAAATGATTTAGGAAATCTTCAGTTCCATTTTGAGCTGTTTCAGTGTTCTTAATAATGTACAAGCTATACAGCTGACAAAGGGAGATATTGAGGAACTCTAAAAATTCAATTGCAAAAACCAAATAACCCAATTAAGATATGGGCAACAGATCTAAGTAGACATATCTCAAGAGAAAACATACAAGTGACCAACAACAAACACAACAAGGCTCTACACTACTAATCATCAGGGAAATGTTAAACTACAATGAGATATTAGTTTACTGTGATAAGAATGTTGGTTTGCAGTAAAAAGATAAACAAGTGTTGTTGAGCATGTGGAAAAAGGGAAACCCTTGTATGCTGTTGATGGGAATGTAAATTAGTTTAACCAATATGGCAATAAAAATAGAAGTTTCTCAAAAAAGTCAGAAATTGAATTATTGCATGATCCAGCAATCCTACTTGTGTAGATATATAACCAAAGGAAATTGAATCGTGTTAAGACAGCTATACCTACATCCTCACGTTTACTGCAGCACTGTTCCCAATAATGAGGAAATGGAAACAGCCTAAGTGTTCATCAGCTGATGAATGGGTGAGGAAAATGTATGTTAACAATGGGATGCTATTCATTCATAAAAAATGAACTAGAGTCACTTACAACAACATGCATGGAACTGCAGATCATTATGTTAGATGAAATAAGCGAGGTAGAGAAACACAGAAACCACAAATTTCACCCATATGTGGAAAATAAAATAATGGATCCTATGGAGATTGAGGGTAGAATGGTGGATGGCAGAGGTTAGGGAAAGAAGAAGTGAAATAGAGATGAGGGTCCAATCAATGAGTACTGAAGTAAGGAAATTGGGTCTGGCTGTCTAATAAAGACTCCTGATTCAAGTGGTGCTGTGGCTTAAGTGGTAGAATGCTCGCCTTGAGCTAAAGAGTGCAGGGATAGCGCCCAAGCCCAGAGTTCAAGCCCCATGACCGACAAAAAAAAAAAAAAAAGACTCCTGATGCAACTTCTCAATGTGCAGCTTCTCTGTTTCCTTGGGACTGGATTCGCAACTGAGATTTACCTTACAACAGTACCAAGTTACTTTTAGGAGTAAATAGTCACATTGTGGTATTATACTGTAGAGTGGCAATAGATAACAATCATGTACTATGAATTTTATTTTTTGATTTTTTTGTTGTAAAGGTGATGTATGGAGGGGTTACAGTTATATGTCAGGAATTGATGCTGCAATGAGCATGGTTGTGCTGGTAGCTTTAGTGTGGCCTTGTTTGTGGTCATTTGGGAAATGCCTGGGAGTGGGATTGCTGGGTCATAGGGAAGCTCTATGTTTAGTCTTTTGAGGAACCTCCATACTACTTTCTAGAGTGGCTGAACAAGTTTACACTCCCACCAACAATGCAGTAGGGTTCCATTTTGGCCACATCCCCAAAGCAATTCAAAAATTCCAAATAGCAAAACCAATCCTTAGCAGGAAGAACAGTGCTGGAGGAGTAGCAATACCAAACCTCAAACTCTATTATAAAGCTGTAGTAATACAAACAGCGTGGTACTGGCACAAGAACAGGCCTGAGGACCAATGGAATAGAACTGAAGACCTAGAAATGAACCCACAGACCTATGGCCACCCAATCTTTGATAAGGGAGCCAAAAAAAAAACAGGATGGAAGAAAGACAGCCTCTTCAACAAGTGCTGCTGTCCGAATTGGCTACACATATCACCCTGTACCAGAATCAATTCCAAATGAATCAAAGACCTTGAGGTAAAAGCAGATAACATGAAAATATTACAGGAGGGCTTAGGGGAAACACTAGGGATTCTTGGCACAGGTTGAAACTTTGTTAATAAAGACCCAGAATACTATGAATTTTTAAAAGCTAAGAAAGAATTTTGAAAAATTTCACCATAAAGACGTAATAAATGTACCAAAAGCCAGTGGCGACTGATGGGAGAACTGGGAATTAGCTGAGTAGCTAATCCTACCTATTTAGGAGGCTGAGAGCTGGAGGATTACTGTTTGAATCCAGCTCCAGCTCCAAGTAACCTGACTGTTGAGTGCCAGCTGTGAGCAAGCAAGCTGAGCAAGGCCCTGAGTTCACTCACCAGTATTAGTGCAGAAACAAATAGGAATGATATATATTTGAGAAGATAGATTTTTTTTTTGGGGGGGGGGTGTCTGGTCGTGGGCCTGAACTCTGGGCCTGGGTTCTGTCCCTCAGCTCTTCAGCTCAAGGCTAGCGCTCTACCACTTGAGCCACAGTGCCATTTCTGGCTTTTTTTTCTGCTTATGTGGTGCTGAGGAATCGAATCCAGGGCCTCATGCATGCAAGGCAAGCACTCTACCACTGAGCCACCTTCACAGCCCCGAGAAGATAGATTTTTAACCTGATTATGCAATGTACCCATGTAGTGAAATAGCTCAGAGTCCCCATTGATATGTATATTTTTGTGTTTTCAATGTATCATTTGAAAGAAATATAATTTTGAAAATAATGTAATGCTGAGTATTGTAGCACACACCTGTAATAGCACTTGGGAAGTGGAAGCAAGAGGATTCTGGGTTCAAGGACTGCCTAGGCTACTTAGTAAAAATACCAATAATAAAAATAACAATATACTACTTTATACCTACTTTTTTGTTAAATTACTTTATAATGAAGGCTGAAAACAAAAGCCTCCTTCCCAAGGAAATACATTTCTAAAAAATCTTTAATGAACTAAAATTACCATGCAAATATATAATATAAAAATTCCCAATACTCTGATCACTTTCACTCCTATCACTGTCTGATTTGAATTCTGATATATTCCCTTGCACTTACCTACAAACATAAATATGCATGTTATATTTGCATGTTTTGTTTTTAATTGGATTATAGTGTGATTGATATCCTGTAGCTTGAAAGTTTTTTGTTATACTTTTCTCTTAGTATACAAAAATATATTTTTTATCCTTATTATTATTATTTTTTATTTATTTTATTTTTATTTTTTGAGAACATACTGTACAGAGGGGTTACAATTACATGGGCAGGATAATGCGTACATTTCTTATCAAGCATTGCAGCCTCCTCCTTTGTTTACCCTTCACATCTCTTCCCAGCCTCCCCCCCCACCCCCCTACCCAATCCTCCCCCCCTCCCCCCCAACGTTGTAAAGCTCGTTTTCGACATGACAACTTGTACTTCTCATTGTTGCAACAGGTCCACCTGTATCCTTAAACAACTGGTTTTTCCCCATCTCCTCCACAAGTTATACTGACATCAAATATAGTGAAAGCAGGGGTTATACTGTGGGGGAGGGACATACAAAGCAACAAAGAAATAATCTTATAAATGCGTTAGAAACAAATGCATGAAAGAAAAAAACATTAAAATACATATCTAAGGGTTCATTTTCCAAAAAATGATCTTTGAGTACTTTGTAGTATGGGTCTTCTAAGATTAATTTTGTAGTTTCTTCACAATGTACTTAAAAATTAAATTTTATTTATTTAGGGTAACTGGAATTGAACCCAGGGTCTCATGTATGCTAGTCAAGTACTGTGTCGCTTGAGTCACACACTCCCATCCTTTTTTTTGTTGTTGTTTGTTTGTTTTGCCGATCCTGGGGCTTGAACTCAGGGCCAGAGCTCTGTCCCCGAACCTATCTGTGCTCAGCACTAGCATTTGCCACTTGAGCCACACCCAGTTCTGGCTTTTTCTGAGTAGTTTATTGGATATAAGAGTCTCACAGACTTTACTGCCCTGGCAAGCTTCGAACCGTGAGCCTCAGATCTCAGTCTCCAGAGTAGCTAGGATTATAGGCATGGGCCACCAGCACCCAGCCCATCTCCCCCCCCCCTTTTTTTCTGGTGGAGTCTAATTTACTCTAACAAAGATGCTTCATTATCATTGTTTCTACCTAAACCCTGACCATAATTTTGGAAATTGTCTTCTAGTAATCTCTCCTCTGTTACCTAGTTTCAGTTGCTACTGTTTCTCCAGCCCATCCCTTTTGCCTTATATTTTGTTTTAGAGATAGAGCCTTGGTAACTTTGTCTTCCTGCCTCACCTTCCCAAGTGCTAGGATTACAGGTGTGAACCATTACTCCAAGCTTATTGCTGTTCATGATTATAAAAGTTCTAAAACTTCATAAAATACCAATAATGCAGAAGTGTGTAAAGTAGAAAGTATAAGTCCCTTGTGATGATGATAGGCATAAGGATGGAGTAAGGTTCAATTGTGAATACCACTTTGCAAGTTTTATTTTAAACTAATTTTGTCCCTTTTCATTTGGACACATCCATGTGTGTGTGTGTGTGTGTGTGTGTGTGTGTGTGTGTGTGTGCGTGTGCATGTGCGTGCGTGCGTGCGCATGTGCATGCATGTGTCAATGCATGCATCAATCCTGGGACTTTGAACTCAGGGACAGGATGCTATCCCTGAGCTTTTTGCTCAAGACTAGTGCTTTACCACTTGAGCCACAGCACCAATTCTGGATTTTTTTGGTGCTTAATTGGAGATGAGTCTCATGGATTTTCTTGCCCTAGCTGTCTTTGAACCATGTTCTTCAGATCTCAATCACCTGTCACTGTGAGCCATCGACACCCAACCATCTCTCTCTCTCAATCTCTCTCTCTCTCTGTATGTATATTTTACTAATTTTATTTTTGAATTAGTATACAGATCTCTCTCAAAGTATATACACACACATATATGTATATATATATATATATATATAATTAATTCTACTTTTGAATTGGTATACAGATCTAACATAAGGGAATTTAATAATAATTTTCCATACAATTTTCCATACATACTCACAATGCTCCTCCCCTACCCCACACCAGACTCCTATTCCTCCCCTCCTTTACCATATTTATCAAACAAGTCATGTGGTGGGTTTCACTGTATATATGAAACACCCTTGGATACTCTACCCCTCAGTGTCCCCTCCTTTTTCTCTCCCCCTCTCACTGATCCTCTCCTAGACACTCCTCCCATTATATCCATACATTTAGTGAAAAATGAGATCTATATACAAAAAAACCATCCACACCAGTGAAGCCAATGTGCTGTTTCAATCATGATTTTGCCCTTTCTTAAGCTTTGTACATAGCTATTGACTTTGCTTGCAATCCTATGGCCTGTACCTCCTAACACATTTGAATATAGATTGGGAAGTTAAAATAAATAGTTACCTGTTTTGCTAAATGTCAAAAAAATCTAAGAAGAAAGGAAAAGGCTCACTTTGGAATATCTTTGGTTTGGGTTCTGTATGATTTCTTGAAATATAATTTACATAAGAATAGTGCTTTTTAAGTGTTCAAGTTGGTGAGTTTTGATAAATGTATGCCATGGCATAAATAGCACTATAATTGAAGTATATAGAATATTTATATTATTCCAGATTATTCCCCATTTGCAAAAAATTCTCTCATTCTCTACCTCCAGCTTCCATATCAATTGGTGTTCTGTTTCTCATAGTTGTACGTTTTAAAATGTCACATAAGCTGAATCATATAGTACATACTCTTGTATTTGGCTTCTTCCTCCCACATTTGTCATCATTGCTGTACTTATGAGTAGTTTGTTCTTTATATTGCTGAGTAGTATTTCATATTACAGACATAACACAATTTGATTTTTCATTTACCAGTCTAGAAACATTTAGGTTGTTGTTTCCAGTTAGGAGCCATTTTGAATGAATCTGACAAGAATACATATGCTTTGTCTTTGTGTCTCTTGAGTAAATGTGAGTGGGAGTTTTGGTTCATATGGTGTATTTAATTTGGTAACTAACGTTCAAAGGATTTTCCAATGTAGCTCTACCATTTATATTCCGAACAGTGATATATGACTATTCTAGTTGCTCACATCTTTTCTGTCTCCTAATTTTTAAAATCAATGTGTTGTTTTGTGTTTTCAAACCATTCTTGTGTCTATGATGGTGTCTCTGTGTGGTTTTCATTTGCACTTCTATAATGACAAATGATGTCAAGCATCTCCATAAGCTTCTTTGGCATCTAAATCATCTCTTGTGAACTGTCTGGCTAAGTCTTTGCCCCCCTCCCTTTTATTACTGTTCGTCCTGTGGTTTGAACTCAGGCCTGGGCACTGTCCCTGAGCTTTTGTGCTCTAAGCTTTTGTATTCTACCCCTTGAGCCACAGCTTCCTTTCTGGCTTTTTGGTGGTTAATTGGTCATAAGAGTTTCTCAGACTTTTTCTGCCCAGGCTGGCTTTGAACTGTAATCTTCAGATCTTAGCCTCCTGAGTAGGTAGGATTACAAGCATTAGTCACAGGCGCCCAGCTTCTTTTGCCCATTTTTTATTGAGCTGTTAGTCTTACTGAGTTGTAAGAGATCTTTAAATGTCTAGATACAAGTCTCTGTCCTTAAGCAAATCTGATTTCCTCCAGGTAAAATGGGTAGGCATTGTCAGGCGGCAACCAGTAATATAAGAAAAAAAATATACCTAATCGAGATTTCCAACTATAATAGAATGGGCAACCCAAGCAGTTGATAAATTCCCCATTACTCAAACCAAAGCTGAGTGGCTAGTTGCTAGAGGTAATAATGTAAACCAGATTTTTGCATCTTTAGACCACTACCAAGTAACATCTAAAGTCCCTTAAACTCTGAAATGCTATGATATTAAAATAAATAAAGTCAACATCCTGTTAACGTTATTATATTTATTAGTTACATCAACAAAAGGAAATATGTTTTGAGAGAACCAACCTGTCCTTGGTAGAATTCCTTTCGCTTTGCTGGCCAATAAATCCTGATCCATAAATCCCACGTAGGTAACACAGAATCTCTATTCCCCTTTAGAATCCACTGTAAATATTCCTGACATCATAAAAACAATGGATCTACTTAATCTAAACTACATATACAGAATAATCATTTTAAGCTAGGAAAGAAGCCAAAGATTATTCCCCAAAGGATTAGCTCTTTCAATGTCTTTAGATCCAACATGAATGAATCAAAGCAATGTTGGGTAGACACCCCCCAAAAGGCTAAAAACAAAACAGTGCCTTCCTTTTATGAAGCCATAGTATGTATGCCCCGTAAGTCTGTGAAACTTTTTATTACCATAATAAAATAAATAAGAAAAATAAATCTGTAAGCGTTAAGAAGAAAGAGGGAAAAACACCCTTGGTGTTTAATTTCTGAAAGTATTACTGATACATTCACATATTTTAATCTATTAATTCTCAAACAAAACCCTTCTCAGTCATGTATTTTAATTTTATATACACAAAAGTTTAAAAATACACTTCATGTATGTGTTATTTAGAAATATAGTTAAGCATATTTATTTTATATATGCACACATGCATAGATGATTGTGTATATATATATTTACACATACATGCATGCAGGCACACCTATATTTTTGGCAAGGTTAACCAGCTTCTCTAGGAGATTTGTCTTGATTTTTGTTGCTATTGTTATATTGGGGTCAAGGGGTTGCTACTAAAGATCTAATCCAGGATTTTTAACATGCTAGGTAAGTACCCTACCAATAACTATACTGTCAGCCCAAGGACACACAATTATACTGAGTAGCAAATCCAGAGTTCAAAACCCAGTCAATTGAATACCAATGCATTTTCTTCAATCAATGCCCAAAGCAGACCAAGAAGGAGAGACTTCTTTAACATTTCTTTTTTTTTGGGGGGGGGGTCCAGTGGTGGGGCCTGAACTCTGGACCTGGGCGCTATCCCTCAGCTCTTCAGCTCAAGGCTAGCATTCTGCCACTTGAGCCACAGCACCACTTCCGGCTTTTTTTTATGCTTATGTGGTGCTGAGGAATCAAACCCAGGGTTTCAAGCATGCAAGGCAAGCGCTGTACCACTGAGCCACCTTCCCAGCCCTCTTTAACATTTCTTAACATTCATAAACATAGAAAATCTCTGTATCTTGTTCACTTGGTATTGTTCACCAAATCCTAATACACACTAACCCAAAAGCTCTTTGAAACTTAAAAATGTTGTTTATTTAATCTGGGTGTGTAACTCAGTGGTAGAGCACTTGCATAGCATATACTAGGGTCTGAGTTTGATCTCCAGTGCTACAAAACCTAAATCAAATTTGCTTTGCATAGTGACTGAGGTATGAGACTCATTTCTGCCCCCCTCCCCTAAAAGAATTGGTATAGACCAAGCATCCAACCTTTACAAAATAAAATACAAAATATGAATTGATGAGTGGTAAATGACTAATGGATGGTTAAGAGAAATGTGTATACTTTGGATGAAACTCTAACTTATTTATTTATTTGTTAGATATTTATTTTTCCACACTTTTTTTTCAGGTAAGGGGTAGGTTTATTCATCGTCTGGCTGGCACCAGGCCATGTTGGCCCTCCATGAGGCTGGGAAAGGCCTGGGAAAGAGCTGGGAAAGAGAACTGGGAAAGAGAGAGAGCTGGGAAAGAGGGAGAGCTGGGAAAGAGAAGAGAGTGAGCTGGGAATGAGAAGAGAGAACTGGCAAAGAGTGCGTCTGGGCCTGCTCTAGGCCTTATCTAGGGTATGGGCGGAGAAAGGTGTGGCCACATCAAATTCAGATGTGACCGCAGCGGATGCAGATGTGACCTCTTCTAGGTGTACCAGTTGCCTAGGTAACGCAGGTACTGGGTGGAGACTTTGCTATGAGGAGGGTGGAGTCTGCTTGAGGAGGGTGGAGTCTGCTCATCATCCAGGAGCGGACCTTACATTCCAGCCTTTTAATAATCATGAAATAGGGCACAGATTCTCTCTGGCTACTTCCTGCTGACAAGGGGTGTCAGCAATAGGGGTAAAAGGCTGGAATTTGGTTCCCTCCCAGAGAAGGCAGTGAGCAGCAGCTGTCCCTTGATGGCGTGAGTTCTTAGATGAAGTCTGGAGAAGTCTCATGAGGCATTGAGGGGCTGGAAAAAAATACTAGAGAGCAAATAAATGGCAAGAAGAAGGACTTGGGGCTGAAAAATGTTGGTAGAAATGTCCCTAGCTACTTCTGACATCTGGTGACTAGGTAGAGGAGAAGTCAGGTAAGAAAGGCAAGAATATAAATTCTTGCCCAGTTGCTAGGTAGACAGGTATGGACACTAGATGGGCAGGCTTCTTACTTCTATTGACCTTCGGCTCTGGTTAATTTTGAAAGGGCAGGCACAAAGTTGCTGATGTGATATCATCTCCTATTACTTCTCTCCATGTTCCCTTGTTCCCCAGACTAGCTGAGTCTAGGTGCTCATTGCTGGGATGGCTTGTCCCAGTTGGTATTCAAGGTTTGAACTCAAGGCCTGGGCACTATCCCTGAGCACTTCTGCTCAAGGCTAGCACTCTACCACTTTGAGTTATAGTACCACTTGCAGTGTTTGCTGGTTAGAGATAAGAGTCTTGAGCCATGCTTCCAACCTGGCTCTTTGCAGGTTAGTTTGGGAGATGGAGTCTTAAGGATTTTTCGGCCTGGGCTGGCTTTGAACTGCAATCTTTGCCACAAAAGCCCTTTATTATTTCCAATTAAAGCAACAAGGAGATCAAGTAGAATAAGTAGAGTTTACCTGGTTCTTATCAAGAATTGACCAACAAATATTCTGCAATGACAAAACTCATTAAATGTGATGAGAATTTTAGCACAGATATGCCCAGTATTTTATTTTTATTTTTATTTTTTTTAAATTTAATTTAATTTTATTTGTGAACATACTGTACAGAGGAATTACAATTACATGGGCAGGATAATGCGTACATTTCTTACCAAGCATTGCAGCCTCCTCCTTTGTTTACCCTTCACATCCCTTCCCAGCCTCCCCCCTCCCCCCCAATCCCAATCCGTCTCCTTCCCCCACCTTCCCCCCCCCCAACACCGACGTTGTAAAGCTCGTTTTGGACATGACAACTTGTACTTCTCATTGTTGCAACAGGTCCACCTGTATCCTTAAACAACTGGTTTTTCCCCATCTCCTCCACAAGTTATACTGACATCAAATATAGTGAAAGCAGGGGTTATACTGTGGGGGAGGGACATACAAAGCAACAAAGAGATAATCTTATAAATGCGTTAGAAAAACATGCATGAAAGAAAAAAACATTAAAATACACATCTAAGGGTTCATTTTCCTGACATCACATTATCTGACCTTTTCCGCTTGACTCATACATATACTAGATATTACAAATAAGGGAAACCATGGGACCTATGTTTCTTTGGGCCTGGCTTACTTCACTTAATATAATTTTTTCCAAGTTTTTCCATTTCCTAACAAATGGGGCAATGTCAGTCTTTCTGATGGAGGCATAGAATTCCATTGTGTATATATACCACATTTTCTTGATCCATTCATCTACTGAGGGGCATCTGGGTTGGTTCCTTATCTTAGCTATGGTAAATAATGCTGCAATAAACATAGTTGTGCTGGTAGCTTTAGTGTGGTCTTGTTTGTAAACATTTGGGTAAATGCCCAAAAGTGGGATTGCTGGGTCATAGGGGAGTTCTATGTGAAGTCTTTTGAGGAACCTCCATTCTGCTTTCCAAAGTGGTTGAACAAGTTTACATTCCCACCAACAATGAAGTAAGGTTCCTTTCTGTCCACATCCCTTCCAGCATCTGTTGTTGTTAGAGTTCTGGAGTGAGGTGATATCTCAATGTTGTTTTGATTTGCATTTCTTTTATGGCTAGGGATGTTGAACATTTCTTCATGTGTCTATTGGCCATCCTTCTTTCTTCTTCAGAGAAGTTTCTCTTTAAGTCTTTCGCCCACTTATTTATTGGGCAGTTGTTTCTTTGAAGATTTGTTGTTGGGGGGTTTAATTTTTTGAGTTCCAAGTATATTTTAGATATGAGACCCTTGTCCGTTGTATGGCTAGTAAAGATCTTCTCCCAGTCCGTGGGCTTTCTATTGATCTTGCTAGCTATGTCATTTGCCCTGCAGAAGCTCTGCAACTTTATGCAATCCCATTTGTCCAACCTTTCTTTGATTTGTTGTGTTTCCGGGTCTCTATTCAGAAAATTTCGGCCTGAGCCAAGGAGACCTAGGGTTTCTCCTATTCCATCCTGTAATGTTTTCAGAGTGTCTGCTTTGAGTTCAAGGTCTTTGATCCATTTGGAGTTGATTCTGGTGCAGGGTGATATATAAGGATCTAGCTTAAGTTTTCTACATGTAGTTAACCAATTTTGCCAGCACCATTTACTGAAGAGGTTGTCTTTCTTCCATTCTATTGTTTTAGCTCCCTTATCGAAGATTAGATGGCTATAGGTCTGTAGGTTCATTTCTGGGTTTTCAATTCTATTCCATTGGTCCTGAGGTCTGTTCTTATGCCAATACCAAGCTGTTTTGATTACTATGGCTTTATAGTAGAGTTTGAAGTTTGGTATTGATATTCCTCCAGCAGTGTCCTTTCCATTGAGGAGCGTTTTTGCTATTTGGGGTCTTTTATTGTTCCATATGAATTTTTGGATTGCCTCTTCTATTTCCTTGAAGAATGAGGTTGGAATTTTGATAGGTATTGCGTTGAATTTGTAGATAGCGTTGGGAAGAATTGCCATTTTCACGATGTTAATCTTTCCAATCCAGGAGCATGGGAGGTTTTGCCATTTTTAAAGTTCTGTGTTGATTTCCTTTTTTAAGGTTTTAAAGTTTCCATCATAGAGGTCCTTCACTTCTTTAGTTAAATGCCCAGTATTTTAGAACCACATAGTCAGTAGTAGAATACACAACACAAAACAAAAAAGGCAAAACTCAAAACCTAAAATTTTGATAACAATGTTTAGACATCTTTGCTAACAAAGCACATCAGATGGTTGGGCCTCACTTACCAGGGCCTGTGAAAAGAGCAACTTGTTATCAAGGCACCTTAGAATAGATGGATGGAGTAGTAAACTTAGTGGAAGGTTAAGAGTCAGATGGGGCCAAACCCTTAACCCACAATGTGGCCAAGATGGTGAATTCAAGATGGCGAATTTCTGAAAAAATGAAAAGAAACCCTGAACAAATAAGCCTATATTGGCTAGCCTTTGAGAGGGAACCTAGGGGGCTCCCTGGGACCCAGCCTGCGTCACACTCTTCAGGGCACAAACCAAAACGCTGTAGAAGAGAAAGAGAAAAATAGGGAAAGTTGGACATGAATAGCAGAGAGAGAGAGCAAAGAGAACCTGAAAGTAAACAGACTTCTGACCATTTACCATTGCAGTGGCAAAAACTGTCTACAGCTGAGAATGGCATAAAAATGAGGCGCTCTGGCTTTCCAGGGAGCATAGGAGGCATTTCAAAGGGGTTTCACTGCTTGGGCGTGACTCGCAGCACCCCATTAAATGAGTAGGAGAGTCAGTCAGTGAAGGAGAGCTGACCAGGCAGAAGCAGCATCCCGACTTCCCCCAGAGCCCTCTAGAGAGAAATGGCCAAGCCCCCAAAGCCAAGAGTTCTCGGCTTCAGAGGTGACCGGCCTTTCAGCTAAAGGCCATAGGAGCTCTCTGGCGTGGCGCCACGTCTGGACAAAGACTGAGCAACAGAGAGCAGTAGAGAGTAGATTCACTCACCAGAGTAGAGAAGTGGTGTGGACGTGGATGTGAAGGCAGCAATGATATCGATGCGCTGTGTCCGCAGCAGACAGACCCGTTCGCAAAAGGCCGTCAGAACTGTGGGTATTCCTCAGAGCAAAAAGGGAAGAACAAACAGAAAAAAAAAGCAAAAAGAGGGAAAAACCAGAGAGGAATCCCACTTATCCTGACTTTAAGCCGAGTCATGGCACCATTTATGTTCGGTTTTTAAAAAGAGGTAGCCGAATAAGAACAGCACCACGCATGTGGTATTCAGGTAAGGGGTAGGTTTATTCATTGTTCTGGCTGGCACCAGGCCATACTGGCCCTCTACGTGGCTGGGAAAGGCCTGGGAAAGAGCTGGGAAAGAGAGAGAGCTAGGAAAGAGAAGAGAGAGCTGGGAATGAGAAGAGAGAGCTGGGAAAGAGCCACACATTTTTTTTTTTGTTGGTCGTGGGGCTTGAACTCTGGCCTTGGGTTCTGTCCCTGTGATCTTCAGCTCAAGGCAAGTGCTCTACCCCTTGAGCCAGAGCGCCACTTCCAGTTTTCTAGTGGTTTATTGGAGATAAGAGTCTCATGGACTTTTTTGCCCGGGCTGGCTTTGAACCGTGATCCTCAGATCTCAGCCTCCTCAGTGGCTAGGATTACAGGCGTGAGCCACCAGTGCCCGGCTCACACATTTTTATTAACATGGATCAGTTGTACAAGGTTTCATTTTGACATGTTCATATATGTACGCAATGCATCTGAATCAGACTTACCCACTCCATCACTCTCCCCCATTTCCACTCCTTCATCCCAAATCAATCTCAGTAAGCTTCGTTCTATTTTGTTCACACATGTACATAAAGTACTTTTACCACATGCAGTTCATTTATGCTCTTGGTTCACCCTCCCTTCTACCACTTGTACCCCACACCCCTAAACAAGACCTGCATTACATTCCTGACATTCTTTTTGTGAGCGTATGCTAATTGTTCAAAGAGGTTTCATGATAGTACTCCACATGTGCATATACAACACTTTAATCAAATCGATCCCCTCATTTACTCCCACTTTTTCCCATCCCCATTACCCTGTCATTCAACAGCTTTCCTTGAGTTTCATTTTGCCAGCTTCATTCACAGATGTTATGTGGAAACCTCAGCACAGAAGACCACGCAGACACCAAGTCACATACAGCAAAGTTTATTGTCAGCAAGCCAACAGGGCTGATCCTCCCCGGCAGGGACAGCATTTGTCCTTGAGCAAGGGGGTTTATAGAGATGGGTGTCTGGGGGTAGAGAATTTGACTAGGGGCAGGTAGTAGGCTGCAGTCTGGTTTGTGTGAGACATGAAGTTTGTGAGGTGCATAAGAGTAGAGGATTTTGTTGTGGTGGGCTAAGGTTTATTGTTGCAGCTGCCTGTGTCACCTGATTTTGGTGTTAATTTCGGGGAAGGGCCTGTGTCACCAGATTTTGGGAAAGGCCATGCTTTACAGCAGGGACTAAGATAGTGGAGTGTCTCCTAAGATCGAGAAGGTTAGGCTAACATGTATTTCAGTATTTAATACCCTGACCTTTGAAGTTAATGTCAACAAGGCATACCCTTTCAAAGCATAGTGTCATATGTTGGTGCCAGAACTTGATCCCACCATCAGAATGACTACTAGGGTTTATCTGGCTAAACTCTGGAAATAATGAGAAAATTTCAAACGCTAGCAGTAGCTAAACCTTGGGCATACTCTATCTTGTGCTCTTCATTTTTTCAATTAGCTGAGCCACTATGCATAGCTCTTTGTTAGAGTTTCTAAAGCACAATAAATTAAGTAAAGTAAGGCAGTGAATTCACCATTAAGATCAACACTTGTAGTTCTAACTACTCTGGAGGCTGAGATCTGAGGATTGCTGTTTAAAGCCAGCTTGGGCAGGAAGTCCATGGGACTCTTATCTCCAATTAACCCCCCCACAAAAAAAGAAAAAACCAGAAGTGGAGCTGTGGCTCATGTGGTAGAGCACTAGCGTTGAGGGGGAAAAAAAAGCTCAGGGATAGTGCCCATCCCCTGAGTTCAAACCCCAGGACTGACACACGCACACGTGCACACACAGATCAACACTTCATTGTTTCAGTGTTAAGTGTTCTGCTCACAGGGAGATGTGACTTTCTAGCTGCCAGATTTCCCTTTATCATAGTCTGGGTATTTCTATCCTGATCCAAAATGGGAGATTTTAGCAAGGACTCTTAATTGCTAAAGCTATGACTACAGTTCCTATTTGAATTACAGGTGTAATTGCAAGGTGCTTTTCTCCGCCTGTTTTCCCCTCTACCAACACAAATGCTTTTAGTCATCAACTGATATGAAAGATATTACAGAAAATAATTTCTTTTTAAACTAGTTTTCAACAATAGCTTTTAAGGAAAAAAAGTATGTTAGATAATTGCCACAGCAACAGCCTTTTGTATTTATGTGTCTGAAAATATGTAGTAAAGATGCTTTCCTTTCCTTTGCCCCCACTTAGGTGCTTGTCTTGTTGCATTCAGAGTAGTCTGTCTGCTAGATTTATTCATATTCACTCAAGAATGTGTATGCAAGCATCTCTCTCTCTCTCTCTCTCACACACACACACACACGCACACACACGCGCGCGCACGCACGCACACACACACACACACACTCAGAGAAAATCACTTATTTTCCACTAGTCCCTGGGAGCAACACCTAGCAAAGGGAGCGTGCTGTCCAAAGATGTTGCTAATGACAACTTCATGCTTCTTACACCATACAGTTTCAGATTCTGCAATTTTCTTTATCAAGTTGTTCATGAATTATCTTAGGAAATGAGCTCAAGTCGTTAGTGTAGAAGCTATTATCAGAAGGGGCTGTTCCCATTATAACACAGTGACTAAACACAGAACAACTGCCTGTGTGGTTTGGAGGCTTTCATTAGTGTTTGGTTTTGTTCCTTATGAGTGATTTCTGTTCCTCTTGCAAGCCTTTGCATCTTGTAGAGGAAAGAGGAAAAAGACACTTGAAAGGTGTATGGTTTATCATGTGGTAACATGCTTCAGAGGCTTCTGATGCCCCATGACTGTAATTATACCATGTAAGTGAAATGTTCTACTCTACCTGTTTACCTAAAAAAAGATATTTTCCATTTCTCTCCAATGCCAATGAGTAGTAACAGTTCAGAGGTAGGGTTCATACTCTGTTGGGCTTTTCTAGTGATCTGAAACCTCACCAGAGCATCATACTTAAAAAGAAAGGTTCCAGGTGAACAAATGCACTCATGGTATTCAGTATATACTACGTGGGAAATGAACTGTGTAACTTGTGGGCAGGAATGGGAGAGGAAACTGGGGGGGGGGGGGAAGCAAAGGCAGGCGTGGCATTGTCCAAAAAGAAATATACTCATTCCCTAACTTATGAAATGGGTAAGCCCTCTGTACAACACCTTAATAATGACAAAATTATATTAAAAATATAACAATAAAGCAGTGCAAATAAAATGTTTCCCTCCTTGCAATTTATAAAGATAATAATTCTATGTATGTAAGATAATTATAAAGAAATATGTTGCATAGTTTCATAGTTTAAAGCAGAGAAAGAATGGAGTCGCCTGTATTTGAGACCATAGCTTAGGGAAGCAGGAGGAGGAAAGGGGGAGGGGAAATATAAATAACCAGACTTGCTTATAAATAATAGTCGATTCAGGGTATTGGCAGAGATTAACTAATTGCCTACTCATAATGTTGAAGAAGAGCTTTCTTCTTGTGATGGCAGATTGGGCAAATTGCCTGCCTCTAAGGCCCCATTTCTCATGGTACTACTTCAGAGAGACCTGGGAGGAGTATAAGCTAGATTCTTGGGCTCCATTTCTGATTACTAATTTAGAATCTTTGGTAAAAGGATTGGCAATATGCATTCTAATAACCTCTCTGGGTGATGGTGAGGCAAGCTGAAATCGGACAGTTACTGCTCTAAGGATGGGTGATCTGGACAGGTAATGAAGAAGCCTGAGTTCTGGCTCTACTGTTTCTATAACTTACTGGGTAGCTGTCATCAAATCTCTTGACCTCTCTGTGCTTTTGTTCCCTCTGTGTAAAATAAGAAGGTTGAACTGGATTATCTCTATACTCCTTCCCAACTCTAAGATTTTTATGTAATCTGCAGTCTAGTCCCTCTTATAGCAATCTGCTGAATGCCCGTGATTTGTCATTTAGCCTCAAGATCCCTCACTTTCCACTCATCTGTAAAAAAAAAAAAAAAAAAAAAATCCAAAGTTTATACAAATGCTTGGAGTACAAGAATGAGACACATCTGTTTCTTGTTGTATAGTTAAACTGGATCAAGCAAAAGCCACTCATTCCATCTATTATTGAAAAAAAAATGTGGTTAATGCCCTTAAAACACTGTCAAGTAGAGTCAAGCACTGGTGGCTCATGCCTGTAATCCTAGTTACTCTGGAGGCTGAGATCTGAGCATTGGGGTTCAAAATGAACCTGGGCAGTAAAATCTGTGAGATGTGGAGTTGTGCTGCAAGTAGTAGAGCATTAGCTTTGAGTGAAAAAACTGAGGGACAGGGCCCAGACCCTGAGTTCAAGTCCTAGGACTGGCAAAAAAAGTATAAGAACTTTACACAAATGTGTAAAAACTTAGTTCTCAGTGATTCAGGGGATCCAAATTGGTTACCCTCATTACCCTGGAAATGCATAATGAGAAGGTAAAAAATACAATTTGTTTTTCCTGATCATTTTGAAAACAAAGGTCCCAAATTCCCATTTCATACTGAAGGAATGTAAGATTACTTAGATAATAATGGAGACTTGGAAAAAATTACATTGTGAAGTAAGCCCGGCCCAAAGAAACATAGGTCCCATGGTTTCCCTTATTTGCAATAACTAGTATATGTCTGAGACAAGCAGAAATAGTTAGACAAGTTGATGTTAGGCGAAATGAACCCCAAGATAAGGACTCAAATTGTTTTTCTTTCTTGCTATTGTTTCTAACATATTTATAAGATGATTTCTTTGTTGCTTTGTATGTCCCTTCCCCATGGTATAACTCCTGTCTTCATTGTATTTGATGTTGGTATAATTTGTGGAGGGGAAGGGAAAAAACAAATTGTTTAAATGGGGATACAAGTGGACCCATTGCAAGAATGAGATGTGCAAGACGTTATGTCGAAAAATGAACTTTACAACTTTGGCAGGGGGAGAGGAGATGGGAGGGCAGGGATGGTAAGGGGAAACAAAGGAGGAGGCAACAATGCTTGATAAGAAATGATAAGAAATGTACTCATTACCTTGCTCATGTAATTGTAACCCCTCTCACAATAAAAACATTAATATTAAAAAAGATAATAATGGAATTTTCCCTATTCAAGCCTTATCAAGTCAAAGAAACAAAACCATAACAAGATTACACATAAAGAAACAATATAAAGGACTTGCCTAAAATAAAAAAAGATCTGATCCTATTCATAAAATCATCTGTACTGTGGGAGGAGAGCATTCTCATTGATAATAATGTAAATCAAAGTGGCTGGAGGTGTGGCTCAAGTGAGAGAGTGCCTGCCCAGCAAACTCAAGACCCTGAGTTCAAATCCCAGTACATACACTGCTTTGTTACATGGCAAACACAATTTCAATACATATTAATACAACATTAAGAAAAGTGAGGGAAGGAGTGGGTTGGGAACGGTTAGATGAGAATGTTGAAAGGGTAACATTGATCAAGATGCAGTGTTTATAAGCTGCTTTGTTGAATGGCAGCT
Source organism: Dipodomys merriami (assembly GCF_024711535.1). Taxonomy (NCBI): domain Eukaryota; kingdom Metazoa; phylum Chordata; class Mammalia; order Rodentia; family Heteromyidae; genus Dipodomys; species Dipodomys merriami. The sequence goes on from NW_027204492.1 coordinate 63,739,918, forward strand.
CCTTTGTAAAGCTACATAAAGATAATAAAAGACATTTAATTTTAAAAGAATGCAAATCAAATACAACTTTTCTTAGTGGCAATTTGTCAATATCTACCAAAAGGCATACCCTTTGGCCTGGAAAGTCTTCTTCAGGAAATTGATCTTATAGATGCTCTTTATATGTGTGCTAATAACATATGCACAAATTATTTACTGAAGCATTATTTATGTTAGCAAGAACAAGGGAAAATAAACTTTCATCCAAGACAGGCTGTTGTAATAAATTAGAGTACACTCAGGAAATAGAATCCCTTGCAACCTTTTAAAAAGAGAGTGAGAAAGGTCACTGCTCCCCAAGTCATATTAAGTGAAATAATCTCCAATTTAAAGTAAGCTCCAAAGAAATTCCATGTTTATAGTGTGTGTATATTTATATAGGCATAGAAAAATGAGAAAATCTGGAATGATATACACCTAACACGAGGGAGTGTTTTGCTTTAGTTGTGAATGGGGTGAATACTTGTTTGTTTGTTTGTTTTTTGCTTTTATTTTATAGTGTTTGAATTTTACACTTTATAATTACAAAAATCAAGAACAGGCAAAATGAACCCCAAGATAATGATTCAAATGTTTTTTTTCTTTCTTGCGATTGTTTCTAACATATTTAAAATATGATTTTTTTGTTGCTTTGTATGTCCCTCCCCCATGGTATAACCCCTGTTTTCACTGTATTTGATGTCGGTATAATTTGTGGAGGGGAAGGGAAAAAACAAATTGTTTAAATGGGGATACAGGTGGACCCATTGCAACAATGAGATGTACAAGGGATGGGAAAGGGAAACAAAGGAGGAGGCAACAATGCTTTATAAGACTCATTACCTTACCCATGTAATTGTAAGCCCTCTGTATAGTATTTTCACAATAAAAAAAATCAAGAACATATGAAGTTCTTAAATGGTGGAACTTGGAGCTTTGGGAACGTTTTTTTCTTTCCCGCACTTGATCCATAAATGTACAAGAGATTCAGCTCTATTAATTTGCTCTTGAGTCACATCATTTGCTTGAGTCTTTCTGATGAAGTATAAGAACATGCCATTGAAGGACTCACAATGAAAGTCTCATTATTTTGGTATTCTCAGCCCCACTGATCCTGGGCATTGTCTAGATGAGGGCCCTAGAGATTTCAGACATGTCTATGTCATCCCAGGAGCTCCAGCCATGTAGACTTGGCCTCACAGAACCCATCCCCGTAGACATGGGAACCACAGACCCTGGTCACTTAAACTCTGTTCCCACAACCCTCAGCAGTAAAGACACCAGCTGCATACAAACCAGCTCCCCCAAGCCCTAGCTGCATAGGATACCAAAACTCTTAGAATCAGATGAGCTGTCCAAGAGACTTAAGTTTATGAAAAGAAAAGCAATGGATGACTTGTATATCTGGTTCACAGGTATATACTTTTTTCTTGTTGGTCATGGGGCTTAAACTCAAGGCCTTGGCACTGTCCCTGAGTTCTTTTGTGCAAGGCTAGCGCTCTTCCATTTTGAGACACAGTGCCACTTCTGGGTTTTTTGGTAGTTTATTGGAGATGAGTCTCCCAGACTCTCCTGCCCTGGCTGGCTTTGAATTGCGATTCTCAGATTTCTGTCTCTTGAGTAGCTAGAATTACAGGCATGAGCCACTGATGCCCGGCTAACTCACACTTTTGGATTGTGTATTCTGTAGCTTATTGAAAAGAACCTCAGATTTCGAGTCAGAAGTACTGTATTGAAAAACTGGTGACATTATTGACTATGACTTAGATAAATCAATCACCACTGGTAGACAACTAATGACCCCATACTTTTATCTATATCACAATGTTATTTAGAAAATAAAAATGAGATAACATATATGAAAGTATGTTGAAATCTCTAAAGTGCTGTGCAGATTATATTATCATTACATTTCAGCACCTGCAGTGGAAAAGATATTTACAATTAGTTAAATTAGCTTCTCCTATATTATTACAAAGGACATGCCCTCCATTACTCAAAGACTCTCATGGCAACTTATTTTAGAGGATACAACTTTAAGAAAGTCTCTGGTTCAGAATTTGACATGATTCACTGGGCACTGGTGGCTCACGCCTGTAATCCTTGCTACTCAGGAAGCTGAGATCTGAGGATTTCAGTTCAAAGCCAACCCAGGCAGGAAAATCCTAGAGATTCTTACCTCCAATAAACTACTCTGAAAAAGCCAAAAGTAGTGCTGTGGCTCAAGTGGTTGAGTGGCTAGCTTTGAGCAAAAGAAGCCCAGGGATAACACCTAGGCCCAGACTTCAAGTCCCAGAACTGGCAAAAAAAAAAAAAAAAAAAAAGAATTTGACATTATTTATTTCTGTCACTGCATAGGAAGCAGTAGCAATGATCATTTTTATAATACTGGAAAATCCTTGGCAATAGGGAAATAACATACACATTCATCACTGAATATGACAATTTTTTGGTTTCTTAAAAATGGATGAAAAGCATAAACACTGATTTTGTTTTTAAAATTTCAGTTATCTACCTCATACTCTACCATGCCATCTTCGTATTTTTTGCCTGGACCTACTGGAAGTCTATCTTTACACTCCCACAGCAGCCCAACCAAAAGGTAAGACTATTGCTTACTTTACAAAGTCTAAGAACAGAGAAAATGAGGGACACCAATAAAGCCAGAAGAGGACAAAAAGAGGAACAAATAACCTTCCATTACAAAAGAAAGTGAAGGTGATCTTTTTTTCTTGAGGTCTTACTATCTTATCCAGGCTGGCTTCAAACTGAGACTCAACTGATTTTCCTACCTCAGTCTTCCCAAGTAGCTATGACCATAGTCACTATCATGCCTGGCCCAGGATAGGTAAAGGTGATAAGAAGACACTAAATTAATCTGATTACAAAAATGTATTTCTTTTAAACATCAAAAACACTATCAACTGCTGGCTATTACCAGCTCAAGCTTGGAATCCTAGCTACTTAGGAGTCTGAGACTTGGAGAATTAAGGTTTGAAGCCAGTCCAGGAAGAAAAGTCTTCAAGATTCTACCTTCAGAATAACCAGCAAAAAGCCAGCCAGGAGGCATAGCTCTGGTGGTAGAATGCCAAATAAGCAAGCAAGCTGAGCAAGTATAAGGTCCTGGGTACTGGCAAAAACCAAAAACAAAAAACTTGCCAAAACAAAAACCACTATCAAAATGAAAAGACCATTGAAAGAACAGAGAAAATATTTGCCATAAATACATTTGATATGTCAAGTGTTCAAATGTAGAAAGACTTCTTACAACTCAACAAAAAGAAACCAATTTAAAAACAGGGCAAAGACTTGAATAGACATTTCTCCTCCAAATAATATATACAAATGTCTAATAGTACATGAAAAGTTGCCTATTAGTCATTTAAAGAGATGCATATTAAGACTGTGATAAGATACAAGTTCACAACCACTAGGAAGGCCAAAATTGAGTGAATGAATGAAAGAACAAATGAATACTAACGAGTGTTGGTGAGGATGTAATGAAATCAGAATCCTCCTAAGTTGATCCTAGGTGTATTAATTAAATGTTACAGCTGGTGAGGAAAAAGCTGTGTAGTTTCTCATAAACTTAAATGTAGAGTTGCCAGGTGATTTCCTCAAAATAATTGAAATCATGTACTCAAGTAATTATGCACAATTGTTCACATCAGCATTAATCATTATACCTGAAAGATAAAAGCAACCCATGACCATCAATGAGGAAATATGGAGGAAGAAATGGAAGTCTGTACATACAGTGAAATATTATTTGGCCATGAAAAGGATGGATGAACCTTGAAAACATTATGCTAACTGAAAAACATCAAACACCAAATGCCACACCATTTTGATTACACTGTCATGAAATATTTAGAAAGGCAAATCCATACTTAAAATGTAGATTACTGGTTGGCAGTGTCTGAGCATAAGGAGCAATGGAGATTGCTTAATGAGTAGCATTTCCTCTTGGGGTGAGGAAATGTTCTAGAACTAGATAGTGGTGACATTTGTACCACATGTCACTCACTGTATTGTACACTGTGGACTGTACCCCTTAAAATGCAATGCGCTTTGCGACATGAATTTTAGCTTATTAAAAATACTGATTTCCTTCATATTATTTATGAAGCTTCTTGGCCAGTAGAATGAGTGGCTGAGTGATCGGGAATTTTACAAGCCTAAACTGAGGGAAATAATGACAGGACTTAGCCAAGTACTGCAAATATCTACTTGATACTATGCCTTTTTATCACTTTTACTTTGTAATATGTATGGGCAAGTACTTTAGGTCTATTTAAAATAGCCGCAATGTGAATTTCTCTAGCAAAAAGAAGATTCTAATCTATTGCCAATAGTTTCAGCCAAAATACATTTTATTGGCTCACTATGTTCTATTGCTCAATAAGGCTTGGTTACTGCCAGAAATAGTGCATCTATGATAGGGTTGTATTTCACACCAAAGACAACTTGTTGAATGATATTCATTCATCATAAGATATTCATCACATACAAGTAGAAACAGCTCTGCCTGCACCCTTCAAAAAATAGGTACAGTGTGCCATAAGGAAATTACATTCACAAAGACATCTCAAAAGTTAAAGTGCTACCACATGGTGCTACATTTAATTATCACAATTAAAAATTAAATTAAAAAATATGGTCTTGTGTTATTCAGTATAATTGTTCTTCTAAGAAAAAAAATAACTGAAGTTTTTTATATTAACTTACATTTAGTTACCGTTTTTTTTGTGTGTGTGTGTGTGTGTGTGTGTGTGCCAATACAGTGGCTTGAACTCAGTATCTGAACATTATCCTCAACATTAGCTTTTTTGCTCAAGGTTAACACTCTGCCACTTGAGCCACAGCTCCACCTCCAGCTTTTTGATGGTTAGTTGGAGATAAGAGTCTCACCGTCTTTCCTAGCAAGTCTGACTTGGAACCACAATCCTCAGAACTCAGCCTTCTGAGTGAGTAGCTAGGATTACAGGCATGAGCCCCCAGGACCTGGCTTCTTTACCTTTTTAACAAAAGGCTTGTAGACATTTTACAAGAGAATATCCAAATGGTCAGTAATGGCATGACAAGGTGTTCAATGTTATTAGAAATCAGGAAAATTCTAACTAGCATCACCATAAGATTCTACTGCATGTTAACTAGAGAAATTAGAAAGATTGGCAGTATCAACTATTTTTAAATAACCTCCCTCTCCAAAATGGGAGTACAAAATAAAAGTTTAAATTACCTGCTATTATCTAGCACATTGACACCAATGTTGTGAGGTAGTCATTATTTTCTTTGTTTCACAAATTAAGCGTAAAAAGTGTCTAATTTTTCAGTGTTTTTTCCCCTAACTCTTAAGTAGTAAGGATGACATTTAAAGATAAGAATTTTGACCACAGACTCTTTTTCACCTTTGTCACTCTTTGGCATACATTAAAGGAAGTTTTCAAATTTGTATTACATTGGAAATCATTGGCCTGTCTTTGACAAGATTAGCAAACAAGGATCATAAGGGCTCAATAGCTATGAGTGTATGATCATATAAAAGGATATTTATCAATACTATTTTTTACAATAAAACATAAAAAGTGATATTTATCAAAATGAACTCCAAGAAATGGAGGCAAGAGGGATTTTTTTTTGTTGTTATTTTGTCTTTTGTTTTTGTTGTAATTTTCTGGCTTTTTTCTCTCCTTTGTCACTGTTTTTGATTTTTGTACTATTTGTCTTCTACATTTATCTGTTTGGGGAAAGTAAGGGGGACCACAAAGGGTGAACAAATGCAGCAGTGATATAAATGAGCTATACAACTTGTGGGTGGAGACAGGAGGGAAAAACTGGGAGAGAGAGAGGGAAGGGGTGACATTGTTCAAAAAAAAATGTACTCATTGCCTGACTTATGTAACTGTTACCCCTCTGTACATCGCCTTTACCATAACAATAAATACATTTGAAAAAATTATCTTTAAGTAGTTGTACAAAGGAGTTTCGATTCCGCATGTCAGTTTGTAAATACAATGCATCACGATCAATGTCATCCCTTCATCATTCTTCCCCATCTCTCCCAACCACACCCATCCTCTCAAGTTACCTGGTTCCATTTTCGCATGTGTACATTGAGTATTACCACGGTATTCTCTCACCCTTTCCCTCCCTTTGTGTCTGGCCTTCCTTCCCTTGACTTCACCCCTCCACTGGCCACACATATTCTAGCTTCCTGGTATTTATTTTGTTAAACTGGAAGTTAGTTGTTCAAAGATCTGATTTAGGTAGTTGTTTTCAATCATTTCTGTTAATCCTGAAAAATGAAGTGTTGCCTTATCACTTCTGCTTCCAGTTCCACTTGTCCTATACAGACAAGGAGCGCTATGAAAATGAAGAGAGACCCGAGGTCCAGAAACAGATGCTTATTGATATGGCCAAGAAGCTCCCAGTGTACACAAGAACTGGAAGTGGAGGTCAGTTTCTTGGAAGTCTCATATATATGTTTGTCTGTTGTGAGGCTTGAACTCTGGGCTTGGGCACTGTCCCTGAGCTCTTCAGCTCAAAGCTAGTGCTCTACCACTTGACCCACAGTGCCACTTCTGGTTTTTCTGGTGGTTAATTAGAGATAAGAGCCTCACAGACTTTCTTGCCTGGGCTGGCTTTGAACTGCGATCCTCATATCTCAGCCTCCTGAGTAGCTAGAATCACAGGTGTGAGCCACCAGCACCGGACACTGGAAGTCATCTAGGGAAAGCAATTCAGTAAAGATCTTAGAAATATTTAAGCCTTCTATCTTGTCAGGCAGGCCCTCTTTTTATCTTGTCTTCTGAAAACTACCATGGAATTTTTTTCCTCAACATTTTATTAAAATTTTTCAAACACACATAAAAGTTGAGGAGAACTATAATTAACTGTGATAATTCTACTGCTTACATTTTAGCATATTATTTTATTGTCTATCTGTTCATATTCCACCCTTCCACCCGTCTTTCCTCAAGCCATCTTATTTTTCTGATATATTTAAAAGCAAATAGCAGGGTGCTGGGAAGGTGGCTCAGTGGTAGAGTGCTTGCCTTGCATGCATGAGGCCCTGGGTTCGATTTCTCAGCACCACATAAACAGAAAAAGCCGGAAGTGGTGCTGTGACTCAAGTGGTGGAGCACTAGCCTTGAGTTGAAGAGCTGAGGGACAGCGTCCAGCCCCAGAGTTCAAGCCCACAACCAACCAAAAAAAAAAAGAAGCAAATAGCAGATGTCAGTACACATCCACCAAAATATGTTTCAGTTTTTGTGGGGGGTATAAAATTTGTATTCAAAACACACACACATTTTGAATGCACAACCCAATCTTTTATTTTTTAAATAAACTAATTTGTATAACCAAACACACTTCTATAACCCCTATAAACATTATCATTACCCCATAAATTTCCACCATACCCCTTCCCAATCAATCCTCATAAGCATAGACAACCACTATTTTGATTAGCTTTCCACTGTAGGACAATTCTATGAACTAAAAAGTATGTTCTGTGACTGGCTTCTTGTATTCAGTCTAATGTTTTTGAGATTTATCCCAGTTGTTGTATGTTTAATTGCTTATGTTGATGACCAGTATTACATCATATCAATGCATCAAGACTGAATCAGTTCACAGGGAAATAGACATTTGGATTGTTTCCAGTGCTTAACTAATATAAGATAATTTGCTATGAACATCCTTGTGCAAGTATTTAAACAAAGATATGCTTTCATTTTTCTTGGGAAAATACCTACTATAGAATTTTATCTTTACAATTTATCGTCATGACTGGAATGGTGTTTCCACAACCAGTTCTCCACCTTATAAATCTGAAAATCAAGGCTATTCTGTTAAGTCATCCTAATATTCCAAATAATTCAGAAGTTTGTGGGGCTTTGGAAAGTATACTGTCAGAGACTTATGTTCCATTATTGTAACAAATATTTTTTATGATTTTATTATTAAATATTTTATTAATTTTTATAAACATCATAAATAATGTAATATAATAATGTTATATAATCATACTATTATTTGTTAATATAGTATATTTATAAATAATTATGAATAATATTACTTATTATAAAATATTATGATGATACCAAATGACAAATGGAGGCTTTTTGATGTGATATAGGTAATAGATCATACTAAGAACTTAATGTTATAGCAGTGATATCAGAGCAACTATGAAAAATTCAATATGAATAAATCTCAAGGAGAATTTTGAAAAGCCTTAATAAACACTGTAATGTTTGTGGTTGGAAGTGACACATTGTCTGGGATACATTTTAAATGTTCAAATAAAAAAGCAAAGGAAAAAACAGAGGAAATAAAAAAGTGGCAATGTTGATAATTGGTGAAGCCAGTTCATGATGCATGGGATTATGTACTATTACCTCTACTTTTAGTGGATGTTTGAAAACTTCCCTAAAATTATTTTTAAGTGGTTATTGCAATTGAGGCATTCTGAGAATTGAGAATACAGAATTTGATAGAAATACCTATATAAGTTATTTAATTTCAGGCATTAGTAAACAAAATAATGTGATAGAGCAGAGGCTATGTGCTAGTAAATTTGGCTTAGAGATATGTTTATTTAATGTCTAATGTGTGTTTGTCTTTTTGTTATTGACATTATTTTATATCATATGTATGGGGTATGGCCTGGTAATCAAGACAGATGTACAGTGTGTAATATCAAATCAAGGAAATTAGCATTTCTGCCTCCTTAAACATTTATCATTTTTATGCTAGATACCTTCAAGCTCCTTAATTATAGTTCTTTTAAAAATAAGTTGTTAGATGGATGCTCACCTGACTGTATTGTAGAAAATCAGAATTTATCCCTCTGATGTGACTGTATTTTGCTACCTGACTTTCAGCAACCATTGTTCTCCTTATTTCTATGAAATTGACCTTTTCTAAACTCTTCATCATTTAAGCAAGAACATGAAGCATTTACCTTTTGGTGTATATCATATGTATATATATCCATTACCATAATGATCTCCATTTCCATCCATGTTGCCACAAATGATGGGATTTCATTATTTTTGTGGCTCAACAATAGTCTAGGGTGCGTATATACCATGTTTTTGTTATCAGTTCTTCAGTCCATGCGCACCTAGGGCTGATTCATAGCTTGGTTATAAATAGTACTGCTATAAACATAGGTGTGTAGATACCTTGATTATATGCTGACTTATACTCTTTTGTTTATATACCCAAGAATTGATCATATGGTAATTATGGGTTGTTGTTTTTTTTTTTGCCAGTCCTGGGGCTTGAACTTGGGGCCTGGGCACTGTGCCTGAACCTCTTTTGCTCAAAGATAGCACTCTACCACTTTGAGCCACAACTCCACTTTCAGCTCTTTGGTAATTTATTGGAGATGAGAATCTCATGGACTTTCCTGCCTGAGCTGTCTTCGAACCACGATCTTAAGACCTCAGCCTCCTGAGTAGCTAGGTTTATAGGCATGAGCCACCGGCACCCAGTGGTAGTTTTTCTTTTAGTTTCTTGAGGAATATCCATTCTGATTTCCATAGTGGCTGCACTAATTTATTTTCCCATCAGTAGTGTAAAAGCGTCACTTCCCCCTGTATCCTCACTGGCATATTTGTTTCTTTTCTTTTTTTAAATTTAATTTTATTGTCAAGGTGTTCTACAGAGGGGTTACAGTTACATACGTAAGATAATGAGTGCATTTCTTGTCGAACATTGTTACCCCCTCACCCCCTCCCAAGTTGTAAAGTTTATTTCCAACATATTGTCTTGTGAGTATTGCTTCTGACTGGAGCGAGATAGAATAGAATCTAAGTATTGATGTGTTTCCTTTATGACCAAAGATGTTGAACATGAACATTTCTCCATGTATCTAACAGCCATTTGTATTTCTTGAGGAATATCTGTTCAATTCACTTATCCATTTATTAATTGAAGTGTATATTCTTTTGGGGTTTAATTTTTTGAGCTCCTTGTATATACATATTCTTTTTTTTTTTTTTTTTTTGGTCTGTCATGGGGCTTGAACAGTGCCACTTCTATATACATATTCTTTATTCCTGCTTCAATCCCATGACCTGTTAAAAAATTTCTTGGCTCAATTCTTGTAGTTCATATGTATCTAGCAATTTACCCATTTCTTCTTGATTTTCTTTTCTTTTCCCTCCTTATTTTGGTATTGATACTGGGCTTGAACTCAGGGCTTCATATGCTCCTGCTTGGCTTTTTCACTCAAGGCTGGCATTCTACCACCTGAGCCACACCTCCACTTCCTCTTTCTTCTTCTTGATTTTCCAGTATTAAAATACAGGTTTTGAGAGTATTCCTTAGTGATCTTTGAATTTTATTAGCATTTCTTGTGATATCCCCTTTCTCATCTCTAATTTTATTGAACTGTGTCTCCTCCCTCTTTCTTTTGGTTTGTTTCATTGATTCTTCATAGCATTCTTTTAGTCTCCATTTCAGTAAGATTAGTCTCTGTCCTGATCTCTTATTGGTTTTGGGTTTGGCTTGTTCATGTTTTTCTGGGATCCTGAAGTTCATCATTATTCATTTGAGATCTTATTTTTTAATGTATGTGCTCATAGCTATAGACTTTCATCTTAGCACTGCTTTTGTTGTGCCCCAAAGCTCTAGTAAGTAGTATTTTCATTTTCATTTGATTCTAGGACTTTAAAAAGAGCTCTCTGTATTCCTTTGACAACTCACTGAACATTGAGCAGTATATTGTTCAGTCTCCATGTGTTTCAGTGTTTTCTGTAGTTTCCCTTGCTGTTAATTTCTAGTTTTTATTCCATAGTGGAATGATACCATACAGGAAGTTATTCCAATTTCTTGTAATTGTTAAGATTTGTGGTATGCCATAAAATATGATCTCTTTAGGAGAAAGTTCCATGGGCTGCTAAGAAGTATGTATATCCTGTGAATGTTGAATGGAATACTCTGTAGGTACCTGTAAGTCCACTTTCTCTATTGTATCATTTAAATCTGAAGTTCCTAGCTTGGTTCTTTTAGTCTGGATTTTTTTTGGTTAGAATGGGATAGCAAAGTGACCCATTATCCGTTTGTCATATTTCTTATGTTTTGACTTTGGTATTTGGGCATCCAAGGCCAAGTTATTGTTGGAAACGTTAATCACCATAGTCTTTTACTCGAAATGTTCTTAATATTTAGGCAGGATAGAATAATTTCACGAATGAAGTGCTATTCCTCACCACTGGACTAAGAGTATAGCCCAGTAGCTAGACTTGCTATTTGGGACTGTCACCCACTACTCATATAAAGAAAATTTTGCTTCAGTCTTTTATAGTTCCTAGTGTTTAGGTTGCTGCTATCTGTGAGCTTAGGATGGGGTTGGTCAAAAGTCAGTCATTTCATTTTGACGGTCTTGGGGCTTGAACTCAGGGCCTGGGTGCTGTCCTTGAGCTTTTTCTGCTCAAGGCTAGCAGTCCACCACCACTCTGAGCCACAGCACCACTTCCTCAAGGGTCATTTTGTCTGCTTGTAGACTGCTTTCAACTTTCGAAGCTTCCCTTCTTTTTGCACTAAGAGCTCTTGCTAGCTGCAAAAAGCTTTACACCTTGTGGGCTGAGCAGGCTGTAACTTGCTCTACAAACACTCTAGTTTTTTGTTCCTAGGAATATCCCTCAAATGTGTAAGAAAGTGTGGAGGGGGAGAAAAGAGGGATCTGAGGTTTACAGTGGCAGAGGAGAACTGGGGACCCGGGTTTGGGGGGTGGGCCTCAGACATTTCTGCCTGCTGATCTCTGTGTTTGCAAACCCTCCCTGCAGGAGGGAGGTGGCTGGGGAAAATCATCCATGGCTCAGAACTCTGTAAGTCTCTTACCTGGAAGCAAACAAGTAGGCAAGAGGCAGCTCCCAGTCTGGTTTCCATGCTTTTAGACTTCACTCAACAGTTCTTCACCCTGTATGAGGGAGGAGGCTGGGGAAATCCTATGAGTCACAGGACTCAGGTTCAGAACTCTCCAATCAGCAAGCATTCATAGCCAGGAGACCCAGTGCTTGGTCTCTGAGCACTCCTGTAGCCCTGGGATTGATGCTGTGTCCTCAGGGGATGGGACTCACACCTTACCAGGCAAGATGAGGCCACTAGCCACAGTGCCGAAGGTCTCTGCTACTATGTCAGACTTTCTCCCTCTCCATGACAACCTCTCATGGCCAGCGACCATGGCAGACACTCTGATCCATGATTGTTTCTTGTTTTCATGTCTTAGAGAAGCTCAATATCAAGCAAGAAAAGTCCCCTCTCGAGATGGTGCTGTACTATAATTTTCCCAAGCTAAGGGAAGTGGTGAAAGTCTTTTTATTCTCCTAGGCTAGCTTGCCATGTAGGAGCAGTCACTGTTACACCTAATCCTCACCCTGAGTTTAGTATTTACTGGAACTGCAGGCTTATCTCCAAAGTGGAATTGCCAGTTCTCTTGCCAGGAACATCTGGTTTACTTTTTGACTGTCTTCAGTTTCCCTTTCCCCTTGGGGAACTGGGGTTGGAGCTGCAACTCTTCTTTCTCTGTGTCTTTCTGTTTCTCCAAGCTTTGTAGCTGTTTGTCACCTCTCTTATGATTCCCAATGCTTCTCTCTGTTCAGAATATAGTCTGTCTTTTGTTACTGTGACTGTCCTCATTTGTGGAGTCTAAAGGAAGACATTTCTAATCCCACCCTCTCACCTTGTCTTCTCTACAAATTGTTATTCTAAGAACCACTGTCTTTACCAGAAAAGTTTTATTCACTGTGCACATTCTAACCTCTGGAGGCAGGAGATAAATGATGATTCCTTGTTTTCAGACAGGAAATTTAGAATAAAGATAAACTAAATGGTTTTTCTGACATCATTCAAGCAATTGCTTGTAGTTTTAAAAATACAACATCTGGGGCAGGGAATGTGGCTTAGTGGTAAAGTGCTTGTCTAGCATGCATGAGGCCCTAGGTTCGATTCCTTGGTACCACAAAAAATTAATAAAAATAAAAAGGAAAAATAACCATTAAGATTATTTTTTGAAAAGACATCTTATGGTTAGTTATCCAAATATGAAACTTTTCCTCTCACTTTCATCCCCTCCTCACCAAGACTTATCCAACAAGGGAAAAAAATACCTACCACAATTCTATATGATTGCCTTTTGTTTGTTAGCTTGATATGAGGTCAACTAGGTATAGTCATTGTATTGCAAGATATCCAGATAGATTAGTAAAATGTCAGATCTTACATTGATCCCTAACAAATACTAACCATTTTATTTTTCTTTAGCTGTACGATTCTGTGACCGGTGCCATCTGATCAAGCCAGATCGCTGCCACCACTGTTCTGTCTGTGCCATGTAAGTGACAGCTATATTTTCCCTAGGCTGAGCTTGGCCACTGATGGTTGCCTAGACAACAAAATGACTGATCCTAACATGTAACCATGCCTAGATAAGAGCATTTCTTTTCCATCCTAATGAGCACATGCCAAACACCTTCACGGGGATGATGAGGATTCAAGCTATTCTAAAGATAGAAAGAGAACTAAAACCACATTTAAAAAATAACCTTTTTTAGAACAGTTTTATGTATATAGATTTATTGTGTAGATAGTTCTCATCTATCCTAGACCTACGTTTCCCTATTATTAACACATTTCATTATTATTTTATGCTTGTTAACAATTAAACCAATATTGATATATTATTTTCAACTGAAATTATATTTATATATACCAAGGGGGCATAGCCAAAGTAGGAGAGTACCTGCCTAGCAAGCACAAAGCCTTGGGTTCAAATTCCAATATCCCCAAAACAATAACAAACCCCCAAAATGTCCTCAGTTTCCCTCAATGTCCTTTATCTGTTCTAGGATTCCAGGAGAGTACCTGCCTAACAAACACAAAGCCTTGGGTTCAAACTCCAATATCCCCAAAACAACAATAACAAACCCCCAAAATGTCCTCAGTTTCCCTCAATGTCCTTTATCTGTTCTAGGATTCCAGGAGAGTACCTGCCTAACAAGCACAAAGCCTTGGGCTCAAACTCCGATATCCCCAAAACAACAATAACAAACCCCCAAAATGTCCTCAGTTTCCCTCAATGTCCTTTATCTGTTCTAGGATTCCAGCCCAAATACATTATATTTAGTCTCCTTAGTTACTCTATGCTGTGACAGATTCTTCAGTTTTACTTGTTTTGGATGACCTTGACAGTTTTCAGGACAAAGGATTACGGTGTTTTATAGAATTTTCCTAAATTGAAATTTGTTTGACCATTTCTCATGATCATTAGACTGGGGTAATGTGATTACGAAAGGAAGACCATAGATATAAAGCTTCCATTCTCATTTAATCAAATCAACGGTATTGATAAACATGAGTTTTCACTGCAATAGTAATTTTGATCATCTGGCTGAGATATTGCTTCTCAGGTTTTTCCACTGTAAAATTATTCCACCCTTTCCTTTCTATGTTACAACCCTTGGAATGAAGTCACTATGCACAGCTCACACTGAAGGAATGGGAAGTTATATTCCTTCTCCTTGAAGATGAAATACCTGCATAAATTGTTTGAGATTCTTCTGAGCTAGAGGTGTGTCTCTTCTCTCCCATTTATTTATCCATTTACTTATAACAAGAGAAGAGCCATAGATAATCATTTTCTGTTTTGTTATGACCCAATACTACCTTATTTATTTTCTGACTCCAGTTATAGCTTTATTTTTTTTTCTTTTTGTGCTAGTACTAGAACTTGAACTCAGGGCCTTGAGCACTTGCTTGGCATTTTTTGCTCAAGGCTGGTGTTCAACCTCTTGAGCCACACCTCTACACCAGGGCTTTTCTGCCCTGGCTGGCTTTGAACCATGGCCCTCAGATCTCAGCCTCGTAAATATCTAAAATTACAGCTATGAGATACCAACACCTGACTATTCCCGCTTTTTAAATGATACTTCTTATATTAATATATCTAATATTCACAGAAGCTTTTCTTCTTGAGTTCCAGCTATATGTTGCCTGCCTTTAATGCAAACTCAGGCTATACCATGGCTTTTTTCCCTGAACTTTTAGTAAACTGAGTGCTGAACAAAACTAGAGGAGATACCTTGAACCTTTTCTCTACAGTAATACCCTCGAATTCCTTATCCTTCTTAAAGGTTGGACATCCAGGCATATAATTTGCTGCTAGCATAACCCTAAAATGTATCATGAGTGGCTTATCCTAAGGGTAACAAAGGATACAGTAGTTTGAGAGTTGCTGTCATAGAAATCTGTGAAAAGGTGTACTGGAACTATGTAAAAATATTGGTGAACCCTTGAGTGAAATTTTGAGGTGTTGCTTTGTGTCCATAGCCTCACTTACCACCCTGTATTTTGTCCCCTTTGTAGGTGTGTTTTAAAAATGGACCATCACTGCCCTTGGTATGTCCCTTTGATTCATTTCTCTCCTCTAAAAGGGTCAAAGTTGCTAAAGAGGCCCACTTTCCTAAGCATAGTTGCAACACATCTATTTCTGCCACCATAATTCACTGGGCTTTGTATCTATGTGGGGGACAGGGGAGGGGTAACATTTTAAAGCCAGAACAAATAGACCACTCAAGGTATGCTAGTGAATTCCTGAGGTCACAAAACTAATGGTTTCCTGTCCATTAGCTTTAGCAATTGAGCATGGTAATGATATCCAGCATAAGTATTTCTTCTGTTCGACATTACACAATTCAATTTTGTTTCTGGCTGGCTTGATTCTGAAATATTCTCCATTGCGAAATTCAGCAATTCTACAATTTTTATGTATCAGACCTTGGGACCTAGTGCAAAAATCAACCAATTCCAAAGAGAACATGCTACAACTATAGAAAGTTTAGTTGTAAGTTTTTAACAACTCAGAGCTAAGGTTTCTTAGGTGTGCCAGGGACCGGTTTGTGCTTTTAAATGAAAGGAAAAACAAGTGAGATATAAACTTGTTCTTCCAGTCTGTTCCTATTAAAGGACTTCTATCTTTGTTGGGTTTCTACGTGACACATAATGAAACAGCAGGAGTACTGTGCTTCCATTGCATGGTCTACTATGTATCCGATTGTTCTTAATCAGTACCTTCTGATTTCAAATTTGTTTTTCTTTTTCTTCTTTTTTTTAGGGTTAATAACTGCATTGGATTTTCCAACTACAAATTCTTCCTTCAGTTCTTAGCTTATTCTGTTCTCTACTGCCTGTACATTGCTACGACAGTCTTCAGCTATTTCATCAAATACTGGAGAGTAAGTTGTTGTTTTTTAATCCTGAAGGGTCCTCCCCTAGACGGCAATATGTAATGCTATTGACCTGATAGCCTCTTCACACTTTGAAATGTAATAGCTAACAGTGAAAAGCCACCCAATGGAAAATAAGTTTTCCATGAATACTCTGAGACTTTAGAAACTTCTGTTTAAACGTTCTAGTTAAATGTTTCTGTTATCATGACAATCTTGCCAAGAACCTAATGTATTGACTCTTTAAAAGGTACTTTTGTAGTTGAGGTTTTTATTAGTCCATTTATTACTAGTTACATATTTGAAAAAATGTTGCCATGAACTCTATATTACTATTTTCTAAGAAAAAGTGGCTAACAAAGCACTTCCCAGTTAGAAAATTCAGAGGAGAGTTACAGATTTTCTATTGGATAGAAAGATGCACTGACTCAGTTTCACATAGGGCCAAAAGGAAATGGAACTATGTATGGCAAACAACAGGTTGAGAGTTGAGAGAACCAGGGTATGTAATACTGGCTCTGTTATTTGTTTCATTTTCCTCATTGCCAAGATCCAATGGAGCAGATGTTGAGGTGCTTTACCTTTTAAAATGTGATTCTAATCGTTTTAATGATATCTCAAACAATTTGTTGCCACCTTTCTCTGCCTTGGGTGATATCAGTCATCTCATCTGTTTCCAAAAAATTCAGACAGATTTTCCATTTATGCCTATGTATAGGGTCGAGCAGAAATAAAATATGCTCTTTTTAAATTTGGTGTCAATGGACTTGAGAAGATCTCTTCCCAACAACTCCA
Organism: Dipodomys merriami; assembly: GCF_024711535.1. Taxonomy (NCBI): domain Eukaryota; kingdom Metazoa; phylum Chordata; class Mammalia; order Rodentia; family Heteromyidae; genus Dipodomys; species Dipodomys merriami. Next base: position 63,756,972 of record NW_027204492.1, read on the forward strand.
ATACAATTCCTAATGTATCCATGATGACGGCTGTCCAAACTGAATCTATCAAAAGAAAAATGTGGGCAGAGCTATTAGCTAGTACTTTACATATTAAACAAGAGCCTGTATAACGGGAATATCTCACTTAGTTGAAAAGGTAGAGCAGTAGGAAAAGAATAAATATGAGTCCTGTGGTCTGAATATAAATTACAAAACTGGAGAAAACTAGAAGAGAGAAAGCAGTGAGAAACAAAATAGCTGAGAATATTTAAATTGTAAATTAAGCCTTTTATTCCAAATCGTGTAAACATTTCTATTTCTTAATTTAGATATTTACTAAGTTTAAGAATTAGAACTTACATAGTAGATATCAAAATCTTAAATTCAGAGACAAAAAGAAACTATAAAGACAAATGACAAAGTTTTCTCATTTTCTTCACATAGGAAACATTCCACATTGTTACACATCATATCATCTCTTCTTTGGCCCCTTCCACAGCCCAAGATCTATTATCTATTGCTCCTGTTTCCATGACCTGTTTGGCATTCTATCCATATGTGAAGCTACTGCTCTAAATGTGAAGAAAATCTGCTACATCCAATCACAAAGGAAGTGTCAACCTACTTGCCTTTCTTCATTCTTAACATAGTAGGCTACTGTTTCAGAATCACCTTTTACCCTCATAACAAAGTCAACAACATTGCATTCCACACAGTTTTTCCTTTAGCCCTCATAATCAGCCACTAATCAAATGCTACAATGCAAGCCAGGTGCTGTGTGCTTTTAGTCACTCTTGAAAGATGATAGTTGAATATGAATGAATCAGCAGAAATGTACCTGTATTTACAAACCATGCTACAAGGGAACATAACCTTGTCCTTTTTTCCTATTCCCTCATTTTTTTCTTCCAAAATAGCTGAGCTCATGCATGAAATATGGGCAATGAGGAAACCCGTCTTGAGTTGTCTTCATAATGAAAAGGGCATTCAGGGCAGTCTCTCCCAGCCAGACAAAACTTTAATGTCATTTAGGGATGGCTTTCTCCATGTAAATGGAGTTTCTCCTTAAAATAACAAGTAAACACTGCCATGTATTTAAAAAGCTATGTATGGAAGAGGTAAGCTGTGCTTCTGAGAACATAACCCCTAGTGTATAGTACAGACAGTGTTGTATGGCACTTTCAGATTCATTATTTCATCCGATCTCACCACTACCCTGTGAAGTGGGCAAAGCAAGAATCCTTTTCTTTTTTTCTTTTTCTTTTTTTTTGTGGGTCCTAGGGCTTGAACTCTGGGCTTGGGCTCTGTCCCTCAGCTCTTCAGCTCAAGGCCAGCGCTCTACCGCTTGAGCCACAGCACCACTTCCGGTATTCTAGTGGTTTATTGGAGATAAGAGTCTCACAGACTTTTCCTGCCCGGGCTGGCTTTGAACCGGGATTCTCAGATCTCAGTCTCCTGAGTAGCTAGGATTACAGGCGTGAGCCACCGGCACCCGGCCTAGTAAGAATCCTTTTCAAAGATTAAATTATTGAGAGGCTCAAAGTAGCTAAGTGACTTACCCCTGACAACCTAGCTTATACATTTTAATTTGGGAATTTGAACATAAGCTTGACCCTAAACCCAATGATTTTACAAACTCTCCCAACGTCTTATTGCCCATTATGATTCAGCTCTGGCAAAGTTCTAGCTCTTTTGGAAGAAAGAATTCAGATCATTATATTATTTTGGTCCTCTCAATATTAACTTAAACAATAGCTACGTCAGTAGATTAATCTTTATCTTATACAAAAATAGTAATACACACCTCCCACACTGGGTCATGGATCTCCTCACAGTGGCTATGAATTACTTTAGAAACATAGTAATAGTATTCGTCTACCAGTATTCCTCAAGGCTGTCTCCAGATTATTGCTTTGAGTGATTTAGCTTGGTTATCTCTTGGTTTGTCTGTTTTTTTTTTTTTTGTTTTTTGTTTTTAAATAAAGGGCTGTCACCCTCTGTAAACAGCAACAATAACAAAAAAAAAACAGATAAACTTTCTCACTTTAATTTTTCATTTTGTTCTTTCTTTTCTAGGGGGAATTGCCCAGCCTTCGCTCTAAGTTCCATGTCCTTTTTCTCCTCTTTGTGGCCTGCATGTTTTTTGTCAGCCTTGTGATTCTCTTTGGTTACCATTGTTGGCTTGTCAGCAGAAACAAAACTACCTTAGGTAAGACTGAATATTATGACTAGGAAAAAACATATTAATGTGTATCAGAGTGACCTATAGACTGTTCCAAAGGATGAGAAAAACTTACAATGAGGCATTTTCACTATAGTGACATCCCTTTGCCTCCAAACTGAGAAAAATGAATATATACTTACAAAACTGGAGAACCATAATATATGAGATTTACTGACTAAAGACAGCATTCTTGAATGAAATTTCTTGTACAAAACCAAAGATTTTCACAGCTCTTTGTAGCGCATATTCACATTCACAACTATGGAAATTTCCAAAGCTGTTACTGTAAAGAAATAAAAGGCTGGTGCATATCTCAGTCGTGAGAGCAGCTGTTCAGCAAGCACAAGGATCAGAGTTCAAACCTCACTATCAGTCACTAAATAATCACTTTTGCTAGGAAGTGTGACTCTATCACTATAGAGCAGTTGCCTAGCAGGTGTGAGGCCCTGAGTTCAAACTCCAGCATCAGAAATAGTAGAAATGAAAGAATCACTAGAGGAGGGAACATCAGAAGAAAGGGATGAAGATCGGAAAAAGAAGAAAGAATCTAATTAATCAAGCATGTTCTAACTGTCCTGAGAAAGTATCCAAACTAATAACCTGAATGAAAAATCTTTGAAAAAGAATCCAATCCTTCACTATCTACAGTAATGAAGGAGCTATGTTAGGACCAAAATATTGAAAACTGGAAGTGGAGCTGTGGCTCAAAGTGGTAGAACCCTAGCCTTGAGCAAAAGAGCTCAGGGACAGTTCCACTTCTGGTTTTTTGATTGGTTAGTTGGAGATGTCTCCTGGGGATTTTTCTTGGAACCACAATCCTTAGATCTAAGCCTCCTGAGTAGCTAGGATTATAGGTGTGAACCACTGGCACCCAGCTTAGGCCTATTATTCTATGGAAAACTATGTTATTAAGGATTCTAGTACAGTAATGTTTTTCATCTATGGTCAAACAAATCTTTACATGATCTATACACAGGAAGGAGGAAAAAGGGTTCAAATTTGAATGTGTAAGTAGGAGAGATTTGGGGAAAGTTTAGTGCAAAAGCCATTGCATTGGGGAAATTTACTGGTTAATAATACTAATAGCAAAGTAAGTATTTGCACCCATTTTCAAAATCAAATATAAATGTAGCACTTAGCTGTTAGGATGGTAAATGAGGACATTTGGCTAAGAGATCAGCTACAAAGTAGACAAGTACTAAAAGCTTCATGATAACAGGGTCTGAAAACAAAGGACCAATGGGAATGGACAGATTCAGCCAGAGCTCAACAGTGGAAGTGTTTGCTTAATGAGATAAATGTGTGTCTAAAAATAATATGCACTAATATGGTCCACTTCCTTATAGTGTTTGAGGTGATTATATTCCACCTATTGACATTTTATCTGGAGAAAAGCTTGGTTTCTTACATTGCAGACTTCAGTGGGAACATCTTCATTTCTGCAATGCTTCAAAACCAAATCAATGTCATTACCATCTCTTTATGTGTCATTACTTTGGTCCCAGCTCTACAGATGGGGACCATTTGGCTGTTGTCACCACTTTGATTCAAATAAAGTGCTGTTAAATCTGTTCCTTCATTCCTTAAATCCAGCAGCATGAATACATTCTACCCCTATGGCTGCTTAATTATTTCTACCATCATGTGTTTCCCCCGCCGTTTTAAAATTCCAAGTACCAGTTCTTTATATTATATAACAAGATAACAAGCTTAGTGTTTATTAAGTGAGGAGGGTGATTTTTTCACAATAACTAAGAATAACAGGCCTCTGCAAACACAGCAAAAATATATAGAACCAAGTCATATTCACAGAGAAATATAAAATCAAAACTATAAAGAATTTTTTAATATTTTTCTTCCTCTTTCCTTCAATTCCACTACCCTGTTCTAGAGGCCTTCTGCACTCCAGTGTTTACAAGTGGCCCAGAGAAAAATGGATTCAACCTTGGCTTTATCAAGAATATCCAGCAGGTTTTTGGAGATAATAAGAAATTATGGTTAATACCTATTGGGTCCAGGTAGGTAATTATTACCACTATAAGAGGCTGATTCTAGACCATGCCTTAAAGCCACATATTCAAGTTTTTATTACTGTATGCAGTCTACATTACAATATACAGTATATATTACTGTATAATACTCTAGACCCTAAGTTTTTCATTTCTAGGTTTGTAACAACAGATCATGAGGCATGGGTATGATTAGACAGATATTACCATACTTTATTTAAGGCAAGGTAAACTTTTTATATATGTTCTTCATAATCTACATGCCTGATGTCTCAATGATTACATTTCTGCCAATTTGCCCTAAAGATAGAGTCAAGCTGCACAAAAATGTTCATCACAGAGTATGCATAGTGGCACACAACCTTTAGTTCCAACACTCGAGGCTAAGGCAGGTTGGTCATGAGTTTGAGGCCAGCCTGAGCTACTTAACAAGTTTCAGAGTAGCTTAGGCTACATAGTCTTTTTCTTTTCTTTTTTCTTTTTTGGCAGGGGGTCTAGTCGTGGGGCCTGAACTCTGGGCCTGGGCACTGTCCCTTAGCTCTTCAGCTCAAGGCTAGCACTCTATCACTTGAGCCACAGCGCCACTTCCGGCTTTTTTCTTTTTGCTTATGTGGTGCTGAGGAATTGAACCCAGGGCCTCATGCATGCAAGGCAAGTGCTCTACCACTGAGCCACCTTCCCAGCCCTACATAGTCTTTTTCAAAAATATCAATAGCAATAATACTAATGAAGCAAGTTTTTAAAATGCTGATCACATGATTATTTATAAGCAAAATTTTAAAATAACCTAAATATCTAATAACTTGTGAGTATTTATTTACTTGTTATATACTTATTAACATATTTATTTGTGTATATATATATATATATATATCCACTAGATAAACTATTATACAGTCTCAAGTAATGGTTATAAAGAGTATGTTGGAATAAGAGAAAATGTGTACTATATTTTAAGTGAAAAATGTGAAATCCCCATGCTAGGCACCAGTGGCTTACGCGTGTAATCCTAGCTACTCAGAAGGCTGAGATTGAGGATCACAGTTTGAAGCCAGCTGGGGCAGGAAAGTCCCCTGAGACTCTTATCTTCAAAATTAGCTACCAAAAAAGCTGGAAGTGGGGCTGTAGCTCAAGTGGTAGAGTACTATCTTCGAGCAAAAACAACTAAGAGACAGTGCATATGCCCTGAGTTCAAACCCCAGTTACAGGGACAAAAAAAAAAGATATAAAATACCAAATGGCATGTAACATGAAATATAAAAGAAAAACCTCAGAGGAGAAATGTACTAAAAATACAGAATCATTAGAGCAATCGTTTGGAAAACATGTTGTTCTTTTCTCCATTTTCATATTCAGGCTGACATATTAATATTTTTTGATGAAGGAAAATGTTCAATCAGAAGGAAAGAATAAGCAGATTGGTTTCAAGATTGTCAGTATTTTTCAGATGGCAACAAGAATGTAAGGAAACCAGTGACTGAAAAACAAGTAGAGCTATTCTTGTGTCCTCTGAGTGTTTTTGTAAGCTGGCTTAGCCACCAGCAACTGAACTTGTTCTGGAGCAGAGCTCATTCACAAGGCTTTTGTATCCCCCTTAAACGTGCTTCTCAGACAAGGCATTTGCATTCATTTTTTTGAGGAAACTATGCTGGGATCAGGTGGCAATTACAGAAATTTCTCTCCTCCCTTTCACTTATTGCCCTAATACTTCCTTTGCTTAGTAATTTATAGGCTTATTTGTTCAACATGTGACATAGTCAAGTCACCAGGTATAAATCACAAGACAAAAATATGTCATAGAGTAATGTTGATTAATAACTGTTGTCAGTAATTAGCCACACCCGATTCCCACACAAGTATATACAAATACTCAAACACCATCACCACATCAAAGGGAGGTTTAAAATGAATGTTTGCTGGCATAGAAAACAAAAGGAAAAATCAAAGCCTATTCACTTTATAATCAGTATACTTACATTCTCTGAAGTGTACTGTAAATAAAATCTATAAACTTTTAATTAACCACATTCATGAGCAGGAGAAAAGGCACAGATAATATCAAATGAATAATCCAAAAGTCAGTAAGATTTAAATTTGGAATCCATTCAGATACACACTCAAGTGTTTGAATTCTAACCCTGCCTAGCCAGGGCCATAACAATGCTTTTAATGTGTACAGTCCCTTGATGGCCAGAAATTAACCAAGGAGGTGACCCTAGCTTACCGTAAGTAGCCACAAAATAGACCCACATGTGGATAGTTGTACCCCAGATATGTACTCTAGAGACACCTGGCCTGTCTCTTTCCCACCATTCTTAATAACTTTTCTACTATACAAGCCAAATAAATAGCAGGACACTAAAGCATTAATTACAACAGCCTTTCTCCTCTGTGTTAAATAATTCTGTGTCTACTCATCCTCCTTGGAAATTTAAGATCAAAGCAATACAATAGTGGGATGTAAAATGAGATCATCATAATTAAATGGTATATATGAAGCCTTTGTCTGTGCATATATGTCTACACTGTGCATTGTGGAAAGCAAGTTAAAGACTTTCTTAGTAGTGGGAATAATTAATACTGATAGAGACAAGCAAGATGTGGAAATTGTGAGCAATACAGCAACTAGATGATGCTAATGTAAGAGCTTATTTCACCATGGTTTAGCTAATAAGAACAGCCAAAACAAAAAGCCCCAAATCCATAACTATATCCCATTTTTAAAGGTCTATGTCAAACACTCATTGTAGCACATACCTGTACAGGAGGATTGTGAGTTTGAGGCCAACCTGGGCTATGTAGTGAGACCTTGTTTAAAAACAAAGTCAATATCAGCTGAAAAAATCTCCTTGCTCTCCTTTCCCACCAGCCCTGGTGATGGACACTCCTTCCCTATGAGGTCTATGAATGAATCTCAGAACCCACTGCTAGCAAATGAAGAACCCTGGGAAGACAATGAAGATGACAATCGAGGTAAGTAGGCTCAGAAGAAAGTCTTTTCTCTGTTCAGCAGACCAGATCCATGTTAATATAACTAATGTAATGTGAGTAGATCATGTGCACAGATTTTATAAGCATGCTAGCTTTGTAGATGCTTTTATTTATGGAGGAGGGAAAGTCTGGCCGGATTTGTTTAGCAAATGCCAGTAGCTAAGGTAGCATTAGTTGACAGCTTGCGAGGTGTCTTACAAGTTTTGTGATATCATGATTTATTACTAGTCAGATAAATCAGAAAATATAAACATGGGCTTATCTGTAACCAGTCTCACCAGATTTAGTTCAATCATTCATTCCTATGGGTTAACTTTTTTTTTTCTTTTCTTTTGCCAGTCCTGGGGCTTGAACTTAGGGCCTGGGCACTGTCTCTGAGCTTCTTTTGCTCAAGGCTACCACTCTACCACTTGAGCCACAGTACTACTTCCTGCTTTTTCTGCTTATCTGGAATGCAGGGCTTCATGCATGCTTGGCAAACATTCTGCCATTAAGCCACATTCCCAGTCCATGGTTAAGTTTTCTTTAAATCCTTATATGTATTACCTTTCAGAATACGTTAGGACTGGGCACCAGTGGCTCATGTCTACAAGCTTACCTACTCAGGAGACTTAGATCTGAGGATTGTGCTTCAAAGCCATCTCAGACAGGAAAGTCTGTGAGGCTCTTTATTTCCAATTAACCACCAAGAAGCCAGAAGTTAGGCTGTGGCTTATGCAGTATTCTTGAACAAAAAAGCAAGCAAGAATATGAAGCCCTGAATTCAAATCCCAGTACTACCACAAAATAAAAATAAAAAGAATAGTTTAAATGTGCTGAGAAGTAACAAGTATGCAGTGGCAAGCCTACACATAAACGTAGTAGGAGCAAAGGAAAAATCAGGAAGCAGAAATTTGCATTTCCAAGTTTCTCCAACCAGACCATTGGTTTGTCTTGAGACTTCCTGTGGAGAGTCAAAAGTTAGGTGGTAATGCCATATATCCCCATTAATACCGTAGTCTTTGTCCCCTCACCCCTGTTTCTTATTTTTATATGTGTTTTATTGTAAAAATACTGTACAGAGGAGTTACAGTTACATGAGTAAGGTAATGAGTACATTTCCTATCCAGCATTATTACCTTCCCCTTTATTTTCTCCTTGCCATCCTTTCCCTCCCTACCTCCCCAACTCCACCTGTTCCCACCCCCCCTTACCCCCAACCCCCACCAAAGTTGTAAAGTTCGTTTTCAACATATTGTCTTGTACATCTCATTGTTACAATGGGTCAACCTGTATCCTTATTTCAACATTTTGTTATTTCCCTTCCCCTCCCCAAATTAGAAAAATATATATACAAGATTGAAGGCACTGGAATCAAATACAGTGAAAACAGGGGTTATAACATGGGGGAAAAACATACCAAAGAAACAATAACAACAAAAAACCTCACATAGTACATTATAAATACGTTAAAAAACAATAGCAAGCAAGAAAAAAACCACTTGTGTCCCGATCTTGGGGTTCATTTTGCTTAACATCATCTTTTTTTGGGGGGGGGTCCAGTCGGGGGGTCTGAACTCTGGGCCTGGGCACTGTCCCTTAGCTCTTCAGCTCAAGGCTACCACTCTACCACTTGAGCCACAGCGCCACTTCTGGCTTTTTTCTTTTTGCTTATGTGGTGCTGAGGAATTGAACCCAGGGCCTCTGGCATGCAAGGCAAGCACTCTACCACTAAGCCAACTTCCCAGCCCCTTAACATCATCTTATACGGTCATATGTACATAGTTTTTGACCTTTTCTGCTTGTCTTAGACATATACTAGTTCTTGCAAATAAGGGAAACCATGGGACCTATATTTCTTTGGGCCTGGCTCACTTCACATAGCATAACTTTTTCCAAGTCTTTCTATTTCCCAACAAATGGAGCGATGTCATTCTTTCTGATGGAGGCATAGATTTCATATATATATTTGTGCTGGTAGCTTTAGTATAGCCTTGTTTGTGATCATTTGGGTAAATGCCCAAAAGTGAGATTGTTGGGTCATAGGGGAGCTCTATGTGGAGTCTTTTGAGGAACTTCCATACTGCTTTCCAAAGTGGTTGAATAAGTTTACAATTCCACCAACAATGCAGTAGGGTTCCCTTTTGGCCACATCCCCTCCAGCATCTATTGTTATTAGATTTCTTGATTATAGCCATTCTAACTGGGGTGAGGTGGAATCTCAATGTAGTTTTGATTTGCATTTCTTTTATGGCCAGAGAAATTGATCATTTCTTCATGTGTCTATTGGCCATTCTTATTTCCTCTTCAGAGAAGTTTCTCTTTAAGTTTTTAGCCCACTTATTTATTGGGCAGTTGTTTCTTTGAGGATTTGTTGTTGGGGCATTTAATTTTTTGAGTTCTAAGAATATTTTAGATATGAGACCCTGTCTGTTGTATGGGTAGTGACGATCTTCCCCCAATCCATGGGCTTTCTATTGATCTTGCTAGCTATGTCCTTTGCCATGCAGAAGCTCTGCAGTTTCATGAAATCCCATTTTCCCACCTTTCTTTGATTTGTTGTGTTTCTAGGTCTTTATTAAGAAAATTTTGTCCTGTGCCAAGGAGCCCTAGAGTTTCTCCTATTCCTTCCTGTCATGTTTTCAGGGTGTCTGCTTTGACTTTGAGGTCTTTGATCCATTTGGAGTTGATTCTGGTGCAGGGTGATATAGAAGGATCTAGCTTTAGTTTTCTACAGGTGTTTAACCAATTTTGCCAGCACTATTTATTGAAGAAACTGTCTTTCTTCCATTCTATTTTTTTAGCTCCCTTATCGAAGTTTACCCATCCCTGTTTCTATGCTTACATGTCGGGTCTGACTTTTTTTTGGCCAGTTCTGTGGCTTAACTCAGTGCTTGGTCACTGTCCCTGAGCTTGTTTTTGCTCAAGGCTAGCATTCCACCACATGAGCCACAGCACTACTTCTGGCTTTTTTTGTTTGTTTGTTTATGTGGTACTGAGGAATTGAACTTAGGGCTTCATGAATGCTAGGCAAGCACTCTACCACTAAGCCACATTCCCAGTCCCTGACTAATTTTTATGTTACTAAAACCAGCCAGCAGAGTGGTTTTTAGTTACTGTTCCAAGTCAAGCCGTAACTAATCTGCAGCAATGTTGAGTAGAGTCATGTGATATTTACAAAATGTACCTGGAGCCTGGCTCCAGTAGCTTCCACCTGTAATCCTAGCTACTCTGGAGGCTGATATCTAAGGATCACAGTTCAAAGTCAGCGCAGGCAGGAAAGTCTGTGAGAGTCTTGTCTTCAATTAGCTACTCAGAAAAAGCCAGAAGTAGCATTGTGGCTCAAGTGGTAGAGCACTTGAACAGAGAGGCTCAGGGACAGTGCCCAGATCCTGAGTTCAAGCCCCAGGCCAGCAAATAAAAAGGTACCTGGGGTAAATGTGGCTGAATAAGGACATGAAGAAGCATTGAGGTCTGTAGCAGACATGCGAAACAAATCTTTCTAAATGTTCAGTCAGTTAGATTATCCAGGCCCATGTTCTCTACCTGGAGAAGGAAGATAAAACACTGCAAGTTCATAATTATGAAGAAAATGGTTCTTACTCAATCCAAAAAATTTCCAACACAAGGAATATAGTTTGACCTACTCTCGTTATAAACTCAGTCTTCCTGGACAGACTTTTGCTTCCAACTGTCATGAGTGCTAAGAACTCTTATTTTGACATCAGCAGTGTAGTAGGATTCCCTTTTGGCCACATCCCCTCCAGCATATGTTGTTATTATAGCCATTCTAACTGGGGTGAGGTGGAATCTCAATATTGTTTTGATTTGCATTTCTTTTATGGCCAGAGAAGCTGAGCATTTCTTCATGTGTCTATTGGCCATTCTTACTTCCTCTTCAGAGATTTCTCTCTTTAAGTCTTTAGCCCACTTATTAATTGGGCGGTTATTTCTTTGAGGATTGGTTGTTGGGGCATTTAATTTTTTGAGTTCTAAGTATATACTTTAGCTTATTTTGAGGAAGTGATTCAGAAATAAATGTGTGTTCTATTACTGCTTTGCCCATTACAAATTTTCCTGTAGTTTATATATTAAAATTAGAGGTTACAATATGTCTTTTTCCTTTGTTCTATTTTTTAATGATTTTTAAAACATTTTTTATTACCTTTAAGTAGTTGTACAAAGAAGTTCCCATTCTACAAAATAATGTCTTTATACTAATATATTCAAAATTGGCATCTATTTCTTACAAACTGGATGAGTAACCTCTATAGCTCTGTCTATTGTGCCATGAGTAATAAAAATGGGCATGAGTGTCAGGGAAATATTTAAATGCAAACGTCTATGAGTCAATACCTATCTCTATGTAAAACCATACAGAAACCCTCAGCCTCTCAATATTTTCTTAAAGACTGATTTCTCAATATTTTTATTTTATGGCTCTGGAGCCTTTCTGAATATTCTATGTCCTTTTATTCTTCAGTAGGTAACAAAGCCTAGGCCATTTTCCAATAATAAATTTTTTAAATTAGTTACTGAACTCTTTTGATCTTGCCAGTTTATTTGAGATGTAGCAATCCAGAGATGGTAACCATAGTCAAATTCCTTGAACAGTGAACTTAACAGTGAACTTAACATTGCAGACTCCAGCAGCACAGCAGGGACTTTTTCCACTTTTGAGTTGTGAGACTAGGATCCTACAATGCACCCTCAAGAGTATCCCCTCCCCCCCATCTCAGGACCTCCTATTAGACTCCATCGCTTAAAGTTTCTGCCAACTGCCAATAATGCCATGCTAGAGGCCAAGCCTTCAACACATGGGTTTTTATATACACATACATAATGAAAAGATTATTGCAGGCAAGCTGTTTGACATAGACATCATCTCACAGGCTTCTTTTAATAATAAAAACATCGAAAATCTTCTCACTTAGGAAAATGGTATTATATCGCTTCTCGTCCTTTTGGCTAAGATCAAGTGTAGGAAAATGGTATTATATAGTATATAGTTATCTATAGTCCTGGTGCTGCCCTTTAGATCTTCCCATTCCTCTCCAAACCTCTGCCTGCCTAGGGTAACTACTGTTCCATTCTATTTCTGTGTATTTGACCCTTGTTTTAGAGATCATATAATTTTTATTTGGTATCTGGCTTATTTTACTTGAAATAATGTCCTCCAGTTTCATCCATTTTGTTGACAATGGCAGAATTTCCTTTCTCTTTTAAAGTTGAATAACTCCCATTGTGTGTGTGTGTGTGTACTTCACAAATTCTTTTTTTAATTGTAAAGCTGATATACAGAGGAGTTACAGTTACATAAGTAAGGAAATGAGTACAATTCTTGTCTAATATTGTTCACCCCTCCCTTGTTTTCTCCACTCCCCCCCCAACTATCTTCCCCCCACTCACAAATTCGTTATACACATATCTATACACAGACACTTTGGTTGTTGCCATATCTTGACTTTTGCAAATAATGCTGCAATGAACATGCACCTGTATAACCTACCATGTCTTATTTTAGAGAACCTCTGTACTGTTTTCTCCAGTGACTGTAGCAACTGGTATTCCCATCAGCGAGGTATGAGGGTTCCTTTGTCTCTGCATTCTCACCAATACTTGTTATCTTTTGACCTTTTGCATGTGTGTGTGCACTCACGCATGCATACAAGCATACCTGCCTGCATGTATGGGGTTAAGCCCAACTCCTTAAACATGCACAGCAATTACTCTACCACTAAGCTACAACCTGAGCCCCATCTTTTGACTTTCCAGTAATAGCCATCCTGTGATGTAAAATGATCTCTCCTATGGTTTTCATGTGTGTTTCCTTGTTGATTTGGGTTTAGAGCACTTTTTTTTACTAATTTGTTGATTACTATATCTGTCTACTTTGAAAAAATTCTGTTTAGTCCTCTGTGCATGCATGTGCACGCACGCACACACACACACACACACACACACACACACACACACACACACACACACACACACACACACACACACACACACACACACACACACACACACACACACACACACACACACACCAATCCTAAGACTTGAACTCGGGGCCTAGGTGCTGTCTCTGAGTTTTTCCAGTCAAGACTAGTATACTCTACCACTTGAACTACATGTCTATTTCCTGATTTTTGGTGATTAATTGGAGGTAAGATTCTGGTGGATTTTTCTGCTCAAGCTGGCTCCAAACTGTGATTTTCCAATCTCAGCCTCCTGAGTGACTAGGATTACAGGTGTGAGTCTCCAGCACCTGGCTTTCTTCAATTTTTTTTACAACATTGCTTTCTAGCTTTTAGCATACATACCTTTCATCTCCTTGGTTAAAATGATTCTTTTTCTTTACTGAGCATACTAGTTTATGAGATGGGTTGATGCAGACAAAATGAAACTGCCTTCTCTATACCTTTTTTTAAAAAAATTTACTTTATTGTAAAGGTGACTAACAGAAGGGCTATAGGCACATAAGTAAGGTAATTAGTACATTTCTTATGCTGGTCCTGGGGCTTGAACTCAGAGCCTGGATGCTACCCTTGAGCTTTTCTTCTCAAGGCTAGTGCCCTACCACTTGAGCCACAGCTCATTTCCAGCTTTTTGGTGGTTAACTGAAGATGAATCTCATAGACTTTCCTGCCTAGACTAGCTTTGAACCACAATTCTCATATGTCAACCTTCTGAGTAACTAGGATTACAAGCATGAGCCACTGGTACCCGGCTCCTATACCTTTTTGTGTGATTATTCTTGGATTGTTTCCTCTGCTATATGGTAACAGCTTTTAAAGTGGACTTCTGAGCTCTTCCTGAGTTATTTTCATTCTTGGTTAAGTTTTAAATTATTGCTCTTTGTGGGAGCAGAGAAGGCCAGGGTCTCTTATTCTACCAGCTGATTAATAGCACCTAGAAGTATTTCTTTCATCAATATCTGTAATTGAATATTGATATTAACTGGCTCTAGAGATGTTCTTACTGAGAAATAAGTTAGTATAGATAGGAATACAACCCACTTGTGAAGAAACTTTACTCTGAAGACCTTACCAAGGAGACATAAGAGGTTTGTTTTTACATTGTCTCAAATAAGCTACTTCAAATAAGTTGTAGTCAGGGAAGTTTGAATTGAACTGTGCAACAATGATTGGACAGACAACATCTTCCTTAACCCTTCTCCCATGAGGTTGCTATTTTAGGTATGGTTTTGCTGAGGCCTCCAAGAAGCAAGTCATTGAGCCTAGTAGTCATCTCATGAGGCTTTTTAAAAAAAATTATTTATTTTTTATTGTGAGAATACCGTACAGAGGAGTTACAATTACATGGGCAAGATAACGAGTACATTTCTTATTAAGCATTTTTGCCTCCTCTTTGTGTAGGCTTGTTGGGTACTGGTAGCTCACATCCTAGCTATGCAAGAGGCTGAGGTCTGAGAATCATGGTTCAAAACCAAGCCCAACAGGAAAGTCTATGTGACTTTTTTTTTTTTTTGTCGGTCATGGGGCTTGAACTCTGGGCCTGGGTGCTATCCCTCAGCTCTTCAGCTCTAAGGCTATCATTTTACCAGTTGAGCCACAGCGCCACTTCTAGTTTTCTGGTGGTTTATTGGAAATAAGAATCTCATGGTCTTTCTTGACCGGGCTGGCTTTGAACCATGATCCTCAAATCTCAGCCTCCTGAGTACCTAGGATTACAGACATGAACCGCTGGCGCCCAGGTCTATGTGGCACTTATCTCGAATTAACCAGCAAAAGCCAGAAGTGGAGCTGTGGCTCAAGTGGAAGAATACCAACCTTGAGCAAAAAAATCCTAAGAGACAGCATCCAGGCCCAAGATCAAGTCCCAGTACCTGCACAAAAAGGAGAAAAAAGTGTGTTGGCTTAACCCTAATACAGTCAGAACTTTCCAGATAAAAATTATCCCATGCCGGGCGCTGGTGGCTCACGCCTGTAATCCTAGCTACTCAGGAGGCTGAGATCTGAGGATCGCGGTTCAAAGCCAGCCCGGGCAGGAGAGACCGTGAGACTCCTATCTCCAATAAACCACCAGAAAAACCGGAAGTGGCGCTGTAGCTCAAGTGGTAGAGCGCTCGCCTTGAGCTGAAGAGCTGAGGGACAGCGCCCAGGCCCAGAGTTCAAGCCCCACGACCGAAAAAAAAAAACAACAAAAAATTATCCCAGTGTTTACAGGAACTTCTCCAATCCTCCTATTTTCTAGGATAAACCTAGACTCATAATAATTGACTTTTAAATGATTCCCTTACCTGGACCCACAAATTTGAGTCTTCATAAAAGATTATTAAAAATACTTAGTTTGTGAAGCTAAACTCAGCTTTGGTTTTGATATTAGTACCAAGTTAGACTTTTTCTATTAAAAATGATAAGACCTCTATCCACAAGGCTTAGCTTCTTTATTTTCTAGTAAAAAAAAAAGTTAAAGCCAGATCCTTTCCTCTTTTTACATAGCTCTTCCATCAGTCTCATTTGAGGATCCAATTGAGAGCTCCAGGTCAAGATCAAACTCTAGGGTACCTGATAATTATGCACAGCCTACTCTAGATGTTCTGTATCATGTACTAAGTATGACAAGAAAATATTTCAAAAGAATCTGATGATAAAAGAACTGAAATTCTCTTAACTAGCTCAAACTGCTTTTAACTCCAACTGAGACTTGAAATGAACTCTTGAATTTCTTTTGATAATTTTTAATAGAGTACATCCCGGGAGGGGATATTTTTAACAAGTTAAAAAAAATCCAGTGTGCATGTATGAGAATATCACAATGAAACCCCTTCATATCACAAATATATCTTAACTCAAAAAAGTGTAAAAAAATCTCTATAATACAAAACCAAAATTGCTTGAATTTTCTAATACACCCTTCTGGTGTTAATGATCACTAGCACTTGAAGTACTAATCTCCCTTATGTCAAATGCTGAATAATTATCTTTAAAATATTGATTTTTGTCCCCTAGTATATGAAATTTTTTATACTTAGGTCAGTTTCTTATTCTTTTATTTGGACAAAGTGTTCTTTACATATACTCATTACTATTCAAGGTATAAAAGGTTTATTTTCTTTTCTTTTCTTTTGTTGGTATTGGGGCCTGAACTCAGTGCCTAGGTGCTATCCCTTAGTTTTGTTTTTTTTTTTTTGCTCAATGTTAGCACTCTACCACTTGAGACACACTTCCACTTCTGGCTTTTTCATGGTTAATTGGATAGTCTTGTGGAATTTTTCTTCCAGGGCTGGCTTTGAACCTCAGTCCTCAGATCTCAGCCTCCTGAATAGCTAGAATTACAGTTATGAGCCACCAATACTCAGCTCTGATTTATTTTTGATCTGGTAGTTTCTGCTGCCATGACAAATTTCCTGTTAGAAAGACTAACAGAAAAAATTAGCTACTATTTATGGAGAGCATACTATAGTTTGGATACTGGACCCATAATGAGCATTAAAATAGTACAGTCTATGAACTAATAGAGACATACATGGAAAACATGCATGGAAAATTGTCCAACTTCACATAATACAAGATATGTGTAGTTAGGCTAATTCAGTGGGCAAACTAGTATCAACTGGATGTGACCTTTGATACAAGACTAAACTTCATTTTATGGATGATCAGAAACTGTGAAGGGTTTTTTTTTTTTAGCAGGGGAAAGAATAGAAAAATGTTATTTTTGGAAGATGATGAAATGATACACTTATCAAAGCACATTTTTGCCATATGGCAGAGGTGGCTGTGATTCCCAGACCTTGAAAGAGAACTGGTGAGGGCCCTTGTCTTCATCACAACTCACACTCTCCAAGTGTATTGTGTATACAAGAGCTGTGGTTCTGAGATAAGAGGCCTTTCACATCAAGAGCTTCATTGTTAGAAGATACATCTCTGGGTGAAGTTTTGTGCAATCATCTCCCAGTCAAAAACAGCCATTGAATCTTGCTTGAAGCAAACATTACTTTATCACTGTGCTTCAGGCTTAACCGTACTTGAATGATAATGCCTGAGGAGCTTTGAACACTGCTATGGGACTTAGACCAGGTCTTACATTAAATTCACGATTTCTACCTGGAAAGTACTTCTTCAGGAGCACAAGATTGCCCTTATTTTTTCTCCCTAGATAGTGTTAATGGATGAAGACAGTTTTGGGAAAGTCCTTAGTCTCGGGCAATTCTTTACCAACTTTCCACAAGGGAATTCAAGATACATTGACCTATACTAGAGCCTTCCAAACTGGTTTTCACATGAGCCATATCCTTATCATTAGACATTTGTGGATCTTTTCCAATAGGCTATTTTCTCTCTTATTCCTACATGTGGGTGACAGTACTATTCTTGGGTAGAATGTCTAGCTGGTTGATCAAAAATATAAAAGGAAAGGGAAGAGAAACTCATTTATTCAGTGTATTTGGAAGATAAGACATCCACAAGAAGAGTTGTGTAACAAAACACAATGCAGGATATGTTACTGACCAAATAAATAAAACTGTGAAGTGTTTGCAATAGGATCTCAAAGGAAAGGATCCTGTAAACTAGACTAATCAGAAAAGGCTTCACAGAGTAGGTAGGATTTGGACCTCAAAGATTAAATAGGACTTGGATTGGTGGCAAGAGAAAGGAGGTATGTGGTATAAGGAAAGTCATAGGTGTTATTCATGAGACCCCCAAACTGAGAGAGAAGGACAGGAAGAATGCTCCCTAGCTCCAGTAAAAAGTTTAGGAAGTAGAGGACTAGATGTGGAAATCAATGAAATCAGAGACCTTATCATCTTAATTTTCTTATTCTCTGCACCCTTAGCAAAATATAGTTGCACAGGTGGTTGAGAGTGGCTCACTCAGGAGACTGAGATCTGAGGATCACTGTTTGAAGCCAATCCAGGCAGGAAAGTCCACGACATTCTTATCTCCTATTAACCAGCAAAAAGCTGGAAGTGGAGCTGTGGCTCAACTGGTAGAATTCTGGCCTTGAGCAAAAAAGCTCAGGGACAACACCCAGGCCCTGAATTCAAGCCGCAGGACCAGCACAAGAAAACAAAATACAGTTGCACATGGAAAAAGATGATTCCAAGGACACAACTAACATTTGTTGAATGCCTATTATATGCCAAGTGATATACAGGCTTTGTTACATTCAATATTCATACTCACTCAATGAGTAGTACATATTAAATAACCTAATTTTTATAGAAAATAAACTCAAACTCAGAGAACCCGACAGTCACATACCTATGTAAGTCATTGATCCTAGCTCCAAAGTCCAAATCCTTGATCTCCGTCACACCCAGGATCTCTCCTTTGCTCCTCTTTCCTGTCTAGTTTATATGCCTTCTTTATTTTTAATATTTTTATTATAAAAATAGTGTGCAGAAGGGTTACAGTTATATGAATAAGGTAATGAGTACATTTCCTATTGAGCATTGTTACCTAGAGCATTACCTCAGGGTCTATGCTTTGTTCACCAAAAATAGAAGGGAGGAAAAACCTGGAGAGCTCCTGCATGGGAAGCACTTCTCAGTCCTGACACTATGTGACTGTTGGACATCTTTTCTCTAGACCTCAGGTTCAATTCCATGATGTCTACCCTAACTTCACCTCCATGTGTGGTCTTTTTCTCAGCCCATCTGGCACTGAGGAGTGAGAAGTCAAATGGATTTACTACAACCATATATATATATATATATATATATATATATATATATATATATATAGTTATAGTTATAGTTATAGTTATAGTTATAAATTATACAAAAATCTACTACAAACATTATAAATGTATGTCCACATTCTGGACCAAATTTATTAATTCATGAATTCTCTGTATAAACATTTGTATCACCTGGACCATTTTGGTCATTGCCATTTGCCTTTGCTGAACTGTAGAAACTCAAGATCATCCTTGAAAAATCAAACACTAGGTTAGGGGAAGGCCTGTTCCTTTGAGTAGCTAGACATCTGCAAGTGACTTTCTGCTCATGTTCCCATGGCCTTAGCACTTGGAAAAATAGACAGTAATATCATGGATGTTCATTTCCTGCTTTTCCTATGTTGTCCAACCCTGAACTCCAACTTAGTTCCTGAAGTAATATAATTCTTCAATCAGTGAGTTCAATTCAGACAAAACTTTCTGAAAGAATACTTCAAACACAGCATTGTGGAGGTATATAAAGATAAATCAAAGTCCTCTATCCTTAAGAAAATCACAATTGCAGGGGGAAATGGGAAGAGTACAGAATTCTAACACATTGTCATACCTGATAGAGGATTAACCTGGTGCTGAGCACTATGTGATACCCATAGTAAGTGGATATCCTAACCCTACCACTGAGTATTTGAATAAAAGAGGGGAGAGTTAAATATCACACTAGGGAGAGTTGTGAGGAAGAGTCAGGACTTAAGCCAGATGCTATTGAGTAGCATCAGCATAGGTTCTAGAAGAAAATAAATAGTATCTAATATGTATATTATTTTATATACATATGAAGAGGCACTTAGGAATTGTTCCTTTGTGTTTCTTTCCTAAGAATATCTTCTTTTGGCCTTACAGTGTGTGAGTGACCTCTCTCCTTCCCCCTCCCCTCTCTCTCTTTTTAGTGTTTGATAATTCTGTCTTCTTTGCCTATGTATGGTGTATTCAAGTGTATACCTTTGCGAGGGTTGAGGGGAAAGGTACAGAATTCAAGGGGAAAGTGTCCAGTGGAGCTCACTGGACACTGATGAAAGTATACTATACAACTCGTGGGTGGAGACAGGAGTGAGGAACTGGAACAGAGTGAGGGAAGGGAAGACACCGTTGTACTCATTACCTGACTCATGTAATTGTAGTCCCTCCGTACATCACCTCTATAATAACAATTAAGTAAATGAATACAAAAGAAAGAAATAGCATATTGTACAAGAGGTACAATATGAATGCTGAAAGAGAACTAAGCAAGCCATCCATTCTGAAGCACAGCTTGTGAGCTTGTGAGAGGTAAAAATATGCCCAGATGATAGAGGGCTTTGTAGACTTAATATAGTAGGAAATAACTATTAAAATTATGCTCTTGAGATAATGTTTACACACCAAAAGATTAATTTTAGGAAGATTACTTATGTACTGATATGCAGGAATGAAATGGAGTTTGGAGACACAAGAAGTGAGAAGAACAGCAACAAGCCAGGCTTGTGTCACAGTGGCTTTATGGGTGGTGGTAACGAGACATTTTTATTTAATTGAAAATAGTCCTACAGACTACAGAGATGGGATCCATTTGCATAGATATGGCAGTTAAATGCATGAAAATGGAAGAAATAAAGGAGGGGATAAAATTATGTAAAGGAAATAAAGCATAAAATCTGAAATGATAGAGTGTTGAAATACATCCGTGTAGACAAAGAAATGAATGGCAAAAGAGGAAGTCAGAAGGCCAAAGATAGAAGCTTGAAAACACCTAAGAGTTCAGAGGAGAATTTTCAAAAATCCTGTGGATGAGAGAGTATCACCCTATTATACAGAGGGAAAAGCTGAGGCTGGGTGACTTTTATAAGATCCTGAAGCATTTGTGACTCAACCTAAGTTCTTTCAAGCTCTGCACGGTTTCCTCCATTGTGTCTCTGCACTTCCCAGTCTCTAAGAACCAACAACTAGAAGGAAGTGTATATGCACTTCCAGTCACTTTTTATAGTACCAAGGATTTATGTGGGAACCTAGAATTTTAAAGGAAAAGAGATCTTGGATAAGACAAGAAAACCAAAGCTGAGCCAGCATACACTAGGACTAAAATGATACCACTGGTAGACATCTACGGAATAATGAATTCATTGCCTGTGCCTACTGCATGGGCAGCAAGAGCAGGTGGGTTGGGGGATGTAGTATAGGTACAGATGGCAGAATGAGAAGGCAAATTGATTCCCTACATTCAGCTTTGGCCTGCTATGCAGAGCCTGATATTTTGGAACTGCTTTCACTTTCAAGATATTCCTCAAAAGGTGAGCTACCTGTCTACTTTACCTTCCTCTCACCCTAGAAGTGAGAATATGAAGGAAGTGGATCATCAAGTGTTTCATCTAAGACATCATGTCTACAAAAGCATGATTTTACTTGGTTGGTGGAAGTATTCTGTGCCATAAAGAGCAGATGAATCACAGTGAGAAAAGTAAAAGCAATCCACTTAGCAGAATCGTAACTCTCAACTTCTAGAAAGGTTTGCTGCCAAATCATACCTATTAAATTTTGACAAAGCTGATTGCCAGCAAGGAGTGAGCATCCAAAAGATTTAGGATTACTTCTCAGGAACAGCAAGTCAAGAAGTCTGTTGCATTTGCAGAATTATCTTTCCCTCTGCTGATGCCTTCTTTGTAGAAATGATAGATAGGCAAGACAGACAAGATATGTCCTTAAGCACCTGCAGCCTTTTTCTCCTTGTCTGACCAACGTGTTATTCTCTGTTCCTTCCTGCTGATAACTGATTTTCTATTATTCCCCCTCCCAATTATGGCTGATTTCTTTTCAGATTTAATGGCAAGAATACCCTCCAGCTGGGATTCCACAGAAAACAAAAATGTGGTTTCTATCATAGGGTCATGATTCCAAAAGACTTTATCAAAAGCCCTTCTGCTCTTCCACTGTTCCTGGGAGAAAGCAGCTGAGGATTTAAAACTTGCCTGAAGCTGGGCACTGGTGGCTCACGCCTGTAATCCTAGCTACTCAGGAGGCTGAGATCTGAGGATCACGGTTCAAAGCCAGCCTGGGTAGGAAAGTCCTTGAAACTCTTATCTCCAATAAACCACTGGAAAAACTGGAAGTGGTGCTGTGGCTCAAGTAAAGCACTAGCCTTGAGCTGAAATGCTGAGGGACAGCACTCAGGCCCAGAGTTCAAGCCCCACAACCAACTAAAAAAAACTTGCCTGATTAACTCAGGAACATGAGGGTTTGGCATGCTGGTATGGTGAAGGTCACCTACCATGGCTGGTTGGCTTTAGGCTTCAGAAACACAGTTCTAAGAGTACTCTGAAAGGCATAGTGACTTCATAAAAGAAAATGTACTTGGCAGAAAACAGAAGGAATGACCACTGTCAATTTTCTTATCTCAGAGTGCCAAGTACATCATTATGCTGGGAGAATAAAGGAAGTGGTTATTTGTACATTATGCAAGCTGATTCCAAGTGCACTTTGTTCTTCCAAAAACCTGGAGGTTAGAAACAAAAACATTTTTACCAGAAATGCTGCTGCTCCTTAATCCCAAAGCCTCTTATTTTCTAATCTCCTCATTCCTTTTTAGAAACATACCAACATTGAAAGTACTGTAATAGCTCTCAATTATATCCAGTGAAATAATAGCAAGACAAGGTAATTTTGTGAGTAGCAAGACCCAAAGCATTCCATTAAAGTCAGAAGATGTTGAACTGTCATCACAGCTATTTAAGTCAAATACTAGCCAATATTATGGACCAGAAAACGTTGATAAATAGAATAATCTTTGTTTGTACTATAGAAGGCCTATTCCTCTTGAAATGTAAATGGCTGAGCTGTTTCTAAATGCTTCTATATACACATCAATTTTAGAGTTGTATAGATATCTGATGCTTGGAGGCATTGGACAAGAAAGAGAAATGCTGTTGAATAAATAGTCACCCACTTAAGGTACACAAACTTTTGATCACCATGTTAATTTTTGTTACTTAAGTTTTGTATTACTGTAACAAATGACATAAGGTGGGCACTTTATCAAATGAAGAGGTTTATTTGGCTTCACAATTCTAGTGGCTATAAGGTCAAAATGGCATGATCCATTGTTATAACAAAAGCCCCCTGGCATGGAATAGAAATAGAAAGGGAAATGGTCACATTATAAGGGGTCACGCACATGGAGTTTCCTTGCTTTGTAATAGTCTGCTTGTAAGAACTAGAGTTAGCCAGGCACTGGTGGCTCATGCCATAATCCTAACTACTTAAGAAGCTGATATCTGAGGATTGTGATTCACAGCCAGTAGTAAACTTTGTGAGACTCTTATCTCCAATTAACCAGCAAAAAGCTAGAAGTGGAGCTGTGGTCCAAGTGGTAGAGTGGTGGGATCCATGAGCTTGAAAAAGGTTAGAGACAGTGCCCAGGCCCCGACTTTCAACCCTAGTACTAACAAGGAAGAAGGAAGGAAGGAAGGAAGGAAGGAAGGAAGGAAGGAAGGAAGGAAGGAAGGAAGGAAGGAAGGAAGGAAGGAAGGAAGGAAGGGGGAGGGAGGAAGGAAATGGAGAGAAAGAAAGAAAGGAAGAAGGAGGGAAGGAAGGAAGGAAGGAAAAGAAAGAAAAGGAAAGAAATGGAGATTGAAGAAAGAAAAAAGAAAAGAAAGAAAGAGGAAGGAAGGTAGGAAAAGAGGAGAGAAATGGAGAAAGTGAGGGAAAGGAAGGGAGAAAGGAAGAAAGAGAGAAAGAAGGAAGGAAAAGAAAAAAGAATGAAATGGAGAAAGGAAGGAAGGGGAAGAAAGAGAAGAACAAGCTAACCAACATTTCACAAGAAAGACATTATTGGAAGTAGAGCCTGTGGCTCAAGTTGAGAGTGCTAGTCTGGAGTACAAAAGCTCAAGGATGGTGCCCAGGCCCAGAGTTCAAGCCCCAGGACTAGCACAAAAAAAAAAAAGAAAAGAAAAGAAAGAAAAAGAAAAAAGAACCACATAATTCCCTTCTGAGGGCAAAACCTTCACTAACCTAATTACCTTCCACTAGGAGCACATTTAAACCATACCCAAGCCATAACAATCATCTTTACTTTTCAATCTTTCAGATTATCCAGAAGTCTCCTCTTCGCTGGCTGTGGAAACAGAAACGTAGCAGTTTTCATGTTTCCTGTGTCTCTCAGACAGGTCAGTATTCTGAAGGTTTGTTAAGTGCCATCTAGACTGTTAAGAAGAAGCTTTGAGGGAGCAGAACTGGAAAAGAATTAAATCTTCATTCCGGTGAGCGAGGTGTTAAATTCTTCACTCTTATTGCACACATAAACAGAAGTTCTATACATAATTTCTCTGTGCAGGTACTGAAAAAGATGCCTTTATTCCTTACAAATTCACACTTACATCATTTGTGCTAAAGTACCCCAGGGGAGCCCCAAACAGCCAAACATTCTGTTCAAGTTATTTACTTTCATATTGTGAATTATAAACCTTGTCATGGTGCATTCCAGGTCTCTGAAATGATCTAGATTACAAATAATTCTTTTTGCCTGACTCCATTATATCAGTAATAACCTACTCTTACCCACTAACAGGCAAAAAGCACCCTTCCTATACTCCAACCTTCCTGAATTGCAACTAATTGGTAATCAGTGACAAGTAGTTCTATGCATAGATTCTCTCTGACCTAGTGATCAGCCAAACAGCCTTCTCTTTTCAACACATACAAGTAAACAAATCCAGTGAAATTCTGTTTTAAAAGAAGATTTTTCATTATAGAAATAGCATGAGGCGCAAAACGCTGATCTGACAAGGCTTCTAATTCTTTTCCCATGAGAAAGATAACAATGATTAGGCAGCCTATGAATCTGTTTATGGGTTCTCAGGTCTTTAATTCTTACTATTCTGTACTGTATACAAGTATAGGCAATGCCTAAGACCTTGTGTATGCCAGCCATCTTGCTCTGTACTTTGTGTATGTTATGTCATTACTCCTTATAGCAACTGTGTGAATTTTACTATTCCCATTTTACTTACAAGAAAATTAAAGTGCAGAGAGATGTTAGGCCCAAAGTTTCACAACTTACCCAAGGTTTCACAACTGGTTACTTTCAACCCAGGACTGACTTCAAAATCATGCTATTTCCACTGGGGCACTACTTTGAAAAAAGCCTGTCTTGGGTCAGGTGCTAGTGGCTCATGTCTGTAATTCTAGCTAATCAGTAGGCTGAGATCTGAGTATTGTGGTTTGAAGCCAGCCCAGGCAGAAAAATCTGTGAGACAATTAACCACCAAAAAATTTTGGAGTGGAGCTGTAGCTCAAGTGGTAGATGGTAGCCTTCAGAAGAAAAAGCTATGGAGCAATGCCCAAGCCCCGAGTTCAAGTCCCAGTACTAATACACACACACACACACACACACACACACACACACACACACACACACACACACGTTGGACTATTTATAGTTTCATATAATCAAAGGTCATAGGAGGGATAATGTCTATTTTCTTATCTAAAATCTAGATGAATGTTTGATATGTAGGTAAGAAAACAGTTTGTATGCTAGTGATACCTAGAATAAAATCATTTGTGGTGCTTACCTCTCTCATTTCTTTTTTAGCATTTTGCTAAGGCTATTCCATGAACTACTAGTATTTTGACATGCTAACAGGTATTAAAGGAAAAAAGTTATCTAGAGAAAAAAATTTAAAGGAAACACTTTACAAACAAAATTAGAGCATTGTCGTTTGTGTAGGAATTGTCAGGCTTTCCATGTGTTACTGGGTTTTATGACTCATCAATAGGAGGTTGTAATAGCCCTTTGACCTGATCTGACATTAGATTCTTTAAACAGATCATAAGGCTTTGCCCTTTACTACAGTACTTGTTATAATAGTTTTTAATATGCTAGGAAATATTATGAACCCTCCAAAGCAGAAGAAGTTTATATGACCATGAGCCCCCCTTTTTTAAACAACTTAAATGAAGACTGAAGCATGAAATACATTTTATATGCTCTCTGTATAAGCAAAATTGCCTTTATGTAATGCTTTTTCCAGAACACATTGTCCAAATAAATTAGCTGATTAGTTTTGTGGGAACAATGAAGTTATGGGAACACAAGAGGGAAGAATAGGAAAAATATTTTAAGACATATCAAGACAAAGACTTTTGAATGTCTATCACTACAGTGATAAGTTTAAAATTTCCAAAGTGAAAACAACTTGACTATATATCAATAGAAAAAGAGTTGGATACATTATGCATGTCCAAACTATTTGATACTTTATACATATTTTCCTTTGAAAGTGTTCTTAATTTTAAAAAAGATGGAGAATAAAATGAATATCCATATGGGTTTTTTCTTACATTATTGTTGCTTTAAGACCCATAGTTTTGAAATACTTGAGTGTTTATAACTTAGAATTAGTAAATGCTAACTTTTTTCATTTTGACTCAAATTTTTGTATATAAAAAGAAATTATTTCCATAATTTTTACACAAAAATGCCGGATCTAGATGATGTTTTCTTCAAAATGAAAAAGCAATGCTGTAAAATTAAAAAAAAAAAACATTTACAAGATATACAGCATGCAAAATTTAACATCCTTAATTTAGGAAGCCCTTGCAAATCAGTAAGCCAAAGAAAAACACAGCAGCTAGAAAATGGGCAAAAGATGTGGAGACACAAAGGATAAAATTAGCTTAAAATGAAGAGTAAATATGAAATTGTTCAACTTCACTGAAAAGAAATACAAATTAAAATAATGTAAAATAGCAATTTTGTTTATTAAATCAGCCAATTTTTACAAATTACAGTTGGCAAAGGCATATTGAAATAAATATTCTTATGCATTGCTGATAAAAGTTTAAATCTATACATCATTTTTAGAGCAATGTGGTGACATTATAAAAGCCTTAAAATGTTCTTACAATTTTACCTGATAACTAATTCCACTTTAAGAATGTATCCTAATGAAACATCAGAGCTATATAACTATAGCTATAGAACTTCTATTATAGAACTATTCTATCAGTTTTTAGAATACCACAAAATTTAAACCAACTAAATATCTAGCAATGAGAGTTTGTGATTGAATTGTGATTAAATATTGCATAACCATGATAATTATATGGAAGAATAATTGTTAGTAATAATTAATTGGGTTATGTGAAAAGATCATATGAATGCAATTTGATTTGATTATTTCTGGTGCAAGAGATTGAACCCAGAGTCCCTTACATTCTGTCCCCTGAGCTATATTCTGCTCAATAACCAATCTACCCAGCCCTAAATTTGAAAGTACATTTATTGAAATACAATTCACACATTCTATCATTTGGTCACAATGTGGGTTTTTATTTTAGTATATTCACAGGTCTGCACAGCTGTAGCTAAAATCAATTATAGAACATTTTTATTTTCCACAAAAGAATTTCTCCATATATATTTATATATATTTATGTAAGTATATATGTACTATATAAATATTGTGTATATACGTACATACACACACACACACACACACATATAAAATCTCCAGTCACTGCTCATTACTCACATTCCAATGCTTAGGCAATCACTAATCACTTTTTTTCTTGTTTTCTTTTCTTTTGGTGTTGTTTCTCACTATGTAGCCCAGGCTGGCCTCAAACTTGTAATCCTCTAGCCTCAGCTCCCAAATGCTAGCATGCCCAACTCATTAATCTACTTTCAATCACTATGCATTTACCTACTCTTGACATTTTATGTAAATTGAATCATACATTCTGTGGTCTTTGGGGAGAAATATCTAAGTCAAATATCTGATGAAAGACATATATATATATATATATATATATAAACAACTAAACTTGAATATATAAACAACTAAAGGGTTTTTAAGAACATATCATCAAAGAAGCTATGCAAATGATAAATAAGCACAAAAATGATGCACAGAATCACTGGCTATTATGAAAATGTAAATTAAAACGATAAAGAGAATCCATTACACCCATACAAGTATGGGTAAAAAAATTTTAAACCTGTGACAGTACCAAGTGGTAACAAGGATGTGGAACAATTGGGACATTTCAATTGGAAATGCAAAATAGTAAAGATGGAAAAATCAGACAAAAAAGAAAAAGAAAGAAAATCAGTTTGGCAATTTCTTACAAAGTTAAACATCATGGATACTGCATGGCTTTCTTGGGGAGACATAAAGAATAGTGTGTCCCTAGACTGGAATAGTACCAGTAGCCCAAAGAATAACACATACACGGTCAGCTTGGGGAGGAAAACCAGTTTAGTAGGGGTTTCTTACAGAGCAGTGGAATACAAAGGAATGCATATAGCCAAAGACACCCAAGTTGTCACAGCCCCACCCTTTAGGGTTCTATTTTGTATGTCTCTAAGTCTTTATCTCAGTTTAGAATACCACTTAGTGTCGAAACAGCAGAAGTGCTAGGTGCCTGTGGCTCATGCCTGTAATCCTAGGAGGCTGAGATTTGAGGATCATGGTTCGAAGAGAGTCAGGACAGAAAACTCTATGAGACTCTTATCTCCAATTAACCACCAAAAAAACCCAGAAATGGAGCTTTGGCTCAAGTGGTAGAGTGCCAGCTTTGAGTACAAAAGCTCAGGGACAGCGCCCAGGCCCCTGAGTTCAAGCCTCAGGACTAACTAGAACTAAATAAATAAACATATAAATACATAAATCCTCCAAACAAAAAACAGCACCATATATATATAATGCACATATATGTATTATATATATATTATACATATATATCAGCAGAAGTAACTACAAGCTCAAGTACCAGAAGGCAACTCTTAGAAAATTCTATGTTTATGCTTACTCTATCTTGCCCTTCTCAGTGATTCTGCTGGTCCTGGCAAACACTATCTGACTTTGGGAAGAATGGCTTGCTTTGCTTGGTCTAGCACATACAATAGTTAAATGGTAACTTCTTACAAAAAGGAATTAACTCTAGCTGGGATTTGGAGGACTTAGTCTCACTATACTCACTATAAACAAACTGTACTGCTAGGCAACAAGAAAGAATGAACTATCAATACTTGAAACAACATAGATGAATATCAGACACATTATGCCAAGTAAAAAGTATGGGCTGCATAGTGTATGATTCCGTTTGTATGACATTTTGGAAAAGTCAAAACTCGAGAGAGAAGAAGCCTCAGCAGTTGCCAGGGTACTGAATGAGGGAAAACTCTGCATTTTCTCTGTGATGACAGTTACAAGATTCTATGCAACTGTGAAAACTCACACAACTGTGCACCAAATCAAATTTAATTTTGACTGCAGTGACTGTAATTAAAAAATTAGCCCAGTGTGGATGGCTCACACTTATAATCCTGGCTACTCAGAAGGCTGAGACCTGAGGATCACAGTTCCAAACCAGCTCAGGAAGAAAAGTCTGTGAGTCTTATATCTAATTAACCAGCAAAAAGCCAGAAGTGGAACTGTGGCTCAAGTGTTGATTGAAAAATCAAGCCTTGATTGAAAAATCTGAGGGATAGTGCACAGGACCTGAATTCAAGCTCCAGTACTAGCATACAAAAAAATTAAAAGGAAAAGAAGACTTTTCTCATGTGTCTATCAATTTTGTGTGTGCCTATACTGGGGTTTGAACTCAGGGTCTT
Organism: Dipodomys merriami; assembly: GCF_024711535.1. Taxonomy (NCBI): domain Eukaryota; kingdom Metazoa; phylum Chordata; class Mammalia; order Rodentia; family Heteromyidae; genus Dipodomys; species Dipodomys merriami. Next base: position 63,786,454 of record NW_027204492.1, read on the forward strand.
GAATTGTTAGGCAAACACTCTTCCACTTGCCTCTGTCTACCAGCAGAAATCTCCTTGAAACAGTGCTTTCCCAAACTCTGCTAGAGTTCTACATGAAAATGATCATCATATAAATCTATTCCCAAAGAATCTCTCTGTATATACATAATATAATAATTAATATAATATATAATATAATATATAATATATAGTATATATAATATATCTACATGTGTATACATAAGTGTATATATATGCTGATAACCACAGTGTATGCATCTCCAGCCCCAAACTGTCTCCTAAGCTCTAGACCTGAATGAACTATCAAATGCATTTTACTTCTGTTCTCTAATAAAATATCCACTTCGTAGTCAGGCATGGTGGCTCGTGGTTGTAATTCTATATACTTGGGACGTGGAGATTGGGAGGATTGCAGTTCAAGGCCAGCCTAGGAAAAAAGTGCATGAGACCCCATCTTCCTATCCTGACTAGTAAAAAGCTTGGAGTAGTAACATAAGCCTGTCATCTCAGCTATGTGGAAAACATAAATAGGAGGTTCACCTCAAAATGAACAAAAAAGAACATAGGCCCTGAGTTCAGTCCCTAGAGCTATCTGTCTACCTGTCGACTGTCTGTCTGCATATAGATTGATTGATATGTTGGTACATATATTCTGTTTTGCTTTCTACCTATATTCCATCTAATTAATTGCCAAACAATGTATTTCATTCTAGTTACCATGACCCATGGTCATGCGTCAGTTGTATTACTTCAATAGCCTCTTAACTGGTCTCCCTGTCTCCAATTTTGTCCTCCTTTTCCAGTCAGTCTCCATATTGCAACCAAAATGAATAATGTTACATTTCTTGGGGTAGTGCAACTCCTTAACGTGTTTTGCAAGTCCTTTCATGATCCAGCACCTACTCCTCTCTCCAACCTCATCTTAATTATTCTCAAATCTGAAGTTTCCTACCAGTCCTATCCCCATAAGTTTGAACCACACTCTCCTTTTAGCCTCTAAAACATGCCTCTCCTGTTTTCCATACTGGGATGCTTCCTCAACAACCTCCCATTCATTGACCCCAGCCCCCTTCACCTGGCTGGATAATATAAATATATATATATATATATATATATATATATATATATATATATATATGATTTATATATCATGTATTTGTGTACCACTGACTAATCCTCACAACTGAGTGCTAAATTCCTCTGGGCACTATCTTAAAACTGTTACAAGGTACTTTCATTCTGTGTTGTACTTGTTTATTTTCTCTTCTCTCTCTACACTGGATTGTAAGTTCCTTAAGGGTGGTCATCATTCTTGTTCACATTTTAGTAACAGCCCCTAGCAACAGGCTTGGCACTTGTAAGTATTCTGTAACTATTTCTTGGATGAATGGACGAGGAAGGGAGAGGAAAAACAGTGTGTGAGATATTCCATCATTATTTTTCTTTATCTCTTTTGATCTTCCAAGTATTCTATGATAATAATATCTTTCAGAATTAATTTTAAAACCTTCTAATAAGCTTGTAATCCCAGCACTGAGGAAGCTGAGAGAAAGGAAGACTATGTTCAAGGCCAGCCTGGACTGTGAGGCAAAATTTTGTCTCAAAAAGAAATATATGAAGCATACTCAAAACAGTGAAAGAGAAAACAACTATGAAGAAAATGAAAATAACTCATAATTCTACCACCTGAGGATACTTTCCAAAATTTTTATGACTCTATTTTTTAAACTTTGACATATTATGTTCTGTTTTAAATTCTGCTTTTTTCAGTAACACCAAAATTTTTACTGTTTTGTCAAAAAACGATTTAACTTTTCTCTGCTGTCCAACATTAAGATTTTAGGTAGATTTCACTATTATGAAAAAGGCTATGAGCAATATAATTGAATAGATGTACCTTCCTCATTTCAAACCACTTTGGAAGGATAGAATCCTAGAAGCACAATTACTACTATGAACTTGTGTGTGTGTGTGTGTGTGTGTGTGTGTGTGTGTGTGTGTGTGTGTGTGTGTGTGTGTGTGTGTGTTCATGTGTGTTGGTCCTAGGGCTTGAACTCAGAGCCTGGACACTGTCTTTGAGAGTTTGCCCTCAAGGCTAGTGCTCTACAACTTGAGCCACAGCTCCAATTCCAGTTTTCCAATGGTTAATTGGAGAAAAGAGTCTCAAGGGCTTTTCTGCCCAGGCTGGCTTTGAACCGTGATCCTCAGATCTCAGCCTTTCGAATAACTAGGATTACAGGCATGAGCCACTGGTATCAATTTATGAGCTTTTCAAAGACTCCATGTATAGGTCTGAATTGATTTTCAGAAAGTTTGTGCCAATAATAGCTACCTGAGTACTTTCTTATATTCTATTCCTTTTATATAGACTTTATTTCATCTGCTTTACAGATTGGAAAACTAAGGTATATTGACATGATTTGCCCAAAATCATTGAGATAACAAGTATCAAAGCTAGAATTCAAATTCAGAAACATTGTTTCATAGCTTCATGTTATTTCCATGTAGATTTCGAAAGTAAATATTTTAATTATCCAATTATATATTTATTAAAGAAAATGCAGGAAAAATACATTGAAAGTAGAAAAAATAACGAATTACCCAAGTCCATCACTTCCAAACAGGTTAGTGAATTTCCTCAACCTTTTTTTCCAGATATGACTTTGAGACTAAAAGTAACTATCATATTGTATATATAGTTGCATTCTTCCCTTTGCACATTTTCAATACTGTTCCATAATTGTCATAGACATCATTTTAACAATTGCATATTATTGTAAAGTGAGTGTTAAAACTGTTCACCTCACCTGTGAATTTCTTCTTTTTGTTCCCAGGACTCACCATCTCCCATGAGGCTTTCAGAGTTCAGTGTTGGGAACCATTCTAATCCTCAAAATCAGTCACCACGTTGGAGTGATTGCTTCACAATTTGAAAGCATTCCATCTAATACTTGCAGTGCAGATGTTTCAGGATGTTACAAATTAATTTACTGAATGAACCCCAGTTTGGCATTAATTACTTCAAGTTAGTTTTTTTTTTTCCATTCTTGCCCGCACCAATCCATGAAAAGCCTAAGTGTAAAATGTCTATCTTTACATTCATCCTGTCAGGTAAAAGGGAACTCAGAAGACTACCTTGGAGGGGGGGGGTCTTTAGTTCCCCTTGAAAGACTATTAGTCATATCTGCAGGGTCTATTAGGTATTGAGGAGAATCAGTGTATATTTGCTGCTTGTGTGCATGTGCATTCATAAACATGTATATGTGCAGCATCGCTATCCAACATTCTGCTGTAATGTCATGAAAATCAAGGTTGAAACAAATGGCAGCTTTTATTTAATCATGCTTTCCCAAATAGCAATTTAGATATTTGCTGAGCTTTGAACTATCCTTGTACCAAGTATCTAAAAGTTGAGAAGTACATTCAAATCACTATGATCAAAGTCCTCCAACTGAGAAGTGAACAGCAGTTATGTAAACCCTGTTCTCTGCCATCGACATTCCTGAACACACCATAGCTAATAGAAAAGACCTGATTAGACCAGATTTCCTCCTTACTCATCATGATTTATTTCTGGACTATCTAGCTTTATTTTTGCCTTTATAAATTACTTTCAGGATTAAAGGTTTATAGTAATAAACCTAAGTTATTGGACCATCACTTTTGTAAAGGCATTTAAAGGTGATTTTCAGGTTTAATTACAATACTGTTAAAAAAGGGTAAAGTTTCACAACTGACATTAGACTGAGGATCAGCTAATGAATGATCTCTGTTTCCCCGCAGGGGTTAATGTACAGATAGTGAAAACTGAACATTAATGCAAGTTCTTTTTTAAGCTTCAGTGGTAGCTCAGCCATTAAGATAGTTTATATCCATTTCCCCATTTATTTATAATCAGCCTTTCTTTCAATCCTAGTGCCTGAATCAATGAGTATGGACACTAATGCTGCTTCTTTATAGTAATAATACCTAACAGTATTGATGCTTTTCATTTTTCAACCAGGACTCTAGTGCCCAGCTGCTGGCACTCTTGACAGAGATCAGTGGGAGTTAGAGACATTTTACAGATATCAAAGAATTGAGCTGCTAGAGGGATGGTTAGGTTTACTAATTATTCTCCAAAAAAATCTCTTGGAGCAAAAATGAATTTCTTGCCACAAATAAATCAGTGTTGGGGCTCCAGTACAACTAAGATGGTAAGCAATCCAGGTACTTAAAACAATAGCAAAACCTTCATTTGGGCCCCTTAGGTAATTCTGACCAACATGAGGCATTTAACGTAAAGTAAATGTATTATGGTCAGCATGTTTCTCATAAGAAAAGAGTAGACATGCCTAAATCTAATAAGGACAGGGGACAGGGACAGTTTCTCAAAGTCAAAAGCTGAGGAACAGTCCAGAAGACTATGCACATTGGATTTCATGATGAAATCTTACTTGTTCAGATGGGAATATGATTTTCCTCTTCCATTCATCTTTTAACACACGTCTCTTGTTTAGGTTTCCCTTGAAAGTTTATTTGGCCATCTACATGGTTTTATAATGGACAAGCTTTGCCATCTATTCCTATTAAAATGTACCATCTTCTAAATGGGGGTACATTCCTTACTCCACAGCCAGTGGGGCTCAGGTCTTCCCCTTTCCCACCCATCATCTGCCAAGTATTCAGGTAGAACAGCTGCTACAATCAGGAAGGCATCGAGAACTTCTCTGATGCATACCGTGCACCAGCATTCAGCTCTGATGGAAATCAGGTCACAAATGACAGTGTCAGAAAACTACAGGGAACCCCCTAGAAAGAGAGACTCAGGGGAGCTGTATTGCAAAGGTGATTGTTCAGAATCTTATAGACTTGTGCTGTCTATAAATGACCAAATAAATCAGGCTTGCACCTGGGAGCTTGGAGAAAAACTCTGTTTCTCTATGAGTACTTTGAGCCCACAAGTTTCCAGACTGATAATATCCCTACCCCTTGATCATTTGAGTTTTGACTATTGTACCTGATTATGGGTCAAGAAGACAGTAAGACTGGCACCCCCTGCCCTGGCTCCTTTGCTTCCTTTTCCCTGGAGCCTTGCCTAACAACCCCTGTGGGATCTCATTCCCCCAAATTTTGGTACTCTTCTTCCTAAGTGCAAAATAGAGATACTTATTGTTAAGATCCTACAGCTGAAAGGTGCTATGTAACTCCTAGTGCTCTTATATGTCTTTAATTGCAGGACTGGAATGAAAAGTTTAACCATAGCAGTATTTCTAAGCAAACTAATATGCTCCATTCGTTCTTCCATATTCTCACTACTGATCTTTTTTATTTTTCCTTACCAAGTCTAGAGTATTTTGTTAAATGTTCTTCTGTTTGTTCCAACAATATCCTTGGGAAAAGACAGATTATTTTTTCCCATGGCAAAGGTAAAAGAGATGAAGTGCTCTCCAAAAGCACAGAGATGTAGTTCCGTTGCTACATCCACTAAACTTGTGGAGTGATATGGCTTCCTAGTACTAGAATTACCATGGCATAACTTAGAGTACTGACAGCAATTGGGACAGGATGACATCTCCAAAGTCCCTCTGAGTCCAAAATCTTGAAGTATGCAATTTATACAACTCTCATTTTCTAATACAATAGGTGCCTCTTTAACCCCTTCATTAACCCCAGGTGATACAAATGTTCCACATTATATGGCATCAGCCAGTGCTATAATTTGTTATGGCATGCATAGAGCCCAATTTCGGGGCTGTTTTTCACCAATGAAAAGCATGTATTTCACCATGTTCATGCCAAGTTGCACAAAGTAAAGACATTGAAGTGGAAGGAGGTTTAAGCACAAGCCCAGCAAGTATGTTTTAAGAATATTAACTAGTGGGCACTGGTGGTTCATATAATCTATAATCCTAGCTACTCAGTAGGCTGAGATCTGAGGATTGTGGTTCAAAGCCAGCCCAGGCAGGAAAGTCTGTGAGACTCTTATCTGCAATAAACCACCAGAAAACCAGAAGTGGTGCTGTGGCTCACATTGTAGAACGCTAGCCTTAAGCTGAAGAGGTCAGGCCTGGAGTTCAAGTCCCACAACTGAAAAAACAAATATTGACTATGCATTGCTGTAGTGTGCACCTCAAATTGAATAAGGCCTTAATTCACAGGAATATAACCAAGTCCAGCCCTTTGACCTCTCATCACATATACCTGTGCAAGTGCACATGAGGACACACACACACACACACACACACACACACACACACACTCTCTCTCTCTCTCTCTCTCTCTCTCTCTCTCTCTCTCTTCCCAAAGCTGGCTGCCAAGTCATCACACCAAATATAGAGACATGATTCTCTCTCTTCTTAAAAAAAAAAAAAAGTTCAATAGTCACAGCAAGCAGAGAACATTCCATTTATACATTCTAAAATTTCTGCTGTCAGAGTGGCTAACGAGACTCAGTTGATGCAAAAGATATATACTGTGTAGAGGGACAGAGGCCATGTAAGAAGATTGTCAGACCCTTCCACAAGTCTCATGTTCTCAGAAAATTCATGAGTTCCATCCAATCAATAGGAAATGGTTGACAATGTATGGTCCATCTGCCTTAGCTGTCAGGTACTATATTATATTGCAGCCTTTTGCATGTGGGTGTTACATAAAATACTAAAATGAATGGGTGGCTTGTAATAGCATGCAATCCGTGAATTACTTTCCCAAAAGGGCTAGGCCTGTGTCCTGCACGGTGTTCAAAAATCATTAAATGTGTATTCTTTGGAGCAGCCTTGTAGACAGCCATCCACAAAATGAGTTAAAACAGTCAGGAAAAAGATTCTTCGTAGGCAATAGTGTTAAAGTCAAAAAAAGAGAGAGATAAGATGCATTCAACGAATAATTGCTTTCACCCTGCTGGCTAAATCAGCAAGGAATGCAGCAGGAAAGCTGGGACTGGGTGTTAGTAATATATGAAATGTGTTGGAGAGCCAGAAAAAGAAAGACACTGGGGACCTCAGCAGTTAAGCTCAAGTTGCCAATTTGCAACAAATCCTTTTTTCCATCAATCTGCTCAAAGTGATTGTCTGTAGTATTCTTAAAACTCTGTGTCTTGCTGCAGAAATACTGACAAATGCTGGCCAGCTTTTATCTTCCTATGTCCTTTATTAAAAGTATATGCATAAAAATGGTGGTTTCTTTGTTCTGTTATGATCTTGTGAAACAACATTGATAAAGGCTAAAGTTTCAGCTCATTCTGAAGCAAGTTTCTATACATCTCATTTCATGGGGTAGAGTGGAGTTTATTCACTCCAACCTTGACTGGTATGTGGTATCCCCTGAAATATCTCATCTTCTGAACACTCCCACCCACATGTGCAGGATTCCTCTCAGATGTTCCTACAAGAATGTGAGTTGGGGGGCTGGGAAGTTGGCTCAGTGGTAGAGTGCTTGCCTTGCATGCCTGAGGCCCTGGGATCGATTCCTCAGCACCACATAAGCAAAAAGAAAAAAGCCGGAAGTGGCGCTGTGGCTCAAGTGGTAGAGCACTAGCCTTGAGCTGAAGAGCTGAGGGACAGTGCTCAGGCCCAGAGTTCAGGCCCCACAACCGGACCAAAAAAAAAAAAAAAGAATGTGAGTTGGGAAATTAGCAGCAATGGCTTGCAGATAGAGACCAGTCTAGGAGCAATGAATAACGTGCAGTCTTCTGCTTGGCTGCACATGTCTTTTGTCTTTTACTGTGATAAGAAAAAAGAAAAAGAAGAAACTTGTTTTATGTGTGACAGGAAATCTGGTTTCCTTCTCTTGTACTGAAAATTGCATGAATTAGTCTCTCCAGAAGCATGGCACCTGAAATAAAAAAAAGAATACAGTGGTCCTGAGAAAAGAGCATACTTGGGCTGGGAGTGTGGCTCAATGGTATAGCACCTGCCTAGCAAGTGCAAGGCCCTGAGTTCAAAACCCAGTACTTCAAATGACAGAGGAAGAGGAGCCCAGTGGGCACTGGTGGCTCACACCTGTAATCCTCGTTACTCAGAAGGCTGAAATCTAAGGATCAAGGTTGAAATCTAGCCTGGGCAGAAAAGGTCTTGCAACTCTTATCTCCAATTAACCCACAAAAAGAAACACATGGAGGTGTTGAGCACTAGTTTTGGGCAAAAATGCCAAGTGAGAGAACAAGACCCTTAGTTCAAGCCCTAGTGCTGGCACAAAGAGAGAGAGGAGAGGGGTAAACATAGCAGCTCACTTAATCCTAAATCATACATTGCCTTCTGAAAAATATTTAAAGAAACTTGCAAGTAAGTTTCCCTTCAGTAGATGAATCATTTGCACAAAAAGTTATTGAGGGCTGGGAAGGTGGCTCAGTGGTAGAGTGCTTGCCTTGCATGCATGAGGTCCTAGGTTCGATTCCTCAGCACCACATAAGCAGAAAAGGCCAGAAGGGGCATTGCAGTTCTAGTGGTAGAGCGCTAGCCTTGAGCTGAAGAGCTGAGGGACAGCACCCAGGCTCAGAATTCAGGCCCCATGACTGGCAAAAATAAAAATAAAAAAGTTATTGACTGAAAGAATAACAAAAGCCCATTCCCACTGACCAATCAAGAAGGGAAAAGTCATTGAAAATGCAGAGTATTGGGGCTGGGAAGGTAGCTCAGTGGTAGAGCGCTTGCCTTGCATGCCTGAGGCCCTGCGTTCGATTCCCCAGCACCACATAAGCAAAAAGAAAAAAGCCGGAAGTGGCGCTGTGGCTCAAGTGGTAGAGCGCTAGACTTGAGCTGAAGAGCTGAGAGACAGCGTCCAGGCCCAGAGTTCAGTCCCCACAACTGGACCAAAAAAAAGAAAGAAAAGAAAATGCAGAGTATTGAAAGGTGAGGTTTGAAACTGTCAGTGGTAACTGACTGAATACTAATGGAGAGAGAACTGGAATCACTTGGGAGAGGTCCTACTTAGGTCAAACTTAACACCAAACCCTAAGTCTTATTTCAGATAAGCTTTTTTAAGTACTCACTTTGTGCTAGGTAAAATCCTCAAGTATCTCTGTGGGAAATCCCTTTCATGTATCCCATTGCATCAGCCAGAAATACCTCTCATTTTTTAACAAAAAATGTAAAAACAATCCTATCATACTAGAAACAAAGGATACCTAATTGCTTTCTTGATTTTTTTAAAAGGATAATGGAAATGTTTATGAAAGCCAATCTTATTTGAGTTAAGATTGCCAAGTAAATTTAAAGCATGGGCATGTAAAAAAACTATAGATATAGATATAGATATAAAGATATATAATGCTTTATATTGGAACCTGTAAACATATTGACATACATTTTTCTTCATGTTATAAGCAACAGAACTTTTCAAATTTAATTTTCTCACCATATGCAATGACATTGAAAAACTAGTCAGTTTCTCTTTGAATATTAAAATATTCCTTCTCACACAGTAACATGTCTCAGTGTTTAGACTACCAACTCTAGAGAAGTGGAAATTTTATGGGAAAAAAAGTGCATTTGAAGCAAACTTTTTTTAGGAAAATATCTTAAGATGTTTACAGGTTTGAAAGAAATTGTCTTCATAAATCTTAATTGCAGAACTCAAATCAATTTCACAGATTTGCACAGTATCAGAACCAGATCCTGACTGTTGTCAAACTCTAAACCTTACTGTATTCTGGCTACTCAGGAAGCTGAGGTCTGAGGATCATTGTTTGAAGCCAGACTGGGTAAGAAAATATGTAACACTCTTTATCTCCAATTACCCACTAAAATGCCAGAAGTGGAGCAGTGGCTCAAGTGGTAGAGTGCCAGCCTTGAGTGAAAAAAGCTAAGTGAGCATGAGGACCTGAGTTCAAGCCCCAATACTGGCCTGCAGCACGTGCATGCTCACGCACGCACGCGCGCACGCACACACACACACACACACACACACACACACACACTGTAGCAGATAAATTAGTGGAAATAAACAATTTGCTGCATAAGGAAAACAAAAGTTTTGCTATTTGAACATTAAAGAATGTAGGTAAGCAGCCAGTCAAAAATGCTGTTATTCATCCTTACAAACTACCCTGGACAAGAAGCACTTGTTAGAAGCAATTGTTAGATTAATGTGGTACAGAGACCCAATACAAATGTAAACCAGGAGTTTCTTCTAAATCACAAAGGTACCAGGTCTACCTGGTTCTGAGAGTTGAGAGCTCTTTGAGATAGGAAGTCATCAAGGGGGAATACCGGGGAAACAAGCCAAGATGAGGTAGGAAACATCAATAGTTTAACCGCTTTTCCACCTGATAATCATTTCCTTTCATTTTTGAGATCGTCTATTTTCTAGCTCAGTATTGTCAAACTATGAAAATTGATTTAGTCAGGCATGGTGGCACATGCCATCGAGCCCTTGGGAGGCTGAGGCAGGAGGATCACCAGATAGAGCTCATCTTGGCTTTAAAAAACTTGAATTTTGTTGTGAATGATCTAAAGATAATTTCAGATTTGTGATCACTCTATTGTTTCTGTCTGATTATTATAACACAACCATTTAGAGTATGTTTGTTTTTGGTTTTTAAGATGGAATCTTAGATCTATGTTGCCCAGACTGGTCTCCAACTCTTGAGCTCAAGTGTTCCTCCCATTCCAAACTACCAAGTACTGGGATTACAGATATACGCTACCATGCCCAGCTGAAGCACCTCTTGCTAAACATTAATTATAAATGCTTTTATTTTTCATGGACTTACAAAGCTTATTCACCCGTGAGTTTGGGATAACCTCAGTTCAGCCAAGAGTCATCAGAATTTTCCTTTCATATGAGACTATATTAAAAGAATACAGACACTAGAGTCCTAGTTGATCCATTTTAAATGTATTTACTATATAGAGCCTTTTTAGTCCAGCCTAATGTAGCCTTTAAATTTACTTCTTCATAATAATACTACCAAACATTATCGTTTTTGAGAGAAAAAAAATTTCAAGAAAGAAAAGGGGAACAGGAGGGAGGGAGAGAGGGACAAAATTATTTGGTGTTGCCAAAAACCTTAGCTTGGTCATGTACCCCTTTCAAAATCTGGAAAAGGCTATAAACACCCTCCACACAGATGTGCATGTAAACACACACAATTTTACAAGTTCAGGAGGTTTAAAAAGGCTGTAAAATAAATTCCTACCTTCATGCTGTTTTGGTGTTTTGTTTTGTTTTGTTTTTGGTCATGGGGCTTGATCTGGGCCTGGGCGCTGTTCCTGAGCTCTTCTTAGCTCAAGGCAAGTACTCTACCACTTGAGCCACAGCACCACTTCTTAAATTCCTATACCCTAGTTGTGAATTTCTACTTTTGTGCCCAGAGTAAAACTCAGTGGCAAAGTACATGATTAGATGTAAGAGGTCCTGGATTCCATCCCCAGCACTACAAGAAAGGAAAGAAGAAAGGGAGGGAGGGAGGGGGGAAAGGAAGGAAGGAAGGATGAAAGGCTGAAAGGAAGGCAGACAGGCATGAAGGAAGGCATGAAGGAAAAAAGGAAGGAAGGAAGGAGAGAAGGAAGGAAGGAAGGGAGGGAGGAAGGAAGGAAGGGAGGGAGGGAGGGAGGGAGGAGAGAGGGAGGGAGGGAGGGAGGGAGGCAAAGAAAGAAAAGAGTAACTGCTTTAGATTTTGTTCCATCTTTATAGAACTATGAAATCAAGTTAATCAGCTTGGATGTGACCCTGTAGTACATTATCAAACTAAGCTAAAAAGTTATCAATTAATGCAAACACTATTACTGAGTTTATTATATTTTCAGAATTTGCTATTTCTGTAATCCTCTACCCCATTACCTGAGGCTTTGGAGCAGTTGGATGAGCAGCAGCATGGTCGTTGCTAAGGATATTGGAAAGAGAGATGGGCTATGTACACAGCAGGTGCTATATAAAGTCCTCTCTTCAGACAACAGGGGACCAAATGTTTCTCATCAAATTAAAGGAATCTTAAGATGACAGATCTTGGAATACTTAGCTCATGTCAGTGTTATTTTAAGTGACATTGACATTGGTTTTAAATGTCAGAATGTTTTTAAAAAGAATTTTCTATTATAGGCACTATATATATATGTGTGTGTATATATATATATATATATATGTGTGTGTATATATATATATATATATATATATATATATATATATATACACATATCGATAACCCCTTTGAACTTGTATGCATACCTAACATTTTAAAAAATGGTTTATGAAGGGCTGGGAAGGTGGCTCAGTGGTAGAGCGCTTGCTTTGCATGCATGAGGCCCTGGGTTTGATTCCTCAGCACCATATAAGCAAAAAGAAAAAAGCTGGAAGTGGCGCTGTGGCTCACGTGGTAGAGCACTAGCCTTGAGCTGAAGAGCTGAGGGACAGTGTCCAGACCCAGAATTCAGGTCCCATGATTGGACCCAAAAAATGGTTTATGAATTAATGCTACATGGCAATGATCCTCTAAGTGGGAGGCTCAAGTAACCACCCAAAATAAAAAGGGAAACTGATCTTGGAGCTCAAAGAGTCTCAGGGTCAGTTCATTTTGCATGTAGCCAGAGTGGAAAAGCCTAAAGACTCATAATAATACGCTACAGGGTTCACAAGGACCTGGCATAGTTAATACCAGGGAAAATTCTGCACACACTAAAGGATGCTCTGGATGTGCCCAGCAAACCTTCAAACCAAATCATATAAGGATCAAATTATTCACAAGTATGAATAATAGTTTAAAACCCATTTAACCTTAAAGAGAAAAAGGGAGGGAGCAAAGACAAAAATAACAATCAGGGATCTAGGTGACATCTTCAAGTTACTATCATTGTCACTGTGGTTCTTCAGCGGAGAGGGTAAATAAATTTACTGAAGAAATAATAGCGAGAAAAAAAAAGAAATAATAGCGAGAATAGTGGTATGAGGAGCTCCACAGACACTTCCCCAGAACTGTAGAAAATTATTTTGGTTTTGTTTTTTGGAGAAAAGGAAGTGATCTTTTATTCATTCTTGACAGGCAAAGTGACGATCGCTTGAAATATTATCTCCAAAAGCTGCAGTCCTTAGAGAGTCAGGGGAGAAGGATTCTTTTTCTTTGGTTTATTTATTTAATATTGCCGGTCCTGGGGCTTGAACTCGAGGCCTGAGTGCTGTCCCTGAGTTTTTGTGCTCAAGCCTAACACTCTACCACTTTAGACACAGCTCCACTTGCATTATCTGGTGGTTAATTGGAGATAAGAGTCCCATGGACTTTCCAGTCTGAGCTGGCTTTGTACTGCAATCCTCAGATCTCAGCCTCCTGAGTATCTTGGACTACAAGTGAAAGCCACTGGATCCTGGCAAAAAGAGAATTGCTTTTTTATTTAATAATAATAATAATAATAAGCCCAGGAGCAGAGGCTTCTGGATGGAGATGCTAAAGCATGACTTCCAGCTGGACAGTGGTCTTGGGCCTGCTTTTTTTCTTGTTTTAGCATACATTAATTACAAGGGGGATGGTTCACTGTGACATTTCCACACATGTATACAAATATTCAGTTTTACCCCCCTCTATCACTCTGCCTTAGTTCCTTACCCCTTCCTAAGACAATTTCAACAGGTTTCATTGTTCTATTTCCACATATGCAAACAATCTACTTTGACTGAATTCATCCTCATTCACCCTCCCCTTTTCTAAGCCCAATCACCTCCCACTAGTACTCATTAAAAATATTTTTAAAACAGCCATTTGATGAAATGTTTTATGTTGGAAATTGTTCTAAGAGCAAATAAACAATAATTTCAGGAAAATGGATCCAATTGTACCATTAAAAAAAAGAGTATTCCTAGTATTTGGAACATAATCTATGTTCTCCATTTGTACTACCTGCACCAGCTTAGCATGATGCATGCTCTACCCCATGCAGGTGCAGCCAAGAACAAAATGCTCCCTCTCCCTCCAGTTATGAGTGAAGACTCCAGGATCTGCTCTGGAGAGGGAGGCCACCAACATGGCTCACTCCATCCCTTCAGTTCCCTAGGACAGAAGATCTCTCTTATACAAGAGTGTATCTGATATTAGGGGAATCTTCACCTATCAGCCCATAACTGTGGAGAAGAAGCTGTACCTCAGGCAGGCTCACTGTGAATAATCAATGTCCCAATCAGGTCCACACAAACAAGTTTGTCCATGCAAAAGAGGCTCCAAGGCAGGAAAGGTGAGTTGAGAAGACCCAAGAGTACTCTCCCCAACCAGGAAGCTGTGTTTTCATTCCAGAGCAGTGGTTCCGTTTCCCTGAGGACAATTCTGAAGCAGTCCTGAAGATGTTTTGCCCAAGGGAGAGGCTGGCCTCAAGGACAAATTACTCAATGCTCTTCCCAAGAGAAGTCATTTGCAATACCAGCATGGAAAAATTCAAGCCTAAAAATTCCTCTCCTCCTCTCTCCTTCCATTCCCTCCCCTTTTTTCTCTTTCTCTTTTCTCCTTTCTCTTCACTTCTCTTTTTCTCCTCTTCTCTCCTCCCCTCCCTTCCTTTCTTCTCTTCTCTTCTCCTTGCTCCTTCTTTCCTCTTCTCTTCTCCCCTGTTTCTTTTCTATTTTCTCATCTTTCCCTTCTCCTCCCCTCTCCTCCCCTTGCCTCTCTTCCTCTCCTCTCTCCCCTTATCTCCCCTTACTCCCTTTCTCTTCTCCCTCTCCCCCCTTCCTCCCTTCCTACTCCCCCCCCCTCTGAGTTTTAACTCAGGTACTCATCCTTGCTAGGAAAGCACTTTCTCATTTGAGATATGTTCTTTGTCATTTTGGTCTAGTTATCTTTCAGATAGGGCCTCTCTTTTGCCTGGGGTCAGCCATGGGCTATAAACCTCCTATTTGTGTCTACCACATAACTGAGATAACAAGTGTGAGACACCACAACTAACTTGTTCTTTGAGATAAAGTTTTTCTGACCTTTTGCCTGGGCTGATCAAGGATCTGCCTCTTTCCACTTTTAAGTAGCTGGGATTACAGGGATGAGCCACTAACCCTTGCCCTTGTTTAAAAGAACAGAAGTAGCTGGGCACTGGAGACTCATGCCTATAATCCTAGCTATTTGGGAAACTGAGATCTGAGGATCACGGTTTGAAGCCAGCCCAGACAGGAAAATCCATGAGACACATCTCCAACTAATCACCAGAGGTGTTTTGGCTCTAAGTGGTAGAGCTCTAGCATTGACCAAAAGAGCTCAGGGACAGCACTTAGGTCCTGATTTCAAGCCCCATAACAGGGAAAAATGTAACAGAGGTTATAAAATCGTAATCTCTTTGTACAATTTCTTAAAATGACAATTTAACAAAAAGAATGAGACAGGGGCCTCTGGACATAATGGTAAACCACTTGTTAAGCAAGTGTGGAGACCCTGGTTTCGATCCTTAAGAGCACACACACACACACACACACCAGAGCAATGGAGATTTTGGTGGTAATTAAGAAGAGGTTATAGTTCTATTACAGCAACAACAAACCCCATAGACCAGCAAGATGTTTAACAGAGCTAATCAGGAACAAAGACAGTGAAGCAAAGCCTTCCTGTGGTATAAACAAAATGTAAAGTCTGCTTCAAAAGTTACTCCCATCATGTTCATGACCCCTTGTATTCCATCCCTGCCCTACTGCCCAAATGTGCTAAAGAGTACTGCTATAAAAATTCCAAAATTTTATAGGTTCAACTGTACAACAATTTCTGACCAAGGTTACAGAATTTTAAATAGAGTAATCAGACAGCATTCAGTAGAGGCTAATTGGTAGGTATTACACTTACAGAGCCAGACAACTTAACAGAGAGACTAGGGAAAGAAGCAGCCAAAAAGAGTCTTGCTAAAACTGTGTTATCCCATGGGAACTATGCGCATGTTCCAGACTCTATCTTCTGAAGAGTTGACATCACATACCTCACATTCAGTGGCAACAGATTTCACTAAAATAGTCTAGCTGAGTCTATAAACTGAAAAATAAGTTTAAAAAACCCAACTGCTGGTCCAGAGGAAGATGGTGGAGGAGAAGGTGGGGGCTAAATAAACTCTTGCATAGAAACCAGTTTTACTGTTCCAGTGAAAAGTCCAAGGCTATAGAGTCACACCAAGTGTGTCATCATAGTACAGAGAGTTTGGCCAGAGAGGAAAAGTTCAAGCAGCTTGGTTAAGGAGACAGCTTCACGCCCTTATTGGTTTCTGTGGTGGCAGCAGAAGGAGCTGCTGTAGCATATCAACAGAGAGAGCCCGGGACAAAGGTGCCAGAGGCAGTGTGTGAGCAGATTCTACTCACTGCCAGCAAGAACTGACAAGGGTGGAAATCTTCGACCTGCTGACCACAGACAGTCGCAGATCTTGGATGGCCCAGAAACCAAGGAAAAGGCATGAGTACCCTACAAGACATCCTCACTCCTTCTCATGGAGCAACAGTGGGAAGGTAGCCCCTCCTCAACCACTGGAGAAGAACTCCATCTTTGATACTGACAAAGACCAGGTCAGAGCAGCTAACACTTAACTCAGGCCTTGGAAGAAGACAAAGGGAGCCATTCAATTGGTCAAAGGAACCTGACCTGTGTGGCTCAGCTCCACCCAGGGGAAAGTTGCCCTTCCCAGGCAGAGAGAGCTTTGTCCATGGAGGAGTGACTTTCTTCACCCGGTAAACAGAGCCAGAGCCTTCCCTACCTCACTGCAGCACAGACAACAGACCTAGATATAGGAGAGAAAAAGAAAAACAATTGGAAACTCAACACACATAAATCCTGAGAATGGCTCTAGGCAGGGCTGTGTGAGTGTCTCAGGATCTAGCCCCTCAGGGAAAAGCTACTGATTGCTGACAACACTCAACCCTACCCACAACCTAGCCCCATCACAACAACTCCAAGCTAGAGGAAATAGCCATCTTCCTCCCACTCCTTCCACTGTACTAGCCTGGGAGGAGGGTCATAAAGTCCCTGGTAAGGCAGAGCTTCATTCTGCTTGCTCAAACAAACTGACTTAAAAAACCAGTCAAGCCACAGGAAAATGAAACACCACAAGCAATCCAGAGACTCCACCAAGAGACTGGTTACAGACACAGAGGAGACACACGATCCCCCCCCCCCAAAAAAAATCAAAGAATCCTTTTTTCTACCTAATTTTTTAAAAAATATCGTAAACGGTTGTTTTCTTTTCTTTCATCATTTTTATTTTAGGTTTTTTTAATTTCTCATTTTACTCTTTTCTCCTTTGGTCTTTTTCTATTTTTGCTGTGCTTAATTGCTTTCTGTTCATCCCCAGATACATAGATGCCTTCGATTATTAGACCTTATAATTCATTGTGTGCATACTTTATTCAGATATTGATTACTCAATCCACAAACTCTCAGTCCTAACTCCTTTAATTGTAGTATTATTTTTTTTCAGGTAAGGGGTAGGTTTATTCATCGTTCTGGCTGGCACCAGGCCATGTTGGCCCTCCACGCAGCTGGGAAAGGCCTGAGAAAGAGAGAGCGCTGGGAAAGAGAGAAAAGAGCTAGAAAAGAGGGCATCTGGGCCTGGGCTAGGCCTTATCTAGGGTATGGGTGGAGAAAGGTGTGGCCACATCAAATTCAGATGTGACCTCAGCAGACACAGATGTGACCTCTTCCAGGTGTGCCAGTTGCCTAGGTAATGCAGGTACTGGGCAGAGACTTTGCTGCAAGGAGGGTGGAGTCTGCTTACCATCCAGGAGCGGACCTTACATTCCAGCCTTTTAATAATCATGAAATAGGGCACAGATTCTCTCTGGCTACTTCCTGCTGACAAGGGGTATCAGCAATAGGGGTAAAAGATTGGAATTTGGATCCCTCCCAGAGGAGGCAGCGAGCAGCAGCTGTCCCTTGGTGGTGTGAGTCCTTAGATGAAGTCTGGAGAAGTCTCATGAGGCATTGAGGGGCTGGAAAAAAAATACTAGAGAGCAAATAAATGGCAAGAGGAAGGACTTGGGGCTGAAAAATGTTGGTAGAAATGTCCCTAGCTACTTCTGGCATCTGGTGACTAGGTAGAGGAGAAGTCAGGTAAGAAAGGCAAGAATATAAATTCCTGTCCAATTAATAGGTAGACAGGTATGGACACTAGATGGGCAGGCTTCTTACTTCTATTGACCTTCGGCTCTGGTTAATTTTGAAAGGGCAGGCACAAAGTTGCTGATGTGACATCATCTCCTATTACTCCTCTCCATGTTCCCTTGTTCCCCAAACTGGCTGAGTCTAGGTGCTCATTGCTGGGATGGCTTGTCCCAGTTGGTATTCAAGGAGGTTTGAACTCAAGGCCTGGGCACTATCCCTGAGCACTTCTGCTCAAGGCTAGTGCTCTACCACGTTGAGTTACAGTACCACTTCCAGTGTTTGGCTAGTTAGAGATGAGAGTCTTGAGCCATGCTTCCAACCTGGCTCTTTGCAGGTTAGTTGGGAGATGGAGTCTTAGGGATTTTTCGGCCTGGGCTAGCTTTGAACTGCAATCTTTGCCACAAAAGCCCTTTATTATTTCCAATTAAAGCAACAAGGAGATCAAGTAGAATAAGTAGAGTTTACCTGGTTCTTATCAAGAATTGACCAACAAATATTCTGCAATGACAAAACTCATTAAATGTGATGAGAATTTTAGCACAGATATGCCCAATAGTAGAATACACAACACAAAACAAAAAAGGCAAAACTCAAAACCTAAAATTTTGACAACAATGTTTAGACATCTTTGCTAACAAAGCACATCAGATGGTTGGGCCTCACTTACCAGGGCCTGTGCAAAGAGCAACTTGTTAGCAAGGCACCTTAGAATAGATGGATGGAGTAGTAAACTTAGTGGAAGGTTAAGGGTCAGATGGGGCCAAACCCTTAACCCACAATGTGGCCAAGATGGTGAATTCAAGATGGCGAATTTCTGAAAAAATGCAAAGAAACCATGAACAAATAGATCAAGCCTACATTGGCTAGCCTTTGAGAGGGAACCTAGAGGGGGGCTCCCTGGGACCCAGCCTGCATCGCACTCTTGAGGGCACAAGCCAAAATGCTGTAGAAGAGAAAGGAGAGATAGGGGAAGTTGGACATGACTGGCAGAGAAAGATCAAAGAGAACTTGAAAGTAAACAGACTTCTGACCATTTACCATTGCAGTGGCAAAAACTGTCTACAGCTGAGAATGGCATAAAAATTAGGTGCTCTGGCTTTTCAGGGAGTGCAGAAAGCATTTCAAAGGGGTTTCACTGCACGGGTGTGACTCGCAGCACCCCATTAAATGAGTAGGAGAGTCAGTCTGGTGAGTGAAGGAGAGCTGACCAGGCAGAAGTGGTGTCCCGACTTCCCCCAGAGCCCTCTAGAGAGAAATGGCCAAGCCCCCCAAACCAAGTGTCCTCAGCTTCAGAGGTGACCGGCCTTTCAGCTAAAGGCCATAGGAGCTCTTTGGCGTGGGGCCACATCTGGACAGAGGCTGAGCAACAGAGAACCTTAGAGAGTAGTTTCACTCACCGGAGTAGAGAAGTGGTGTGGACGTGGATGTGAAGGCCAACAATGGTATCAATGCGCTGTGTCCACAGCAGACAGACGGGTTCGCAAAAGGCCATCAGAACTGTGGGTATTCCTCAGAGCAAAAAAGGGAAGAACAAACAAAAAAAGAAAAAAAGAGGAAAAATACCAGAGAGGAATCCCACCTATCCTGACTTTTGTTTGTTTGTTTGTTTGTTTGTTTGTTTTTTGGGTCCGGTTATGGGGCCTGAACTCTGGGCCTGGGCACTGTCCCTCAGCTCTTCAGCTCAAGGCTAGTGCTCTACCACTTGAGCTACAGCGCCACTTCCGGCTTTTTGCTTTTTGCTTATGTGGTGCTGAGGAATCGAACCCAGGGCCTTGAGCATGCAAGGCAAGCGCTCTACCACTGAGCCACCTTCCCAGCCCCCTTATCCTGACTTTTAAAGCCTTTTATCTGAGTCACGGCACCATTTATGTTAGGTTTTATAAAAAGAGGTAGCCGAGTAAGAACAGCGCCGCGCACGTGGTATTCAGGTAAGGGGTAGGTTTATTCATCGTTCTGGCCCATGTTGGCCCTCCATGTGGCTGGGAAAGAGAGAGAGCTGGGAAAGAGAGAGAAAAGAGCTAGAAAAGATTGTAGTATTATTTTTTATATTTATATAATTTTTAAGAGTTTCATTTTTAATTTTTTTTTTCATTTTTTCTTTCTCTGTATCTCTCTTTTCCTTTCCTTCTACCCTTTTCCTCTCTGTTCATTTAGGTCTTGATTATATTCCCATTCACCCTTTTGCTCCCCACATTCCTCTAATTTTATTTTCTCCTCACAATTCTCCCTAGACCTATTGATTTCTGATCCCCTAACTCCTTCTTTGAGTTACTTAGTCCATTGATCCCTAGTTGTTTGTTGTAGAACTAGATTGTATCTATACTCATTTTGACTGTGTCAAACAACCAGTGCAACTATAGGGCACTGGTTGATGCTTGCCTTAAAATAGTGTTCTAGCATGGAATTGGTTTTGCTCTTATACCCAAATGGGCAGAACAAGCCAAAGTAACACAAGAAAACTGGCAAATCCAGGTATCACAAATCCAGCTCATGATAATCAGGCAATATAACAGTTAAAGAATAATCCAGAAGAGAGTTCCCAAAATGCCCTACAAGCACTACTGGTAAACATGAGAAATGAAAAGACTGAAAGCCTGCAAAGTACTCTGTGAGCATGATAGTGAAATGCATGAGCATGATGAAGTTAACCAAAGATTAATACAGGAATTTCACAAGTGTGAGGAGGCTAATAAAAGGTTAATTGAGGAATTGCGTGAGCAAGGTGAGAATAACCAAAGATTAATAGAGGCATTCATGGAATCCACAAATATAAAGCTGGAGAAATCCATGAAGGCCAAAAAGGGAATGCTGAATGAAGCCCAACAGAAGGAAAGGGAGTCCAATGAAACTAGAACCAATCACCTATGGGATTTGAGAATAAACACTGCAAAACAAATTAAGGAGGTAAAAAAGTGCATACAAGATCTAACACAAAGCTCCAACAAAGAATTTGAAGCCATCAAATCTGACCAATTAGAAGTAAAGGAAATAAAAAACAAAGTAAAATCTTGACAGTAGGTTAGACCATGTACAAGATCGAATCTCTTGGATTGAAGACAGCCCAAACATTATAGAGAAAAAACAGACAAGTATTCAAGACAAATCCAAGAAATATGATAGATCTATTCAACATTTAGAAGACATCAGAAGGCTTAATTTAAGGCAAATGGGTGAAGAGGAGGACCTAGAAACTGAAGTGAAAGATGTAGGAAATTTATTTAACAGGATCCAAGCAGAGAACGTCCCAAACATGAAAGAACATATGCCCATTCAGATACAAGAATCCTTTAGGACTCCAAATAGACCAGAACAGAACCAGACATCCCAACAGCACATTGTAATCCACACAGGATCAATAGAGATTAAGGAAAGGATCCTTAAAGCTGTCAGGAGGAAAAGATCAATCACCTATAAAGGGAAACCAATCAGAATAACTTCAGATTTCTCAGAAGAGACCATGAAAGCAAGAAGAGCCTGGAATGATGTAGCCCATGCCCTAAAGACAAAAACTATCAACCAAAAATACTGTACCCAGCAAAACCCTCCTTCATAACAAAGGGGCAAATGAAAACCTTCCACAGCAAAGAAAAACTGAAACACTAGATCTCCACCAGACCAACCCTACAAAAGATACTTAAATATGTCCTATACATAGAAAACCAGCAAGAGCACAATAAAGGCCAAGAAACAGCCCCCAAACTGAGAATCCAAGAATCATAGGAAGAACCCAGTTGGCACAGCCTCCAAGATGGCGGATAACATGGCAGGAACTACCAAACACCTCTCAGTCCTAACTCTCAATATTAATGGACTTAACTCTCAAATTAAGTGACATAAACAGTCTAGTTGGATCAAAAAGCAAGATCCTTCTACCTGCTACCTTCAAGAGTGACACACCTTGCCCACACAAACAAATATTCTGTAAGTGAAAGGCTGGAATAAAATCTACCAAGCAAATACTCCCATAAACAGGCTGGAGAAGCAACACTAATATCAGATAAAATAGACTTCAAATTAAAATTAGCAAGAAGAGATAACGGACATTACTTAAAAATAAAAGGATTGGGGCTGGGAAGGTGGCTCAGTGGTAGAGCACTTGCCTTGCATGCTCAAGGCCCTGGGTTCGATTCCTCAGCACCACATAAGCAAAAATAAATAAATAAATTAAAAAAAATAAAAAATAAAATAAAAGGATCTATGAGGCTGGGAAGGTGGCTCAGTGGTAGAGTGCCTGCCTTGCATGCATGAGGCCCTGGGTTCGATTCCTCAGCACCACATAAGCAAAAAGATAAACGCTGGAAGTAGTGCTGTGGCTCAAGTGGTAGAGTGCTAGCCTTGAGCTGAAGAGCTGAGGGACAGCACCCAGACCCAGAGTTCAAGCCGCACGACCAGACCAAAAAATAAATAAATAAATAAATAAATAAATAAATAAATAAATAAATAAATAAATAAATAAATAAATAAATAAAAATAAAAGGATCTAGCCGGGCGCTGGTGGCTCACGCCTGTAATCCTAGCTACTCAGGAGGTTGAGATCTGAGGATCCCGGTTCAAAGCCAGCTTGGGCAGGAAAGTTCCTGAGACGCTTATCTCAAATAAGCTGCTAGAAAACCGTAAGTGGTGCTGTGGTTCAAGTGGTCGAGAGCTTGCCGTGAGCTGAAGAGCACAAGGACAGCGCCCAAGCCCAGAGTTCAAGCCCCATGACAAAAAATAAAATAAAATATAATAAAAGGATCTCTCCTTCAGCAGGATATAACAATTCTAAATGTATGTTCATCAGATACCGAAGGATCCATATTTATTCAAGAAATAGTACATTCCCAAGACATTAATTTTTGGGGAATTTAAAATACCACTTTCCCTGCTGGATTGATCAACATGGCAAAAGCTAAAAAGAGAAACAGTGAATCTAAACAACTGCATAGACAAGCTAGACTTAATAGACAAATACAGAATGTTTCACCCAGCAGCATCAGAATACTGGCAGTACACAGAACATCCTCCAAAATAGACCACATTGTAGGTAACAATAAAATGTGTAAAAATTAAGAAACATTGAAATTATGTCCTGCATTCACTCAGACCACAAGGGAATAAAGTTAGAATTCAATACCAAATTCCACCAAAGAAAATCCTGAACAAATGGAGGCTGAACAACACACTGTTGAATCACCAGTGGGCCATGGAAGAGACTAGAAAGGAAATTCAAATGTTCATGATATATAACAAAAATGAACACACAAATTACCAGCTCCCCTGGGACACAGCAAAGGCAGTACTGAGAGGCAAGTTTATAGCTCTGAGTTCCTACATCAGCAAATTGGAGAGCTCTGACACCAACAATTGAATGAGGCACTTGAAGCTCTTTGAAAAAGACTGACAAGCCAAACCCCAATCCAGTAGATGCAAACAAACAATTAAAATTAAATCAGAATTAAATGAATTACAGTCCAAATAACCATAGAAAGAATCAACAAAACAGAGCTGGTTCTTTGAAAAAAATAACAAAGTTGACAGACCCTTAGCAAATCTTACCAGAAACAGAAGAGAACACACCCAAATAAACAAACTTAGAGATGAGAATGGAAACATCACCACAGAATAAAACCAAGATTCAGAACCTTTAATGGGGGTTACATCTCAAACCTTCAATGAAATTGAAATGGAAAGTTCACTACCAAAGTACTTCTATGAAGCCATCATAAGCCTCATCCCTAAACCAGACAGGGACTCATCAAAGAAAGAGAACTATAGACTCGTTTCTTTCATGAACATCAATGCAAAACTTCTCAACAAAATTCTAGCCATTCGACTTCAACAAGTCATCAAAAAAAATCATACACCATGAACAACCAGGATTCATTCCAGGGATGCAAAGCTAGTCCAATATACGCAAATCAATTAATAAAATTCATCACATCAAAAAAAGCAAGGATAAGAACCACATAATTATCTCAATAGATGCAGAAAAAGCATTTGACAAGATCCAACACCCCTTTATGATGAAAGCCCTGGAGAAACTAGGAATGCATGGAACATTCCTCACTATAATAAAGGCTGTGTTTGACAAACCTACAGCCAACATTATACTTAATGGCAAAAAGCTAAAGCCATTTCCTCTAAATTCAGGAATGAGCAAAGGATGTCCTCTCTCTCCACTCCTCTTCAATTTATTATTATTTCAATGTATTTGAATGCCTAGCTAGAGCAATAAGACAAGATGCAAACATAAAGGGGAACCAAACAGGGAGAGGTGAAGTAAAACTCTCCCTCTTTGCAAATGACATGATCTTGTATTTAAAGAACTCCATAGACTCCACTCCCAAGTTACTTGAGCTGATTCAAAACTTTGGCAAAGTAACAGGGCATAAAATTGACCCTCAAAAATCAATGGCTTTTCTGTATGCCAATAATGAGAAGAGCATGGCTGAAATCAGGAAAGTAACTCCTTTTGTAATAGCCACACACACACACACACACACACACACACACACACACACACACACACACACACACACATATACCTACGAGTTAACTACAGAATTGAAAGACCTCTATGATGAAATATTAAAGCAGAACTAAGGAAGGAGAAAAACCTCCCATGCTCCAGGATTGGGAGGATTAACATCGTGAAAATGGCAATACTGCCAAAGTCTACAAATTCAATGCAGTACCCATCAATACCCCAACTTCATTCTTCAATGAAATAGAAGAAGCAATCCAAACATTCATAAGGAACAATAAAAAACCCCAAATAGCCAAAACAATCTTTAGCAGAAAAAACAGTGTTGGAGGAATATCAATACCAAATTTCAAACTCTACTACAAAGCCATAGTAATCAAAACAGTTTGGTACTGGCATAAGAACAGACCTGAAGACCCAGAAATGAACTCACAGACCTATAACCACCTAATCTTTGATAAGGGAGCTAAAAAAATAAAATAGAAGAAAGACAACCTCTTCAGTAAATGGTGCTGGCAAAATGGGTTAAACACCTGTAGAAAACTAAAGCTAGATCCTTATATATCACCCTGCACCAGAATCAACTCCAAATGGATCAAAGACCTCAAAGTCAAAGCAGACACCCTGAAAACATGACAGGAAGGAATAGGAGAAACTTTGGGGCTCCTTGGCACAGGTCAAAATTTTCTTAATAAAGAGCCAGAAACACAACAAATCAAAGAAAGGTGGGACAAATGGGAATGCATGAAACTGCAGAGCTTCTGCATGGCAAAGCATCAGGAGAAAGCCCATGGATTGGGAGGAGATCTTCACTAGCCGTACTACAGAAGAAGGCTTCATATCTTAAATATACTTAGAACTCAAAAAATTAAATCCCCCAACAACAAATCCTCAAAGAAACAACCACCCAATTAATAAGCGAGCTAAAGACTTAGAGACTTCTCTGAAGAGGAAATAAGAATGGCTGATAGACATATGAAGAAATGCTCAACTTCTCTGGCCATAGAAGAAATGCACATCAAAACAACATTGAGATTCCACCTCACTCCAGTTAGAATGGCTATAATCAAGAAATCTAACACAAGAAATCAAAGAAGGGTTGAACAGATGGGATTGCATGAAGTTGCAGAGCTTCTGCATGGCAAAGGACATAGCTAGCAAGATCAATAGAAAGCCCACGGATTGGGAGAAGATCTTCACTA
Organism: Dipodomys merriami; assembly: GCF_024711535.1. Classification (NCBI taxonomy): domain Eukaryota; kingdom Metazoa; phylum Chordata; class Mammalia; order Rodentia; family Heteromyidae; genus Dipodomys; species Dipodomys merriami. Next base: position 63,812,129 of record NW_027204492.1, read on the forward strand.
GCCATGCAATGGACAAGGGTTTCATATCTAAAATATTCCTGGAACTCAGAACATCAAATCCCTCCAACAACAAATCTTCAAAGAAACAACTGCCCAATAAATAAGTGGGCTAAAGACTTAAAGAGAAACTTCTCTGAAGAGGAAAGAAGGATGGCCAATAGGCACATGAAGAAATTCTCAACCTCCATAGCCATAAAAGAAAAGCAAATTGAAACAACATTGCAATACTACCTCACCCCAGTTAGAATGGCTATAATCAAGAACTCTAATAGCAACAGATGCTGGAGGGGATGTGGACAGAAGGGAACCTTACTGCATTGTTGGTGGGAGTGTAAACTTGTTCAACCACTTTGGAAAGCAATATGGAGGTTCCTCAAAAGACTCCACATAGAGCTCCCCTATGACCCAGCAATCCCACTTTTGGGCATTTACCAAATGTTCACATACAAGACCACAGTAAAGCTACCAGCACGACTATGTTTATTGCAGCATTATTTACCATAGCTAAGATATGGAAGCAACCCAGATGCCCCTCAGTAGATGAATGGATCAAGAACATGTGGTATATATACACCATGGAATTCTATGCCTCCATCAGAAAGAATGGCATTGCCCCATTTGTTAGGAAATGGAAAGACTTGGAAAAAATTATATTAATTGAAGTAAGCCAGGCCCAAAGAAACATAGGTCCCATGGTTTCCCTTATTTGCAACAACTAGTTTATGTCTGAGTAAAGGAGAAAAGGTCAGATAAGTTGATGTTAGGGAAATGAACCCTAAGATATGTATTTAAATGTTTTTTTTCTTTCATGAGATTGTTTCTAACACATTTAGAAGATTATTTCTTTGTTGCTTTGTATGTCCCTCCCCCACAGTATAACCCCTGCTTTCACTGTATTTGATGTTGGTATAATTTGTGGAGGGGAAGGAAAAAACAAATTGTTTAAATAGGGATACAGGTGGACCCATTGCAACAATGAGATGTACAAGTCGTTATGTCCAAAACGAACTTTACATCTTTGATGGGGGGGGGGGGGAGCTGATGGGAAGGGATGGGAAGGGGAAACAAAGGAAGAGGCTACAATGCTTGATAAGAAATGTACACATTATCTTGCCTATGTAATTGTAACCCCTCTGTACAGTATTTTCACACACAAAAAAGAAATTTCCTCAAAGTTTGAGGCTTAAAATGACCAAAGAAAGAAAGAAAGGAAGAAAGAAAGAAAGAAAGAAGAAAAAAGAAAGAAATCTAATAACAACAGATGGTGGTGTGGATGTGGCCAGAAGGGAAGCCTACTGCATTGTTGGTGGAATTGTAAACTTGTTCATCTACTTTGGAAAGCAGTATCGTGGTTCCTCAAAAGACTCCACATAGAGCTCCCCTATGACCGAGCAATCCCATTTTTGGGCATTTACCCAAATGATCACAAACAAGACGACACTAAAGCTACCAGCAGGACTATGTTTATTGCCGCATTATTCACCATAGCTAAGATATGGATCCAACCCAGATGCCCTTCAGTAGATGAGTGGATCAAGAGAATTAAATATATATATATATATATACATACATATATATACATATATATTTATATATACATATAATGGAATTCTATGCTTCCATCAGAAAGAATGACACTGCCCCATTTTTTAGGAAATGGAAAACTTGGAAAAAATTATATTAAGTGAAGAAAGGCAGACCCACATAAGCATAGCTAGTACCAGTTATACACTTTGCAAATATTTTCTCCCATTCTGTAGACCTGGAAATTTGTGAAAAGTTAATTAAAAATAATAAAAATATGGTTGTACTTGGGGACCCTCACTTCTAGTGCCTACATGTCTATGTATCTGTAGTACATTGTTTTGATTACTATTGCTTATTAATAAAGTTTGTTGTTGAGGAATTTGAATCCTCTTAATTTGCCTTTACAAGATTCTTTGAGCAAGGTTTGGGGGTGTCACTCAATTGTAGCATATGTATAGTTAGATGGCTAGCACTTAAAGATAAAACAAAAGGGGCTGGGAAGATGGCTCAGTGGTAGAGTGCTTGCCTTGCATGCATGAGGCCCTGGATTCGATTCTCAAGTGCCACATAAGAAAAAAATCCGGAAGTGTCACTATAGCTCAAGTGGTAGAGCACTAGCCTTGAGCTTAAGAGCTGAGGGACAATGCCCAGGCCCAGAGTTCAGGCCCCACAACCGGACCCCTTCCCCCCCAAAATTATTTTGTCTACTTGATGTTCCTTAGAATTCTACATAAATTTGAGGATTAGCTTTTCCGTAATGGTTGGAAAAGCAGTTGGAATGTTGATTGTGCCTATGGAGAACTTTATTACCATTCTAACAACATTTAGTCTCTAGTCATAAGCACTGGGTGTCTCTCCATTTATTTATATTTTCTTTAATTCTTTTGTGCCTGTATTGAGGCTTGATCTCAGGACCTCATACTCTCATTGGCATGCTCACTTGGCTGACACTCTGCCATATGAACCATGCTTCCAGTATAGCTATTTGCTGGTTAATTGGAGACAGAGACTCCAGTGGAAATCTCTATTTGACTGTTTTCAAATTATGATCCTGGCACCTCAGCCACCTGAGTTGTTCAGATTACATGCATAAGCCACCAACATGTGGCTTTTTTATTTCCAAGTATTTTGTTCTTACAGATGCTATTATATATTAAATTACCCTATTTATTTCTTTTGCAGATTTGTTGGTCACTGATTTATAGAAGCAAAACTGATTCACACATACTGATCATATATCTTGTAATTTTTCCCAAGATCATTTGCTTATCTAGTTGCTTTCTTATGGATTCCTTGGACTTTTCTCTATATAAGATCTCATCTCTGAATAAGGATAGTTTTTTTTTTTCATTTATTCCTTTCCAAGTTGTATTTCTTTTGTAGAGTTGCTATGGTTATCAAAACATCGTCCAATAACCCTTATGATTTCTTCTTTGACCTACTGCTGCTTAATAATGGATTGTTTAACTTCATACATCATATCATGAATCTCTTTTAATTGTAGCTTTTTTTTCTGTTACTAATTTCGCATTTCATTACCTTGTATTACTCATGAGACTCCTTGGACTATCATAAGGGAATACCATAAATTGATGGGCTTAAACAAGAGATATTTGTTTTCTCTCAATTCTAGAGGCTGGAAGTCCATGGTCAGGGTACAAGCAGGTGCAAGCACAGGATTGGTTTTTGGTAAGGCCTGCCCTCCTGGCTTTCAGTCTTACACTGTTTTCACTGTGTGGCTTCCACTTCTTTTTTTATCGTCAAAGTGATGTATAGAGGGCTTACAGTTATGTAAGTAAGGTAGTAAGTACATTTCTTGTCAAGCTTGTTACCTCTTCTCTCATTTTTCTCCTACTTTCCTTTCCCCCAAACCCCGAAGTTGTACAGATCATTTCTAACATATTGTCTTGTGTTTGTCGCTGCTGCATTGGTTCCCCTTCCCTTCGCTAATTCAGATAAACATATATGCAATACCAGGGTACCAAAATTAAATGCAGTTACAACAGGGGATATGCCATAGGGGGAAGAACAAAGAAAAACAAAAAATCACATAGTACATTAAAAACAACAACAACAAAGAAAAACCTCCTGTGTCCATGTCTTGGAGTTCATTTCACTAAGCATCATCTTATATGGTAGATCATAAAAGTGGATTTCTAATCTAATAAAACTATTCTACTTACAACAAGTGGATTCTTGTCAGACATGGAAAAAGCATTTGACAAGATCCACTTCCTTTTTTTAAATTTAATTTTATTTGTGAACATACTGTACAGAGGGGTTACAATTACATGGGCAGGATAATGTGTATATTTCTTACCAAGCATTGCAGCCTCCTCCTTTGGTTTACCCTTCACATCCCTTCCCAGCCTCCCCCCTCCCCTCAATCACAATCCTTCTCCTTCCCACCCCTCCCCCCCCCCCCCCCCCCGCACCGACGTTGTAAAGCTCGTTTTGGACATGACAACTTGTATTTCTCATTGTTGCAACAGGTCTGCCTGTAAAGATCCACTTCTTATAAGCACAATAGTTTTATTAGATTAGAAATCTACTCTTATCATCTTATTTAACCTTAATTATCTTCTGTTTTCTGTGGTACTGGGAATTTAACCCAGATCCTTGTATATGCTAGGTAAGTGCTCTACCTTTGAGTTATATCCCAGCCCCTTAATCCCTTAATTCTGTGTGTGTGGGGGGGGGGAAGAGGGAGAGAGGGAGAATACTCAGGTTGAACTCAGGACCTGGGCACCTTTATTTAGCCATGAGTCCATTTCTGACTTTCTTGTCTGGGCTGGCTTTGAACTGTCACTCTAAGATCTCAGCCTCCTGAGTAGCTAGAATTACAGGTGTGAGCCACCAGCACCTGGCTTAATTATTATTCTTTGTTGTTGGTGATTGTGGTCATAGGTTTTGAACTCTGTGTCTGGGTGCTATCCCTGAGCTCTTCAGATCAATGCTAGAGCTCTACCACTTGAGCCATAGCACCACTTCCAGTTTTCTAGTGGTTTATTGGAGTCTCATAGACTTTCTTGCCTGGGCTGGCTTTGAACTGTGATCCTCAGATCTCAGCCTCCTGAGTAGCTAGGATTACAGGCGTGTGCTGCCAGCACCGGGCTTAATTGTTATTCTTAAAAGCCTTCTCTCCAAGTCTAGTAACATTGTGGATTAGGGCTTCAACTTATTAATTTAGGCACAATTCAGTCTGTAGCAGTTTAGATTTGCTAGGATTTTTGTTTTAAAGGCTGTACTAGCCCTTTTATTTAGTAACATTCACAAATTATTTTCATATAGAGTATATTCCTTACGTGTGTGGTCATTGAAGTCACGGCTCTCTTTACCTCATGGAATTGTGTTCATAAATGAGAAGGAATGAAACTATGTCATTTTCAGAGAAATTGATGGATCTGGAAAATATCATATTTAGTGAAGTGAGCTAGATCCAGAAAGAAAAAAAAGTATGTATTTTTCTCATATGAGAGTGTTATACCTAAAATATAAACATGTAAGTAAACACATACAGGAGCATATGCATATATATGAACAAACTGCTAAAGTATAGTATACACCGAGCAAGGTTCCATAGCGTCACCACACTGAACAGTTAAAGTGATTATCAAGAAGCTGAAATATGTCTTGACTGGGGGATCGGAAGCTAATGGGAGAGAGTTATGGAGGGGCAATGTTGGGTCATAATACTTAATGCATGGAGCTAGGAATTTTCATTCTTTTTTTTTTTTTTTTTTTTTTTTTTTTACTACTGGACTTTGAATTCTGGGCCTAGCATAGTCTATGCAGGCACTTAATCATTTGAGCTACTGCATCAACCCCTTTACTGAGTTGGTTATTTTGGGGATAGGGTCAAGCATGGACCTAGCCATAGACTGCAATCCTCTTATTTGTGTTTCCCTTTGTTCCTATAATGACAGGCTTTTATTGCTGTGTCCAGAAGTCTTGTGAAATTTATGCCCAGGCTTATGTCAAACCTCCAATCTCTGATAATTACCCACCAAGTAACTAGGATTACAGGCTTGGGGCACCATATTGGACTCAATTTTTGTACTTTCCAATGAATGTTTTCATTTTTTAAAATAATATTTGTTTCTTTATTGATTTTCTTTCTTTGTTTTTGTTGATCCTGAGACTTGGGCTCTCTCCCTGCGCTTTCTTGCTTTAAAAAAATAAGTTTTTACTGTGAAAATACTGTACAGAGGGGTTACAGTTACATGAGCAAGGTGAGTACATTTCCTATCAAGCATTGTTGCCTCCTCCTTTGTTTTCCCCCTACCATCCCTTCCCTCCCACCTCCACAACTACACTCCCCCCACCCCCCGCCTAAATTGTAAAGTTCGTTCTTCAACATAGTGTCTTGTACATCTCATTGTTACAATAAGTCAACCTGTATCCCTATTTAAACATTTTGTTTTTTTCCTTCTCCTCCCCAAATTATACCAACATCAAATACAGTGAAAACAGGGATTATATCAAGGGGGGGAGAACATACAAAGAAACAAAAAAAAATCACATGGTACCTTATAAATACGTTAGAAACAATAGCAAGAAAGAAAAAAAAACACTTGTGGGCCTACCTTGGGGTTCATTTCACTTAGCATCATCTTATATGGTCATATGTACATAGCTTTTGAACTTTTCTACTTGTCCCAGACATACACTAGTTATTGCAAATAAGGGAAAACATTGGACCTATATTTGTTTGGGCCTGGCTTACATCACTTAATATAATTTTTTCCAAGTCTTTCCATTTCCTAACAAATGGGGCAGTGTCCTTCTTTCTGATGGAAGCATAAAACTCATATATATACTACATTTTCTTGATCCACTCATCTAGAGAAGGACATCTGGGTTGCTTCCATATCTTAGCAATGGTGAATAATGCTGCAATAAACATAGTTGTGCTGGTAGCTTTAGTATTATAGCCTTGTTTGTGATCATTTGGGTAAATGCCCAAAATTGTGATTGCTGGGTCATAGGGGAGCTCTATGTGGAGTCATTTTGGGGGGGGGGGTGAGTCCAGTCGTGGGGCCTGAAATCTGGGCATAGTCGCTGTCCCTCAGCTCTTCAGCTCAAGGCTAACAAGAAAGCAACTAGATAAACAAATGATCTTAGGAAAAATTACAAGATGTATGATCAATATGTATGAATCAGTTTTGCTTCTATAAATCAGTGACCAACAAATCTGCAAAAGAAATAAATAGGGTAAAAAAAAAAGAAAGAAAGAAATAGGGTAATTCAATATATAATAGCATCTGAAAGAACAAAATACTTGGAAATAAAAAAGCCACATGTTGGTGGCTTATGCATGTAATCTGAACAACTCAGGTGGCTGAGGTGCCAGGATCATAATTTGAAAACAGTCAAATAGAGATTTCCACTGGAGTCTCTGTCTCCAATTAACCAGCAAATAGCTATACTGGAAGCATGGTTCATATGGCAGAGTGTCAGCCAAGTGAGCATGCCAATGAGAGTATGAGGTCCTGAGATCAAGCCTTAATACAGGCACAAAAGAATTAAAGAAAATATAAATAAATGGAGAGACACCCAGTGCTTATGACTAGAGACTAAATGTTGTTAGAATGGTAATAAAGTTCTCCATAGGCACAATCAACATTCCAACTGCTTTTCCAACCATTACGGAAAAGCTAATCCTCAAATTTATGTAGAATTCTAAGGAACATCAAGTACACAAAATAATTTTTGGGGGGAGGGGGTCCGGTTGTGGGGCCTGAACTCTGGGCCTGGGCATTGTCCCTCAGCTCTTAAGCTCAAGGCTAGCACTCTACCACTTGAGCTATAGGGCCACTTCTGGAATTTTTTCTTATGTGGCGCTGGGGAATTGAACCCAGGGCCTCATGCATGCAAGGCAAGCACTCTACCACTGAGCCACCTTCCCAGCCCCTTTTGTTTTATCTTTAAGTGCTAGCCATCTAACTATACATATGCTACAATTGAGCAACACCCACAAACTTCCTCAAAGAATCTTGTAAAGGCAAATTAAGAGGATTCAAATTCCTCAACAACAAACTTTATTAATAAGCAATAGTAATCAAAACAATGTACTACAGATACATAGACATGTAGGCACTAGAAGTGAGGGGCCCCAAGTACAACCATATTTTTATTATTTTTAATTAACTTTTCACAAATTTCCAGGTCTACAGAATGGGAGAAAATATTTGCAAAGTGTATAACTGGTACTAGCTATGCTTATGTGGGTCTGCCTTTCTTCACTTAATATAATTTTTTCCAAGTTTTCCATTTCCTAAAAAATGGGGCAGTGTCATTCTTTCTGATGGAAGCATAGAATTCCATTATATGTATATATGTATATATAAATATATATGTATATATATAATTTTCTTGATCCATTCATCTACTGAAGGGCATCTGGGTTGGATCCATATCTTAGCTATGGTGAATAATGCGGCAATAAACATAGTCCTGCTGGTAGCTTTAGTGTGGTCTAGTTTGTGATCATTTGGGTAAATGCCAAAAAGTGGGATTGCTCAGTCATAGGGGAGCTCTATGTGGAGTCTTTTGAGGAACCTCCATACTGCTTTCCAAAGTAGATGAACAAGTTTATATTGCCACCAACAATGCAGTAGGCATCCTTTCTGGCCACATCCCCACCAGCATCTGTTGTTATTAGATTTCTTTCTTTCTTTCTTTCTTTCTTTCTTTCTTTCTTTCTTTCTTTCTTTCTTTCTTTCTTTCTTTCTTCCTTCCTTCCTTCCTTTCTTTCCTTCTTTCTTTCTTTCTTTCTTTCTTTCTTTCTTTCTTTCTTTCTTTCTTTCTTTCTTTCTTTCTTTCTTTCTTTCTTTCTTTCTTTCTTTTTCTTTCTTTCGTTCATTCTTTCGTTCTTTCTTTCGTCATTTTAAGCCACAAACTTTGAGGAAATTTCTTTTTTGTTTGTGAAAATACTGTACAGAGGGGTTACAATTACATAGGCAAGATAATGAGTACATTTCTTATCAAGCATTGTAGCCTCCTCCTTTGTTTCCCCTTCCCATCCCTTCCCATCTGCTCCCCCCACCCCCATCAAAGATGTAAAGTTCGTTTTGGACATAACGACTTGTACATCTCATTGTTGCAATGGGTCCACCTGTATCCCTATTTAAACGATTTGTTTTTTCCTTCCCCTCCACAAATTATACCAACATCAAATACAGTGAAAGCAGGGGTTATACCGTGGGGGAGGGACATACAAAGCAACAAAGAAATAATCTTCTAAATGTGTTAGAAACAATCTCATGAAAGAAAAAAAACATTTAAATACATATCTTAGGGTTCATTTCCCTAACATCAACTTATCTGACCTTTTCTCCTTGACTCAGACATAAACTAGTTGTTGCAAATAAGGGAAACCATGGGACCTATGTTTCTTTGGGCCTGGCTTACTTCAATTAATATAATTTTTTCCAAGTCTTTCCATTTCCTAACAAATGGGGCAATGCCATTCTTTCTGATGGAGGCATAGAATTCCATGGTGTATATATACCACATGTTCTTGATCCATTCATCTACTGAGGGGCATCTGGGTTGCTTCCATATCTTAGCTATGGTAAATAATGCTGCAATAAACATAGTCGTGCTGGTAGCTTAAGTGTGGTCTTGTTTGTGAACATTTGGTAAATGCCCAAAAGTGGGTTTGCTGGGTCATAGGGAGCTCTATGTGGTGTCTTTTGAGGAACCTCCATATTGCTTTCCAAAGTGGTTGAACAATTTTACACTCCCACCAACAATGCAGTAAGGTTCCCTTCTGTCCACATCCCCTCCAGCATCTGTTGTTATTAGAGTTCTTGATTATAGCCATTCTAACTGGGGTGAGGTAGTATTGCAATGTTGTTTCAATTTGCTTTTCTTTTATGGCTATGGAGGTTGAGAATTTCTTCATGTGCCTATTGGCCATCCTTCTTTCCTCTTCAGAGAAGTTTAAGTCTTTAGCCCACTTATTTATTGGGCAGTTGTTTTTTTGAGGATTTGTTGTTGGAGGATTTAATTTTTTGAGTTCCAGGTATATTTTAGATATGAGACCCTTGTCCATTGTATGGCTAGTGAAGATCTTCTCCCAATCCGTGGGCTTTCTATTGATCTTCCTAGCTATGTCCTTTGCCATGCAGAAGCTCTGCAACTTCATGCAATCCCATCTGTTCAACCCCTTCTTTGATTTCTTGTGTTAGATTTCTTGATTATAGCCATTCTAACTGGAGTGAGGTGGAATCTCAATGTTGTTTTGATGTGCATTTCTTCTATGGCCAGAGAAGTTGAGCATTTCTTCATATGTCTATCAGCCATTCTTATTTCCTCTTCAGCTCACTTATTAATTGGGTGGTTGTTTCTTTGAGGATTTGTTGTTGGGGGATTTAATTTTTTGAGTTTTAAGTATATTTAAGATATGAAGCCTTCTTCTGTAGTACGGCTAGTGAAGATCTCCTCCCAATCCATGGGCTTTCTCCTGATGCTTTGCCATGCAGAAGCTCTGCAGTTTCATGCATTCCCATTTGTCCCACCTTTCTTTGATTTGTTGTGTTTCTGGCTCTTTATTAAGAAAATTTTGACCTGTGCCAAGGAGCCCCAAAGTTTCTCCTATTCCTTCCTGTCATGTTTTCAGGGTGTCTGCTTTGACTTTGAGGTCTTTGATCCATTTGGAGTTGATTCTGGTGCAGGGTGATATATAAGGATCTAGCTTTAGTTTTCTACAGGTGTTTAACCCATTTTGCCAGCACCATTTACTGAAGAGGTTGTCTTTCTTCTATTTTATTTTTTTAGCTCCCTTATCAAAGATTAGGTGGTTATAGGTCTGTGAGTTCATTTCTGGGTCTTCAGGTCTGTTCTTGTGCCAGTACCGAACTGTTTTGATTACTATGGCTTTGTAGTAGAGTTTGAAATTTGGTATTGATATTCCTCCAGCACTGTTTTTTCTGCTAAAGATTATTTTGGCTATTTGGGGTTTTTTATTGTTCCTTATGAATGTTTGGATTGCTTCTTCTATTTCATTGAAGAATGAAGTTGGGGTATTGATGGGTACTGCATTGAATTTGTAGACTTTGGCAGTATTGCCATTTTCACGATGTTAATCCTCCCAATCCTGGAGCATGGGAGGTTTTTCTCCTTCCTTAGTTCTGCTTTAATATTTCATCATAGAGGTCTTTCAATTCTGTAGTTAACTCGTAGGTGTGTGTGTGTGTGTGTGTGTGTGTGTGTGTGTGTGTGTGTGTGTGTGTGTGTGTGTGTGTGTGTGTGTGTGTGTGTGGCTATTACAAAAGGAGTTACTTTCCTGATTTCAGCCATGCTCTTCTCATTATTGGCATACAGAAAAGCCATTGTTTTTGAGGGTCAATTTTTTTTTTGTTATTTACAAGACATTTCCTAGCATTCTTTTTTTTTTAATTTAATTTTATTTGTGAACATACTGTACAGAGGAGTTACAATTACATGGGCAGGATAATGCGTACATTTCTTACCAAGCATTGCAGCCTCCTCCTTTGTTTAACCTTCACATCCCTTCCCAGCCTCCCCCCTCCCTCCCATCCCAATCCTATTCCGCCCCCCCCGCCCCCCCCGCACCAACATTGTAAAGCTCATTTTGGACATGACAACTTGTACTTCTCATTGTTGCAACAGGTCCATCTGTATCCTTAAACAACTGGTTTTCCCCCATCTCCTCCACAAGTTATACTGACATCAAATACAGTGAAAGCAGGGGTTATACTGTGGGGGAGGGACATACAAAGCAACAAAGAGATAATCTTATAAATGCATTAGAAAAACATGCATGAAAGAAAAAAACATTAAAATACACATCTAAGGGTTCATTTTCCTAACATCACATTATCTGACCTTTTCCGCTTGACTCAAACATATACTAGATATTACAAATAAGGGATACCATGGGACCTATGTTTCTTTGGGCCTGGCTTACTTCACTTAATATAATTTTTTCCAAGTTTTTCCATTTCCTAACAAATGGGGCAATGTCATTCTTTCTGATGGAGGCATAGAATTCCATTGTGTATATATACCACATTTTCTTGATCCATTCATCTACTGAGGGGCATCTGGGTTGGTTCCATATCTTAGCTATGGTAAATAATGCTGCAATAAACATAGTTGTGCTGGTAGCTTTAGTGTGGTCTTGTTTGTAAACATTTGGGTAAATGCCCAAAAGTGGGATTGCTGGGTCATAGGGGAGTTCTATGTGAAGTCTTTTGAGGAACCTCCATACTGCTTTCCAAAGTGGTTGAACAAGGTTACATTCCCACCAACAATGAAATAAAGTTCCTTTCTGTGCACACCCCCTCCAGCTTCTGTTGTTGTTAGAGTTCTTGATTTTTGCCGTTCTAATTGGAGTGAGGTGATATCTCAATGTTGTTTTGATTTGCATTTCTTTTATGGCTAGGGATGTTGAACATTTCTTCATGTGTCTATTGGCCATCCTTCTTTCTTCTTCAGAGAAGTTTCTCTTTAAGTCTTTCACCCACTTATTTATTGGGCAGTTGTTTCTTTGAGGATTTGTTGTTGGGGGGTTTAATTTTTTGAGTTCCAAGTATATTTTTGATATGAGACCCTTGTCCGTTGTATGGCTAGTAAAGATCTTCTCCCAGTCCGTGGGTTTTCTATTGATCTTGATAGCTATGTCATTTGCCCTGCAGAAGCTCTGCCACTTTATGCAATCCCATTTGGCCAACCTTTCTTTGATTTGTTGTGTTTCCGGGTCTCTATTCAGAAAATTTCGGCCTGAGCCAAGGAGACCTAGGGTTTCTCCTATTCCATCCTGTAATGTTTTCAGAGTGTCTGCTTTGAGTTCAAGGTCTTTGATCCATTTGGAGTTGATTCTGGTGCAGGGTGATATATAAGGATCTAGCTTTAGTTTTCTACATGTAGTTAACCAATTTTGCCAGCACCATTTACTGAAGAGGTTGTCTTTCTTCCATTCTATTGTTTTACCTCCCTTATCGAAGATTAGATGGCTATAGGTCTGTAGGTTCATTTCTGGGTTTTCAATTCTATTCCATTGGTCCTGAGGTCTGTTCTTATGCCAATACCAAGCTGTTTTGATTACTATGGCTTTATAGTAGAGTTTGAAGTTTGGTATTGATACTCCTCCAGCAGTATTCTTTCCGTTGAGGAGCGTTTTTGCTATTCGGGGTCTTTTATTGTTCCATATGAATTTTTGGATTGCCTCTTCTATTTCCTTGAAGAATGAGGTTGGAATTTTGATAGGTATTGCGTTGAATTTGTAGATAGCCTTGGGAAGTATTGCCATTTTCACGATGTTAATCTTGCCAATCCAGGAGCATGGGAGGTTTTGCCATTTTTTAAGTTCTGTGTGGATTTCCTTTTTTAAGGTTTTAAAGTTTTCATCATAGAGGTCCTTCACTTCTTTAGTTAAGTTAATTCCTAGGTATTTTATTTTTTGTGGGGCTATTACAAATGGAGTTGCTTTCCTAATTTCAGCCACACTTTTCTCATTGTTGGCATACAGAAAAGCCATTGATTTTTGGGCGTTAATTTTATACCCTGCTACTTTGCCAAAGTTTTGAATCAGCTTGAGTAATTTGGGAGTGGAGTCTATGGGATTCTTTAAATACAAGATCATGTCATCTGCAAAGAGGGAGAGTTTTATTTCTTCTTTCCCTATTTGGATCCCCTTTATGTCTGCATCTTGTCTTATTGCTGTAGCTAGGCATTCTAATACTAGATTGAAGAGAAGTGGAGAGAGTGGGCATCCTTGTCTTGTTCCTGAGTTAAGAGGAAATGGCTTTAGTTTTTCAACATTAAGTATAATGCTGGCTGTAGGTTTGTCATATACATCCTTTATTGTATTGAGGAATCTTCCATGGATTCCTAATTTTTCCAAAACCTTCATCATAAAGGGGTGTTGGATCTTGTCGAATGCTTTTTCTGCATCTATTGAAATAACCATGTGGTTCTTATTCTTGCTCCTGTTGATGTGATGAATAATATTAATTGATTTGCGTATATTGAACCAGCTTTGCATCCCTGAAATGAATCCTGTTTGATCATGGTGTATGATTTGTTTGGATGAATTGTTGAAGTCGATTGGCCAATATTTTGTTGAGAAGTTTTGCATCAATGTTCATCAAAGAAATGGGTCTATAGTTCTCTTTCTTTGATGAGTCCCTGCCTGGTTTTGGGATGAGGGTTATGATGGCTTCATAGAATGTGTTCGGTAGTGAGCTTTCTCTTTCAATTTCATTGAAGAGTTGGAGGAGTATTGGTGTGAGCTCTGCTTTGAAGGCCTTGTAAAATTCCGCTGTAAAACCATCTGGTCCTGGACTTTTCTTAGCTGGGAGGTCTCTTATTGCTGTTTCTATTTCAATGCTTGATATGGGCCTGTTGAGCTGGTTTAACTCATCTTGGTTTAGTTTTGGCATGTCAATATTTGCTAGGAAAAGGTCCATTTCTGTCAAGTTCTCAAACTTATTAGCATAAAGTTTTGAGAAGTATTCCCTTATAATGTTCTGAATCTTGGTTGTTTCCGTGGTGATGTTTCCATTCTCATCCCTGAGTTTATTAATTTGGGTGTGTTCTCTCCTTTTTCTGATAAGATTTGCTAAGGGTCTGTCAATTTTGTTAAGTTTTTCGAAGAACCAACTCTTTGTTTTGTTGATTCTTTCTATAGTTTTTTTGGATTCTAATTCATTTAATTCTGATTTAATTTTGATTATTTCTTTCCGTCTACTGGATTGGGGTTTATCTTGCTGCTCTTTTTCAAGGAGGTTTAGATGTGTCATTAAATTGCTAGTTTCAGATCTCTCCAATTTGTTGATGTAGGAGCTCAGAGCTATAAACTTGCCTCTGAGTACTGCCTTTGCTGTGTCCCAGAGGAGCTGGTAATTTGTGTGTTCATTTTTGTTGAAAAGCATGAACATTTGAATTTCCTTTCTAATCTCTTCCATGACCCACTCTTGATTCAGCAGTGTGTTGTTCAGCCTCCATGTGATACCGGACTTTCTTTGGTGGCTTTTGGTGTTGAGTTCTAATTTTATTCCCTTGTGGTCAGAGAGAATGCAAGGTATAACTTTAATGTTTCTGAATTTAGACAAGTTTGCTTTGTGGCCTAAAATGTGGTCTATTTTAGAGAACGTTCCATGTGCTGCTGAGAAAAACGTGTATTCTGATGCTGCTGGGTGAAATGTTCGGTAGATGTCTGTTAAGTCTAGTTGATCTATGCAGCTGTTTAGATCTGCGGTTTCTCTGTTGAGTTTTTGCCGAGTTGATCTATCTAGTGGGGAGAGTGGTGTGTTAAAATCCCCAACAATTAATGTCTTTGGATTTATATGGGATTTGAGGGAAAGTAGTGTTTCTTTGATAAATTTGGGTGCTCCATTGTTTGGCGAATAGATATTTAGAATTGTAATATCCTCCTGAAGGAGAGATCCTTTAATTAGTATGTAGCGACCTTCTTTATCTCTTCTCACGAATTTTAATTTGAAGTCTATTTTATCTGATATTAGGATTGCGACTCCTGCCTGTTTATGGGGGCCATTTGCTTGGTAGATTTTGTTCCAGCCTTTAACATTGAAAATGTGTTTGTTTTTACGGGCAAGATGTGACTCCTGCAGGCAGCAGATAGAAGGGTCTTGTTTTTTAATCCAACTAGACAGTCTATGTCGCTTAATTGGAGAGTTCAGTCCGTTAACGTTAAGAGATAGGGCTTAGAGGTATTTGGGAGTTCCTGCCATGTTATCCACCTTCTTGGGGGCTGCGAAAACTGGGTTCTTCCTATGGTTCTTGGAGTCTCAGTTTGGGTGCAGTTTCTTGGCCTTTGTTGTGGTCTTGTTGGTTTTCTATGTGTAGGACATCTTTAAGAATCTTTTGTAGGGCTGGTTTGGTGGAGATGTATTGTTTCAATTTTTCTTTGCTATGGAAGGTTTTTATTTGGCCTTCAGTTATGAAGGAGAGTTTAGCTGGGTACAGTATTCTTGGTTGATAGTTGTTTGTTTTTAGGGCATGGCATACGTCATTCCAGGCTCTTCTTGCTTTGATTGTCTCTGCCGAGAAATCTGAGGTGATTCTAATTGGTTTCCCTTTATAGGTGATTAACCTTTTCTCCTTGACAGCTTTAAGGATCTTTTCCTTGGTCTGGGTTGATCCTGTGTGGATTATAATGTGATGGTGGGATGTCCTATTCTGGTCTGGTCTATTTGGGGTTCTAAAAGCTTCTTGTATCTGAATAAGCCTATCTTTTTATATGTTTGGGAAGTTCTCTGCTAGGATCCTGTTAAACAAATTTCCTAGACCATTAACTTCTGTTTCTAGGTGCTCCTCTACACCCATTATCCTTAGATTAGGCCTTCTGATGGTGTCTTCCAGGTGTTGGATAGATCTATCATATTTCTTGGACTTGTCTTGGATGGTTGTATGTTCTTTCTCTATAATATCTAGGCTGTCTTCAATCCCTGAGATTCGATCTTCTGCATGGTCTAACCTGTTGTCAAGACTCTCTACTTTGTTTTTTATCTCTTTTCCTTCTAATTGGTCAGCTTTGATGGCTTCACGTTCTTTGTTGAAGCTCTGTTTTAGGTCTTGTATGAATTTCTTTACTTCCTTAATTTGGTGTTCAGTGTTTGTTCTCAAATCACTTAGTTGATTGGTTATGGTTTCTTTGGACTCCCATTCCTTCTGTTGGGTTCCATTCAGCATTCCCTTTGTGGTCTCCCTGACTTCCTTCAGCTCTTTGTTAATGGATTCCATGAATGCCTTTAGTGATCTTTGTGTATTCTCTACCTGGTCTCTCAATTCCTGAATTACTCTTTGATGAGCTTCCTCCCGTCTGTGGGATTCCTGCAGTTCTCTTTCTTCCCGTTCGTGGGATTCCTGCAGTTCTCTTTGAGTGTTCTCAGCCTGCTCACGCCATTCCTCCCTTTCTCTTTGAGTATTCTCAAGTTGTTCACGCAAATCCTGTATCAGTTTTTGAGTAGCTTCCTCACGCTTATGATATTCCTGTATAAACTTTTGGGATGCCTCCTCTCTCTCCCTATCACGCTCATACAGAGTCCTTTGTAAGTTGTCAAACTTCTCATTTATCATGTTTGCAACCAGTGTTTGTAGGGCTATTTGGGAACTCTCCTCTGGGTTGTTCATTATCTGATCTGACCCCTGATTATCAAGATTGGGAATTGAGATACCCGGATTTGCCATTTTTCTTGTGTTTTTTCGGCTTACTCTGCCCATTTGAGATGAAAATAGCACCAGTTTTGTGCTAGAACACTATCTTAAGGCAACCATCAACCAACGTTTGCATTTATACAGTCAATAGTCTACAGATACAATCTAGTTCAACAGATACATCTATTCAACATCAAACAACTATATGTTAATGGGTTTCGAACCACAGAGAAGAATTTGGAAAACCAGAAATTTTTAGGGTTAGGGAGAGATGTGGGTAAAAAATAGGAATAGATTGGTGTGGGGAGGCACAGGGAGAGTTAACTATGTCCTAATCTCAATGCAGGAAATAGGTTGGGTAGGATGCAAGTAGAGAGAGAGAGAAAAGGAAGAAAGGGAAAGGGAAATGAAAAGAGACCAGAAAAAAATAGAAACGTAAAAATTAATATTATTATGGAGATTAAAAGACCATCTATTTAGAGAGGAATGTGAGTATATTAATAGAAGGGTAGGGACATAGAGGAGAAGTGAAAAACTTAAGAAAATGCTTAAAATATTATATAGGTATAAAGAGGTAGTACTGCTATTAAGGAATTTAAGTCTCAGAGGTTTTGAATTGAGTAATAAATTTGTGGATTAAGTGTGTACACAATGTGGGATAGGGTCTACTAGTTAACTATGGGTTTATCTGAGGATGTGCAGGACAAGAGTTAAGTCACATACAGAAGATCAAAAAGAGGAAAAGGTGAAAAGGATTAGAAAGGTAGAGAAAAAGATCAGAAGTTCAGTAGAGCTAGACAAAAAAACAAAAAGATTGTTAAGAAAGAAAGAAAAAGAAAAAGAAGACAAGAAAAGAAAGGAAAACGCACATTCATGTATTCCTAAAATAAAAATTATAAGAGGAAAAATAAAAGTTACTGGAAAACTATTTTTTCAAAAAAGGCAAAAATTAAAGATTAATAAAATTTTTAGAAAAGGAAAAAAATTATATATATATATATATATAAGGTACCAAAAAAAGAGAAAAAAAAAGAAAAGAAGAGGAAGAGAAGAAAAAAAAAGTTCTTTGATTTTTTTTTGATTTTTTGGGAGGGGTGGGAAGAATCCTGTATCTCCCTTTTGTCTGTAAACAGCCTCTTGTTGGAGTCTCTGGTCAGCTTGAGGTCCTGTGGCTTGATTGGTTTCTTGAGTCAGTTTGTTCGAACAGGCAGAAAAATGCTCTGCTTTACCCAAGATTTTGAGATCCCCCTCCCAGATTAGTTTACTGGGAGGGTGATCTGCTTTGAGAATCACAAAAGAGGGGGATGCAGTGGTAAGGCTAGGTTCTGGGTAGAGTTGAGGCCTTTCAACAATCAGTAGCTTTTTCATGGGGCTATTTTGTGGAAAAAAAAAAAAAAACTCACAGAGCCCAGCCTGGAGCTGTTCTCAGGGTTTCTGTTTTTCAATTGATTGTGGAGGCTGCTAGAGGGAGGGGCAGCCTCTGGCTCTGGTTACCCAGTGAGGCAAGCCACTCCAATGGCTGGTGCCTGAGCTGGGTGACTTTTCCCTGGATGGAGCCGAGTCTGGCAGGTCACTTCGCCGTTAAGTTCTTGTGACCTGCTAAATGACTCGTTTTATTCCAAGGCCTGGGTTGGAGCTGGCAGCTCCTCCGAGCTTTGTCGGTATCCAAGATGGAGATCACCGGTGCTGGGGGGGGGAGGGGTGGCCTTCCCTCCTCTGCTCCCTGAGAAGGATTGAGGACTTTAGGCTTCTACTCACGTCGAGTCTTGGATCCTGGGTCGTCTCTGGCCTGCGAACTGCAGGATGAAGATGTCCGCTCCTTGTCGGTTCTTGCTGGTGTTGAGTAGAATCCACTCACCCGCTGCGTCTGGCTCCTTCGTCCTGGACTGTCTGTGTGAGCGCTCAGTTATGGCCCCGGCTGCGGTCTCCGCCGCGACACTGCCGCTGCCGCCACCGCCACGGCGGCTGCTGGCAGGCGCTCAGTTGTGTCTTTTTGCCTTGGCTTCCCCTCTCTTGTCTAACTCTCTGTCCTGTGATGGCACACTTGGTGTGATTCTCTGGCTTAGGACTGTTCACTGGAACTCTAAAACTGCTTTCTATGCGAGAGCTTGTTCAGATTCCAGCTTCTCCTCCGCCATCTTCCCATAACTCCTGTCTGTTGGGTCTTCCTCGTCCTCTGAGGGTCAATTTTATGCCCTGTTACTTTGCCAAAGTTTTGAATCAGCTCAAGTAACTTGGGAGTGGAGTCTATGGAGTTCTTTAAATACAAGATCATGTCATTTGCAAAGAGGGAGAGTTTTACTTCACCTCTCCCTGTTTGGTTCCCCTTTATGTTTGCATCTTGTCTTATTGCTCTAGCTAGGCATTCAAATACATTGAAATAATAATAAATTGAAGAGGAGTGGAGAGAGAGGACATCCTTTGCTCATTCCTGAATTTAGAGGAAATGGCTTTAGCTTTTTGCCATTAAGTATAATGTTGGCTGTAGGTTTGTCAAACACAGCCTTTATTATAGTGAGGAATGTTCCATGCATTCCTAGTTTCTCCAGGGCTTTCATCATAAAGGGGTGTTGGATCTTGTCAAATGCTTTTTCTGCATCTATTGAGATAATTATGTGGTTCTTATCCTTGCTTTTTTTGATGTGATGAATTTTATTAATTGATTTGCGTATATTGGACTAGCTTTGCATCCCTGGAATGAATCCTGGTTGTTCATGGTGTATGATTTTTTTTGATGACTTGTTGAAGTCGAATGGCTAGAATTTTGTTGAGAAGTTTTGCATTGATGTTCATGAAAGAAACGAGTCTATAGTTCTCTTTCTTTGATGAGTCCCTGTCTGGTTTAGGGATGAGGCTTATGATGGCTTCATAGAAGTACTTTGGTAGTGAACTTTCCATTTCAATTTCATTGAAGGTTTGAGATGTAACCCCCATTAAAGGTTCTGAATCTTGGTTTTATTCTGTGGTGATGTTTCCATTCTCATCTCTAAGTTTGTTTATTTGGGTGTGTTCTCTTCTGTTTCTGGTAAGATTTGCTAAGGGTCTGTCAACTTTGTTATTTTTTTCAAAGAACCAGCTCTGTTTTGTTGATTCTTTCTATGGTTATTTGGACTGTAATTCATTTAATTCTGATTTAATTTTAATTGTTTGTTTGCATCTACTGGATTGGGGTTTGGCTTGTCAGTCTTTTTCAAAGAGCTTCAAGTGCCTCATTCAATTGTTGGTGTCAGAGCTCTCCAATTTGCTGATGTAGGAACTCAGAGCTATAAACTTGCCTCTCAGTACTGCCTTTGCTGTGTCCCAGGGGAGCTGGTAATTTGTGTGTTCATTTTTGTTATATATCATGAACATTTGAATTTCCTTTCTAGTCTCTTCCATGGCCCACTGGTGATTCAACAGTGTGTTGTTCAGCCTCCATTTGTTCAGGATTTTCTTTGGTGGAATTTGGTGTTGAATTCTAACTTTACTCCCTTGTTGTCTGAGAGAATGCAGGACATAATTTAAATGTTTCTTAATTTTTACACTTGTTTTGTTACCTACAATGTTGTCTGTTTTGGAGAATGTTCTGTGTACTGCCGAGAAGAATGTGTATTCTGATGCTGCTGGGTGAAACATTCTCTTATTTGTCTGTTAAGTCTAGCTTGTCTATGCAGTTGTTTAGATCCACTGTTTCTCTTTTGAGCTTTTGCCAAGTTGATCAGTCCAGCAGGGAAAGTGATATGTTAAATTCCCCAACAATTAATGTCTTGGGAAAGTATTGTATCTTGGATAAATTTGGGTGCTTCGGTATCTGATGAACACATATTTGGAATTGTTATATCCTGGCGATGGAGTGATCCTTTTATTTTTATGTAATGTCCTTTATCTCTTCTCGTTAATTTTAATTTGAAGTCTATTGTATCTGATATTAGGATTGCTACTCCAGCCTGTTTATGGCGGCTATTTGCTTGGTAGATTTTATTCCAGCCTTTCACTTACAGAATTCGTTTGTTTGTGTGGACAAGGTGTCTATCTTGAAGACAGCAGTTAGAAGGCTCCTCTTTTTTCATCCAACTAGAGATTCTGTCATTTGATTGGAAAGTTAAGTCCATTAATATTGAGAATTTGTATTGAGAGGTGTTTGATAGTTCTTGTAATATTATCTACCTTTGTAGGGCCTGTGCCATGTAGGTTCTCCCTATGTTTATCTGATTCTTTGTTTGGGGGCTCTTTCTCTGCCTTCATCACATTCTTGTTGATTCTCTATATATAGACACCAAGTATCTTTTTAGTGTAGCACTAAATATGGTAGACATATTGTTTAATTTTTCTTTGCTGTGGAATATTTTTATTTTTCCCTTAGTTATGAAGGAGAATTTAGCAAGGTACACTATTCTTGGTTGATAATTGTTTGCCTCTGGGGCATGGCATACTTCATTCTAGGCTCTTATTACTTTCATGGTTTCTGCTGAGAAATCTATAGTTATTCTGATTGATTTTCCTTCATAGGTGATTGATCTTTTCTTTTTGACAGCCTTAAGGATCCTTTCCTTGATTTCTATTGATCCTGTGCAGATTACAATGTGGCGGTGGTATGCTCTGTTCTGGTTTTTTCCATTTGGGGTTCTAAAGGCTTCTTGTACCTGAATAGGCCTATCTTTTTGCATACTTGAGAAGTTGTCTGCTAAGATTCTGTTAAATAAATTTCCTAGACCTTTGGTTTCTGGTTCCCAGTCCTCTTCTAATCCCACTAGCCTAATTTAGGCCTTCTGGTGGTGTCTTCTAAATGTTGAATAGATCTATCATATTTTTTGGATTTGTCTTGAATACTAGTCGGTATAATGTCTAGGCTGTCTTCTATCCCAGAGATAAGGTCTTCTGCATGGTCTATCCTACTGTCCAGACCTTATACTTTGTTTTTTATTTCCCTTCCTTTTCATTGTTCTGTTTTAATGGCTTCAATTTCTTTGTTGAAATTTTGTTTTAGATCTTGTATGGATTTCTTCGCATCCTTGATGTGGTTTTCCTGTTAACTCTCAAATTCCTTGGTTGAGTGGCTATACTTTCATGGGGCTCTCTTTCCTTTTTTTGGAATTCATCCAGCTTTCTGGTTGTAATTCCATGTATTCATCTATTAATCTTTTGTTTGCCTCATCACACTCACACATAGACTTATATAGGCTTTCAGTTTTTTCATTCAGCCTGTTTACCAGTAGTGTTTGAAAAGCATTTTGAGAGGTATCCTCTGGATTTTTAAAATTAACTACTCTGTTGCCTGTTTGTCCTGGGTAGGTGTTGAAATTCCTTGACTCACCATTTTTCTTGTGTTTCTATTGCTTGTTCTACCCATTTGGGGTTGAAAGCAAATCCAGTTTCTCACTAGAACACAAGTACCAACCCAGCGCCCTCTGGGTACACAGGTTTTGGAGGTTTACATTTACATTTTCACTCCATCTCACCTTTTGGGGGAGTGTATATCCAATTACATGCCAGAACACAATTCTAAGACAAGCACCTAACCAGAGCCCTGTAGATGCCAAGAGTTTGGGAGTTTACAATCAATGATGAGTATTTTCACTCTATGTTACCTTTTTGACAGTGTGATTTTATCCTATTACCCATCAGAACACACATCTAAGACTAGTACTTATACAGAGCACTATAGTAGTACATTCTTTGGGTGTTTATAATCAATAATGGGAGTTTTCACAGTATCTCACCTTTTGGAGGAGTGAGATTATATCAGTTGCACACTAAATCACCATTCTAAGACAAGCTCCCCACCCAGATCTCTGTAGTTACACAGGAATTGGAGGTTCACATTCAAAGTTGGTATTTTCGCTCTTTCCCCTTTATAGAATTGAAAGTATCTCCACTTCCCCATCAGAACACAATTTTATGGCAAGACTGAACCCAAAACTCTGCAGTTGCACAGACTTTGGAGGTTCTCACTCAAAGATAGGTGTTTTCCCTATATCTCTCCTTTTGTGGAGATAAAAGTATATCCAGTCCCTCACAGCACACAATTTTAAGATAAGCAGCAACTCAGAGCCCTGTGGTTATGCAGACTTTGGAAGTATACAATCCAAATAGGTATTTCACTCTATCTCTCCTCTACTGGATATGTAAGTAGGCCCAATATCACCACTGAGCACAGTTTTAAGACAAAATCCTCACCCCAGCATTATCTTTGCATTGATTTTAGAGGTTCCCAATTGTAGATAGGTATTTTTCTTATTTATCTCTGCTCATCTTTGTCAGGGGAAGAGTACTGTGTTTCAAAAGTGGGGATTATAAAGAGTTGTAATCAGTGAGTGGCTATGTTATGAGGTTTAGAATGATTTGGGCTGAATGGATAATACCTTGAGCCAATTTGTCACAGTCTCACTGACTACAGGTATAGTCTAGCTCAATGTTTCACACTTGATCAACAGATTAAAGGAAGCAAAGAGGGAATGAAGGAGTAGAAATAATTGTCAATGGATGAGGTGTAGTTAGAGGAAAGATTGAGATAAACAATGAAATATAGGAGATGAAAAATCAGATTAGAGGAATGTAGCAAAGGAAAGGAACAGAAGGAAGAAAGTTATGAGGTAACTTCTAAGTAAGAAAGAGAGAAGAGGGGCTGGGAAGGTGGCTCAGTGGTAGAGCACTTGCCTTGCATGCATAAGGCCCTGGGTTCAATTCCTCAACACCACATAAGCAAAAAGAAAAAAGCCGGAAGTGGTGCTGTAGCTCAAGTGGTAGAGCACTAGCATTGAGCTGAAGAGCTGAGGGACAGTGCCCAGGCCCAGAGTTCATGCCCCACGACCGGACCCCCACCCCCCCCAAAACAAAGAAAGAGAGAAGAAAACTTAAACAAACAAAAAACCAAAAAAAAGCAAAGTAAAAAAAACACATAAAACTAAAAAAGTTAGAACAATTATGTACATATGAGGTAATAATATTAAAATTAAGATGACTAATATTGTGCAGTAGGGAACTAGGTAATCAATTTACATTTTGAATTAAGTCTATACACAGTTAAGGAAGGAGAAAGCCTAGTGGTCACCATATGTTGTGTATCATATTGTAAACAGAACAGCAATGCGGAAGGAAAAAAACCAACAGGATTGTTGAAAAAGAAAAAACCAGAAAATAAAACTAAAAACAAAAACACATTTTAAAAGAAACAGAAAAAAGGTAACAGAAAGTTAAACTAGTTGCAAAAAATAAAGAGGAACAAAAATATTTTTAAAAGAAATTTTTTAAAAGAAATAAAAAAATAATAATTTAGGAAAAAGGAGAGGGGGGAAAAGTATCTTCTATTTATTTAAGGGGCTCTTATGTCCCCCCTAAGTCCACTTGATGGAATGTTTGATTTGCTTGTAGTGGTCACTTTTCCCTGTTGCATGGTTGGTTTCTCAAATCAGCTTGTTTGTGTGCACAGAAAAAATTCTGCTTTACAGGCTTGGGGACTTTGCAACTTTCTTCCCAGGCTAAAAAGCACGATCTGCTTTTTTTTCTTTGCACTACCAGGAGGAGGGGGCTGGAGACTGTAGTTTGTTGCTTCTAGAACTGAACTTAGGCATGGTTGGGGTTTTGGCTTGTCTGGAGTCAGTGGTCTTTCCCAAAGTGGGAATCCCCCTTTGGGCTACTAACCTGGATCCTCTCTCAGCTTTTAGAGACTGTCTACTTTTTATTTATTATCTTAAATGATTTTTAGTGAGATTCCTGCAGCTGGCTAACGTGCTGGTTTGGCTGAGGTATGGATGGAATTCCTTTGTTGACTACAGGGTCGGTGGCTGTCTCTCTGGTCTTAGCAGGTAGTGAAGGTTGTCCAGCTCTGGCCCTGTGAAGAGTTCCCTCCTCCTGGGCACGGCACCCTTCCACTGGGCAAAGCAGACTTTCACAGGTCCAAATCCTTGCCCTGGACAAAAATTGTGCCACCTGCTGCTTTTGTGTCCCAAGTTATCTGCTAGCTGTTATGAGGGAGTCTATGCCAATATCCAACATGGCATTCTTGTCCGGTGGAGGAGCGGGTGGGGCTGCCTTCCCTGAGCTGTTCTGTCAGAAGCAGTGGGGAAACTGATGGTTTCCCTTGGCTTTTTGGCCCATCCCAATCTGCACCAGTGGTCAATAGGATGTGGAATTCTGCTCCTGATTGTCCAGCTCATGCCAGAGATGGGTGAAGAGATGTGGCCCTCGATCTCCAGCGTGTTTGCTCCAGCTTTGTCTGTCTGGTCCCACAGCAGCCGCCAGTGGCTGTGGCAGCCACTTGTGCTCAAATGTGTCTTCTGGTGCAAACTGCCTGAATTTTTCCTTGCGAGGAAGACTCTCTGCACTATTATGGCTCACTTTGTGTGATTTTCCTGCAGTGAATTATTCCCTGAATTGCGAAAACTGGTTTCTTGGGGAGAGCTCACATATAGCCCAGCTACATCTCTTCCATCTTCCTTCAGTCTATGTTGAATAGATTTGTCATATTTCTTGGATTTGTCTTGAATACTTGTCTGTTCTTTCTGTATAAAGTCTAGGCTGTCTTCAATCCCAGAGATTTGATCTTCTGCATGGTCTAATCTATTATCAAGACTTTCTATTTCTTTTCCTTCTAATTAGTTGGATTTGATGGTGCCAAATTCTTTGTTGGAGCTTTGGTTAGATCTTGTATCGATTTCTTTACCTCCTTAATTTGGTTTTCAGTGTTCACTCTAAAATCCCTTAGTTGATGGGTTATAGTTTCATTGGGTTCCCTTTCCTTCTTTGGACTTCATTCAGCATTCCCTTTGTGGCCTCAAGCTTTCTGTTTGTGGATTCCATGAATACCTCTATTAATCTTTGGTTATTCTCATCCTGCTCATGCAATTCCTCTATTAATCTTTGCTTAGCCTCATCACTCTCACACATTTCCCTATCATTCTCACATAGAGCCCTCTGCAGGCTCTCAATCTTTTCATTCAGCATGTTTACCAGTAGTGTTTGAGGAGCATTTTGGAACTTGCCAGTTTTGTGTTTCTCCCGCTTGTTCTACCCATTTGGATATGAAAGCAAAACCAATTCCACACTAGAACACTATTTTAAGGCAAGCATCAATCAGAGCCCTATCGTTGCACAGATTTTTGGCACAGCCAAAATGAGTACAGATACAATCTAGTTCAACAACAACTAGGGATCCATGGACTAAGACACTCAAAGAAGGAGTCAGGGGAGGACCAGAAACTAAGAGGATAGGGAGAATTGTGAGGAGAAAATAAGGTTAGAGGAATGTGGGGAGGGAAGATAAGTAAGACCTAAATTCAGAGAGAGGAAAAAGAGAGAAGGAAAGGAGAGATAAAGAAAAGGGAAAAAAGAAACATAAGTAAAGCATTTAAAAATGAAACACTTAAAAATTATATAAGTATACAGAAATCATACCACAATTAAAAGAGTTAAGGCTGAAAGTTTGTGAATTGAATAATCAAAAGCTGAATTAAGTATGCATACAATGAAAGATGAGGCTTAATAATT
Source organism: Dipodomys merriami (assembly GCF_024711535.1). NCBI lineage: Eukaryota > Metazoa > Chordata > Mammalia > Rodentia > Heteromyidae > Dipodomys > Dipodomys merriami. The sequence continues at coordinate 63,838,271 of NW_027204492.1, forward strand.
GAAAATGGGGGGCTGGGGAAGGTGGCTCAGTGGTAGAGCACTTGCCTTGCATGCCTGAGGCCCTCGGTTCGATTCCTCAGCACCACATAAGCAAAAAGAAAAAAGTTGTAAGTGGCACTGTGGCTCAAGTGATAGAGTGCTAGCCTTGAGCCGAAGAGCTGAGCAACAGCTCCCAGGCCCAGAGTTCAGGCCCCACGACTGGACCCCCCCCCAAAAAAAAATTGAAAATGGGTATCTGGGGATGAACAGAATGGCAATTAAGTACAACAAAAATAGAAAAAGGACTAAAAGGGAAAAGAGTGAAAAGAGTATTTTTAAAATATATAAAATAAAAATAAAAAAATAGAAAACAATTTTTTAAAAAATTTAAAAAGTTAGATAGAAAACAGAATTCTTTGATTTTTTTGAGGTGGGAGGATCTTGTGTCTCCCTTGTGTCTGTAACCAGTCACTTGGTAGAGTTTCTGGTTTGCTTGTTGTGTTTGGTTTTTCTGTGCCTTAGTTGCTTTCTTAAATCAGTTTGTTTGAGCATGCAGAATGAAGCTCTGCCTTGCCAGCACGGGGACTTTTTTACCCTCCTTTCAAGCTAGTTCAGTGGGAGGGCAATCTGCTTTGAGTGTCACAAAAGATGGAGATGGTTGATTCCTCTAGCCTGGAGTTGCTGTGAGGAAGTGAGGTTGTGGGTAGGGTTATGGCCTATCAGCAATCAGTGGCTTTTCCCTAAGGGGCTAGCTCCTGAGACACTCATGCAGCCCATTCTCAGGATTTATGCTATCCAGTTCCCCACTGTTTTTCTTTTACCCTCCTGCAACTGGAATTGCTGCCAGTGCTGCAGAGGGGTGGGGCCACTTCTGGCTCTGTTTATCCAGTGAAGAAAGTGAAAGAAAGCTCCGCCCTGGGCAGAGCTTTCCCTGGCTGGGATGGGCAACTTTCCCTAGGGGTGGAGCTGACTCCACAGGTCAGGTTCCTTTGACCTGTTAAATGGTTCTTATTGTCTTCTTCCTAGGCCTGAGTTTGTGCTAGCTGCTCTGGCCTGGTCTTTCTCAGATGGAGTTCATTCCAGTGGTGGGGGAGGGGCTACCTTCCCAATGCTTCTCTGTAAGAAGGAGTAGGACTGTCTCGTGGGTACTCACGCCTTTCCCTTGGTTTCCAGGCCATCCACAGTCTACAACTGTGGTCAGCAGGATGAAGATTTCCACTCCTTGTCAGTTCTTGCTGGCAGCAAGTAAAATCCACTAGCACACCGTCTCTGGTGCCTTTGTCCTGGGCTCTGTTTGTTGATATGGTGGCTGCAGTAACAGCCGACACCCCCCATCCTCCCCGCCACCAACACCGGCAAGTGCTCGAATGTGTCTCCTTAACCAAGCTGCTGAATTTTTCCTCTCTGGCCAGACTCTCTGTACTGTGATGACACACTTGGTGTGACTCTCTAGCCTTGGATTTTTCACTGGAACACTAAAACTGGTTTCTATGAGAGAGCTTATTTAGCTCTCCACCATCTTCCTCCAGACTGTAAATATATATTTGTTCATCTGTCTTTACTTGAATTCATTAAAAGACAAAAAATTGGGCTGGGTATATAGCTCAAAGAGCACTTGCATGAATGATGCTCTGGGTTAAATTCCCAGAACCACAAGAAAACATAGTATTAATAAAGCACATAAAACGATATAAATGAATTGTAACTGTATTTCACATATAAAGTATTTAACATATATAGACATAATAATAAAAGCAAAGATGGAGTAGAGTTAATAGGGCTACAAAGGATTAAGATCTTTATATGTCATTTGGAATTAAGTTAGTATGAATCTGTGATAGTGTGAAATACATGTTTGGCATCTACCCCTGGTTCCTGACACACACCTCCTAGAGCCCTTATGATCCTTAAGTGATAAATGTCTTTTTGTAAGATGAATGCTGGCTGAGAAATCCTGAATAGCCTTAGGACAAAAGCTGATTGCTTGGGAAACCAATCTTGTGATTAGAGCATTGAAATTTTCATTCTCACTCTCTCTCAAGCAGATCTCTGGAGAGAGGAAAAGCTGAATACTGTAATCTATCATGCCTATGTAATAAAGATTTCATAAACTGCTCCCCCAAAAGGGACAAGGTTCAGGCAGATTTCCACATTGCTAAAACAAGTGGGGGATCCAGGAACATGGAATCTCCAGAAAGGATGTGGAAGCCCTCACACCCCTTCACACATACTTTTTCCTGTGTGGCTCTCTCATCTGGTTGTTCATCTGTATTCTTTAGAGTATTCTTTATAATAAACCAGTAACCATTAAATATTTTTTCTGAGTTCTCTGAGCTATCTAGTAAATTAATCAGACCAAGGAGGGCCTCTTGGGAACCCGCAATTTATAACTGGCTAGTCAGAAGTACTGGTGAAATAATCTGGGGCTTGCATCTGATACTACAAAATGGGAAATGAGTAGTAGTCTTGTGGGACTGAGCACTTAACCCATGGGATCTGATGGGCTTTTGGGGTAAGATCATGTCAGAGTTGAATTAGAGAACAGTCAGTTGATGTCCATTGTTCTTGATGTATTTGGTGCTAGACATATTGTGGGGAGTGTGAGAGAAGGAAAGGCATTTTGGTTTTTCCTAGCTGTAGTAGGATCTAAAGTAGCTTCTGGTAAGTTGGAATATACAAATAACTCCCAATGTATCATCATTTGACTTACAAGTTTTGACCTTGCAATAGGAAAAAAGTGATAGCCCCTTAGTAGAAATGCTACCTTCCATGTTCATCTTTTCTCAGGTGAGTAATATGCAGTAAAATACCTTCTTGCTATGCTGAGCAGTGGCAGTAAGCCACACCTCCCACCCAGCCACATAATCAAAAGAGTAAACAATCCCCCACTCTATAGCCAACTGTGTTTCTAAGCTATGATTCTTGGTATGTTAGATATATTAATTGCATTTTCAAGTAACAATGGATTTATCAGGACATAAACTCATTCATTGAGGAACATCTGTTTATGACAAAGTCTGGAATCTAAAGTTAAGTGACCAATAAGAAAATTACTTAAGCTAGGCACTGGTGGCTAATGCATGTAATCCTAGCTAATTGAGAGGCTGAGATCTAAAAATCACAGTTTGAAGCCAGCCTGGGCAGGAAAGTCCATGACACTCTTGTCTCCAATAAAACTATCAAAAAGCCAGAAGTTGAGCTGTGGCTCAAGTGATAGAGTGCTAGCCTTGAGCAAAAGAAGCTCAGGGACAGTGTCAAGGCCTTTAGTTTCAACCCCAGGACCAGCACAAAAAAAAGGAAAGAAAAATAGAAAATAAATTTAAAATTACAAAAAAGTAATTACAATGTATAATATTTTAAAATATTATAATAGTACAACTACTTAATGTAAAACAAAGTGGGAAATGCCGGATTCCTGTGGTTTATACCTGTAAATCCTAGCCACTTAGGAGGATGAGGTCTGAAGATCACAGTTTAAAGCTAGCTGGGGCACTAAAGTCTGTGAGACTATTTCCCATTATAAAGCAAAAATTCAGAAGTGGAAGGAACTGTCGCTTACATGGTAGAGCACCAGGCTTGAGCAGGAAAAATTAAGTGACAGCACTCAGGCCCTGAGTCCAAGCCCCACTTCCAGCACATACAAAAAAAGAGAGGGGGAGAAGATCAGAGGGGGGGAGGACAAGAGAGAGAGAGCATGACCAACCAAGCAAGAGATATCATGGAAAACATATATGGAAAGTTAACATTGGGTGCATAAATCTACCAATATCAGTAATAGTATTAACTGCTGCTAGGGTATGTGTCACTTTCTGTACTTGAAGTCATCTCAGAGACAGCTATTGAGGCTTGGACATGCAAAACAATGCTGGCAAATTCATGGACCTGTACCATGCCATGTAAATGGATAAGTCAGATAACTCCATTCTCTGATGGACCAAGGTAGATGGCATAGTCTCAAAAAAAACTTCTGACAGGAGTTGAGGTTGTGGAATACTTGTTATCAATGGTGTGAAACCCAAAAAAGGTATCAAATCTGAATAGAGTAAGCACCCAAGCAAAAGTTAGAAGTTATCAGAATACATAAAAGAATACCAGCCTACATTCTATCCATAGTAAATATACTTTAAATTAAAAAATAAAAATAGATTGAAAGTAAAAGGTTCAAAACATTCATTACACAAAATCAGCCATAAGAAAAGTAGAATGAGACCTATGTTTCTTTGGGCCTGGCTTGCTTCACTTAATATAATTTTTTCCAAGTCTTTCCATTTCCTAATAAATGGGGCAATGTTATTCTTTCTGATGGAGGCATAAAATTCCATTGTGTATATATACCACATTTTCTTGATCCATTCATCTACTGAGGGGCATCTGGGTTGGTTCCATATCTTAGCTATGGTAAATAATGCTGCAATAAACATAGTTGTGCTGGTAGCTTTAGTATGGTCTTGTTGGTGATCATTTGGGTGAATGCCCAAAAGTGGGATTGCTGGATCATATGTCTGAGACAAGCAGAAACAGTCAGATAAATTGATGTTAGGCGAAATGAACCCCAAGATAAGGACTCTAATGTTTTTTTCTTTCTTGCTATTGTTTCTAACATATTTATAAGATTTTTTTTGTTGCTTTGTATGTCCCTCCCCCACAGTATAATCCCTGTTTTCACTGTATTTGTTGTTGGTATAATTTGTGGAGGGGAAGGGAAAGAACAAATTGTTTAAATAGGGATACAGGTGGACCCATTGCAACAATGAGATGTACAAGACACTATGGTGAAAAATGAACTTTACAATTTAGGCGGGGGGGGGGGGGGGAGCGGGTGTAGTTGTGGAGGTGGGAAGGAAGGGATGGTAGGGGAAAAACAAAGGAGGAGGCAACAATGCTTGATAAGAAATGTACTCATTAACTTGCTCAGGTAATTGTAACCCCTCTGTATGGTATTTTTACAATGCAAAAAAAAAAAAAAAAGAAAGAAAAGTAGAATGAGGAACTGACAGCTCAGAGAGTCTTATCTCAGATTAACTCACAAAAAGCCGATAGTGGAGGTATGGAGTCAAAAATTCTGAGCATGTCTTAAGCTAGTGTGCACACCTGGAATCCTAACTGCTCAGGAGGCAGACATCTGAGGACCAGGGTTTCGACATCTGAGGACCAGGGTTTCAAGCCAGCCCCGGCAGGAAAGTCTATGAGACTTATCGCCAATTAACCACCAGTAAAATCAGAGGTGGAATTGTGACTCAATGTGGTAGAGTGCTAGCCTTGAGCAAAAGAGCTCAAGGACAGCTCCCAGGTCCTAAGTTCAAGCCCTACAACTGGTTAATTAATTTAAAAAATAAACATTCTGAGCAAGGTTCAAGGCTCTGGGTTCAAGTTTCAGCATGAACACACAGACGCACACATAAATGACTATACTATTATCTGCCCAAATACATTTTAAACAAAAAGGTTCAGATAAACAGTTGCAATTCATAGTGATACATAGTGGTGGAACTTCTTGCCATGGCAATTAAGCAAAAAGTGAAAATGCATACAAATTGGAAAGGAAGAAATAAAACTAACTCTGTATGCTGACATGATCTTGCATATGGAACAATCTTAAAGAATCTATACAAAAAACATAAAACTATAAGGTGATCATCAAGACCACAGGCATTTTTATACACTGGCAATGAACAATCCAGAAAGAAAGCTGCATTTATAATAACACCACAAAGATGAAAATATTTATAAGTTAAATCAGGAATGATAAAACTTTTATCAAGAAAATTATCAAAAAATGCTGAAAAAATAAAAGAAATAAGTAAATGGAAAGACATGTCATGGAGTGGATATTCTTAGGAGAGGACCACAAGGGCTCAATAGCTACGTGCATATGATCATATAAAATGATGCTTATCAAAGTGAACTCCTAGAAATGGAAACTAGAGGTTTTTTACTGTACTGTTTGTGGTTCTTTTTTTCCCTTTGGTCTATTCCCTTTTGTCGCTATTTTTGATCTCTGTACCACGTTGTCTTGTATGTAAGTTTATCTGATTTTGAGATGGGAAGGGGAAGCACAGAAATAGTGGGGCAAAGGGTGAACCAATTCAGCAATGATATACACAAGACACTGTTGGAAATGAACTATACAACTTAGGGAGAGGGGGATTGGGAGGGGAAAAACTAGGAGAGAAAGAGGTAGGGGCTGACATTGTTCAAAAGGAAATGTACTCATTACCTGACTTATGTAACTGTAACCCCCTTGGACATTGCCTTTACAACAATTTTTTAAATTAAAAGTAATAATAAAAGCTGGGCCCCAGTGGCTCACGCCTGTTGTCCTAGCTAGTCAGGAGGCTGAGATCTGAGGATCAAGGTTTAAAGCCAGTGCCAGCAGGAAAAGCCATGAAACTCTTTTTTTTTTTTTTGTCGGTCGTGGGGCTTGAACTCTGGGCCTGGGCGCTGTCCCTCAGCTCTTCAGCTCAAGGCGAGCGCTCTACCACTTGAGCTACAGCGCCACTTCCGGTTTTCTGGTGGTTTATTGGAGATAGGAGTCTCACGGTCTCTCCTGCCCGGGCTGGCTTTGAACCGCGATCCTCAGATCTCAGCCTCCTTAGTAGCTAGGATTACAGGCGTGAGCCACCAGCGCCCGGCTAAGCCATGAAACTCTTATCTCCAATAAAGCACCTGAAAACCGGAAGTGGTGCTGGGGACAGCACTCAGACCCAGAGTTCAGGCCCCATGATCGACAATACTACTACTATTACTACTACTACTACTACTACTACTACTACTACTAATAATAATAGAAAAACATATTACCAAAAGTAACACATAGATTTATTATATTCCCTATCAAAATCCCAACATCTTATTTGTACAAATGAAAAGGATAATCCTAAAATTCATAAGGAGTTGCAAGCAGTCCTGAAAAGCTTAAACAAAGAAGCAAAAGAAGAAGGAAGGAGGGCTCATATTCCTGATGTCAATTCTTATTACAAAGCTACAGTAATCAGAACTTATGTAAAGATAGACATAGGAGGCAATGAAATAAAATTGAAACCCAAGAAATACAAATAACCTTTATACTTGTACTTGAGTGTAGTTCAGTGGTACATTACTTGCCTAGCACATGCAAAGCTCTTAGTTTGATCTCCAGCATCACATACAAAAGTATTCAAAACATATCACTGTTTTGTGATGAAATCACAGTTCAAGAGTAGTGATGCTGGCAATTTGGATATGTCAAAAAGAAGGCAATAGGTGCTTTCTTTATGTGTAAAGGGGATAGTTCTGCACTTAAGGAAGAAAATTGGTATGCTGTGGCTGCTAAAATCTATTCTAAGAATGAATCTTCTATCTGTGAAAATTGTGGAGGAACAAGAAATCCATGCTAGTTTTACTGTCACATCGTAAACTGAAGAATTATGGCACAGGATGACGTGAGTTTAGCTAAGGGTAAAAAAGGAATTAAATGGGTGGTTTGATATTATCTAAGATTTCAGGTACCCATTTGGGGTCTTGGAACTCATTCTGTGTGTATAAGGGAGGAACAATTGTCAATATACCGTTAAAGTTTTGTTCCAGAATTTTCAGGGGCTTTATTAGATGGATTATACTATCATCCCATCCTGGAAGTTGAGTTTAACAGTGACTAAAGCTGTTTTACCCAATGGATAAGATAGCCCACTAGTTCTGTATCTGTGCAATTCCACACTGGTGGAAAGGAAAGGAAAGCACTTGCTAGACTCAGAATACTGCTGTCTAAATCTGGGCCAGCAATGTCACTGTACCGCATTCCTTTAAATGTCAAAATATTTGGGCTAACATAAATGACAGAACTGGAGCTATATCTCAGCTGTACAGCAATCACCTAGCATGTAATAGGTTCTGGATTCCAGCTCTAGTGCCACAAAAATTCAATAAATAACACAGGTGGAAAAGAAACATATAAAACTAAGTGCAAATTTAAGCATCAAAGAGCAAACTGAATTATATATTTTTATTTACTTACATTGATGTATTTTTTTGTCCCAGATTGGGACTCAAACTCAGTACCTGCCACTTTCACTTATTGGCTAGCACTCTACTAACAAAGCCATGCCTCCAACCCTTACTTACATTTATATTTTTAGCTGATACATAAAAGCATAACATTTGTATACATTAGTGGGATACCCTGTGATTTTTTCAGTATATGCATACATTATACAATGTTTAAATTAGGTTAAACATATCTACTTTTTATGGTGAAAACTTTTAAAATACTTCCTCTAGGGTTTTCTTTTTTGTCTTTTTCTTTTTGGTACTGGGTATCTCACCCAGGACATTGTACTTGATAGGCAAGCACTTTGCCACTGAGCTACATCCCAGCCATCTTCTAGCTTTTTGATATACATTATTATGATATTATAGTTATCATATTGTGTAATAGTACACCAGAACTTCTTTGTCCTATCTAACTCTAACTTAGTATCCCTCCCCCTCCCCCATGTTCCTTGTCATCTGGTAACCATCACTCTACTGCTCTACTGTTAATTTCTATGAATGAGACCCTGTCTGAAAAATTACACTTTCTCTAACCAAGAATGGCAAAAAGTCATACATTTTTATATTTTACCTAAGTGAAAACATGAAGGTACTTGTTTCTCTGTGCCTGGCTTATTTTACTTAATCTAAATATCTCTGGTTCCATCCATGTTATTACAAATGACAGGATTTTTCCTTTTTTGGCTGTATTCTCATTGTATGTATGTAGCATATTCCCTTTAATCATTTCTCAGTTGATGGACACTTCAGTTGTTTCCATTTCCTGGATGGAGCATAGGAGATCAGATGTCTTTCTAACATGGTGATTTCATTTCTTTTGTATGCTGGGAAGGTGGCTCAGTGGTAGAGCGCTTGCCTTGCATGCATGAGGCCCTGGGTTCTATTCCTCAGCACCACATAAGCAAAAAGAAAAAAGCTGGAAGTGGCGCTGTGGCTCAAGTGGTAGAGCGCTAGCCTTGAGCTGAAGAGCTGAGGGACAGTGCCCAGGCCCAGAGTTCAGACCCCATGACCGGACCCAAAAAAAAAAGACTCATTTCTTTTGTATATGAAGTAGTGGGAATTGCTGGATCCAACAGAATTTTCATTCAATAAACAGCATTCCCAAGAAAATGGTGGGTTGAGTAGACCAATTAAACGGATACTCTTCTAGGAGAAAAAGGATGGAATTCAGTCTGGAAAGGTAGTGAGGTGTTAGCAAACATGGCTAAACAAAGATTCACTGAATAACAGTGAATACTAATAGGACTTGGTGCTGAGTGTTTGTACCTTGTCTTACTAGGGTGTCTTAGACTATTTTAAGCAAAAGGAGCCTGATCTAGAAATAAGGTAGTGACCTTTCAGCAACATTTCTGGAAACTTTATAAACCTACAAACTGAGAAGTTCTCTAGAGATAAGAAGGGTTTACATTAATGTGAATTGTCTGCCCTCAGCTCCCAAAATGGATCACAGTAAGTTGCACCCTCTAATACAATTAGTAGAAACAGAAAAAAAAAATCTGAATTACACTCTTATACTTAAGAAAGGAGGAGCTGGGAAGGTGGCTCAGTGGTAGAGTGCTTGCCTTGCATGCATGAGGCCCTGGGTTCGATTCCTCAGCACCACATAAGCAAAAAGAAAAAAAGCAGAAATGGCACTGTGGCTCAAGTGGTAGAGCGCTAGCCTTGAGCTGAAGAACTGAGGGACAGCGCCCAGACCCAGAGTTCAGGCCCCATGACAGGACCCAAAAAGAAAAAAAATGAAAGGAGCCCAGAGATGGGTGCCAGTAGGTCATGCCTATAATCCTAGCTATACTTATTACCTGACTTACGAGATGGTAACCTTTCTTTATAATACCTTAATAATAACAATATAATTATATTTTTAAATCTCACTTTTACCATCCGTTAGGAATTTTTAAAAACCCATACTTGAATGGTAACATCTTTGTACAACTACTTCAAGGTTAAAAAATAACCCAAGCTGGGCACTGGTGGCTCACTCCTGTAATCCTAGCTACTCAGGAGGCTGAGATCTGAGGATCATTGTTCAAAGCAAGTACCAGAAGGAAAATCCATAAGACTCTTATTTCCAATGAACTACTCAAAAAAAAGCTGTAATTGGGGGAAAGTTAAGGAAGAGGTGACATGTCCAAAAAAGAAATGTGCTCATTCCCTGACTTAATAAGTGGTAACTCTTCTGTACAACACCTTAATACTAACAATAAAACTATATATAATTTAAAAGTCAGAAGTGGCACTGTGGCTCAAGTGGTAGATCACTAGCCTTGAGCAAAAGAAGCACAGAGACAGCACCTAGGGCCTGAGTTCAAGCCCCGGGAATAGCACAAAAAGAAAGAAAGAAAAAAGCCCAACTATGCAACAGTACACAATGGAAACAGACTGAGTAAAACCTTGTGAATTGAGGTAAGATGATTGGTTTTGTCTCATATGTTATGGGCTGAATTGTGTCCCCCCCCACTCCCTAATTAATATTGCAGTCCTAATCTCCAGTATGTCAGAATGTGTCTTTATCCAGAGATAAATATAACGATGTTTTAGTTTAAATGAGACTATTAAGTGGGTCCTAAGAGTAGAATATTTGGACATACAAAGAGACATCAAGGACATATGTGCAGGAGAAAGTCCATGGGAAGACACAGGGACAAGTGAAGTGAGAATCAAAGGCCTCAGAAAAAACAAACCTGCCAACACTTAGATCTTGAACTTCCAGTTTCTAGAACAATGATTTCTCTTGCTAAAACCACCCAGTTTGCTATTTTGTTATAACAGCAGAAACCAATACACTCTCTGACTTGGTACTTGGAAATAAATAAAACCTGGTCAATTGTAATATCATTCCATAAAAACACCTGGAGCTGGAGGCATGGCTCAAGTGGTAGAGCACCCATCTCCCAAGTACAAGGCCTTGAGTTCAAATCCCAGTAACACTAAAAAAAATGTGGCCAAAGACCAATTACTTTAGGAGGTACAAGAAGTAGCTAATGTTGTGTGCTGGTGGTTCACACCTGTAATCCTTACTACTTAGGATCTCCATTCAAAGCCAGCCCAGGCAGGAAAGTCCGTAAGATTCTCATCTCCAATTAACCACGTGAAAGCAGAAAATGGAGCTGTGGCTCAAAGTGGTAGAGTGCTAGACTTGAGCGTAAAAGCTCAGAGACAGTGCCCAGTCAAAAAAAAAAAGCAACAAAGAAATCATGTTATAAATATAGGGATACAGGTGGACCCATTGCAACAATGAGATGTACAAGTTGTTATGTTGAAAAACATACTTTACAACTTTGGCAGGGTGGGGGATGGGAAGGGATAGGAAGGGGAAACAAAGGAGGATGCAACAATGCTTGATAAGAAATGTACTCATTATCTTGCCCATGTAATTGTAACTCTTCTGTATGGTATTTTCACAATAAAAAAAAGGAAAGAAAGAAAGAAAGAAAGAAAGAAAGAAAGAAAGAAAGAAAGAAAGAAAGAAAGAAAGAAAGAAAGAAAGAAAGAAAGAAAGAAAGAAAGAAGGAAAGAAGGAAAGAAGGAAAGAAAGAAAGAAAGAAAGAAAAGAAAGAGAGGGAGAGAAAGAGAGAGAAAGAAAGAGAGAAAGAGAGGGAGAGAAAGAGAGAGAAAGAAAGAGAGAAAGAAAAAGAGAGAGAAAGAGAGAGAGAGAAAGAGAGAGAGAAAGAGAGAGAGAAAGGAAGGAAGGAAGGAAGGAAGGAAGGAAGAAGCGAGCTACACAATTCTGATTTGTGGTACAGTGTAAAGTTAGCATTGTTGGTACAATTTAATTATCTCAGATAAGACACAGAATGCAGACATACAGACATTGGTAACTATATGTATGTGTGTATTTTGTAAATTTAATACATTGGTAACTATATGTATGTGTGTATTTTGTAAATTTAATTAAAGCTTTTTCAAGATGTGATATCAATGGAAAATGACTGACTTAAGGAAGAACTAGACCTAATTAACCATAAACTAATTAATATCATAAGCACTTTATGTCAGTTTATTGCAAAATACAAATAATGGTAGACAAAGGGGAAGAAATAATTAGTACAAAATATGGATATTTATATACTGACTTTATAGCACGGGTTAATAGCGTCTTCAAGTCTATTTTGCATAGAATACTGCATTTGGAGGATTAGACACAGGTTATTATTACTATAGTATACCTGTTATATAAATGCTATATGAAACAGAAGCTCAGAAAATACAGTAGGTTTCCTTTAAGAGGGCTTGGGCCAAGGTCCAGGAGAATATATAAGAAAGAGTTGACTCAATAGGTTTGAGTTGCTTAAACTTTAAACATTCCGTGAAGAAATAAAATGGATTCATAAATATCCCAGAAAAGGTAGAAAGAGAAGTAAATAAAGAACAACTAAAAGGCAAATAGAAAGATAGTAAATATAAAATGAATCATATTCATTATCACATTAAATGAAAGTGATCTGAACACCCCAATTAAAAGGCAGACACTATCAAATTGGATGAAAAAGCAGCACTCAATTGGGTCACCTTTTTAAAAAACAGATTAAATTAAAAAAACACAAATAGACTAAAAGTAAAACTGGTATTCCGGAGGCTGAGATCTGAGAATCACAGATCAAAACCAGTCCAGGCAGACAAGTCAATGAGACTCTTGTCTACATTTAACCAGCAAAAACCAGAACTGTAGGCATAGCTCAATTCTTGAGTAAAAAAAAAACAAAGCAAGAGTGCAAGGCCCTGAGTTCAAGCCCCAGTACTAGCACAAAAAAATTAAAACTAGTCAAAAGAAAGCTAGGATAGTTATATTAATGCCATCTAAAGTAGATTTCAGGAAAAAAGAACAATAATATGGATAAAATGGAATACTTTCTCATGATAAAAGGGTCAAATCATCAAGAGAATATGACAATCCTAAAAGTTTATGTACCTAACAACAAAGCTTCAAAATACATGAAACAAAATCTTAGTATAACTCAGGATAGGGGGTGTGGCTCAAGTGGTAGAATGCCTACCCAGTAAGTATGAAGCCCTAAATTCAAACCCTTAGTACTACTAGAAATAAAACAACCACCACCAAAATCTTGATAGAACTAAATGAGAAACAGATGAATACAAATAGATGAAATTTCAACATACTTCGGCAAATAATCTGTAGATCAAGTAGACAGAAAATCAGTAAAGAAATAGAAAATGTGTATAATGTTATTAACCAACTTAATCCAACCAGTATTTAGTAGCAGTACTGAAGTATGAATTTAGGGTTTATGCTTTCAAGGCACACCGTTTTTGTTTTTGTTTTTGTTTTTGTTGCTCTGGTTATTTTTCAGATAAGAGTCTCACTTTTTGCCTAGGCAAGCTTGGACTGTGATCCTCTTATTTCTACTTTGTGCTGCAGCAGAGATAAGTTCATACTACCACACCCAGCCTTTTCTGTTGGTTTGGGATCATGTAAACTTTTTGCCCAATCTCCACTTCCTGAGCTTCCAGGTGTGAGTTACCAGTGTCCAGTTTAATTGACATTTGTAGAGTGTTCCACCCAACAATATAGTATATAAGATATGTGTAAATTCTAAGCACACATGGAAGATTTACCAAGAGAAAATATATTGTAGGCCATAAAACAAATTGCCATGTCTTTAAAAGAATTCAAATCATGCAAATTATATTTTCTGACCAGAACAGAATTAAATTAGTAAAAAATATAAAGAAAGAAACCTGGAAAATCATATGAGCATACATTAGTTGTATAATAAGGGAGGTTCATTGTGACATTTCCATACACATATACAATGTATCCCAGTCAAATTCACCCCATCTGTCACTCTCCCTTATCCCATACCTTCTTTCTGTTTCAACTGGTTTCATGGCTCTGTTTTCCCCTATGCCAATAAAATACTTCCACCAAATTCTTCAGTCTCTGTCTGTCCCTCTCCTGCTGATAGTCAACACCCTCCCCCCGCAAAGAGCCTGCTTTATTTTCTCATCATTCAAAAAAATTCTACAAATGTTCAGAAATTAGATGATACATGTCTAAGTAACCCTTTGTCAAAGAAGTTTCAAAATCGAATGTAAATATATTTTACTTGCTTTAATTTGAAAGTACCACATACCAACATTTGTGAGGTGCAAAGCTGGTGCTGAGGCTCAAGTCTGAAATTTTAACTACTTGAGAAGCAAAGATCAGGGGATTGTAGTTCAAGGCCAGCTCAAGCACAAAAGTTCTAGAGACTCCATCTCAATCGATGGGGTGGTGTGGTGGCATGTACCTGTTAACATAGTTACAGGAGAAGCACATGACTGGGCACACTGGGACAAACCTGTTGTCTCTAGTGACATAGGGATCACAAGTGGATAACAGGCCAGGCCAGCTTGAGCATAAAATTGAAGCCTTACCTTGAAAATAACCAAGCCATTCTCAGGTTTTGAAAGCCACAGCTATGTAGCACTTGAATATCACTTTTATTGTGCTAGGGTTTTTCTTCCATAGGGGATCTATACAGTTTATACTGCTCTCCCATTCTTGGTTACTATAAACAACATTATTTGGAAGCATCTTTTAATCTTGTCTGTTAATCTTGGGTCTTAAAAGTGATTAACCCTACAGGTAATGTTTTATTTGCTAAAATATCCCAACCTTCAGAAGCTATAGTTAAACATTTTCTTTATGTTATTTTTGTTTGTTTGTTTGAGATACTGAATTGAATTTTCATTTTTCTGATATCTATAGATGTACAGACAACAAACATCTGTGGGACAATGATCCTATCAAATAATTTCTACTGTTTATACTAGGTTTACCATGTGGGAATTAAATTCATATTCACTGATAAAAAGAAAGAAACATGATTATTATATGATTTATATAAAGTAATATTAAAGAATTTTCTTGAGCTAGGCACCAACGCCTCACACCAGTAATCCTAGTTACTCAGAAAGCTAAGATTGGGATGACTGTGGTTCAAAGCCAGCCTGAACTGTGAGAATCCAGTTCCAAAATAACCAGTTCCAAAATAAAAATCCAGTTCCAAAAATAAAAAATAAAATAAAATCCAGTTACAAAATAACCAGCAAAAAATAGGGCTAGAGGCATAGCTTAACTAGTAGAACACAGTGAAGCAAGTAAGCAGAGTGAGATCACAAGCCCTGAATTCAAATTTTTATTAAAAAAAAAAATACTCTCATTTTACAGATAAATAATCCCTGGTTTAAGTGGCAGAGTGCCAGCCTGACAAGCAACAAACTCTGATTCAAATCCCTGTGTTGTGAAAGGAGAAAAAATCTTGAAATATACTTATACTTTATACTTACACTTGAATACAATTTGGCTTTATTAAGCTTGTTACAGCTTTTGCTAACCAGAGTAGACAAATCTCATGTTTATGAAAACAGTTAACAGTTATAGATGAGAATTTCAATCAGAACTTGAAAACAACACTTACCATGGAAGAATTGTAAGAGTAACCTCAATCTGAGTTTACTTCGTGGCAGTCTTCAAAAATAAAAGGAAATACACTAAATAAAATATAATAAGCTGGTGCCAGTGGCTCAGGCCTGTAATCCTAGATACTCAGGAGGCTGAGATCTGAGGATTGTAGTTCGAAGCCAGCCTGGGCAGAAAAGTCCCCATGAGACTCCTATCTCCAATGAACTACTCAGAAAAGCTAAAAGGGGCCCTGTGGCTCAAGTGGTAGAGCACTAGCCTTGAGCAGAAAAAGACTCAGGCACAGCATTCAGGCCCTGATTTCAAGCAAAAAAAAAATTGTGGGGTGTGTTGTGTGTGTGTGTGTGTGTGTGTATACATACATTTATATGTGTATATATATATATATATATACATATACATATAGATATACACATACATACACACACATTCTTTGAGTATTCTGGGCTCCAAAAGTAAAAAAATAATGCACTCTATTCTGCTTTAATTCTTCCCTTTACGCTTTGCTCACCCCCTCAGCTTTCCTGAGTATTTGGATAGACGCTGGCAGCAGCTGACTATAGGACTAGGAGAATACCATAAATCTAGCAATTACAACATGGCCACCACTGTTAAAATGTTTTCCTATCAGTGAAAAATTAGATCAGTTTTACAACAGATTTAACAACACAAAGATTAATTTCCAAAATGGTTTCTCTTCCAGAAGCTTAAATAGATACTTATAATTCTTAGTAATTATTAAAGAATAGTGTATATTTCCCCATTTTCATATATCTACATGTCACAAACAGGCAGGATAGCTAATTTCCAAACCAAAGATCTCTAATAGAAACATTGAAATGAAAAATGAAGTATTTTAATTTACTTATTGACTATGAAATCTACCATGAAACTCACTTTTTCCCATACTTCAGAAAAACCAACTCCTTTCTAGAGGAGTGATGGCAGCTAGCTCTCCATGGTTCAGTCTATGTAAATTAATGTTACAGTTCTAGTTACTGAAAAAAAAAAACCCTCCACCTTTTTCAGTTGTATCTCAATTTACCAAGGCACCAACCAATAGTACAAAATTTGGGTAATGAGCAATGGCACCCACTGAAGACTTCAGAGTCTCCCAAGTAAAGGAGAATATAAAATTCCAGGAGACATTTTTTTTCCTGTTTCTCATGTTACCAGCATGTATAGTACTAGGAAACCAAGCGTAAAGGAAGGTGACAACAGCCACATACATGAATCTCCCTAGAGCCGAAAGCCTATTAGCTACTTAGGATCAAAATTTAAAGCTAGTCCTGGCAGATAAATCCAGGAGATTCTTATCTCCAATTAACAAGCAAAATGGTGGAAATACAGGTGTGGCTCAGGTTGTAGAGCTTCAGCCTTGAATGAAAAAGTCGAGTGATAGTAAGAGGCTCTGAGTTCAAGCCTCTGTACTGGAACAAAAATAAAGAAAAGTAAATGTACACTAAACAAAATGTAAACTGTAGTGGGCCAAAGAAGGACTCTTAGTTGAGTTTTATTCATGGCTACAAGTAAATTCCAAACGAAGAGAATCATCATTTAGGAAATGATTTCAATGTTCTAAATGAGACTTCAGCAATCTCCATAGGCATATTATTAAGATTTCTGCGTAGACTTCTTTTTTTTTTTTTTTTTTTTTTGTCGGTTGTGGGACTTGAACTCTGGGCCTGGGCGCTGTCCCTCAGCTCTTCAGCTCAAGGCGAGCGCTCTACCACTTGAGCTACAGCGCCACTTCCGGTTTTCTGGTGGTTTATAGGAGATAGGAATCTCACAGTCTCTCCTGCCCGGGCTGGCTTTGAACCGCGATCCTCAGATCTCAGCCTCCTGAGTAGCTAGGATTACAGGCGTGAGCCACCAGCGCCCGGCTCCTGTGTAGACTTCTTTGTTAAGTTTGGTACCAACTGTCAAGAAATAACCAACTAAATTAAAAATCCTTGCTTACTGACTTTTTATTATCCACACTTCCAAAATTAAAAAGTATCTTTAAGGTATCTTTATTATTCCTTGAATTAGTAAAACAAATACAAACTGAAGACATAATTGTAATGTGACACAAGATACTCATTTTCCTTCAGTAATTTAATCTGTTCCAAAATATTTCTGTCCAAAATGTGTAGGTGCAACAGGATGCACTTCAGTAGTTAAAATTGTGATCTCTGGAAATTCTTGAATGATTGACTTGGCACCTTCAAAGAAAAAAAGAAAAGAAAAAAATAGTTACTATGGGATTTTTCATAATGCTAGTTGCAATTCATGAATTTTATAGTCATTGTTACTAGACCTAATATTGAGAGAGGGAAAGAGAGAGCGCAATAGCCTTTGGATATTTATTCAGACATAGTACATCTCTATTTATGTGATCTGAAAGCTTTGGTAGTTGTTTGACTATGCCCTTGAAGCCTCATTAATACATGCTTATAATCAAAGTGTTTTTTAGCTAAGTTGTGAAAAATAGATTTTCAGTTATAGCAACTTTTTCCAAAAGTCTTTTTTGTTGTAGTTTAGAGGCTGGGTAAGAATGAATAGATTTCTTTCTCAAAGGAGGATCACACACATAAATCAAGCTTTCCCACTGACACACTGTGAAACAACTGAGAAGTCAGGACTCTAGCTTTAGAGGAGGGGCTACACAGGGAATTAAGGCTGGCTGGACATCTGTACCTATTAAACAGACTAAGTTTGAAAAATAAAGACTGGCTAAAATCACAGTTAAACTAAAAAGCCATAACAAGGCTGCCAAAAAATAATATTTTTTTCAGCTATAATGTCAAGAATAGTATGCTATTCTAATGAAAACTACTAGAACTAAATGGATTAGTTTTGTATTCCCCAAAGTGGATAATTAAAGGATTAGCTTAATGTGTTTAATGTTATACATAATGGACAATCAAGGAAGTCACACTTTGTCACCACCCATGTTTGACCTACAGATAATTTCTGGTTACAGAAGAACAAAGTAGTCAAACAGGCCAGAATTCCTACCCAACAGTAATACTGGAAAGTGTACCCATAACCTACTTTAGCTTCTTCAGGGCTGGCTGAGACTTAGAACACTTGGAAATGAGGAAATAGCCTGGGGAGAAAAGTCACTTCTTTCTCTTTCTTCTCAGTTATGAAGCAAAATAGGAATTCATTGTAGAACAACTTAGCAAAATCTTACCCCCTAAAGCTTAAAGATAATTAAAAATCACTTAGAATTTCACTAGCCTAAAATAATCTCTGAAAAAATTGAAATAGTGTTATTTATGTAGCTGTAAGGTCTGCCCTGGTCCATGCAGGCCCTGGCATTCCCACCTCCTGTATAAGTCTCCACCAGTACCTGCATCACCTAGGTAACTGGCACACCAGGAGGCAGTCACCTTCCCCTCCTCTGAGATCACATCCTCCCCCTCCCCCTTCCCTCCCATACCTCTGATCTGACTGGGAAGGGTCCCAGGCCCTGAGGTCACATTGAATCCAGTATGGCCACACCTTCCCTCACCTGGCCGCACCCACTCCTCCACACCTACTCCCTGCCCCTTAGTCCTACTTAAACCCTGGCTGGACATCAGCATACCCCTTTCGGCCAAGTGGTCTCCACCATGCATGGGGGAGGGGAGTGGGAAGGAGTGGGGAGAAGTGGGGGGCAGGCAGTTTGGAATAAATAAACTTCTCTTCCTGCCTGAATACCACATGGTGTTCTCTTCATCGGCCACCTAATTAAACCCACCTCTTTACCTTACAGTAGTCTCTTGCACTGAGGAGACTTACTAGGAGACATGTCAAATCCAAATTAGTTTGGGAAGTTAAAATAGTCATAACTGCTATTGTCATCGCTAGACTTGGTGAAAGCATTTCTCAGCAGTCTAATGCTGCTATGGCTTATGCTGCGTTTTCAAATTTACCATCCACATAGTGAGGTCATTAAATACTTTTCCAAAATAAGATCTGACAGTGATGTGTTTACATATCCTTTGACTATGTTAATTTACCCATTTCTTTGTAAGTCATTTATATCATTCTCTTTTTTTCTTTACACAAATAACTTTACAATGAACATCCTAGAAACTAAATTCTTTTTTAATATATATTTTTATTGTAAAGATAGGGTAGAGAGGGGTTACAGTTACATGAGTAAGATAATGAGTGCATTTCCTATCCAACCTTGTTACCCCCTCATTTGTTTTTCCCTACCATCCTTTCCCTCCTCACCTCCCCAACTCCTCCCTCCCCTCCCAAAGTTGTAAAGTTTGTTTTCAACATAGTGTCTTGTACATCTCATTGTTACAATGGGTCAACCTGTATCCTTATTTCAGCATTTTGTTATTTCCTTCTCCTCCCCAAATTAGAAAAATGTATATACAAGATGCAGGACACAGGAATCAAATACAGTGAAAATAGGGGTTATACCATGGGGGAAGAACATACAAGAGAAACTAAAAAAAAATCTCATAGTACATTATAAGTATATTAAAAAGAACAGCAAGAAAGATAAAACCTCTTGTGACCCTATCTTGGGGTTCCTTTCACTTAGCAGCATCTTATATGGTCATATGTACATAGCTTTTGACCTTTTCTGCTTGTCCTCGACATATACTAGTTATTGCAGATAAGGGAAACCATGGGACCTATGTTCTTTGGGCCTGGCTTACTTAACTCAATATAATTTTTTCCAAGTCTTTCCATTTCCTAACAAATGGGGCGGGGTCATTCTTTCTGATGGAGGCATAGAAATATAGATATAGATATAGATATAGATATCACATTTTCTTGATCCATTCCTCTACTGAGGAACATCTGGGTTGGTTCCTTATCTTAGCTATGGTGAATAATGCTGTGATAAACATAGCTGTGCTAGTAGCATTAGTATGGCTCTGTTTGTGATCATTTGGGTAAATGTCCAGTAGTGAGATTGCTGGGTCATAGGAAAGCTCTATGTGGAGTCTTTTGAGGAACTTCCATATTGCATTCCAAAATGGTTGAACATTTATACTCCCGCCAACAATGCAAAAGGGTTCCCTTTTTGCCACATCCCCTCAAACATCTGTTGTTAATAGATTTCTTTTTTAATGTTTTTTATTGTAAAAATACTGTACAGAGGGGTTACAGTTACATGAGTAATGAGTACATTTCCTATCCAGCCTTGTTACCTCCTCCTTTGTTTTTTCCCCTACCATCCTTTCCCTCCCCACTTCCCCAACTCCCCACCTCCTCCCTTCACAAGTTGTAACATTCGTTTTCAACATAGTATCTTGTACATCTCCTTGTTACAATGGGTGAAACTGTATCCTTATTCAGCATTTTGTTATTTTCTTCCCCTCCCTAAATTAGAAAAATATATATACAAAATGCAGGGTACCAGAATCAAATACAGTGAAAATAGGGGTTATACCATGGGGAAAGAACATAAAGAGAAACAAAAAAAATCACATAGTACATTATAAGTATATTAAAAAGAACAGCAAGAAAGATTAAAACCTTTTGTGTCCCTATCTTGGGGTTTACTTTGCTTAGCATTATCTTATATAGTCATATGTACATAGCTTTTGACCTTTTTGGCTTGTTCTAGACATATACTAGTTATTGCAGATAAGGGAAACCAGGGGCCCTATGTTTCTTTGGGCCTGGCTTACTTCACTTAACATAACTTTTTCCAAGTCTTTCCATTTCCTAACAAATGGGGCAATGTCATTCTTTCTGATGGAGGCATAGAATTCCATTGTATAACTATTCCACATTTTCTTGATCCATTCATCTACTAAGGGGCATCTGGGTTGGTTCCATATCTTAGCTATGGTAAATAATGCTACAATAAACATAGTTGTGCTGGTAGCTTAGTATGGTCTTGTTTGTGATCATTTGGATAAATGCCCAAAAGTGGGATTTCTGGGTCATAGGGGAGCTCTATGTGGAGTCTTTTGAGGAACCTCCATACTGCTTTCTAGAGTGGTTGAACAAGTTTACACTTCCACCAACAATGCAGTAGGGTACCTTTTTTTCCACATCCCCTCTAGCATCTGTTGCTATTAGATTTCTTGATTATAGCCATTCTAACTGGGGTGAGGTGGAATCTCAATCTTGTTTTGATTTGCATTTCTTTTATGGCCGGAGAAGTTGAGCATTTCTTCATGTGTCTATTGGCCATTCTTACTTCCTCTTCAGAGAAGTCTCTCTTTACGTCTTTAGCCCGCTTATTTATCAGGAGGTTGTAGAAACTAAATTCGATGGTTTATTTTCTTAGAATGTATTCTTAGAATCTTGAGTCTTATTTTAGGCACATTTCTCCCAGGAAATGGGGAACCGTTTTCTCATCATGCCTTTTGAGTGGAAATCTAACTTTAAAACATCAGGCTTTCAATTCACATTCCACCATTTACTTCAGAAGTGAGACCATGTGGTTAGATAGAACCTGGAATTTCTTGCTGTTTTTGTGTTGTTATCAGACTCAGATGGGCAATCAGAAAAAAACAGGGACTTTTCCAACATTCAAGGACACTTTTCAAATAGGGCCATTAGAGACAAATAATTCTAATTCTGAGGTGGGGGTGTGTGGGGGTGTGCATGCACACGCGCGTGCACTCGTCAGGACTGGGTTTGAACTCAGGGCCCTGAGGCTTTGTTACTCAAAGCTGTTGCTCTACCACTTGAGCCATACCTCTGCTTCTGGCTTTTCACTGATTAATTGGAAGTCAGAGTCTCACAGACTTCTACTCAGGCTAGCTTCAAACCATCCTCAGAGTAGAAACAATTGTAATTATTTTCAGTGAGGATGGTTCATACTTCTCCATTTGAATTTGAATATTAGAACTAGCCATCATGATAAGTCTAGCTATCACTTGATCATTTGATCACTTGAATCCAGGAGTTCAATACCAACCTGGGCAACATCATGAAATACACTCTCAAAAATGATACAAAATATTATCCCTAAGCCTAGAGATGATAAACCTAAGCTATAGATGCCAAAATTGGATTCAAATTGATTATGAACAGAACTAAAGTTTTCCTCTGGATAAGAAGCTAGGCAGATACACTAATACCCATCTATTGAACATCTAGCACTGCAGTCATTGCCTGGTGCTCAACTCACCATGAGGAGTAGAGAAGAGACTGAGCAGGATAATAACACTTGGTTGAACTCCATGTTCTATAAGAACCTTTACAGCTTCAATTACAGTATTTCCAGTGCCTGAAATCAAAAGACAACCAAATATATTAGTAGCATTAACATTTATTTTGAAATGTTTTTGAAGAACAATGCTCTATTTAGAGGTGCTCGTTTTTATCAATGTAATTTAAAAATAATAGACATGAGAGATACAGTTATCAATATACAATAAGCCCTAAATTCACATATTATTTGAGACATAAAATTTTGCATATTCCCCCTCACCTCCTTGGGAGACTATGTATGACCTGGAAAAGCTTAGGAAGGAGAATAGAATAACAGGAAAAAAGTGTATTACCTCCAGAGAGGATAAAGCCTTGAGATAATCATTGCCATACTCATTAAGCTTAGAGAGCAAATATGTTTCGATATATTTTCTCTGTTCTATATATTTTTGCCTCATTAGGTCCTCTGCTTTGATGTGTTTGTTCACTTCAACATAGAAGCTCTTTGGAACTAATAAAGTTTGACTAATGTGTATTCCCTTATTACACAATGAATTAAAAAAAATACTTTTAGTCAACTGCCCAGGGCAATTCCAACTCCAACAGAGAATAACACATTTACAAACTGTTTTGGCCTTGCAGATTAGGGTATGTAGTAGATAGGCACTAAGCTGAATTGAAACATTAATGAAAAATTACAAAGTATAAACTTGAGCCACTCACTGAGAATTGGATACATCAGAAGGACTTTTCTCCGGTAAATGTCTGGGGGAAACTTGGCATAATATACTTTGGCTCTTTGTGTCTCCTCGTCACTCTGAATCAGGATCTTTCCAATTCTTATGGATCGACAGCAGTCTCGTAAACCTTGTTCCATTGCCTCACCTGGAGGATGCAAACAGAAAACATAAGGAGAAAAAGCTGGAAGAGACAGAGTGGAAGGCTAAGTATAGGTTGATATGGATGTGACTGTTATCAACCCAGAAAGAATAGTGACAAGAAGGAACATTCTGATGGAGCTAATAGCTTTTTTTCCCTTCTGATATATTTTTGTTCTTAGTGTAAGATTAAAGCTGACAAATGAAACTAAGAAACTAGTTTTATTGCTGGATTAAAAGTTTTAGAGTCCTCAATGAGCTTTTTCAATATCAGGGATACTAATTACATGTATGGTTTCAAAAAAGCCTTCAAATCACTTATTTATCACTTTCTTCTGGATAAAAGTAGAAAATATTTTTGGAAAAATGGGGGCTTTAGTTAAAGATCAAGGTGGGACCGGGAGACATCAATTAGCTCAGGAACATCTCCACTGACAGGTTTTGTTATAAGTGGTAAAAAAAAAAAAAAAGTGGAATATTGTTCTCACTCATCAATACCACCACCACTACTACCACCACCACTTCACTGGTTTCTAAACATAGTGCTAATTTGGAGTCTGAATTCCTATAAAGAAGTGTTTGTCAAAAGTCAGTCTTTCTCATACAGTCACAATTTTAGGCTGTATAATTCTACCAGTGGCACTTAACTTTTTTTTCCTTCTTTTTTTATTGTTATTATAAAGGGGATGTACAGAAGTGTTACAGTTACATGCGTAGGTAATGAGTAGATTTCTTTTTCAACAATGTCACCTCTTAAGTTAACTGTTTTCATTTCAGTGTAAGAGGAAACTTTATAGGACTACTGTAAAAATGACACCAGTTTTGTCTTAATATATATGAAACTCAACAGGTGGCTATTAAGATTAAAAACAAGTGTGTCAAGGCTGGGGTGTAACTCAATAGATGGTGCTTCTTCGCATGCACAAGGCACTGGATTCAATCCCCAGCACTACAACTCCTTACACAAAACAAAACCAAAAAATCCCAACTCTGCATCATCCTAAGTCATCTGATACACATTAAGGGTACAAGGATCATGCTGGTCCCTCTAGAGAAGAATCTAGAAGGAAACAGAAGAACTGACTAGAGTGCTCATTAATTTAATAATATTGTCCTGAGAATGCCATCACTGCCTAAGAGGAAATTGGTTTAAAAAGGGAGCTTAATGCTCCCATTTCAGTTGAGGTATTTAATTGTTCACTAGCACAACTTCAGAGCCAAAGGAAAGGAGTGAATGATCATCTTTTTTAAAAAAAATCATTTCTAGTGCAATTGAGTAGAACTTCTATCACTTGCATAAAAAGAAATAAAAAAATTAAGGTTGCTGAAGAAAAATAATAATTGTGGAGTAATAGATATACATTCTAATTATAGGCATATAATTTCAGGGCACACAGGTCAGTTTAGAAGGGCAAGTAGCTGGACTCAAACACAAATACAACATTTATGTAAGACCAACAAATGCAAACGTCTAAAGCTAATGACAGGTGCTTTTCCCTATATGTCACACATTCATCACACATAAAATAAAAATATTACATTGGGGAGGGGGGCGCTGGGAAGGTAGCTCAGTGGTAGAGCGCTTGCCTCACATGCTGAGGTTCTGGGTTCGATTCCTCAGCACCACATAACAGAAAAACCCAGAAGTGGTGCTGTGGCTTAAGTGGTAGAGTGCTAGCCTTGACCTGAAGAGATCAAGGACAGTGCCCAGGCCCAGAGTTCAAGCTCCATGACTGACAAAAAAAAAAAAAAATCATCCAGTTTACTTCTTGGCAGAGTTCCCTGCAAAATAGATAAAACAGAACATATGTGTGTGTATGTTTGTGTGTATACAACATATATATGTATATATGAATGATGTCCAGATTCTTTCCCTTGAGCTAAAATCTTGCTGCTTCTGCTTTCATTGGCCTGAACCTGTTATCTTCCCAAGTCAGTATCCCATATAGCAGGGATGGCAGGAGTGTGCTACCACACCCAGTTATAGAATGAGAAAGGGTCTCAAGCTTTTCTGCCCAGGTTGTCCTTGGACTGTGATCTCCTCCTAAATAGCCAGGATGTGAATCATTGGTGTTAGATTTTTGTGAATCTTTGTTTGTATTTTTGGCAGTACTAGAGTTTGAACTCAGATCTTCACACTTGCTTATATATATGTGTGTGGATATATATACATCTGTATATAAATATATTGTATATAATACATGTTATATATAATACACACATATTGTATATAATGTATATGTATTATATATGTATATATAATATATATTATATACAATATATGTATATACATATATATCCCCCCCCCCAGCCAGGAATCCAAAAGTTCTTCAGGCCTGAATTTATGCCACAGTCTTCAAACTATCTTGTTCTCCCCAAGACAGTATGGCATACTCCTCTGATCCCAACCTCCCCTAAACCTTTTGGAAAACTGGCTTGCCCATGGAGGCAGGCAGCTAAATGGCTCTGCAGTGCAATGCAATGCAAACTAACCAAACTTAGCAACACACAGGCCAGGATTCCAAGGCAACACAAGGATAGGCAGCACATGGGGGTAAGATGTGAAGCAAAGGCAGGCTGTACAATTATGAGACATAGCCACCTTTAACCCGGGAAACAGCGACCAGATCTATGCACACAGACTAAAACCACATACATACAGACGTACCACTTCTCATTATGCTGACCCCACAATTTCCCTTCTCAAACTTCACTCCTTCATACTTGTACCCTGTTGGGAAAGAAAACGAAAAGAATTTATCTTTCATCATTGGAGCAACTAATTTATTCTATAAAGTGCCTATAGCTTCCAGTGGATGAGTACAAAGCAACCCCTTGTCCAGATACACTGTGTAACACCTTTGGTTCCCTGTGAAAGTAATGAGATGCGTTATGATTTTTCATAGTGATTTCTTAATTCCTCCTAAGAAACCTGTGGGGATAATTGGGAGAGGCAGACTTCATTGAAGGCAATAGACTTATTATAGCACGATATTCACATACACGTTCTTCAAATTGAATTCAGAGGAGAATCGCTGCACTCTGAGAATGCTATCGACCCCATCAATTCAAACTGAGACCCCACTGAGAGCCACATCAGAAAGCCTCCTTATTCCATCCCTTTTTATGAGCCTCCATTCTGCCTTAAAAGCTGAAGAAAAAGGCAGAAGTAATTATCAAGCTGACCAACCCTTGGTCTCTTCCTGAATTTGTGTCAATTATGATGCAACAAGCTCAGCCTTCAATTTTCCTTAAAATTCAACCTTTGAATAGAAGACTTTTCCATCATTTACTAAGGAACCAAATCTGAATTTCAAATTCCTGAAAAAGGGGATGTGGTTTGGGGGAGGCGAGGAGGCAGGATGCTTTGGCTATTTTTCTTGGAACAAAGTACCTTCTTCAATTCTCATCCCTCTTAGTCCCCCCCCCCTTTTCCCTTCTCATCCTGTTTTTACCTGGAGTTTTAATGCCAAACCCAGCCTCCCCCATTTGTTAAAATCAGCGGTTTCCCCACAGAGGTAAAGATAAGCTGCCAGCAATTCTTAACTCTGGTCCCAATGGGCTGTCATCAGAGGTAACACCTGCATGCCGAAGAATATTTATTAACCTTTAACTGGAATTGACAAGCAAGCCATTAACAAAAAGTCACCTACACAGATTTCTTTACTAAATGTCTCAGAAGTTTAAAAGAACAGCTCCATCTAGATTTCTCACTTTGCATACTGATTTTTACTCCAGTTCCACCTCCTCCCCGCCACCGCCTACACCAACGCCCACTGGCGCTCAGGATTTTTATGAGGAAAATTTGAGAATAACGGCCCTGGTTACCTGTTGGAGTAGTCACCATGCATTCTTTATATGGCAGCTGATTCAATCCCTCTTCCACAACAAGTCTGATCTAGAGAGTCAAAGGAAGAAGAAGGTGAGAAGGCTGCTGTGAATCTCCTGCTAGCTGTTAAGCCTCAGAAGCTGAATAGTGGGCAGGGTCAGTAGCACACTGGGTAAGGTTTTATGTTCTGAAATTAGGAGGGAGGACTCTATCATGTGAGAGATGCAGGGATAGATCCAAATGTCAAGCTGCTGGCTACTAAGTATCTTGCCTTCATCAGGCACACGATCACTATGTTGCTTGATTCCCAGGCTATGAAAGGAAATTTCAAGTGACAAGAATCATGGAAAACACCTTTGGTAGTAATAAACTGGCTATTATGGAAAGTGGCACTTTCTCTGCCTTGTTCAGAACCTCTGAAAATGCTGAGTTGGATTTTTTCCCCAAAACAAAGCCCCACCACAATACAAAGAAAACTCTTGTGAGGAAATGAATGAGTGGATGGGCTGGACCAATTTACTGGCCCAAAGAAGGATCCAGTATAATATACTGAGACTTCTCAACTAAAGAAATGGTCCATAACAATCATAACATATGGTGTCCCATGAAAAAGAATCACTCGAAACCTCTAGGAACAGCTTCCCCAAACCAGATGTTGTATTCCCATGGGTAACCAGAGCCTACTATATAACAAAGACAGGCTGAGCCTGCAAAGCACATTTTCTCCAATCGATACTACATTACTGATTGAGAATCAGGAACAGCAGGGAAAAGCACCATGCTTCATGCTCTGTTATCACAACATAACACCCTGCTGCCATTAAAAGGATCAATTTGAAATGGGCCAGCACTTTGGCAGCCTGAGGAATCAGAAAAAGACCGCCAGAAACCTCATGAAAACTGTTTGCAAGGGCATACTCGCCCTTAGCTGTCGCCCTCTATAGTGAGCTATTGTTTGTTAGAAGCAAATAACAACCTAGGATTCTTTTCTTTGAAGAGTCCAGTCCACCTCACAGTAACACAAAATCATGGAAACAGTGACCAAAATATAAGAATGATGGGACTGTGCCTCAGTGGTGGAGCACATGTGAAGCATGCACAAAGCCCTGGGTGTAATCCCCCAGCACCCAGATGAACAAGTAAGTGGATGAATGACAAATACATGAATGAATGAATGAATGAATAAATAAAACATAATGAACTCAAGGATCAGAGGCCCAGGAAGCCAAACCTGACAAATTCAGAAAAGAATGAATTAATGTCCAGTACAATGTGACATTATGTTAGAGGAGATGGTACCTAGAAATCCTCAGCCAATAGCTAAAGAGCTAAAGTCCCTACCACAACCACCACAGACCCTCCCCTACCCAATGTAAGACCCTTCAAAGCCAACCACAGAGAACAGAGAGGTTCAAAGTAGCATCTCCTCAGGTAAATTATGCCATACTTCCTCATTATTTCATTTGCCTTAGATACAAAATCTGCCATTCAGGGAAGAATTTTTGGATTACCAGGAAGTTAAATCCTACTTCATACAGTAAAAGAGCACATGAGCACATGAGCCCGGCACAGTGGCTTGTGCCTTAATCACAGCCACTTGGGAAGAAGGTGAGGCAGGATTGCTTGTGCCCTAGAATGAAGCCAGCCTGGACAATATAGGGAGATCTTATCTTATAAAAAAATTAAAGGAAAGGAAAGAGAAAAGAGCATATGAAAATCGAAAGAAAGAGGAACAACTTTCTGCCAGTGAACAGAAAGACCCCTATTCTCTCCACAATAGCCATTAAGACATAGATTCCAGCTGGGCACCAGTGGCTCATGTCTATAATCCTAGCTACTCAGGAAGCTGAGGTCTGAGGATTTTGGTTTGAAGCCAGCTCTGGCAGGAAAGTCCATGAGAATTATCTCCAATTAACCACCAGAAAACCAGAAGTGGCACTGTGGCTAAAAGTGGTAGAGCGCTACCATTGAGCAAAAAAGTCCAGGGATAGTGTCAAGGCCCTGAGTTCAAGCCCCACAACCAACAACAAGAATAACAACAATGAAAGGACATAGATTCCTTTCCTTCAAATGTGTTTGGGGGGGGGGTGGTAAAAGAATAAAGCACAAAATGACCTATTGTCCCAGAAATGTCAACCCCATCTCTTTCGATGCCATCCAAAATGCTTATTACTGCCCCCGAAAGCTAAAATAATCTGAAATAGAATCAGGTTTTGAACCAGTAATATTTAAAGCCAAAAGCAGTCTAAAATCATTTTGGAATAAATTCTCCAGGGAAAACCTGAATGAAACATGGCATGCCCTTTTCTGATATATTTTTTTATCATCTGCTTTCTACTAGTTTATTTTAACTGTAGGGTTAGAAAGCCACATTTCTTTCTTTTCCAAAGTACCAACAACAGTAGTTAATCCAAACTCCAAGATCAGCAACCTCATTCTTGTATTCTTCTTCTCTATACATCCTAGAGCAGAAGGAATCTACTGCTGTGTTTTATAAATGGATGAAAGTTAGCAACCACAGCAGATAACATGTCAGCTTACTCCCAGCACTTGAGCACACTTAGATACAAATAGTTACTTTGTAGACAAGTCAATTTGGCCTGAGGTTCTCTTAGATGACAGGAGCAGAACAGAAGTAGGCTTGCCTAAACCTTACTAGGAAATTCCCGAGGAGCATTTAGATAGTCCAACTTAGTATGTCACACTTAAGGATAGTATAAAACAGAGTCCAAATAAACATCACCTCCCTGTAAACTATAAAATGTGTACTCATTTTTTTTGTCCATTAGCTGGATAGTACATTATTAACTTTCTTCTAATGTACACCACTTCATTGCCCAAAGCTGAAGCAAAGTTGCTGGGAACAAGAGTTCCTAGGCAAAGCTTTGGGGGTAGAAGGGATTAGAGGCAGAGCTTTAATGCAATGGTAAAAAGAATACTACAGAAGCCTAGCAATATGATGGTTACATGGTACAATCTCTTTTACCCCCAGAATGTTTTAGAACAAAACAGCTCCTTGGCCTACCATGATTATATCACTAGTACCACAATGAAATGAAAATGGAAAACCTCCACCTACCAAACGATCCGCAGAAAACATGAAGTCCCCTCTACTGGCTGTCCTAAAAAAAAAAGTATAACTATTAGTCTAAATTAGAGATGAAAGGTAAAATATTACTTAATACAGATAGTAACTCTGACATTAAGACCTATTACATATGTAAAACTTCAATCATTTTGTGTATGACTATTATTATTGAGTTGATGCATTTTTACTACCTTCCAGGCAACAAAATGGGATGATTTAATACACTTGGAAATGCTTACTTGATCTTAACATTAGAGATAAGAATTAAAAAGATCGTACAGTCCCCCACCGAACTGTCCATGTACATATTATTAAACCAGGAGATGAACAGAGTTCCCTACGGAACATGACAACAAATCTACATCTCAAATTGAGAGAAATTTTTGCAGCAAGAAAACTATATTCTCCCCACCTTCCCTCTCAATTTTTCTTGACCTAAAGGTTATATGATAGAGATAAGAAGCCCATTTACTTCATCTCTAACCCTTATGGCAATTTTTACAGTGTAAACAAATCCTCTACTTTGGCCACTGCTTTTATTTCCCAAACTACTTTTACAAACTATAATTGGTTCCTTTTCCTGATTTTTTTTTCAAATGAATTCTCCATTCCCTACATCTTTCTGCAGTCTTCCTATCCATTTCTGTCTGACAAATACCTTTACATATTGAGGTACTCAGGTGACAATAATACAGTGTTGTATTTATCAACAACGTGTTAACCAGCCCAAAGGTGCATGGGAAAAGACTGATGCTCTATCTGGATGTAAAAGTTAGTCGTGTTCCTCTTCCTCCTTTTTCCATATAATTGAAAAAGTCTAACTGAGTGAACTGATTTACAGCTTTTGTACTTCAAAATCCCCACCTGCCTATCCAAAGCACACCTAAAATATTCCCCAACACAACATCAAATAACATATGCAAGCACCTGCTAGCCCAGTACATCATTAATCACCATGCATTGTTTGGTAAGTTGTATTTACTTTCTCTGACATGGGCAAGCAATGAAATATCTCTGACATAAATAGTATTCTGTTTCCTAGAGTTATATCATATTATAGCTATTAACTACCTTAACTATAGACTATAATTGAGCAACAGCAAGAATATAGGCTTATATTTTAATGTATAAATATTCCCTAAGTTCAGAACACTATTCCCACACACACACCTATAAAGGCACAGAGAAACCATTTAAAATAGATTTTATTTCATGCACTGTGGTTTCCAAATGAGACCAGCACCTTTCATTTCTATAATTAATCTTCACAACATGCTTGTCAAGGAAGTAAATAGCAGGGAACTATAAAAAAAATACTGAAGCTTATTGCTTCTGCTAGACTTATACAAACTTGTCTAGGCAGCTGGAACATAAGTTTTTTCAATAAGGAAGAAAAAGTCTGAGTTTCTCTTAAAGAAATATCCTGTGACATATCTTGGAAGTCCATCTGAAACTTTTTTTTTAAAAATGGACCATCCATGCACACTTATTACATGAAAAACTTATACTAGTTAAATAATCAGAGTTGCCCAGATCTATTGTTTTATTTTGAAGTCAGATAGGTTAAGACCTTTCACAACCTCCCTCCCCCAAAATACAGCTTAGCTCATGAATTTTTTTTTTTGTACTGGTCCTGGGGTTGAAAATCAGGGCCTGCACACTATCCTTGGGCTTTTTTTTTTTTTGGCTCAAGATCAGCACTCTACCACTTGAGCTACATCTCCACTTCTGGCTTTTTGGTGGTCAATTGGAGATGAGTCTCACAGACTTTCCTTCCCAGGCTGGTTTCAAAAGGTGATCTTCAAATCTCAGCCTCCTGAGCAGTTAGGATTATAGGCATGAGCCACCAGTGCCTGGCTAGCCGATAACTTTTTACATAATAAGAACCTCTTTTATCTACCAGAAACTGTACACAGTAAGAGAACTTAATGTGAATGGTCATCTCTTGACAATTGCTGATCTACAAATTAAATAATTCACTGTTTCAAGTTACACCGCTATAAACACTAATTACTGACTTTTATTTTAGACAAACTTCAGACCCACACTATTTTAAATCAATTTAAAAATTAAAGTATGGTTGTAATATAATAAGATGACTGCATTTTAAAAACTTATATTGGCCTTTAACATCACATTTAAATACTAAACATTATGGAGATTAGTTTAAAAGAGGCAGATATTGCCTTGTTAGATAAACCAAGATGAACATATTCATTTCAACTCTCCTTTAGGCATTGAACTGGGCTAATCAATTGTTAATAATTTAATTATTAAAATTTCTATTTATTTCAATTGAGTAATTGTTAATACTTTTGAATGAAAACCAGATACCAGGTGTTGTTTATGCTACACACTCAATTTTGTCCCTAATTCATTTTAGAAATCCCTCCTACTAGAAGCTGGGTACCAGTGGCTCATGCCTATAATCTAGCTATGCAGGAGGCTGAGATCTGAGGACTGTGGTTCAAAGCCAGCCCAGACAGGAACGTTTGTGAGCCTCTTATCTCCAATTAACCACCAAAAAGCGGGAAGTGGAGATTCGGCTCAAGTGGTAGAGTACTAGCTTTCAGCAAAAAAGCTCAGTGACAGTGTGCAGGACCTGAGTTAAAGGCTCAGGCCCAACACAACAACAAAATATCCCTATTACTGAAAACAGCTTTGAAAGATCCATCAGTCATCTTCTAATAACAGTGTCAAATAAAATCACATCCCTGAAATATTATAAAATATATGTAAATAATCAAATACCACATATTTAAATAGACAATGATATTCAGGAATTCAGAATCCAAAGCATAGAAGTACAATATTAAATGAAACATTTATCTATTTATTTGCTAGTTGATTGATTGGAGGTACTGAGTCTGGAAAGTAGGGCCTCACACTCTTGCTTGGCTTTTTAGCTAACAGCTGATGCTCTACCACTTGAGTACCACCTCCAGTTTGGCATTTTGCTGATTATTTTGGAGATGGTGTCTTGTTGTCTTTTCTGCCTAGTCTGGCTTTAAATAATGACTCTGTAGGTCTCCTGCTGCTGAGTAGCTAGGATTACAACATGAGTCATCAGCATCAAGCTTAAACTGAAAATATTTTAAATTGTAGCAACCTCAAACAAGTTTAATAATGGAGACCTATCTATCATCTAAGGATACACTTCTCTTGACATATCTCACACACACACACACACACACACACACACACACACACACACACACACACACACACACACACACACACACAGAGATGTGCCATTCCCCTGTAGATGAAAGCCAAAGGCACGCCAATTTATGATGTGATCTTCAGCTGGATACAAGATAGCAAGATTCATAGTAGAAGCCAAATCTGGTTGAGCAAACTTGGTTTTCCCTACATATTAAGCTATGTATCAAGCATTTAAAAATTTCCAGAAAACCAGGTATGTGTGCCTAGATCCCTCGTGTTCAGGAGACTGAAGCAAGAGGATCAAAACTCCGAGGCCAGTTTGATCCACATAATGAGACATTATCTCAAAATTAAAGAAAGGAAGAAGGAAGGAAGGAAAGAAGGAAATGAAGAAAGAGAAAGAGGAAGGAAGGAAGAATGAATGGAAGAAAAATAATTTCTCCAGAAGTAGAAGAAGTTTTTATGATGACATGAATTGTAAAAAGTATATACATGTAGAAATGCTTTGCCAGGCATGGTGGTACACACCTGTATATTAGTACTTAGGAGGTAGACACAGAAGGATCTGAAGTACAAAGATCTGGAACTAGCCTGGGTTATATAGTGAGATCTTGTGTAATAATAGTAGTAGTGATAGTAATCATGATAATAGATTAAAGCCAACTCTCCTGGTTAGTAACTTTAAACAATTTAATTGAAATCAAATCCTGGGAGAACTAAATGAAGCATCATTTTTAAAAAAGATTATTTGGGGGCTGGGAAGGTGGCTCAGTGGTAGAGGCCCTGGGTTCGATTCCTCAGTATCACATAAGCAGAAAAAGCCAGAAGTGGTGCTGTGGCTCAAGCGGTAGAGCGCTAGCCTTGAGCTGAAGAACTGAGGGACAGCTCCCAGGCCCAGAGTTCAAGCCCCATGACCAAAACAAAAACAAAAACAAAAACAAATAAATTATTTGTAGCACTTGGGACAGAGTAAGTTGGAGTTCACATATAACAAAAATACAGGGTGACCAATTAAACTTGTGCTTCAGCAATCCCACGCAATTTTTTAAGTAATACTTACAGGAAGAATTATATGAAGAATCATACATTTGTTGAGTTTAAATTTAACGAGGCATCCTTTGTTTTATCTGGCAACCTTATTTGAGGGGGAAGAATTTGATGGACTTTAAAAATATATTTTATAAAAGGAATGTGATTTCTCATCTCAAATTGTTTGTTCCCACATTTTTATTAGCATCCATTAGTTGTACAAGAAAGTTTCATTTTGACATGTCCATATATGTACACAAAGTACCTAGATCAGACCCAGTCCTTCTATCTCTCTCCCATCTCCAATCCTCCCTCTCCCCTGCCCCATACCAATCTCAACAAGCTTCATTGTTCCATTTTCACATACTGTATTCCCTTTACTCTTTCTCTTTACCCTCCCTTCTCTTATGCCCTGGACAGGACCTGTTTTACATTCCTGTCTTCATTTTTTATCATACCTTAAAAAAAACTTTATTGAGAGTAGGTTATTACATAAATTTCACATATTTCACAGTATTGTGGAATAGTGATACTTAAGTCACAAACATTTTAACTGTCACAAGGCAAACTGTCATTATCATGGTCTATAAAGTTTGTGAATTCTATGAGCTTTGATAATACTATTCCTTCCACATCAGGTGATATGTACATTTCTTTCCTTTCGCTTAGTGTAAGCTGTTCCCTCCTTCCCTCTCCCTTCCTCCTTCCCATCATTGCCTTTGAGTTGCTTAGTTCATTTTCATCTATGTCCAGTGCAGCTGATGGGCCCCTCTGTTGTATGTTTTCCCATTTCCCTGTGATTCTGTGTCCTCCTCCTAGCTTCCCTCAGATGTGCACATACAAATACTGTATATGTGGTCAAGAACATGGAGTCATTTAGCAATGATATGACAAAATGAGTGGAAGTCCTTTGTTTCTCGAGTCCTGTTTACTTTGTCATATCTCCTTGCATTTTGGTTTTAGCATTCACATATTAGGGAGACCATGTGCCATTTGTCTCTTTTCTCTTGGCTTACCTCCCTCAAAATGATTTGCTCTGGTTCCATCTATTTCCCTGCAAATGCCATTATTTTGTCCTTTCTAATGGTTGCATAATATTCCATTGTATATAGATACCACAATTTTTGGAGCCACCCATCTGTAGTGGTGATCTGGTTGTTTCCATATCTTGGCTATTGTGAACAGTGTTGTAATGAACATGGAGGTGCATATGTCCTTGTATCCTAGTTCCTGTTGCTCAGGGTTTGCCAAGCAGTGCTATGGCTGGGTCATATGGGAAGTCTATATTTAGCTCTCTGAGGTACTTCCAGACTGCTTTCCAAAGTGGTTGTATTAGTGTACATTCCCACCAGCAATGCAGGAGGGGTTCCTCTTTCTCCACATCCCCTCCATTTTTAACATATTCTAATGGTCCACACGGATTTCTGATGTGTTTTGTTTTGTTTTGTTTTGTTTAGGTCCAGTTGTGGGGCCTGAACTCTGGGCCTGGGTGCTGTCCCTCAGCTCTTCAGCTCAATGCTAGCGCTCTACCACTTGAGCCACAGCACCACTTCCGGCTTTTTTTCCTTTTTGCTTATGTGGTGCTGGGGAATCGAACCCAGGGCCTCATGCATTGCAAGGCAAGCGCTCTACCACTGAGCCACCTTCCCAGCCCTGTGTTTTGTTTTTAAACAACTGGTTAAAGACAAGTAAAATGTAAAAGCTTTTCTAGTAGGTTGAAAACAAAGGTATGCTTCATTTACAGTGAATGTTCAGTGAAAATTCTGAAAATATAAGCTCCACTTCTCTGTTATTATGTGATCAGTAAAATAATAGTTCCAAGGTTTGTCATAAGATGAAAATTATTTATAAATTACTTCACTCTTCCTTCCTTTGCCATAAAAAAAAATGCAATAAAGTACTTAAAGCAAACCTAACTCAAGCAAGGTGCCAATGGCTTACATATGTAATCCTAGCTACTCAGGAGGCTGAGATCTAAGGACTGAAGTTTGAAGACAGCCCAGGCAGGATAATCTGTGAGACTCTTAGCTCTAATTTAGTACCTAAAAAGTGCCAGAAATGGAGCTGTGTCTCATTTGAGCAAAATAGCTCAGAGACTGCACCCAGTCCCGAGAAATTTGTTTGTTTAAAAGCTGGAATATGATGAAGTATGCATGTAATCCCAAGCTATCCAAGTGGTGGAGACAGGAGAACTGAAAATTCAAGGCCAATCTGGACAAAGGTAGCAAGCTTCTGTCTCAAAAACAACTTAAAACAAAAGGGATTGAGGACATAGATTAAATAGTAGAGCATACCCGGGAACCTCTGGGTTCATTCAATAGTACCGTCAAAACAAAACAGAACAAAAACCTGAAAATAGCTTTACTATCTGCCAGGTGCAAATTATCAAAGCCACAGCTCCTTAGCACCTTCTTAATGAACTCATAAAACAGTACCATTAATTATTTGCTTGCACCTAAAGCACAGTTCAATGTAAACATTCAAAATCAGGAAAAAAACACATGAGAAAATATCATGATGATGATTGCTTCCTTAAATTAATGCCCATATGTGTCAGGCCAGATGCTCTTTCCTACCCTCTCAGAGACTAGTCTAGTTGGTGAGAAGCCATCACTAGGCTGTTTGCAATAAATATGATGCTAGAGATCTGTACCACTTAAAACTGTGACTTCCTCCCTATTTCCCTAAAGCCAGATAGAAAATTCATCCAGGGTGGGGGAGAGAGGGGGGGAATGAGAAAACCAAAGCCCTGTTTTATAATTGGTAAATCACAGTTTCCTCTCTGCTGGGCATTTTGGTTTTATATAAATCAACAGGAAAAGTTCTGAGCTTCTTCCAATCTCAGGGTGATGCTGGACCAAGCTCTCTAGGCTGATTTTGTCTAGCATGTGAAATCCTTGGCTCACCCTTATACTCCAAATCTGAAGCCAGGCAAATCCCCACACAGGGACACTGGCTATTTTCCCGGAGGCAATGGCCCAGCCGGAGCACACAATAATCATCTGTGGTATTTGGAAAGCTACAAATAGTCAAGTTCCACCCAACACTACGCAAACAACCTTGAAGGATTAAGGCCAGGAAGTTCTTATTAAAGAAAAGGACTCCACAGGCAATTGTGATGCACAGCTTCAGTGGAGAACATTACGTTACTTACATGATTCAACTCACATTAGGTTGCATTCACATTAGGGTTGGGCAAGAAGTTCATTTACCCTGAGGTTGTTTCCTCTCCAGATGATTAAACAACGTTATAAGACTAAATGCCCTTCTTCAGTGCCATCTCATGGACTCAAATACTCTTCAGATTGCTTAACTTTCATCTAAACAGCCTGCACAGGCTACACTGCAGCCCCTTCCTAGGACAAGCATACAGATAGAATGTATTCAACAGCTTACCAAACAGTTTTACTCAGGTTTCAGGAGACAAAACAAAACAAAAATTGGGTAGGGAGGATGATCATTTGCATACACTGCACTGCCTCAGTTATGTTTAAGGGAAAACGTGCCTAACACTCAGGTTTTGCTGGGTTTTGTACATGCAGGAGGCAGGACAGCAAGGAGGTGTGGTTTAATAAAGTTCAACACCAACAAAAAGGAACCACAAGGAAATGAAGGCATCATTTCTTTTTCCTGGTTCACCAGTGACCCACTGTATGCCTGAGTAAATGATCTACTCAAAGACAGAAAATCATTTCCTCAAATTCAATAATACAGCCAGCATATTATGTTTTGAGCACTGCACATTTTTTAAAAAGCCATTTAAAATCAGTACAGCATTCACCATCTCTCCTGCTTTATATAGAAATACAACAACATTCAGTCTGGTTAGATCAACCCCCTGTTCTCCATGCAAAGACAATTCATATAATAGTTCTGTCACTAGATAGATGCTAAGTACCCAGAACAACAACAATAATAAAAGCAGCACAGACACCAATGGCTTCTGTTATCAGACAGCTCCATAGTGCACATATATGCTGGCATGACAAAACAGAGAAAAGCTTATGCCCTGCAGAGGACAGGGTGTGATAAGTAGACCTACAGAAACACAGCTCCTTGTTCCACAGGTGCCCCTATTGTCCTCCTACAGAGGCAGAAACAGGTCTTTTTTTGTGTAAAGGCATGACAATTTGTTTGTCAAGAAAAAGAAAAGAGAAAGCCTTTGTGGACAGATTTGGCTAGCAATAACAAAATAAAAACTAAAACCATTGTCCTCAACCTAAATACACATCAACTCATTATCAACAGGTCTTTCTATACTGTGGCAAAGCAGGATGAAAATTAGTCTCTCAGTATTTATTTTCACAATAAGAATGTGAATTTGAAGTTAAATTCACTTTATTATGTTTAATAAGAAACATGTCCAAAGACAAACTGGAAGACCTGAAATGTCTTAAATAGAAACAGCTCTTCATAGTTTACAACAAAAGCTAATAGTAGTGTGTGTGTGTGTGTGTGTGTGTGTGTGAGAGAGAGAGAGAGAGAGAGAGAGAGAGAGAGAGAGAGAGAGAGAGAGAGAGAGAGAGAGAGAGAGAGAGAGAGAGAGAGAGAGAGAGAGAGAGAGAAACAGAGAGAGAAAGAGAGAGAGAGAGAGAAACAGAGAGAAGTGTGCGTACTGGTCCTGGGGCTTGAACTCAGAACCTGGGCACTATCCCTACTGTCCCTGAGCTTTTGTGCTCAAGTTAGCACTACCACTTAATCCACAGCTCCACTTCTGGCTTTTTGGTGAGATGAGAATCTCACAGACTTTCTTGGCTGGGCTGGCTTTGAACCTTGATCCTCATATCTCAACCTCCTGAGTAGCTAGAATTACAGGCATGAGTCACTAATGCCAGCTAATAGAAAGTATTAATATGTATAATAGTGTTTTTTAGCCTTCCAGGAGCTCCGTGAGGTAGTACCAACATCTTTATTTTACAAATGATAGAAGTTGAAGCTGATGTTAAACATCTTGCTCAAGATCATTCCTCTGGCCCCTACTATGCGCTCCCAACTCAGAATAAAGAGATTCCACTCATACTCGGGTCTGCTATATAACTCAGATTTTTCTGAGTAATAAAGTATAACCATGTATGTACAAATATTGTCAAATGTAAATGCTAACTGTCGTATTTTCTCTAAGCACTATAGTAATGGTTCTTATCTTTATTATGGACCTTTGTGAAATCTGATAAAAGGATCCTCATTTCCAAAAAAGGTCCAGAAACAAATGTTTATTAACAGCATTATCCATAATGGCCAGAGTGGGTGGATACCACCAAAATGTCCATCAACATTGTCCATCAACAAATTACAGGATATCCATGCAGTAAAGTATAAGCCATAAAAATGAATAGTGCACTAATATAACATGATTGAACTCAGAAAACATTATGCTAAAAGAATCTACTTATACAAGGTCACATATTGGATGTTCCTTTTTATTTGAAATATCCAGAATAGGGAGTACCATATGATTTCACACTTAATGTGTAATTTTTTTTAATCCCACAAAAGTTGACAGAAAAATGGACATTATCAGCAGCTGGGGACAGTAATATTGAGAGAGGGATGAGGAAAGGTTGATCAAAGCTCTGGTATGCTATTGCATAGATAACAATAATATATTGTCTATTTCCAAAAGTTAGAATAAACCAGGTGCTGGTGGCTCACGCCTATAATCCTAGCTACTCAGTAGGCTGAGATGTGAGGATCATGGTTCAAAGCCAGCCTGGGCAGGAAAGTCTGTGAGACTCTTAGCTCCAATTAACCACCAGAAAACCAGAAATGGTGCTGTGGCTCAAGTGGTAGAGTGCTCCCCTTGAGCTGAAGAGCTTAGGGGCGGCACCGAGGCCCAGAGTTCAAGCCCTACAACCAACACCCCCCCCCAAAAAAAAGAATAAAGGACATATAAATTTTTTGTTTTTGTTTTTTACTATAAAGGAATGATCAATGATTTTGGTGCTGGACCTTTAAAACCTCAGGAAGCTGAGATCTGAGGATCAAGGTTCAAAGCCAGCTAGGGGAAGACAAATCTAGGGACTCTTATCTCCAATTAACCAGCAAAAAGCCAAAACTGGAACTGTGGCACTAAGTGATAGAGAGTGAACACACACACACACACACACACACACACACACACACACACACACACACACACACACACAGAGCTAGAACTGGAGGTATGGCTCAAGTGGTAACTATAAGTGGAAAAACCAGACTGAGAGTATGAGGCTCAGTGTACCAGTACTAGCCAAAAACAGTAACAACAACAGCAACAACAAAAGAACAATAAATGTCTGAAAATATAATTATGTGTAATCCGATTTAAGCTATGCAATGTTTATATGTATGGAACATTACACAGTGCTCACATTAATATGTATGATTTTTGCTTTTATCTATCAGTTAAAAGTAAATTTAAAATGAAATGTCTGGAATAGGTAACTCAAGAGGAAATAAATTAGTGATCATTTAGGACTAGGTGAGGATGCTAGAGGAAAATGGGAAGTAACAGCATGTGTC
Organism: Dipodomys merriami; assembly: GCF_024711535.1. Classification (NCBI taxonomy): domain Eukaryota; kingdom Metazoa; phylum Chordata; class Mammalia; order Rodentia; family Heteromyidae; genus Dipodomys; species Dipodomys merriami. Next base: position 63,879,304 of record NW_027204492.1, read on the forward strand.
AAATGTTCAGGTGATAAACATCCATGAAAATGCTCAAAACCACTAAAATATTAGCTTTAAATGCTTGCATTGTATGATCTATGAATTACAGCTCAATAAAGATGTCCTATTTGGAGTGCTAGGAATTAAACCCAAAGTCTTGTGGACACCAGGCAAGCTACCACTGATCCTTGGCCCTTCAATAAAGGTGTTGTCTTGAAAACAATTTAAATTGAAGAAATAGAAATTTCCAGATAATTTCTCAGCCTTGAAACCCATCTGCACGTCTAAAACCCAAAGGTAGTTACTCCTGCTTTACAGATACAAGATTCATCATCTTCTATTTGTCATAATGTTTTATTTCAGCTGCTTGCATAATTAGCAAGCCTATGGCTCATGTTTTTTAAGATTACCACTTCATTAGGTCACATGATCTAGTTAGATCATTAGATCACAGCTTTCCATATTTGATTACTTACAAACAAGTCAAATGGTGTAAAGTCATAAACAAAATTTTAAGAACTAAATCCAGGTATAAAGGTGCACCTGTGTAATCCCAGCTCTCAGGATCTGAGACAAACATCAAGACCAACTGTCTCTGTCTCTGTCTCTGTCTCTCTGTCTCTCTGTCTCTGTCTGTCTCTCTCTCTCATACACACACACACAAAGCTAGAGACAAGTACTAGGGGCTTATACCTATAATGCTAGCTACTCAAAAGGCTGAGGTCGACAGTTTCGAGATGATCAGCCTATACAGAAAAGTCTGTGAGATTCCATCTCCAAATAATCAGAAAAAAGCAAGGCTAGAGGCATAGCTCAAGTGGTAGAGCATCAGTCAAGCAAGTAAGCTAAGTGAGCTTGAGACCCTCAGTTTAAACCCCAGTACCAACAGAGAGAAAGGAGAGAGAGAGAGAGAGAGAGAGAGAGAGAGAGAGAGAGAGAGAGAGAGATGGAGAGAGAGATGGAGGGAGAGAGGGAGGGAGAGAAGGAGAGAGGGAGAGAATCTTTCCTGGAAAGGCATATTTGGAACTCAAAATTGTAAAATAATTTCTGCCCTAATGGAGCTTATAAACTTTTAGGCAATCACAGATACTTGGGAGGAGGAGATAGAGGGACTGTGGTACTGGACCAGTATAGGCCAAAAGACCCTATCTTTATAAAAAAAAAAAAAAGAAGAAGAAGAAGAAGAAGAAGAAGAAGAAGAAGAAGAAGAAGAAGAAGAAGGAGAAGAAGAAGCTGGACTTTACTATGTGTAATCCCAACTGCACAAGAAGCAGAAGTAGGAGGACAATGTACCAAGAGTAGCTGCAGGCAAAAGCACAAAACCCTACCTGAAAAATAACTACAAGAAACCAAATAGAGCTGTGGAGCATGGCTCAAGTGGTAGAATCCTTGCCTAAAAAGTGCAAGGCCTTCAGTTCTAGCCCTAAGACACACCCACATAAAAAAAAAAAAAACCTAATAGGCAAGATAAGATTCAAACACAAGTAATCTGGACTTCACTCAGTAGATTCTAAGAAGTCAGGAAGGCTGAGAAGGGCAGAAATCAAATCAAAAAGCTGTATGGTAAGACAGTGGATTAGATAGCAATATGTGCTGACAATGAGGAAGAGAGATAAACTGTGGCAAAGAAACCAATTAGGAGCCTATGATATAGTATAAGGAAAAATGACTGGAGTCTGACTTAGGGAGTGGCATCATATTATACAGTAGCCATGTCCCAGCACTGAAAAGGTGTATTGTAACATGCTGAAGCTACTCATTTAAAGCTGCCAGTAAGAGCCACGTGTGGTTCATTGCAGCTATACTCCCAGGTTTTGGAGGACTGAGTTAAGATGGCTTGAACTCAGAAATTTGAGGCCAGCCTGGGCAATATAGGAAGACAACCATTGAAAGAAAGAACAGAAGAAAAGAGAAAAAAGGAAGGAAAAGAAAAGAGAGAAACAAATCTGCCAACAGTAAAGGAATTGGCTATAATGTGTTGTAGTATATATTTCCCTTGAGAAAGCACATGTACACCATAGCTTGAAAAATCGAAAAGTAGCAAGTAGTATTTTAACATGAAGTTCTGGCTATCCTTGTTTGAAAGATGAGCAGGAACTCTAGGCTCCTATAGGCTGTTTTCGCTTTGTGGAGTACCGACAATAAATTTACCATAACAATTTCTACTAAGAGTTGGGTGATAAGCTTTCAGGTTCGTTCAACCTGAACAACGAATCCTAAAACAATATGCCATGTGAGTTGTAGAAAAATAGCAAAGGATCAGATGAGCAGTGTAGCCCAATAGGATTTTCTTGAACTTGCTTTATTCCCCTAGGACTGGGGGATTTGGGAGCCTTGCAAAAGCAAGGGTAAGAAGCATTGCTGGGTTACACATTTATCACGTGGTCAGGCTTTGGGCAGACAGGGTGCACCTGGGCAGGAAAGGCTGGATAGTCGTCATCCCTCAGAGAGACAAAGAGGCCGGAAGAGACTACCAAAAGGTTTCACCCCTTCACAAAGCCACATGGAATACGGAACTTGGTAGGAGAAGGGCTGAAGGCGTGTGTCCCTACACTCTCCTCTTGCACAGGGCCCTAAGAAAGGCCGGGTTATCAAGATCCAAGAGTTCTCTTGGGCACCTTTACTTCCAGTCCCCGCCCACCCCTCGCACACTCCCCCTCCCCAAGCCCACCCCTCCCTTTCCCCTTCCGCTCGCTTGCTCCCTCCCTCGCTTACTTGTCCCGGATGATGGTCTGCAGTTCTCGGATCTGATCATTCATGGGAAGCAGCTTAAGCTGAGTCCCGATCTGTCCCGAGAGTTCACATTCTCCTAGGAAGGAGTCACCCGCAGGTGCGTCATAGTTGTTACTGTCACCACTGTCACTGTTGCTCTCCGCGTGAAGGTTGACGCTGCTGCTGCCACAGGCCTGAGAGTCGTCGGCCAGCACATTAGGATGGGCGTGCCGGGCCAGTAGAGTCAGCTTCGCCATAACGCTACTAGTGCCCTCAGCACGATCCCCAATTGGGTCGCCAGATCTCAACGATGGTTCGGGACTTGGGGTAGAAGCGGAGTTTACTTGCTGATTGTGACAAGGCATGGAATCCTGACACTGGAACTCTGTGGCCATACACCGGGCCGGGACTGTCCCCGCTGCTACAAAACCTTTAGGGTAAAAGAGGGAAGGAGGAGAAGGGTACCCCCCCCGATGCTCACGAGCTTTTCCGCTGGCCTCTGACCTCCCCAAAATCCCTAACCCTGTCTGCCCTCTCACCCTTAGGCCGCCAAGGGCTTCTTTTTGCAAGCTTTGTCCCACGCCCGCCCACAGCAGACGCTCAGCCTGCTTAGAAACCCTATTGGTCGGTGTCTCTGCCATTTACCAGCAAGCTGCTCCTTAACTCTTTAGTTACTTTGGCTGCAGGGGTTCTTCCACGTGGCCTGGCACTATAGGCTAAGTCAGAGGTGCCAGGCAGGTTGCTGAGATCTCCTGGGCTTTTGCATACAGAACTCTGGGTTCAGCCTGGAAAAGCTGGGGGAGGATTACAAGCCCAAGGCCTATGTTTTGAAAGAGGGTGCCTTGGAAGGGAAATGATACTTTATTAACAGCTTTTTCAAAACAGCTTGTCTGTGTAAGCAGAGGAGGAAGTGAAAAGGCCCTGCAGACAGGCTAAGAGCCTGTTCCCCCACCACCCCACCCCGTCTACTAGACTCCACAAGCGGCAGATTCACAAAAGTGCTTGGCCTCTCAAGTCTTTCTTGCCTTTGGGATTAGTTGGGCTGTATAGGGTACAGGTTACCATGAGGATTCTGGCAGCTTTCAGATTCACGATAATTATTCATTTTAATGGATTCATTTAATTTGTGGACTCACCACAAAGGTCTGAGGAAAGATCTAGGACTGTACTTTTCAGACCCTGGCCTGTACCAAAACTGCAGAGCAGATAAAAAAAAAAATCCAGGTTATTGGCCTAGCATGCAAGTTCATGCCAATGATCCCAGTATTTAAGAGACTGAAGCAGGGCTGGGAGGGTGGCTTAGTGGTAGAGTTCTTGCCTAACCATGCATGAAGCGCTGAGTTCGATTCCTCAGTACCACATGCACTGAAAGAGCCGGAAGTGGTGCTTTGGCTCAAGTGGTCGAGTGCTAGCCTTGAGCAAAAGAAGCTCAGTGTCTAGGCCCTGAGTTCAAGCCCCAGGACTGGTTAAAAAAAAAAAAAAGAGACTGAAGCAGGAGGGCCATGAGTCCTGAGTCCAGCCTGTGCTACATAATGGGATAGAAAAAAAGATAGTTTGATAGTTTGATTCAGTAGAATCAGAATATTTGGAAGTCTTTGTTTTTTAACTAATAACTCCGATTCTGATTTTTCAAATGGTACTCATGAGAAATAGTAACTTATAGCTTTTCTGTTGTTTTGGGGTGTTTTGTGGGCACCAATGGGGCTTGTATTCAGAGCCTATGCTTGCTACTATACCACTTGAGCCATAACCCCAGGCCATATTGCTTTGGACTATTTTTAATTTAAAAATCATTTTACTTGTGCCATTACTGAGGCTTAAACTCAGTCTCTCACTCTCATCCAGCTGTTTCCTATCACAGTTGGCACTCTGCCACCTAAGCCATGCCTCCAATTGCAGCTTTGCATGTTTTTGAGATAGAATCTTGTTTTCAGCCATGAAGCTCCTCCTTGTATGGCTCACTAGCTGTGATGATATACTTGTAGCACCACAACCTTATTTTTTGCCCAGTCTGGACTTGAACTTTGATACTTTGATTTCTGCCTCTCAACTACTAGGAATTATAGTTGTGATCCATGATGCTTGGCTGCCTGTTCAAAATGTTACAACCAGAAAGTTAGAGATTTGCTAATTTCTGCCAAAAATTATAGACCAACATTTGACAAGCCCTTTTCCTTCTCCAGACTTGATCTTGCTACCTATAAAGTGAGATGGATTAACTATATGAATTTTGACCTTCCAATTTTGACATTCTAATTGGCCTTTCAAAAAACTATTTCTTAAGTTTTTTCTTCTACATAAGAAGAGCAACACATGCAGAGATTTAGAGAATATGTATAACCGATGATATGAACATTTCAGGCCTTTGACAAGAATTGAAACTTTGTCTTACTCTTTTTTGTATTTTTTATATTGTTGGTTTGCTCATTTGTTGTTTTGCTATTGGCTTTAGTGATATTTTCCCTTTTGTTCTTCACTCTCCTGGTTTATACACTATTAGCTGTAATTGTGGAGAGTTTAAATGTGATTGGATGATCAAAATTGCCACATAGAATTGTACTCCCATTCACTTTTGAAAGCCTGTATATCCTTTCACCTAGCACATAATACAAACCAAAGGGTCCCTGGATTTAAAAGCTGCATCTGCTAGCTTGAAGTGGGCAGGAACAACTGAATGGCTACTTTGGCAGTGAATACTCTCAGGGAAAACACTGAAATGTGGAGTTTCATTAGCAGTAATTTAAAAGCGGTAATGAATTTTAAATGGTATTGTAAGACATCCTAGGTTCAGGTGTCAGGTGTTGCATCAAACACATAACCTTATTCTTAATGTCACAGAATATGAATTAGAATAGTACAATTGCCAGTATGTCCTCTGTTTATATCCTCATAGTAAGCTCTTATGTGCATGCTTGCCTATATTAATCAATAGACATTTGTAGGTCTATTTAGGTAGCTTATATAAGGCTGTATAAGGACAGAACTCACTAGTGATTATTTATATAGCACCTAATGTTTGGTGCTTTATAATTTACAAATATTTTCATATACATTTTCTCATTTGTTTATTTTTGTCAGTCATGGAGCTTGAACTCAGGGCCTAGACGCTGTTCCTGAGCTGATTTGTTCAAGACTAGCACTCTACCACTTTGAGCCACAACGCCACTTCCAGTATTCTTGGGGTTAATTTGGAGATAAGACCCTCGCAGACTTCCCTGCCCAGGCTGGAGTTGAATTGTGATCCTCAGATTTCAGCCTCTGAGTAGCTAGGATTACAAATATGAATCACCAATGCCTGGCATATTCTCTTATTTAAACATCCAGTAAAGGGCTTCAGGTGTTACCTAACAGACTAGAAAGCTTTCCAACAATGAACTTAAGTATCAAGCCAGAGCAAACTTACCCAGGAATTCTGGACCCTAGGTTTCTTCCTAATTCAAATTAGTTTGAATTTCTCTTTCTCCACTGGAGTCCCTGGCCTTAGGTCTTCCAGATTCAAGCAATACTATATATGACAGCAATCTGAAGGAGGGAGAGGCAAAAATGAATTTCAGCTTGGGCTGCAGCTCTGTGGTGGAGGACTTGCATTTGTCAGGTCCTGGGTTTGCCAGCATTGCCTCAACATTCAGATTTCAAGTTCAAACAGGCTTACACTTTGCTATTGTAATTCAAATTCCTACATCATACACTTACATCGAAAGTACACTCTTCCTGCATGCTAGACACAAATTGTTTTGTTATATGGCAAAAAAAATCAATACAAAAACTAAGTTTAAATGAGAAAAAGGGTGGGTTGGGAGGGCTGGGTGACATTGATCAAGAGGCACTGTATTCATCAACTGCTATGTTGAATGGCAACTCCTTTGTCTACTTACTTAAAGAAAAATGTTTAAATAATTTGAAAAATAAAAAATAAATATAAGCTTGAGTGCCAATCCTATTTACAAAAAAAGTTGCATGATTCCTTTTTTTTTTAACAAGGATTTGTGTCAGCTATCAGTGACTCACGCCTGTAATCCCAGCTACTCAACAGGTTGAGATCTGAAAATCTTGGTTCAACACCAGCCCAGACAGATAAATCCAAGATAAATCTTATTTCCAATTAACCAGCAAAGAGCTAGAAGTAAAGGTGTGGCTCAAGTGGTAGATTGCCAGCTTTGAGCAAAAAAGCCAAGCAAAGTGCAAGGCACCAATTTAAAGCCCCAGTACCAGTGCCCTATAAAGGGCTAAATTATAAAAAGAATTTGTTTAAGACCACACATACAGAAAGGAATAGAACAAAATGGGAAGCCTAGTCTTTTCATTCCAAATCCACTTTCCATACCTAAAGATTCCTGAAATAATTCAGATAACCAAATACTGATAGAGACATTTCTCTTGGCCAGGAATTTTGCTAGGTACTAGAATAGACATAAAGGAAAATGAGTGAAGGAAGGTCTTGAAAGTTTCCATTACACTGGTCTTTGAAAGCCAAAAGATAATGTCTTCACCACTGATACAAACAGCAGACTTGACCGTTTTGAATTTAGCTCTCCTGTCTCATACTTGTACCTGATAGAAAGCCAGGCACAGTTGGGCACTGGTGGCTCATGCCTGTAATCATAGCTACTCAGAAGGCTGAGATCTAAGGATTATGGTTCAAAGACAGCCCAGGCAGAAAAGTCCCATGACACTTTTATCTCCAATTAAACACTAAAGAACTGGAAGTGGAGCTGTGGCTCAAAGTGGTAGAGCACTAGCTCTGAGCAAAAGAGCTCAGGGAGAGTGCTCAGGCCCTGAGTTCAAGCCCTATCACTGCCAAAAAAAAATTAGAAAAAAAGCCAGGTACAACAAAAAGCTAGAAGATAATCCAGTAATAATGGAAATAACTCTTTTGGAATTTGAGCTCTTAATTTCAGTGGATTCATAAAAAGTATGCAAAACTGCAAGCCAATTGCTTATGCTAATAGGAATTCTTCACATGCCATTTCAAAATACTAGTGATTCATATAAAATATTTAATTTTATATTTATTTCAAATTATATATATATATTTAGTTTCAAATGTGACATGGTGAAGTAATTAGGCTCAGTATTATTCTTGTTTTACAGATGAGAAACTTCATTTAGGAGCCTATTATATTTTATTTTGCCCTGTAATCAGACTTGAACATAGGGCCTCAAGCTCTTGCTTGGCTTTTTGCTCAAGGCTAACACTACTACAAGCCATAGCTACACTTCTGGAGTGTGTGTGTGTGTGTGGGGGGGGGTCCTGGGGCTTAAACTCAGGCCCTGATTATTGTCCTTGAGGTTTGTTGCTCAAGGCCAGTGCTCTACCACTTGAGCCTCTGTTTCACTTTCAACTTTTTGGTGAATAGTTGAAGATAAGAGACTCACGTTCTTTTCTGCAGAGGCTGGCTTTGAATTGTGATCCTCAGATCTCAGGCTCCTGAGTAGCTCACAGGTGTGAGCCACTAGTTCCTGACAGGACCCTGATTTAAAGTTACATGAAAGTAGTACTAAAACTGGGAGAAGACAAATGAAAACAAATATTAAATTCTATTTTCCCGGTGCAGTATAATCTCATTTAAATCTTATGAGGTAGACCTTACTGTTATCCCCATTTTACAGGCAAGAAAACTAAAACATAGTGAGATTAGCTTGATAATATTAAGCAAGCAAAAAGTGCCAGGTGCAGGCCTTTGAGGCTAAAATTGATCAGGTCAATCTGACTGTCCCTACATCCTTGGTTGTCAGATTAGTGTGTGCCTATCCTGAGACTTGAACTCAGGGCCTAGTCACTTTCCTGAGCTTTTTAGCTCAGAGCTAGCATTCTACAACTTGAGACATAGTGCCACTGTGGGCTTTTTGGTGGTTAATTGAAGATAGTCTCAAGGACTTCCCTGCCTGGGATGGCTTTGAACCAGGATCCTCAGTTCTCAGCTTCCTGAGTAGCTAGCATTACAGTTATGAACCACTAGCACCCAGCTTCAAATTATATTCTTCTAATATAAACCACACTTTATGTTTCTTTTTTTTGGGGGGGGGGTCCGGTCATGAGACCTGAACTCTGGGCCTGGGCACTGTCCCTCAGCTCTTCAGCTCAAGGCTAGCGCTCTACCACTTGAGCCACAGCACCACTTCCGGCTTTTTTTCTTTTTGCTTATGTGGTGCTGAGGAATTGAACCCAGGGCCTCATACATGCAAGGCAAGCGCTCTACTACTGAGCCACCTTCCCAGCCCCCACACTTTGTTTCTACAGTATAGTTTCTCACCTGTAATGCTAGATCTAACCCATGAATTAAAATTATCCTATAGACCTAGTCATTGGTGGCTCAGACCTGTAATCATAGCTCCTCAGGAAGCTGAGATCTGAGGATCACAGTTTGAAGCCAGGCTGGGCAGAATAATATGTGAGCTTCTTATCTCCAATTACCCAAAAAGCCAGAAGTGGAGCTGTGGCTCAAGTGCTAGAGCTAGCCTTGAACAGAAAAAGCTCAGGGACAGTACTCAGGCCTTAAGTTCAAGAACTAGGACTGGCACCAATATATACATACATACACTATGTAATTGAGTTAGGAAATCCTGCTATAATTTTCTACTAATTCTTACTCCTCTGATGAATTCTAACCATTTTTTTTGTGTGCTAAGCTCTCAGAATTCCTTGATTCAAGTTGACTTTCATAATATTTAAGCCACTGAACTGTAATTTTTAATTTTTAAAATCACATATATTACTGGGAGAGAGATGGAAAGGGTGATGTTGTACAAAAAGAAATGTACTCTAACTTATGCAACTGTAATCCCTCTATACATCACCTTTATAATAACAATAAATATTTTCATAAAAGAATCAATAGATACTCGGGCACCGGTGGTTCATGCCTGTAATCCTAGCTACTCAGCATGCCTGTAATCCTAGCTACTCAGGAGGCTGAGATCTGAGGATCTCAGTTCAAAGCCAGCCGGGGCAGGAAAGTCCATGAGACTCTTATCTCCAATAAACCACTAGAAAACTGGAAGTGGCGCTGTGGCTCAAGCTGTAGAGCGCTCGCCTTGAGCTGAAGAGCACAGGGACAGTACCCAAGTCCAGAGTTCAAGCCCCATGACCCACCAAAAAAAAAGAATAATTAGGATAGTCAACGAACAAATATTGTGATTTAATTTTCTTCCCAAATGAACATGTGCATCCTCTTTCAGAATACCTTTTGACTATCTTTTCAAATATATATCATATCTTATTTACTACTTACTTACCCTCCTTTTATTTTTTTCTTAATTAATTAATTAATTTATTTTTGCCAGTCGTGGGGCTTGAACTCTGGGCCTGAGTGCTGTACCTCAATCTCTTCAGCTCAAGGCTAGCTTCTACCACTTGAGCCATAGCGCTACTTCCGGCTTTTTCTGCTTGTGTGGTGCTGAAGAATCGAACCCAGGGCCTCATGTATGCAAGGCAAGCACTCTACACTGAGCCACCTTCCCAGCCCCCCCTTTTATTTTTAATGCCTAATCCTGTTGTTATGTTTGCTTACTTACTTCCAGTTTTATTGATATAATTGACAAAATTATATATATTTGAAGTATACAATGTGATTGTTTTATATGCATATACATTATAACATGGTTACCACAATATTACTGCACATACTTACCATTTTTTGCATGTGACCATGCTAATGATATACTGTCTTAACAATGTATATGTACAAAACAACATTGCTAGCCAGGCAATGGTGGCTCACTCTTGTAATCCTACCTACTCAGGAGGCTGAGATCTGAGGATCACAGTTGGAAGCCAATCAGGATGGAAAGTCTGTGAAACTCTTCTTTCCAATTAACCATCAAAAATCTGGAAGTGAAGCTATGGCTTAAGTGTTAGAGCCCCAGCCTTTAGTGAAAAAAGCTATGGGAGAGGACACAGAGTCTGAGTTCATGCACCAGCACTGCTGCCAAATAAACAAATTCAAAATAAAAATATGATTAGCTATAGTCACTATGTTAAATATGAAATTTTTTTTTTTTTTTTTTTGTCGTCGTGGGACTTGAACTCTGGGCCTGGGCGCTGTCCCTCAGCTCTTCAGCTCAAGGCGAGCACTCTACTACTTGAGCTACAGCGCCACTTCCGGTTTTCTGGTGGTTTATTGGAGATAGGAGTCTCACGGTCTCTTCTGCCCGGGCTGGCTTTGAACCACGATCCTCAGATCTCAGCCTCCTGAGTAGCTAGGATTACAGGCGAGAGCCACCAGCGCCCCGGCAATAAGCTGGATTTTTTTTGGGGGGGTCCAGTCATGGAGCCTGAACTCTGGGCCTGGGCGCTGTCCCTCAGCTCTTCAGCTCAAGGCTAGCGCTCTACCACTTGAGCCACAGCGCCACTTCCGGCTTTTTTCTTTTTGCTTATGTGGTGCTGGGAATCGAACCCAGGGCCTCAGGCATGCAAGGCAAGCGCTCTACCACTGAGCCAACTTCCCAGCCCAAATATGAAATTCTTAAAACTCATTCATTTCTTAAAAACTGAGAGTTTGTACCTTCTGATCAACATTTCCTTATTCTATCATTAATCCCAACCCCTGACAATTCTTGATTCTTTGAGTTCCAACTTTTTAGATTCTACTGATACATCAGATTTGTCTTTCTGCATTATCATTCTGTTCTAGTTCATTTCATTCAGTACAATATCCATTGTAATACTACTTGATACTATTATTAATTAGGTTAATATTAATCCAGGTTAATCCATGTTTTGGATTCAAAAAATTGTAGTCACTTTTCAAATAAGTTATGCCTATCTTTTCAAGTTAGCTTAGTTGAGTGTGAAGCCTTCCCTGTAGCTCTTACACAATTCCTGGTAAGATGTGGGTGGCAGGACAGGCAAGCCTTGTAGAAATGAGTAGACCTACTAGAAAAGAAAACCTGTAAAACTACATATTAAGAACTAACATAGGCCGGGCACTGGTGGCTCACATTTGTAATCCTAGCTACTCAAGAGGCTGAGATCGGAGGATTGTGGTTCAAAGCCAACCCAGGTAGGAAAGTCTCTGAGACTCTTCTCCAATTAATCACTGAACACTGGAAGTAGACCTGTGGCTCAAAGTGGTAGAGTGCTAGCTTTGAGCAAAAAAGCTCAGGGACAGCACCCAGGCCCTGAATTCAAGCCATACAACTGGTGGGAGGGGGAAGAGCTGACATAGCCAGGTACTGGTAGCTCTCACTTATAATCCAAGCTACTCGGGAGGCTAAGATAGGAGAATTGTGGTTCAAAGCCAGAAAAGTCTAGGAGACTCATCTCCAATTAATCCACTAAAAGCTGGAAGTGGAGGTTTAGCTCAAGTGTTAGAATGTCATTTTTAAGGGAAAATACCAAGCAAGAGCACAAGGCCCTGAGTTCAAGTTTCAGTACTAGCATATATACACAATGGGAGAACTGACTTGATGTTGTTGGCTCCCAGCTCATACCTACTGATCAGTGCTCCAATTACTTGCTACCCCTAGGTCTTGTCTTTTCTGCTTGCTTGCAGTATGGAGGTTTATACTTAATATCTATAGATCTTAATCATTAACAATGTTTTTTCAGTTCAAAACCAAAGAGAAAAAGTATAATTCTGTTGAGCCCTGTTATTCCAAGCTTACTATGAGAGTGAGGTATGCAATGAGTGAAAACTCTTTGAGGATGTAGGCATGAGGAAGTAGAGGAAGAAAAATGTGATGGGCCACACCAAAATCCCCCAAATCCAGAACTCATTCCTATGGCTGCCTGGAATGGTGCTTTTTGGTGTGTACGTGTGGTACTGGAATTTGAACTCAGAGCTTCCTACTTGCTAAGCAGGAACTCTACCACTTGAACTGTCAGACCTTTTTGTGTTGGTTATTTTCAAGGTATGAGGTCTGTATGCACAGGCTACAATTCTACTTGTCCTTTCATGCATTGCTGAAGGTGAAAGGCATACAGCCCTGTGCCTAGCCTTTGTGTTTCCTCATAGCTGGGATAACAAGTGTGTGCCACTGTGTCTGGCCATTGGTTGAAATGGAATGTCTCAAACTTTTTTTTTTGGCCTGGGCTGGACTTGAACCATGGCCCTCCAATCTCTACCTCTCAAGTGGCTAGGATGATACCTTGAACAACCTTACCCTGCCTGTCAGGATTCATATTAACTCCCTCTCTAGGAATTGTCCTACTCTGAGAAAGCTGCACTATTCAACATTCCATACCATTTTCTACTGCAGACTATATCCACTGACAGGTTGATATGAGGATATAATATCCCATATCTTTGCCCCAATTCAAAATGTCTCTGAAGGGCCATCCAACCTCAAAACTTATTAGGCTCACAGAGGTGTCAGTTACAGCTTCTTCCTCTCCTCAATCCTGCTGCTGTTATTCCCTCTCAAATGCTGTTCTCAAGAGCACTCACCAATAAACTTCCTACATGCAAATCTCTACTTTAGAGTCTGTTTCCAAAGGCATCAACTCTCTGACAGAAAGAAATATAACTCTAAATAACCTCATTATCAAAGTAGCTGTATGAACCTGATGTTTCAAGCTGTCGAAAAAAATCAAAAGGAAAGAAATAATGCTGCAGTTGATTAAACTTCTACATTGCAAATTGCAGTATCAGACCTACTTATCAGAGAACTGGATTGACAAGATTAATTAAAAGTGTTCTGGCTTTGATTTGTTAAAATGAAGTTATAAGACTATGAACCAACAAGTGCCCACTTGCTTAAGTCTTGACACATATCATTTCATTTTTGCTGAGATGAAATTCTGTGTGTAAATATAGATACCATATGTTGTATAGTAGTTCCCTTATTTTTGTTTTAATTATTGTAATTTCAGTCACTTGTGATGAGCCTCAGATAAGAAGGATGAGTTCAGTACAAGATCTGAAAGATAGTTATTGTTGTTAACCTCTTATTTGTTCCAGTGCTGGAGGCTTGAACTCAGGTACTGGTATTGTCCTTTATTTTTTTCTGCTCAAGGCTGATGCTTTACCACTTGAGCCACAGCACTATTTTTGGATTTTTTTTCTGGTTAACAAGCATTAGGAGTCTCACAGACTTTCCTACCTGGGCTGGCTTTGAATCATGATCCTCAGATCTTAGCTAAGTAGCTAGGATTACAGATGTGAACCACCAACACCAAGCTGTTGTTAAACTCTTACTATGACCATTATAAATTAAACGTTTCATAACTATGTAGGCATAGGACAAACATAGTACATGTGGGTTTGGTATTATTTGTCGTCTTAGGTATCCACTTGGGGGTGGGGGGGTGTCTTAGAACATATCTGCTGCAGATAAGGGGAGAATTGTTATATTGCATTTGATTTCTGTTGCAATGATTTTACTCATTTTAAGGGTTCTGTTCAGTTGGGTATCCCATGAGAAAGACTTCATTGTTTCCTATACAAAAGGACATCAGACTAGGAGAGAAGAACCAACAGTTTCAGTTTCTCCCATATATATATGAACTTGAGCAAGATTTTTCCCTTCTCTGGGTCTCATGTTCATTCATAACAAGTAGGAATAGGGTCTCAGGGTCCTTTAGAGATATCCAACTTTATTCTATTACTAATATATTCACATGTCTGTGAATTTTCCTACCAACATAATGATTGGAGCCAATCTCTAGTTCTGACTCTGGCTCCAAGTCCCAAACAATTCTATTCCAAATACCACACATACCACTCTCATTCTCTTTTTTTGTGTGAGTATGCCAGTCCTGGAGCTTGAACTCGGGGTCTGGGTTCTGTCCCTTAGCTTTTTTCAACTCAAGACTGGCACTCTGCCACTTGAGCCACAGCTCCACTCCCAGCTTTTTGCTGGGATGAGAGTCTCATGGAGTTTCCTACCTGGGATGACTATGCACTGCTGTCTTCAGATCTCAGCTGCTTGAGTAGCAAGAATTATAGGTGTGAGCCACCAGTGCCCAGCTCTCATCCTCTTGTTGAACCTATGCATATGTGCATGCAAAGTCATGTAACAACAGTTAGCAGGATATAGAGGCCCTTGTAAACCCATTGATTTATCTACCTGATGTGTAGTAAAGGGCCTGTGCCCATGGACATTGAGAAGCATTGTCATGGCCCAAATGATTTTTTTTATTGTTAAGGTGGTATACAGAGGGGTTACAGTTACATAAGTAAGGTAATAAGTACATTTCTTGTCAAACTTATTACCCCTTCCCCCATTTTTCTTCCACTTTCCCTCCCCCCAATCCTCCCCATTTCCAACATATTGTCTTGTGAATATCGCTGTTGCATTGGTTTCCCCCTTGTCCTTTGTCTCACCATTCTGTTGTTCCTCTTCCCTTCCCTAATTCAGGTGTGTGTGTGTGTGTGTGTGTGTGTGTGTGTGTGTGTGTGTGTGTGTGTGTGTGTGTGTGTGTGTGTGTGTGTGTGTGTGTGTGTGTGTGTGTGTGTGTGTGTGTGTGTGTGTGTGTGTGTGTGTGTGTGTGTGTGTGTGTGTGTGTGTGTGTGTAATACCAGGGTACCAAAATCAAATACAGTGAAAACAGGACATATACCATGGGGGGGAAGAACATACAAAAGAAACAAGATATCACATAGTGCATTAAAAACAACAACAACAAAGAAAAACCTTCTGTGTCCATGTCTTGGAGTTTATTTCACTTAGCATCATCTTATATGGTCATATGTACATAGCTATTGAGCTATTCTGTGCATCTGCTAAGATTTTCTTAGATATATACTATTTTTTGAGTAAATATTTCTTTTTTTTATTGTGAAAACACCATACAGAGGGGTTATAATTACATGGGCAAGGTAATGAGTGCATTTATTATCAAGTATTGTTGCCTCCTCCTTTGTTTCCCCTTACAATCCTTTCCTATTCCCCCCGCCTTCCCATCACCACCCCCCACCAAAGTTGTAAAGTTCATTTTCGGCATAACATCTCGTACATCTCATTGGTGCAATGGGTCCACCTGTATCCCTATTTAAACAATTTGTTTTTTCCCTTCCCCTCCACAAATTATACCAACATCAAATACAGTGAAAGCAGGGGTTATACCGTAGGGGAGGGACATACAAAGCAACCAAGAAATATCTTTTAAATATGTTAGACACAATAGCAAGAAAGAAAAATCATTTGAGTACTTAACTTGGGGTTCATTTCACTTAACATGAACTTATCTGACAATTTCTGCTTGTCTCAGACATATACTAGTTATTGCAAATAAGGGAAACCATGAGACCTATGTTTCTTTGGGCCTGGTTTACTTCACTTACTATGATTTTTTCCAAGTCTTTCCATTTCCTAACAAATGAGGCAATGTCATTCTTTCTGATGGAGGCATAGAATTCCATTGTGTATATATACCACATTTTCTTGATCCATTCTAGATGTATACTATTTAGAGAGTAAGAGTACCCATCTTTAATTGTGAACCTCCAAAGACTACACAACTACAGGACTCTGGGTTGCTACTTGTCTTAAAATTGTGTTCTGGTGTGAAAGTTGATATACTTTCATTTCCAAAAAAGAAGACATATAGTGAATTTACCTATCTTTGACAATGAACCTCCAAAGTCTGTGCAACTACAGGGCTCTGGGCTGTAGCTTGCCTTAAAATTCTGTTCTGGTAGGGCTGGGAAGGTGGTTCAATGGTAGAGCACTTGCCTTGAGTAAAAAAGCTTAGAGACAGTGCCCAGGCCCTGGTGCCAGCCTCTCCCAACAAAATAACCACTGTTCTGGAGGACTGTTTATCTTGTAAATTTCCAAAAGCTTAATAAACTACCATCAGGTACTTCAGATTAGCTAACCTCTGCTTTTCTGATTATTGTTTTTGAAAGTTAAGCTATTTGCTTGTATAAGACTACTAAAGTCTCAAGGAAGCCTATAAAAAGGTAGAGAAAAACCATTTTGTAAGGTACCATTATTTCTAGAATCTGTAAATGAGGGGCTGGGAAGGTGGCTCAGTGGTAGAGCGCTTGCCTTGCATGCCTGAGGCCCTGGGTTCGATTCCTCAGCACCACATAAGCAAAAAGAAAAAAGCCAGAAGTGGCGCTGTGGCTCAAGTGGTAGAGTGCTAACGTTGAGCTGAAGAGCTGAGGGACAGCACCCAGGCCCAGAGTTCAGTCCCCATGACCGGAGCAAAAAAAAAAAATTCTGTTCTGGTGTGGATTTGGAGGTACTTCCATTTCCAAAAAAAGGAGAGAGAGAGTAAAAATACCTATCTCTGATTGTGAACCTACAAAGTTTGTGAGACTACAGGGCACTGGGTTGGCATCTGCCTAAAAATTGTGTTCTGGTATGGAATTGCATATACTCTCATTCCCCCCTCAAAAGGAGAGATAGAGTGAAAATACCCACTGTTGATTGTGAATCTCCAAAATCTGTGCAACTACAGGTTTTGGTGCTTGCCTTAAAATAGGGTTCTAGCATGGAATTGGTTTTGCTTTCATACCCAAATGATTTTCAGATCAAATACCCAGTGACTTGCATGGAGAATAAGGAGGAAAACCAATGCTGTGCTCCCAGGTATCCTGGAGCTCATGACCTTGAGCCCCTGCTCAAGGCCAGATTTTGTCCAATTGGTTATGAGGACCATTACTTTTATTTTTTTTTTGGGGGGGGGGTCCGGTCCTGGGGCCTGAACTCTGGGCCTGGACGCTGTCCCTCAGCTCTTCAGCTCAAGGCTAGTGTGCTACCACTTGAGCCACAGTGCCACTTCCGGTTTTTTCCTTTTTGCTTATGTGGTACTGAGGAATCGAACCCAGGGCCTCATGCATGCAAGGCAAGTGCTCTACCACTGAGCCACCTTCCCAGCCCGCATTACTTTTATTTCTATGCACCATTCTTCCATCCCATTATGCTTCCTTCCTGTACTGAAACTGGTTCGTTCGTTCACTCAACAAATATTTCTGAGAGTCAACTTTGTGATAGACATTCATTTCAGATGTTGGGTATTGAGTGAAGCAGAAAAATACATTAACCCTTGTGGAGATTACAGTCAGTTGCCAGAGAAACAGACAATATAGGAACTAAATTATGTTAGATGGTGGCAAGCAGGAAGAAGGGATGGAGAGTAGCTGCAGAGAGGGGACATCCATCTAAAATGGGGCTATTAGAAAGGCCTCATTGAAAGATGGCATAAGAACAAAGACCTGAAGTACACAGGATGCCATCTCTGGAGAGAGACAGTTTCCTGGCAGATGGATTACAAAATGCAAAGTCCTATGAGAAAGCAACGTTAATGTGTAAAAAAGCATAGTGAGTGTGTTAGTGCCAAGAGCGGGGAAACTGGACAGGGAACAAGCAGATCTTGTGGAGTCATTTAGGCCATTGTAGGGGCAGAAGGTTTTCCTGTGAGTTGGGAAGGCATCAGATGGTTTAAAGAAAAGGAGTAAAAGTCAGCTGTGGTAGTACACATAAGCAATCCCTCTTCAGCTGTAGAGACTGAGACAGAGATTGAAAGTTCAAGGCCATGTGTGCAGTTATTTCTATTTTTTCTTTCTGTTTTAGTTTTCTGTACCCTTTGTCTTGTATATAAACTTACCTGATACATGGAAGGAAAAGGGAACCACAGAAACAGCAGGACAAAGGATGAACTAATGCATCAATGATACTCACTAGACACAGTGTTAGAAATGAACTTTACAACTATGGGGGGAAGACAGTGAGGAGGGGTAAGTGGGAGAAAATGAGGGAGGGGGTAACAGTGTTTAAAAAGAAATGTACTCATTACCTTACTTATGTAACTGTAACTCCCCTGTTCATCACCTTTACAATAAATTTAAACAAACAGACAAATAAAAGTCCATGGGCTGGGAAAGTGGCTCAGTGGTAGAGTGCTTGCCTTGCATGCATGAGGTCCTGGGTTCGATTCCTCAGCACCACAGAAGCAGAAAAAGCTGGAAGTGATTCTGTGGCTCAAGTGGTAGAGCTCTAGCCCTGAGCTGAAGAGCTGAGGGACAATGCCAGGCCCAGAGTTCAGCAATAATAATAATGACCGGCAATAATAATATTATTATTATAAATAAAAATAAAAGTCCAAGGCCAGCCTGATACACTTTCAGTTTTAACAGGATCACACTAGAATGTTAAAAAGTAGAAGCAGCCTGGTGCTGGTGGCTCACATCTATAATCTGAGCTACTTAAGAGGCTGATATCTGAGGATCGAGGTTCAAAGCTAGCCTGGGTAGGAAAGTCTATGACACTTTTTTTTCTCTCTCTCTTTTTTTTTTTGTTAGTCATGGGGCCTGAACTCTGGGTACTGTCCCTCAGCTCTGCAGCTCAAGGCTAACACTCTACCACTTGAGCCACAGCGCCACTTCCGGCTTTTTCTTTTTGCTTTTGTGGTGCTGAGGAATCGAACCCAGGGCCTCAGGCATGCAAGGCAAGCATTCTACCACTGAGCCACCTTCCCAGCCCCAGGACTCTTATCTCCAATTAACCACCAGAAAACCAGAAGTGGTGCTGTTCTCAAAGTGAAAGGTTAGAGCTCTAAAGACTCTGGGAATGGGGGGCTGGGAATGTGGCTTAGTGGTAGGATACTGGCCTAGCATGCATGAAGCCCTGTGTTCAGTTCCTCAGTACCACATAAACAGAAAAAGCTGGAAGTGGCACTGTGGCTCAAGTGGTAAAAATACTAGCCTTGAGCAAAAGAAGCTCAGGGACAGTGCCCAGGCCCTGAGTTCAAGCTCTAGGACTGGCAAAAAAAGACTTTGGGAATGATTCTAAAGGTAAACAGCAAATGGAAAAAACCAATTTGAGATTGTAGTATGTGAACCAGTACTGTTCACTCTCTTACGCCTCCCAGATCAGCAAGATGGAGACTCACTCCAACCTCCAAGCTGATGCAGACATGGATATAAGACTCCCTTTCCCCAGCTCCCAACTGGAGGGCAGTCTTCCTCTCATCCAACCCCTGACTGCCTGTTGTTAGGGTAATGTGGTCAATAGGTAGAGAGTTGTTCTATCCATTTTCCACTTATTAAATGAAACCTCTAACTTGAAATTGTCTCCTAAGAATCCTGGAGAATAAATAGTTCTTCCTTGACTTCCACATCAAGAGAGGTAAGCTGGGCCTAGAGCAGATGCTTAGGCCAGTAATCCTAGCTACTTGGGGAGGCTGAGAGAGGAAGGATTGTGGTTCAAGGCCAGCCTCAGCAAAAAAAGGTCTGTGAGATCCTATCTCAAAAATAACCAGCAAAACAGAACTGGAGGGATGGCTTAAGCAGTACAGTGCCAGCCTATCAAGCATGAGATACTGAGTTCAAATTTCAGTCCTGCAAAAACAATAACAGCAGCAGCAGCAGCAGCAGCAGCAGCAACAGCAACAATATGGAAGAGAGGTAGGCTGAAAAGACCCCACACTACTGCTACCTCTTCTATGAGTGTTCAGCTCATGTTTCAGAGGAAAGCTTGCCATTGTTTCTACCTCCAGCTTCTAAGTCCTGGCTTAGAGATTTTTACCTAGGTGTGGGGATGGCAATGAGACAAAGAAGCAAGCTATGTGATGAATAGCTTGTGGTCTTTTCCCAGATGAATTGAATTCATCTGTAACAGCATTAGAGCTCTTGAAACCTAAGAGCCCTCTTTAAAAAAGAATATCATGATGAAGGGAATTGTGAGGAGACTGGTAGATCTCATGAAAACATAGCCTAGAATACAGGCAATAATTATGCAGGAGAGAATGAAGGAATAATAAAACTGGCAGGAGCCTATCTGAGTTCAAAACACTATCACTGACCTCAGAAACTGTTGCTTAGTAGCCACAATTCAACTAGATTACCATACATTATCTATGGGGGATACATTCCCAATACTGTGTGGATACCTAAAACCCCAGATAGTAAAAATCAACTGTATGTATACATAATACATGCATACTTACACACATTCATATATATGGCAAAGTATATGTGGTAAAGTATAAGGTTTGATATATAAATTTAAAAAAAGGGATGTTAGCAAAATAATACTTCATGTTTGTAAAAAAAAAGTTACTTGGGTTTAGTCTGGCCCTCAAAATATCTTATTATACTGCTCTCACCTTTCCTCTTGTGATGATATGAAGTGATTCAGTGCCCACAGGTGAAATGAAGTGAGGCAGCTTGCATAGGCATTGTAACACAACTATTATATAAGAGATACTTCAATGCAAGCACTGTAATACCCAGTAGTTGATCTTGTGAGCAAGATAGTGACTAAGTGCCTAACAAGTGGGGAGTGTTTAGAACACAGACATACTAGACAAAAGGGTGATTCACATCCTGGGAAGAATAGAGTGAGATTTCATCATCCATACTATGCAGCAGTGTGCAATGTGTGTGTGTGTGTGTGTGTGTGTGTGTGTGTGTGTGTGTGTGTGTGTGTGTGTGTGTGTGTGTTGGTGCTGGGGCTGAGCTCAGGGCATCACATTCTCACTTGGCTTTTTTGCTCAAGGCTGGCGACTTTACCACTTGACTCTCACTTCCATTTCAAGCTTTTTGCTGGTTAATTGAAGATAAAAGTCACATGGACTTTTCTGCCCAGGCTGGATTTGAACCTTGATCCTCAGATCTTAGTCTCCTAAATAGCTAGGATTACAGGTGTGGGCCACCAGTGCCCACCTGGAAGTGTGAAATTGAAAACATGAATTTTTATTTCTAGGATTTTCCACCTAATATTTTCAAGCCACAGTGAAAGAAAATGTACAGTGGAAGATAAGTGGAATTTATGCCCCCCCCAAAGAATTCCTGCAAAAATAGGAACTTTAATGGATGGATGTGATCAGGAAGAGTAGAAGAGAACTCTACTGGTCTCATGGTCATCTCCAGTAACTGATAGCATCAACACTGTACCCCCTGAGGAACAACAGCAGAAACATATAGCAATGGGGGACAATGAAATAATTCTTGAAATAATTCTGCCAGTTTCTATAAACAACAAGAAAATACTAATAGATGGGGGGATGGAACAAAACCCACTGTGACTACAGTGTGTTCTCTAATGTCCAATTTCCACAAAAGCTATAAGGCATTCAAAGAACCAGTAGTGTCTGACCCATATATTGGGAAAAAAGCAACAAGCAGTAAACAGAAACTACTTGAGAGTGTCTTGATATTGGATTTAACAAGAATTCAAAAATAGTAATTCTAATATATCCATGTAACTAAGGTAAAAGCATAATTAAAGATATGTTTTTAGAAAAAAAGTGAATGAAAATTCAGGTTGGAAAAATACAAAATCATCTTTCAAGCATTCAGGAAACAAACAAGAGGATCACAAATTTGAGACTAGCTTGGGCTACACAGCAAGACCCTGTATCAGAAAACAAAGTACGATAACTGAAATGTAAAAACAAAATAAAACTCTACAGGAATTTAATACAAGATTTGAATTAACAGACTAAAAAGTAATGACTCTGAAGAGACATTGATAGTGGGTATGTAGCTAAACAACAGAAAAAGAGAATGAGGAAAAATAGAACCACAGAAAAAAGTGGAGGGAACATTAATCTCACATACACAGAATGGTGAATATAAGAATGAAAACAGAGGGGCTGGGAAGGTGGCTCAGTGGTAGAGTGCTTGCTTTGCATGCATGAAGCCCTGGGTTCAATTCCTCAGCATCACAGAAGCAGAAAAAGCCAGACGTGGTGCTGTGGCTCAAGTGGTAGAGTGCTAGCCTTGAGCTGAAGAGCTGAGGGACAGCACCCAAGCCCAGAATTCCAGCCCCACGACCAACCCCCCCTCCAAAAAAAAGAATGAAAACAGAAAGCCAGGCATTGGTGGCTCACACCTGAAATCCTAGCTACTCAGGAGGCTGAGACCTGAGGATTGCAGTTGGAAGCCAGCCTGGGCAGGAAAGTCCATGAGACTCTTATCTCCAGTAGCACTGTGGCTCAAGTAATAGAGCAGTAGCCTTGAGCACAAAGAGGCTCAGGGACAGTGCCCAGGCCCTGAGTTCAAGCCCCAGGAAGGGCAAAAAAAATAAAAAAGGAGGAAGAGGAGGAGGAGGAAGAAGAAGAAGAAGGTTGAAAACTCCCTAAATATACTGATGAGACAATAACCTGGAGGCTCAATGAATGCCAAGTACGATAAATGCAGGAACAGAGAACACATAGTAAAAATGCTGAAGGTCAAAGGCAAGGAGAAAATCTTGAAATAGCAAGAGAAATCCCACATGTCACTTATTAGGAATTCCCAATAACATTAATAGTGGACTTCACGGCAGACACGATGGATAACATATTCAAAGTTCTCAAATTCTCAACCCCCCAATCCTATATCCAACAAAGTTATTACTTTATTAAAAAAATTTTTTTCCAGAGCTGAAGGCTGAACTCAGGGCCTTACACTTGCCAGGCAAGTACTCTTCCACTGAGCTAACTCCCCAATCTTGGCTATTACTTTAGAATAAAAGTGAGGGCCAGGCCAAACTCACAGCTGTAACCCCAACTATTTAGGAAACAGTGAGAGGATTGTAGTCAAGATCAGCTTGGGCAAAATGTTATTAAGATACTCATAAACACGAAGAAAAAGGTTAGATATAGTAGGGCACAATGCCCTACTGTGAACATGCTGTAGACAGAAGGATCTGGGTCTGAGGCTAGTCTCAGATGGGAAAACACCTGAAAACCTACCTAAAACAAAAAAAGTGAAAAAGTGCTGGGAACATGGTTGAAGTGATAGCAAGAAGATAGTAAGTTCAAACCCCAGTGTCCTGGTATCATTCCCCCAGATGAAGAAAAATTGAGAATTCCTTGCTAGTAGACCCATTATCATACAATAAATACCAATGGAAGTTCTTAAAGCTGAAAGCCAGTGACCCTGGCCATTAAGTCAAATCTGTAAGAACAAACTAAAAAGGTAAGGTAATTACTAGTAAGGTAATTACATAACTGTAATGTGCTCTATGAGTGCATTTTCTCCTTTCTTAATAGACTTAAAATTACATTTAAAAAAAATGTGAGCCAAGCACCTGTAGCTCTTCTGTAATTCTAGCGACCCAGAAGCCTGAGTTTTAAGGGTCATGGTTCAAAGCCAACCCAGGAAAAAACTCTGAGACTCTATCTCTAATTAACCAGCAGAATTTTGGTCTGGAGGCATGGCTCAGGAGGGTAGAGTGCCAGCTGTTAGCAAAAAAAATGCTGAGCGTGAGCTCTGGTACGAATGAAAAATTTGGTCATTATGTACTGTTGGACTTATAATACATAGAAATGTAATACAAGAGTATAAATCTACTAGTAAAAGGGAGATAGGTGAGGGCAAAAGTATAATAGGCCAAGAAAATAATGACAAATGGTAATCATTATAACAGTGTGTGGTTGTGGTTATAACATTGATAGATGCAATATGAATAACAATATGTATTAGCTTGCCAAGGGCCATTTAGATTTTTATAACATCATTTGTGGGCCATACAAAATTATAAACACAAGAATATGACTACAGAGAGCTTATAAGAAACATTGTGTCTGTTTTGTTATGTACCAAATGATTTTTGTAGGCCTTATATGGTCTTGTGCAGGACAGTTCCCTGCATGAGATAAACAACTTCTAAAAATCAAAAAGAGGACCAGGCGCCAGTGGTTCACACTTGTAATCCTAGCTACTCAGGAAGCTGGGATCTGAGGATCGTGGTTCAAAGCCAGCCCAGGCAGAAAAGTCCATGAGACTCTTATCTCCAATTAAGCACCAGAAAACTGGCAGTGGCGCTGTGGCTCAAGTGGTAGAGTTCTAGCCTTGAGCTGAAGAGCTGAGGGATAGCGCTCAGGCCCAGAGTTCAAGCCCACGACTGACTAAATAAATAAGAGCTAGGGACCCTTCTTTTTAGATATTTCAGTCCATGATCAGTTGGCCCTGTTCCTTTAGGCCGATGACAATCCACCATGACAGAAGCATGTGACAGAACATAGCTGCTCTTCTCATGACTAAAAAGCAAGCAAGCAAGCAAGCAAGCAAGCAAGCAAGCAAGAAAGAAAGAAAGAAAGAAAGAAAGAAAGAAAGGAAAGGATCAGGATTCCACAATTCCCTTCAAGATCCCAGTGATCTGAAGACCTCCCACTAGGCCCCATCTACAAAAAAATCTAATGAGAACGATAGAAAGGGGTGACACAGATCAAATGCCTTGTATTCACAAATTTGCATGTTGAATTGAAACCCCTCTGAACAATTAATCAAAGATAACAAAAATAACATCTGATCCAGGTGCTAGTGGCTCGCACCCATAATCCTAGCTACTCAAGAGCCTGAGATCTGAGGACTACAGTTCAAAGCTAGCCTGGCAGAAGAGTCCCCTTGAGACTCTTATCTCCAATTAATCCCTCAAAAACCAGAAGTGGTACTGTGACTCAAAAGTGATAGAGCAGGCTGGGAAGGTGGCTCAGTGTTAGAGTGCTTGCCTTGTATGTATGAGGCCCTGGGTTCGATTCCTCAGCACCACATAAGCAGAAAAAGCCAGAAGTGGCGCTGTGGCTCAAATGGTAGAGTGCTAGCCTTGAGCTGAAGAGCTGAGGGACAGCACCCAGGCCCAGAGTTCAGGCCATACAACTGACAAAAAAAGTGATAGAGCACTAACCTTGAGTAAAAGAGCTCAGGACAGTGCTCAGGCCCTGAGTACAAGCCCCATGACTGACAAAATAAATAAATTAAAAAATTAAAATAACATCTGGTCAATAACAAAATGACAAAATGATCTACTGACATTCTGATGATACTACAAAATCCCCAAAGCACCAAGCTGGTGACTAAGCCTTTACCATATCAGACTTTTGAGGACATTTCAGGTACACTGAGGCACAATAATACCATGGCTGGGATCTTGTTATATGGACTAACATCCCTATTATTGGATTTAAGCTATTATAAATCTGAAGTTGAGCCTTGTATGTATATATGTATGTATGTATGTATGTATGTATGTATGTGTTTGTGAACATATACATAAGGCTATAGAACAGCTAGAAATATAACAAAATTATAGTAAAATAGTAAATACAGTATAGTCTTTCTTATGTAAAAACTTTACTATTGAACATAAAATACCACATTATCAGTATATATTCATTTACTGCAAAAGATAGAAGTACAAGAAGATTACCAAAATCAAAGAGATATGAGACATATGGAAAAATAGAATAAGATGGCAACGTAAATTTAACCCTATCAATAATTTGAAAAAGCATAAAATATAAATAGATTCAACAGTCTAAAGCAAAGGCAAAGGATGTCAAACTAGATAAACAACATGATCCACTTGTGTGTTATCTATAGGAAACATGCTTTAGATTCAAAGATATAAATAGCTTCAAAGTAAAAGAATGGAATAAGATATATTGTGCAAAGGTAAATTCACGGAACTAACTGGTGATTATCATGCTAGGCAAAATTAGTCACATTCAGAAAGACAAAATATCACGATTTCTTTTTTATGTGGAATGTAGACCTAAAAGGAAAAAAAATGCAAAAGTGGGAGATACAAGTGAAACAAGAGAATGATATGGGGGTGAATATGATCAAAGTAAATTATATATATGAAAAGAGCCAAAAGGACCCCACTAAAAACTGCAAAAGGAGGTTGAGGAAGTACCACAGTGAAAGTCCTTTGTACAATTAATATATACTAATTTTAAAAGACCCATTGTGAAAAGAGCAACCACAGGAAAAGTTGGTTGTCTGTATCAGACAAAATATATTTTAAAACAATATACTAGGGGCTGGGAAGGTGGCTCAGTGGTCGAGCACTTGCCTTGCATGCTTGAGGCCCTGGATTCGATTCCTCAGCACCACATAAGAAAAAAGCTGGAAGTGGCGCTGTGGCTCAAGTGGTAGAGCACTAGCCTTGAGCTAAAGAGCTGAGGGACAGCGCCCAGGCCCAGAGTTCAGGCCCCACAACCGGACCCCCCCCCAAAAAAGATAAAACAATATGCTAAATGGGTATATATCTGAAAGAATCAGTCAGCATATAATAGAGATACTCATATACCCATATATATCATGGTATTATTCATGATAGCCAGGCTATCCAATCAACTGTATGTAGAAAATAGAGTATTATTTAGCCATAAAAAAGTATGAAAATCCACACGTGAGAACATGAATAGAACAGGAAATCATTATGTTAAGTGCAATAAATCAGAAAGAAAATGGTATTTATCTCATGTGTTTTCAATTATATTTTAATTGCCTTTAAGTAGTTGTACAAAGGAGTTACCATTGAATAAATCACTTTATGAATGCATCTTGATTAATGTCAGTCCTTTCATCATTCTCCTGCTTCTCTCCTAACCCTCCCCTACCCTCAAATTTCTTAATGTTGTAGGATATACATTGAATATTATGACTGCATTCTCCCTCACTTTCTCTCTTCATTCATCTACCCTCCTCCCTTTGACCTCCTCCCACACATACTATTCAAGTACCAGTTTCCTGGTATTTATTTTGTTGGAATATGAGTTTGTTTTTCTAAGAAATTACGCCATTCAAATTCTCCCCTGCAAATACCATATTTTGGTTAATACCTGCATACAACCCAGTACGTTTGTACATTTATTTGTATGTTTATAAACTAGGTCTAGCCTCCAAATATTCTCTCACATATGTTTAATCTAGATTCTTTTAGAAGACATGAAAGTAAAAGAAAAACTATTTGGGATAAAGAAAGGCACTGTTAGGGGGGATAACACAGTATAAGGTTGAGGGAGTCAATATGATCAATGTACAATATGTACATATATGAAAATGTCATAAAGAAACCCATTGTTTTGTATACTTCAGATGAATTTATTATTTTTTTAAAAAATTTTTCTAGAAGGCTGGGCATGCTGGCATATACCTGTAATTCCAGCAATTGGGAGGTGGTGGCAGGAGGAAACCTGTGGCTAGCTGGAACTACAATGTGAGTTCAAGATCAGCTAGGGCTACAAAGTAAGACTGTCTTAAACCAAAAGCTACTAAAAGTAGAGGGAATATTTTGCAGTTATAAATCCTTCTAGAACATATGACTATTATAAACCTGTGCACCCAATAACAGACCATTAAAATACATGAAACCAAAACTAACAGAAATGAATGGAGAAAGAAATAATTCAACAATAATAATTGAAGATTTTAAAACACCATATTGTGAAAATGTATTCTGGATATGTGACCACAAAGTGGCTTACAGGATGCCATAATAACTGCTATTGCCTGATATATTTCCTCTTCTTACGAACATTGACTAGACTTTCAAGAATCCTAATCATTCCTTTAAGCACTGAATAAAGAAAGAAGCCACATAGCTTAACACACCACCAGTGTTACATGCTATGCCCATCACATCAGTAAATGTTAGCTGAATAAATTAATACATCAAAAAGTTAGAGTGGATCTGTGGCTCAAATGGTAGTACAGACCTTTAGCAACAAAACTAAAGGACAGTACCCAGGCCCTGAGTTCAAGCCTCAGGACTGGGAGCAAAAACCAAAAAGCAATGAAGTACATATTACAAAATATATGTGCTTTGAAAGCATTAAGAGGGCTGGGAAGGAGGCTCAGTGGTAGAGTGCTTACCTTGCATGCCAGAGGCCCTGGGTTTGATTCCTCAGCACCACATAAGCAAAAAGAAAAAAGCCAAAAGTGGCGCTGTGGCTCAAGTGGTAGAGCACTAGCCTCGAGCTGAAGAGCTGAGGGACAGCGCCCAGGCCCAGAGTTCAGGACCCACAACTGAACCCCCCCCAAAAAAATACAAAGAGCAGAATGAAAATGAAAATTAGAACATATCAAAAATTGTCAGATACAACTAAAGCAGAGCTGAGAGGAAAATTGATAGCCCTAAATCATTATTTTAGGAATGAAGAAAAGACTCCAATCAATTGTCTAAGTTACTAATTTTAAAAGAAATACAAAAAGAAGAGAATATAAACCAATAAGTAGATGGAAAGAGAAAAAATAGTGAAAGCAGGAAAAAAAACTAGAGAAAAACAATAAAAGAAAAAGTTCTGTGGGAGGAAATCAATCCTGCAGGTTTTCAAGGGAAAAATTGAAATATGGGATTAGAATTCTGTTCAGATCATCTTAGCTGCCAAGGGAGTATTCAGTCTGTCTATCCCCTCCCAACGTTTGTCTCATTGCTGAACTATTTGCAATGTATTCCAATTTGCTCCAAGGCCGCTTGGCTTCTAATGTCATGATTCATATTTCCATTACCAAGGTAGCAGAAATAAATGAGCTCTGTAGAGTAGGATTTGATTTCTCTAAGCCTTCCAAATTGTGTAACCAAAACAATTTCCGTGAGTCTCCTTTACTTCATCTGAATGTTGAAAACCATTAATTTTCTCTATCTCACAGGTTTATTATAAGCATTAAACAAAATTCATGTGTAAAATAATGAGTGCAATTCCTCACCGATTGAGAATAGAGAATATATGTTAGTTCGCCTCTCCTCCGTGATCACTATTGTATCTAGTCATCCTAATGCTGATGATATGCCAAAAGAATTACATGGACCACTGTGATGTCATAAAACATAAAGGAAATTGGCCAACATGACTTGCCAAATTTCCCAAAATGAATTTCGGACAGGGCACTATCAACAAGACATTTCTGAGACATTGCTTAGACAGACTTGTGCTCCTCCAGGGCCAAAGACCATGTGTTTGGTTGACATGTTATCTTCAAGGCTAATTGTACTACATGGCACATGTACGTGTACAAAGAAAAGGGTAAATATATTCATGCCTTCATGGGTCAGAATTGCTTAATCATCTTGACTTACTGTGGATGTATCATTCCTAAAATGTCTTCCCATGAATAAAATCACTTAATGTGAGCCTGATGGTGGTGGCTCATATCTATTCCTAGCTACTCAGGAGTCTGAGATGAGAGGATCACAAGTCAAAGTGAACCCAGGGAGAAAACTCCACAAGACTCTATCTTCAAAATAACCAACGAAGAGCTGGACTGGAAACATGGCTCAAGTTGTGGAACACAAGCAGGGCAAGTGAGCCAAGCAAGAGTACCAGGCCCTGATACTGGCATAGATATTTGCAAAAAAAGAATCATTTACACTTTTTCAGATGTGTCTGATACAGATTTTTTTCACCTAAATCTTGTAAATATTTACCAAAACTACAAGGTAAAGAAATGGGAGAGAATGAGGGAGAGGGTGACACTGTTCAAAAGGAAATATACTCATTATCTGACTTATGTAACTGTAACACCTCTGTACATCACCTTTACAATAAAATTTTAAAAATTAAAATGAAAAAGAAATCAACAATTACTTGTTCCCTACAACTAATAAAATAAAGTATCTATTATTTTGCACCCAATAAGATACTGAAATATTCTAATAGTAGTGAAGTCATGCTCATTAAAAGATTTTATTGTATAAATGAGAAAGATCATGTCTTGAATGCCAAAGGATATATCTTGCTCTTCATATTTATTTATTAGTCTAAGTTTGGAGTGAGTTTTGTAATATAAAGCTAAAATTTATTAAAAAGTTAATGAAACCCATTTATCATCATCTACCTGTTTCTGTAGCTAAGCAAAAGAACATTGTCTTCCTCAATTAAGAAGGATAGCATGAAGCAAGGCATCAGTGGCTCACATCTTTAACCCTGGCTACTCAGGAGGCTCTTGGTTAGAAGTTAGCCCAGCTAGGAAAGTCCATGGGACTCTGATCTCCAATTAAGCACCAAAAAGCCAGAAGTGAACATGTGGCTCTACAATAAAATAAAATAAAATGGAAGAAAAACAGCCCCTTTAGTAGATGGTGCTGGCAAAATTGGTTAAACAGCTGGGTACTTGTGGCTCACGCCTGTAATCCTAGCTACTCAGGAGGCTGAGATCTGAGGATCACGGTTCAAAGCCAGCCCAGGCAGGAAACTCCATGAGACTCTTATCCAATAAACCACCAGAAAACCCAGAGGTGGCAATGTGGCTCAAGTGGTAGAGTCCTTGCCTTTAGCTAAAGAGCTGAGGGACAGTGCCCAGACCCAGAGTTCAAGCCCCACAACTGACAAAAAAAAAATGGTTAAACACCTTTAGAAAACTAAAGCTAGATCCTTATATATCACCCTGCACCAGAATCAACTCCAGATGGATCACAGACCTCGAAGTAAAAGCAGACAACCTGAAAACATTGCAGGAAGGAATAGGAGAAAAACTCTATGGCTCCTTGGCACAGGACAAAATTTTCTTATTAAAAACCCAGAAACACAATAAATCAAAGAAAGGTACAACAAATGGGATTGTAAGAAACTGCAGAGCTTCTGCATGGCAAAAGACATAGCAAGCAAGATCAACAGAAAGCCCATGGATTAGGAGAAGATCTTTACTAGCCATACAATAGACAAGGGCCTCCTATCTAAAATATACTTAGAATTTAAAAATTAAATCCTCCAAAAGCAAATCCTCAAAGAAACTATTGCCCCATTAATAAGTGGGCTAAAGACTTAAAGAGAGACTTTTCTGAAGAGGAAATAAGAATGGCCAATAGACACATGAAGAAATGCTCAACTTCTCTGGCCATAAAAGAAATGCAAATCAAAACAACATTGAGATTCCACCTCACCCCAGTTAGAATGGCTATAATCAAGAACTCTAATAACAACAGATGTTGGAGGGGATGTGGACAGAAGGGAACCCTATTGCATTGTTGGAGGGAGTGTAAACTTGTTCAACCACTTTGGAAAGCAGTATGGATGTTCCTGAAAAGACTCCACATAGAACTCCCCTATGACCCAGCAATCCCACTTCTGGGCATTTACCCAAATGATGACAAACAAGGCCATACTAAAGCTACCAGCACAAATATGTTTATTGCAGCATTATTCACCATAGCTAGGATATGGAACCAACCCAGATGCCCCTCAGTAGATGAATGGATCAAGAAAAAAATATATATATATATATATTTTACAACTTGGGTGAGTAGGAGTTGGGGAGGTGGGGAGGAAGGGATGGTAAGGGAAAAACAAAGGAAGGGTAACAATGCTCCAAAGGAAATGTACTCATTACCTTACTCATGTAACTGTAACCCCTCTGTACAGTATCTTTACAATGATAATATATATATATATATATATATATTAAACTATTTTTTAAAAGAAAATATACATCAGCAGAGCTTCTGCCCAGTAGGAGGGACGCCAAAGGAAGGTACTGCCTGGTGTGTGCTAAACAGGAGTCAATAGGGTGTCTCTAGGAGAGAATTATGTGGCTCTCAAGGTCAAACTGCAATCCTCCCAAATTCAGCTTCCCATGTAATTTGTAATGACAGGCAAACCTTACTTTTACCATTTCTTGATGGTAAGTAGTCAAAATCCTCTCTTCTGTTAGAGGTGTATTATGCACCATTGTTAATTATATTCACACTGCTGTGTCACACAAAACCAAATGTGATTTTCACTAGTTTGATTATGATGCGTCTAGAGGGCGTTTCTTCTGAGTTGGTCTTTTTTGGAATGCACTGAGCTTCTTGAATCTGTAAAGTTGGTTGATTCATTAAATGTGGGAATTGTTCAGCCATTATTTCCTCATACTCTTTTCTCTCTTACTCCTCATTTCAGAGACACATTGACATGAAATTTAGAACCTTCTTATACTGACTTCAGTTCCATAAAACTATTTTTTCAAACTTATTCTTTTTTATTCAACTTGGGTAATTTCTTTTGATCTAACTTGAAGTTCATCAGCTCTTTCTTTTCTCATCTCTATTCTGCTAATGAGCCCATATACTCCAGAAGCTTTTTGCAGATATTGTGTTTTACACTCTAAAATTCACGTTTTGTTCTCATTTTGTCATTTCTCTTTCTCTACTGAGAACATCTATTTTCCATTTGTAGAAAATGTACTTTAGTTTTAGTTCATGGAACATAGTTAAAAAACATTTGCTTTATAAGTCTGATAATTCCAACATTTTGATCATCTCAGGAATAGCATGTATTAGGTTATCTTCTCTGTTGAAACTTGGTCATATTTTTCTGCTTCTTTTTATGTTGAATTCTCTCAGATTATATCCTCAATCTTACTTCTTTTGCAGTAATAGGGGTTGAACTCAGAGCTTCTTGAGCCTCACCCTTATCCCTTTTTCACTTTAGTTATTTTTCAGATAGGGTCTCATGCTGTTACCAGGGCCAACCTTGAACTACAAATCCTCGCAACTTTGCTTCCTGCGCAGCTGAAATTACAGGCATGAGCTACCACATTTGGTTTGTTCTTTGAAATAATGTCTCAATAACTTTTTTTTCCTGGTTAGCTTTGAACTACAGTCCTCTTATCTTCACGTCCCAAGTACCTGAGACTACAGTCATGAAACTCTGTGCCTGCTGTATCTTCAACGTTTTGAATATTGTGTGTTGCAGGTGTTCTGATCTACCATAATCTTCTGAACAATGTTATTTTCTTCTTGTTTTTTTTTTTAACAGACAATCAAATTGGGATTATATCAAAAGCTTTCTCTCCCATTCTTTGAGCATGGTCTTAATCTCAGCTCAGTTTTCAAAGTATTTCCTAATGTTTAATTTTATGTTAATCAGGGGCTTGTCTGATACTAGGTTCCTGGCTTAAAATGGCTGCTTGGGTTTATACAGGATTAAAGGTCCCCTCTTTCTTGTTTTCATTTCCCCCCTAATGATACCCCACACAACTCTTTCTGATCCACAGGGCTCTTTTCTCATTTCCATTGTCTTTTTTCTTGTACTGGGGTTGAACTCAGGACCTCCTGCATGCTAGGCAAGTGCTCTACCAGTTGAGCCATGTCCCAAGCCCTTATGGTCTGGGTCTCTGAAATAGGGTCTCTCTCACTGGCTTCCAACTCATGATCCTTCTACCTCTGCCTCCTGAGTAATTGGGAATACAGGAGTGCACCACTCTGCCTGGCTCCTTTCTCCATTTTCTGTGACCAGAAATATAGACTTTTAATTGGCATTTTAGCTCTTCAGACCACTGCTCTGCCACATATCTCTGTGACTTTATTTTACTTCTATTGTGTTTTCAATCTTTGGATAGTTGGTCTCTGCATTCATCCCAACACAAAGGAATAGTGGTTGTAACTTACCATGCTAGATGAAGAAGACCTTAATGATTTCTTAAGTCAATAGCCTCTCCTTGACTTCTTTCCCCTGTTGTACCTTGTGAGAATATCCTTATCCTGTTTCACAGCAATGTTGGGAGGGTAAAGTGAAGTAATTTATATGAAGGAATTATTATACATAATCCATTCTCCTTCTGACACTGTTCCCACTCAGTACGACTGCTAAGTAATGGAAAAATTTCCTGAAAACATTTTTTTAAACTTGCTATTTGGAAATAATTTGAGAGTTCTATAAAGCTTAAAAAAATTGAAGAAGCTTGCAAAAATTACAAGGACTTTCTATACATCTTTCACTGGGTTCTTCTGATGTTAATAATTTATATGATGATCGATATAAAGCCAGGTGCCAGTGACTCACACCCATAATCCTAGCTACTCAGGAGGCTGAGATCTGAGGAGAGCGGTGGCAGAAAAGTCTGTGTTACTTTCGAATTAACCAGCAAAAAGCTAGAAGTGGAGCTGTGTCTCAAGTGGTAGAGATTTAGCCTTGAGCATAAAAGCCAAAAGACAATTCCCAGGTCCTGAGGTCAAGCCCCAGTACCAACACACACATACACACACATACATACACACACAGATATAAATATAGATATATAGATATAAATAATTCATTTGATAGTATTAAGTTTATTACTAATGTTGCTCCAATTCCACCAGTTTATCTTTGAATGTCCATTTCCCATTGCACTATTTTTAATTCAAGGTCTTGGTTGCATAGTTATTAAAAGTCCTCCATCTACTTCAGTTTGTGACAGTTCTTCAGCCTTTTATGTCTATTACCTTGACATTTTGGACTTTGTACAATGTCTCTCAATTGGAGTATATGTGTAATTTTTCTTGATTAGATTTTTGGTAAGAGACCACAGGAATAATGTGCAGCATGTCATATCTTAGCCACATGAAGTTAACATCTTTTATTTTTAGAGATATTAACCTTCTTGGTAATGGTGGTAGCTAATGAATTTCTCTGTTGAAAAGTGAATGTGCCCTTTGAATGAATAGGCATACCGAAGCAGAGATCTTGAAATTATGCAAATAACCTACTTCCCCTCAAACTTTCACCCATAAAGTTTAATGGGCATGAATGGATATTGTGTTCAACAATGTTTACTGTGGTGTTTTCTTGTGTTTTTTTCTATTTCTTTCATTCCTTCTACTTATATTAGTTGGAATACTTCAGTAATGAAGTGCTCTTTCTTCATCCCATTCATTTGTTTATTCATTATTCAATTATTTATCTATATCACCATAGATTTATGTATATTCACTATAGTTTTGGTTATAATTCTACACAATTATTTATTTTGTTGCAAAAATTATGTTAATGTAGTTCATAAGAACTTCAAGTTGGTCCATTGTCCTTTCAATATGCCTTCATCCTGTTTTAAATATGACATTATTTCTGGCACATAGAGTGGGTCAGAAAGCTAGGTGCTGGGGGCTCACACTTGTAATCCTAGCTATTCAGGAGGCTGAGACCTGAGGATTAAGGTTCTAAGCTAAATAAATTAAGATAAAAGGTTTGGGTAGATAAATTCCCAAGAATCTTATCTCCAACTGAGCAGTAAAAAAGCCAGAAATGGAGGCATGGCTCAAGGAGTAGAGCAATAAGCACTATCAAAAAAGCTGTGTGAGAGCATGAGGCCATGAGTTCAAGCCCCAGTTCTGACAAAAGCAGAACAGAACAAATTGTGTCAGGCTTTTCCTTCTTCAATTCTAGGATCAACTACTACACTAAGTAGCCTGCTTCCTTTTTTGACTGTTATTCTACTTTTACCAGGAGTTCTCTGACTGTCCCTTTTCTGTTCCAGTAGCTAATTCAAGGCTCCAAACTGCATTAGTTGTTCATATTTAGAAGCCAAGATTTCTGCTCTAGTCATGCTTGTTGCTACTAGAATTTCCTAGGCCCTTTCATTCAGGAAATATATTGACACACAAATCTCTTCCAGTCCTTCTTCCCTCCCCCCCCCCTTTCTTGTTCCCTCTCTTTTCCTTAGTCCACCTTCAAAATGTGTTCACAACAAACCAGGCACTCACTGGTAGCTGACCCCTGTCATCCTAGCTACTCAAAAAGCTGAGATTGGAGGATCATGATTCAAAGCCAGTCAGGAAAATTGGTGAGAGGTTTTTTGTTGTTTTTTGGGGGGTCGGTTGTGGGGTTTGATCTCGGCCTGGTCACTGTCCCTCAGCTCTTCAGCTCAAGGCTAGTGCTCTACCACTTGAGCCACAGCGCCACTTCCAGTTTTCTGGTGGTTTATTCGAGATGAGTCTCACGGACTTTCCTGCTCGGCTGGGCTGGCTTTGAACCATGATCCTCAGATCTCAGCCTCCTGAGTAGCTAGGATTATAGGCAAGACTCTTATTTCCAAATAACGAGCAAAAATCAGAAAGTGGAACTGTGGCCCAAGTGGCAGAGCCTCAGTCTGAACAGAAAGTGCTAAGGGATAACACCTACTTCCTGAGTTCAAGCCCCAATACCAGTACATGTGCATGTGCATGCACACAAGTGTGCACACACACACACATACACACACAAAACATGAGTTCACACTTGCCTCTCTAACCTTCCTTCTATATTCGTAACATCTTTTTTTTTTTGGATTTGGAAACCTGGCTAGTATTATTTGCAATTTATTTGTATATATTTTAAATCCTACACATGACATAATTTCCAGAATCAATTGCCTTCATTTCTGTGAGAAACAAATTTGCAAAGTGAAGCCCTTTGTTTCTGTATAAGCTTTTTTATTTTAACCTTGCACTATCTCATCCAAACATTGTTTACTGAATGATTTGTATGACATTGGTTTCCTACAGCTTCTATAACAAAGGACCAAAAAAACCAACTTGGCAAAGATGATCCTGTCTGAGACTGGGAACTAGAATTTGTGTCCTTCTCTCCTAGCTTCTGGTAGTTTACTGGCGATCTTTAGTTTAGAGACATATCAGTATAATCTCTGCCTTCAACTTCACACAGCATTCTCCAGTGGTCTCTTGCTCTTCACCTCATCTACCTGGTGATACAGATCCATCTTTATCTAACTTTCCCTTTTTAATAAGAATATGAGTCATATTGGATCTGGGCCAACTTAATGCCCTATTGTAATTTGATTACTCTTATTTCCAAGTAAAGTTACATTCAAAGATACTGACTATAAGTGCTTCGAAGTTTGTTTCTCTTTTCTGGGAGACACACTCAACTGGTAACACTAACATGAATCCCTTTGTTGCAGACCTGCTTAGGTACGTTGTGCATTTTCACACAGTACTGTACAGTCCTTATTACAGTTTATTCCATTTGAGTTCCCTACCCTCACTCCTACTATAGCTGATTTTAATTATCTATTTTGGAAGTATGTGGAATATCACTCTGTTACAAAGAATCAAATATGATGCTAAAAGACATCCTCAGACAAGTCATTCCTTTCATGTAGAAAACAAATCCCTTTAGCTTCTTTTCTATCATTCCTATATTTCTTTTTCACAAACACATACATATATACTGATGTTCTAACATTTCCTTTTCTTTCATAAAGGGTCATATACTGTAGCTAGAGATAGCCTTTTATATATTGCTTTCTTCACTTAAATCACGCCAAGTCAGTTACTATCTTCTTCATTCCCTTTCACAGCTACATAGTGCTTGTGACAAATGAGTTATAAAGTTGCTCTATGATCTCTGCCTCCTAATGTTCATTTGCCTTCCATTGACCATGATCCTGACCTGTGAATTGCCTCTGGCCCATGGAAAATATTAAAGGTAAATGGGATGACACTCACAAGATTATCTTGTGTAATATTATTACTTTCATCTTGCTAGCAGACTCTTCATATTGAGGTCCTCATATTACTAGTTTTGATGATGGGGACCTGCATAAGGAGAAGTCTCCGTATAAAATCATTATGAGAAGCCTGCAGTGGCTGAGGACAGATTCCAGCCAATCTATACAATTCTTCAGGATTCTCAGAGCTTAAGATAAAGTTTAGGAATAATATTTAAGGTACCAAGCATTTGGAATAAACTCACTGAATGAAAGGTTTGTGTCTGATGAATTGTTTGGTTCCTTAACTCCAAAACCCTGAAAATACACATGGCTGATGGTATGATGAGAATGTTTTGGGAGGCATTCTGGGAGCAAGTGTTTTGTAATCAATAGTTGAGTTTTATTCTTAAATTGTCTTCCTTTCTTTTTATCTTGCCCTTCTCACTGATCAAGGAGGAAATTGAATTTAGAAAAATCACAAAAATAAGTAATAAAAAGCTAGGTGACAAAAGCTCACACCTGAGCTTGATACCTGGAAGACCAAGGTTTAAAGCCAGCCCTGGCAGAAAAACAAACAAGATTACGTCTCCAAATAGCCAGAAAAATGCCAAACTGGAAGTGTGGCTCAAGTAATAGAGTACCAGCTGTGAGCAAGAAAGCTGAGTGAGAACACAAAGCACTGAACTCAAGCCCCAGTACCAACACACACATACACACACACACACACACACACACACACACACATGAAATAAGTAATAACTATAATAACTACTCATATATGAGTCCCAAATAGGGACTATCTGAAAATTTATTCCAACACTTGAAGGCAAACATAAAAATGATATTCTGGGTGAGAATATCTTCCTCTTTCTCTCTCTTTCTCCTTGCCTTCTTCTGTCTACATTTACACAATACTTAGAGATCCTATTCTACAAGCTCAAGCACTGAATCATGTTTTCATAGTTTTCCTCGTTCACATAAGAATTTACTGATCATGCCCAGGTCATGTTCATACTCACACCCTACACAATGCCACAGCATGAAGGAATTTTCATCTCTTTACAGATTCAATAAACTAAACCCAAAAGGAGAAAGTTACTTACCCAATATTCCATAGCAAGTTAGTAGCAGGATCATTATTTTAACTCATGTTTCCTAATACTTGACTCAATAATAATCCTACAACTTGTGGTGGATCTTCTGATTCTTTTTATACAGTCCATAAGTTAACCCAAGAGCCTTTGTGAGAAAAGCAAAACAACATAATATTAGTAAGTAGCTAACAGCAGGTGCTGGCTGCCCAGGGTAATGTACTGCTGGGTGGTGAGATTTCAACAGCTAGTCCCTCTCCATACTTTAGCTAGTTGATAAGTTCATCACTTCTTTGTCCTTATTCTGACAAGATTGGTGATATTTCCTTTTGCCTACACTTAGGCTAGAATCCTTAAAAGTAAGAAGATATTTGGGTCTGGGAATTGGCTTCCTAACTTGACTCTAGGCCAGTGGCCAAGAAAATACATTTGGCTAATGAAGAGCTCTTTGACATCCAAGTTTGCTTATAACCAAACTGTATTCCGGGGCCTGTAATTGTGAGAAGGCAAGGAAGGATGAAGCCTAGTCAATTGCCAGTCACTAAATTCAATTTCATCCTATCCAAGAGTGTCTTCAATATTCCAGGCACTGTGATACTTTCAAGGACATCACAATCAACACAACACTCTATCTTCTAAATTCATTGCTATGAACACAAATCATTTTGATGCAATATAATCTAAAGCAGTTGCTATGAAAGGAGCTGAAGTAGTCTTCAGTGGGAGCAGTAGGGTTTGTTTTGTGTTGGTCCTAGGGCTTGAACTCAGGGCCTAGGTGCTGAGCTTTTTGTGCTCAAGGCTAGTGCCCTACCACTTGAGCCACAGTTCCACATCTGGCTTTTTTTGGTGGTTAATTAGAGATAAAATCTCACAGACTTTCCTGCCTAGGCTGATGTTGAACCTTGATTCTCAAATCTCAGCCTCCTGAGTAGCTAGGATTATAGGTGTGAGCCACCAGCACCCTGTGGGAATAGTCATTTTTATTATTAGTAGTAGTAGTTTCTACTACTACTAATTACTTTCTGGTAAGATAAGGAAAGCTGATTGTATTTATAACCTTGGTATTGTTGTGACAAAACAAAGGAGGGGAATTATTTTGGGGGGGAGCTCCCAATTTCAAAGGAATTAGCCCATCATGGTGCAGCGAATGTGTTAGAGCATAGCAGTTTGTATCATGGAGGCCAGGAAGCAGAAAGAAGAGACAGGAAGAGACTAAAGCAACATATAGTCCACAAGCTATGTCCCCAATGACTTCTTTCTTCAAAGGCCCTATCTTCTACTTTTTGCCACCTATCAATAATGCCACCATATTATGGGTCCATATATGGATTCATCCATTGATGAGATCGGAGCACTCATCATCTAATTGTCCCTGGAAATGCCAACACAGACATTTACTGGTTTAAGCACTTACTGGTTTAAGCACTTCTCAGTCCAATCAAGTTGACCATACAGATTAACCATCATAAGTGACATTTTACTTGGTCTGTGAAGGTTAAGGATTTAGATGACTAAAGAATTAGCACAAAGGCATTTTGGACTTAAGAATTGCAGAAGAGCCAGGCGGCCATGGCTCATGCCTGTAATCCTAGCTACTCAGAAGGCTGAAATTTGAGGACCTCAGTTCCAAGCCTGCCCACACAGCAAAGTTCGTGAGACTCTTATCTCTAGTTAAGCAGAAAAAGGCAGAAATGTAGCTGTGCCTCAAGTGGTAGAGCTCTCGGCTTGAGCACAAAAGCTCAGGGACAGAGTGCAAATTCTGGGGAAAACTTTGTAGATATTGCTTAATGGTAGAGTGCTTGTCTAGCACACGTGAGGCTCTGGATTCCACAAAAAAATTCAAGAATAATTCTAATGGTAATGTAGAGTTTGTAGCACAGGATAACAAGGCTAGAAGCAGAAAGTAGTCTGTGTAATAGATAATGGTGTTCTGGGATAGAACAATTGCAGTGGAGACAGAAGAGAACAGGATCACAAAGATGCAGAGAGAAAACAGATGGGCTAGACAAGTTACCTTCATTAAGGGAGAGGAAGGACCAGAGGATCTCATCCCTATAACTAATAAAATCACAATTATTAGGGAATAAGGAAAAATAAGTTTGGATGGTAAGAAGATGGTAGAAATGCTGAATTTAAGAGAACCATGGTATCTTCCCAAATACCAAATTGTGTGATTAGCCTATGAATAAGAAACCTGAATTTCAGGAAAGAAAGCTAGAGTAGAATTCAAGATTTGAGAGTAATTAGAATATAGTTAGACCCATTGTACAATCCTTGCACTTAGAGGAAGAGAAATATGAGTACCATGAGTTTCAGAACAACTTGAGCCATTTAGCAAGTTCAAAGCCAGGCTGAGCTACACAGAGAGATTTTGTCTGAAAACAAACTAAAAACCATATGATACCAGCCAGAAAGAGAGAAAAGATAGAGAAGAAAGGAGCTAAGATATACCACCTTTAATGCTTGACCTAAACTGGAGTCTGGACTCGTCTTTATATATATATATATATATATATATATATATATATATATATATATATATAGGAATATTTATAATTGAGTATGACTGAAAACTGAATGAGGAAACTTGGCTTTTTTCCCTTTCTACAATCATTTATTCTTTTAACTTTCTGTCATAAACATTCCTGTTGAAAATGAAAAAAGCATGTGTTGAAAGAGCATACCATGAAAATTCTGAGAAATAAAGAATATGTATACATATACCACTGCACCAATAATGGGTTTTTTTCAATATTTCTTTCTAGTCTCTATTCCACATATTTCCTAACATATACTTCTGTAGTTGCAGACTATTTTTGTCCTCCATTCAAACTTAAATTTTATTGGGCTGGGAAGGTGGCTCAGTGGTAGAGTGCTTGCCTTGCATTGGTAAGGCCCTGGGTTCGATTCCTCAGCACCACATAAGCAGAAAAAGCCAGAAGTGGTGCTGTGGCTCAAGTGGTAGAGTGCTAGCCTTGAGATGAATATATATTTCAAAAATCATCATAAAAATCATGAAGATCTCTCATTCTTTCCTAAGAAGGAAGGAGAACACAGATGGGAATTGTTGAGGCCTAGAAGTTTGCAAATCTTTCCACAGCATATAAGTCAAAATAGTCGTGATTTCCAGAGGAAAGTTTCCATTTAACCACTATTTGTGCATGAACATTCCTTGTATAGGTGTCCAAAGTTCAAAGATAGAGCCATGCTTTTAACTTTCTTTTCACAGTTTATCTCTCAGTATGTTCTGAGATAGGATATAGATGACAGTAAATCAACGCCATCCTGAATCAAAATGTATGCTTAGTCCTTCTGTTGCTTCCTAGGATATGTCTCCTGCAATGTCCCCAAAATTTTGGATCTCCAAGTTCACATATCATTTAGCCTCACCTCTTGTTTCA
Organism: Dipodomys merriami; assembly: GCF_024711535.1. NCBI lineage: Eukaryota > Metazoa > Chordata > Mammalia > Rodentia > Heteromyidae > Dipodomys > Dipodomys merriami. Next base: position 63,921,265 of record NW_027204492.1, read on the forward strand.
GTTCTGAATCTATTTATTGCTCTGAGGTCAGCTCATTACTTCATCCTTCCATTTATGATAGGACTTTCCTTTCTTCCCTTTTTCTTCCTATTCTAATATTCCTCAGATTGACTCTTAGGTTTTGCCCTCTCTACCTTGCTGGCCTCAAGACCACCTGAATAATAACTCTGAACATTTCTGAGCCCTGAAGGATCAGGTACTGAGCTGTAATTTCCTGATTTCCCCTTTACTAAATGTCTTTTCTTTTCTTTTGGGTCTGGTCGTGGGGCCTGAACTCTGGGCCTGGGCGCTGTCCCTCAGCTCTTCAGCTCAAGGCTAGCACTCTACCACTTGAGCCATAGCGCCACTTCCGGCTTTTTCCTTTTTGCTTATGTGGTGCTGAGGAATGAAACCCAGGGCCTCAGGCATGACTGAGCCACCTTCCCAGCCCCCTAAATGTCTTTTCTCCAAATACTACTTTCATTTGACTTTTACTCCAGCTCTAAGGAACAATGCAGAATATCAGAGTCATAATGACTGTTCTTGTATCATCATAGGTTCAATTCACAGTCAAGTCTAAGAAATAGCACCGAAAACAATAGTTTTCGGTATAAAATTCAAAAGCTAACGTGAATTTTCATTGTAATTATAAATGTATAATTATGAACATTCAAACTTGAATATGTTAATAGACATCGGCAATGTTGACGTTGGGTCTAGGAAGACATGACATGACCACTGTTGAGAGTTCAGGCTTCCTAAAGGAATTGTTTTGTTTCTCCTTTGAAATTTGACCCTGTGGACCAGGATGGGAGTAAACCTCAGTGGTAGAGGTACATGGCTTTCAGAGCCTTCCAGGGCCAAATTGAAACCTTTCTAGTTTAATTTGTTGGTTTTCAGCCTCATATACTTAATCCTAGACCTATGTTTTATATTTTCTATTTGGGATGTCATTTACTAATAAATTACTTTTGGGCATTTTCCCAAATTTTTATATGCCTCATCTCAAACAATCTTTATAACTGTTTGATATGATAGGTACCCTAAGTACCTGTGCCTGCTACCATCTTTACAGATGAAGCAGTGGCATTAAGAGAGATGGAATAACTCAACAAAGGACACAGAAACAGTTAATAAGGGTCTTGGGGTTTGAACCCAATTTAATGTCACTCTGGGGTCCACCTATTTAAATACCTTGTAATTCTATTGATTGCCATCTCTTAGGCCTAAATCAAAGGGGAATCTGTTCCTTAGTGAAGACCCAGTTTTCATCTGTAAATCTTAGAATCTGTGGTCCAGGAGGTCAGGTTCAACCCCGCTGCTTGAGGAGTGTGATTGTGAGAAATACACTGTGACATTTGCCCTTTCCTTCCTTTTCTATTCTACTGTTCAGGTCTGAGAAAGCAAGCAGCTGAAGAGGCTGCTAATTTCCTCCCATATACTTTGCCTGCAATTAGGACCCACTGTCATTAAGTAAATGACAATTCCTTTGTAGTTATGTGGTTTCAACATTCAGACATGATTAAGTGAGGAAAAGATGAGTATGTTTTCCCTTAAATGTGCTTTTTAAAAAAATAAAAATAGAACTGTTTAACCATCTCCAGTATGCCTGCTATCTACATATCAGAAAATGCAATATAAAAATTGGAGTACCCAGATGGCCCTCAGTAGATGAATGGATCAAGAAAATGTGGTATATATACACAATGGAATTCTATGCCTCCATCAGAAAGAATGACATTGCCCCATTTGAAAGAAAAGGAAAGATTTGGAAAAAAGTATATTAAGTACAGTCAGCCAGACCCAAAGAAACATAAGCTCCCTGGTTTCCCTCATTTTTAATAATTAGTATATGTCTAGAATAGTCCTAGAAGAAGATTACAATAGCTCAGTAGCTATGTACATATGACCACATAAGACAATGCTAATCAAAATGAACTTCAAGATATGGAAACAAGAGGATTTTCTTTGTTGTTGTTTTTAATATACTGTTTGAGGTTATTTCTTTTTTCTTTCATTTGTTTCCTCCCTTGGGTTTATCCCCTGTTGTCACTGTATTTAATTTTGGTAGCCTGTGTCTTGTATATACATTTATCTGATTTGGGGAAGAGAAAGTGAACAACAAATGGTGATACAAAGGACAAAGGATGAACCAATGCAACAGCAATACTCACACGACAATATGTTGGAAATGAACTTTACAACTTGGGGGGAGATGGGGGAGAAGGGAAAGTGGGAGAAAAATGAGGGAGAGGGTAACAATGTTCTACAAGAAATGTACTCATTACCTTACATATGTAACAGTAACCCCTCTGTACATCACCTTGACAATAAAATTAAATTTAAAAAAGTGGAAATCTATTTAAGCATCTCTAGGATACTATTTAAAAAAGCATTTACTCTAAGATATTTAAATAATTCTCCTTTACCACAGTTTCATCATCTTTAGAATGGTGTAATAATACTACCTGCATATGGAGATATTGACAGCATTAAATTTATTAATATGTGCGAAGTGACAAGCATGTATACTAAGGGCTAATATTTATTATGATTCCATTTTTATATTCTAAAAATTATATGATACATATGACACTATATATACATATGTATAGTTGTTGTTGTTGTTGTTAACTGGTCCTGGGGTTTGAACTCACAGCGTAGGCACTGTTTTTGAGCCTTTTTGTGTTCAAGGCTAGCACTCTACCACCTGAGCCACAGGGCCACTTCTGGCTTCTTCTGAGTAGTTTATTGGAGATATGAGTCTCACAGACTTTTCTACCTTGGCTGGCTTCAAATCACAGTCCTCAGATCTGAGCCTCCTGAGTAGCTAGGATTACAGGCCTGAGACACTGGTGCCCAACTCAATATATTTAAAGATATAAAAACACTTACTTGGACACATAAGCCAAAGTACATATGATTTTTTTGCATGTATAGGGCCAGAAATTAATCTTCCAAGCTAAGATGAATCCTCCTTTTCCCCACTTCCAGTCTGAGACAGCCACAGAACAATATTACAACCTATCCAGGCTCTGCATTTATGGACAGTGGTTGCAGATGACTTGCTGCACATGCCTGCATCTGCAAGTGCTTACTGAATATTTGCTCTGAACAATCTGTTGTGGCATTGTCTTTTGTAATCTCGTGACCCCATGAGCCAATATTGGCTCTTAGGAGAATCACGCAAAAAGAAGTCTCCCTTTTATGCTACTATAAGGCCAAGGTTGCAACAAGAACAAAGCAACAGTGGTTCCTGCTTTTATGCTGCTATTTTTTTTAAAAAGACATTTCAATTATTTATATATTTTATAAAAACACACCCCTAAAGTTTTGAATGTTAAAAAATACATGCCATTGAAAGTCAGAATTTTTTCAGGATTAAAACAGAGGGGGCAAAATGGAGTGCCTTCTCTGGTTCATTGCAATCAAGAGAAGCCACCTATTATGGAGAACCAATTTAGAAATCATTTAAAACACACCATTGTCCTTGAATGGAGGATTGCTACATCCTTTCTAGTCACTATGGAGCTTTATCACAGTTATGACAGTCAAGCAGGAAAGCAAATCATTGAGCTTTATGATTGACTTCCACATTATTCATTTTACATTGAATGATGCTTTGTGAAAAGCACAACCCCAAGCCATCATAAAATTAAGTAAGATATTTTTTTATCTGAACCTGAAAAGAGCCACATCTGTTCAGTAACAGTATCAGAGACTGAAGAAACAAATGTGTACCCCGTTTTACATGGAGTGAAATAAAATGCTGCATGTCTCTTGACTGTCTGCCAGTGTCATAAATGTTGGAGGCACTTGAAATACAACAAAGCTTCAGAAGCAGCAGTTAGCATCAAATTGTTTTTTACTGAATTCTTCCTCACTCTGAGGCAGAACAAAACAATCAGCTAGCATTTGCCATTAAGCATAAGGCTGTAATCATGCACGTTGTTGTATGTAGAATCTGCTGTAATAGTCATTGCCCTGTAATTCTGAGTGCATTAAGATAGATACACATTTGGAAAGATATGACAGGCAATATTCACACAGCAGACCTGAGAGCTAGAGTGTGATTTCTGCATGAAGGCTGAACACAGAACTGAGAACTGTGTAATTCTTACCTTGTGCAATGCCTAACTAAGGACAATATAAAAAGCAGATGATGTCATAATCAAAATGTATGGACTTGCCATATGAATCAATCAGTTAAATAATCTTTCACTCTTGCCGGGCGCTGGTGGCTCACGCCTGTAATCCTAGCTACTCAGGAGGCTGAGATCTGAGGATCGCGGTTCAAAGCCAGCCCGGGCAGGAGAGACCGTGAGACTCCTATCTCCAATAAATCACCAGAAAACTGGAAGTGGCACTGTAGCTCAAGTGGTAGAGCGCTCGCCTAGAGCTGAAGAGCTGAAGGGACAACGCCCAGGCCCAGAGTTCAAGCCCCAGGACCGACCAAAAAAAAAAAAATCTTTCACTCTTATGTGAGAATCTGGGAGTGGCGGGAAATGCAGAGACAATAAAAGGGTCTCAGCCAGATGCCGGTGACTCACACATGTAATCATAGCTAGTCTGGAGGCTGAGATCAGAGATTCATACATACATATATGCATGTATATATTTCTCACCATAAAATATATATTGATATGCTCATGCTGATTACATGTACTAAGATAGAAACAATACACAGATTAGTATGATTCCTGCACAAGGATAAATGTCTGAGGTGAAACTATGCCCATTACCCTGATCATTACAGATCATTACAACAGATCATTACAAATTGCATATACATATTGAAATAATATACTATATCTCATAGCTATGTAAATTACTATGTATCGTATTATTTTAAAAGCTTAAGCACTAAAAATTACATTCTTAGATATACATATTGTTTGTATGAAACATAATAGAAACAAAGAATTAAACTGTGTCATACAGACTATATTGACCAATACTACTTCAAAGAACAGACACATCAGTGAGATCGCAAACTGGACTGGATAGGATCTTCAAGTTATAACAGAGAAACAGTTCCAGGCAAGGAAAATATAATGAATGGATGTGAGAAGGAAGAATTGACAGAAAGCTAACTGACTGAAAACTAAGTCAAAGAAATAGAACATAGGGCTCTAGTCTCTTCTTTTTCCTCCTCCTCCTCCTCCTCCTCGTCCTCCTCCTCCTCTTCTAACAGTCACAGTCCTACTATGTAGCCCAGGCTGGACTGGAACTCACTATTTAATCCAGGTTACCCTTGGACTCTTTTGTTTCTTCCACCTTAACCTCCTCTGTGCTGGGAATACATGTGGGTGCCACTATATCCACCAGCAGCATATATTAAACCCTACCGATTATTATTAAATCAGAAACTCCAGAGTGAGTAGCAGGTGAAGTAGACTCCGTTTTAAAAAGTGGTCCAGATGATTTTAACTTATGTTCAGTTTTAAAACCACTGATAATAGAGGAGTGAAGACAAAAATTACTGAAATACAGAAACAATATTGAAAGTCAGGCAGAGTATTCCCCTTGGTGTAGGAGAAAATGGTGTCTATGGACTTTGGAGAAAAGAAGAAAGAATGATTATTGTCCCAATGGCTGACCAATGAGGTGAAAATCTGTAAAAGGCTACTTCAGTAGTTCATACATAAGATGATTTAAGTCTATCCTTTGAGGCATCAGAAGTAGAGATGTGCCAAGCCCTATGGACATGATAATTAATTAAAACTTCATACAGTTTTAGGATTCTAGTACTGTTATTTGTATTTCACAGAGGAGGACTCTGGGAAACAGAAAGATTCTGGGTCTGAGGAGAAAAGTTATTAGGCCTTAAGACCCTAGATTTGATTTTGATAACTTTTCTGACATCTATCTTCTTTGTCCTAAACTCTTTACCCCATCTCCCAATCCACCCTCCCCACCTCTATTTCTTTCTTTTATTATTATTTTTTATTGTGAAAATACCATACAGAGGGGTTACAATTACGTGGGCAAGATAATGAGTACATTTATTATCAAGCATTGTTGCCTCCTCCTTTGTTTCCCCATACCATCCCTTCCCCTCTCCACCCACACCCGCACACCTCCCTACCACCACCACCTCCACCACCACCCCCCACCCCACCAACGTTGTAAAGTTCGTTTTTTGACATAACATCTTGTACATCTCATTGTTGTAATGGTCCACCTGTATCCCTATTTAAACAGTTTGTTTTTTCCCTTCCCCTCCACAAATCATATCAACATCAAATACAGTGAAAACAGGGGCTATACCATGGGGGAGGGACATACAAAGCAACAAAGAAATCATCTTATAAATATGTTGGAAACAATTGCAGGAAAGAAAAAAAAAACATGAGGCAGGGAAGGTGGCTCAGTGGTAGAGTGCTTGCCTTGCATGCCAGAGGCCCTGGGTTCGATTCCTCAGCACCACATAAGCAAAAAGAAAAAAGCCAGAAGTGGCACTGTGGCTCAAGTGGTAGAGCGCTAGCCTTGAGCTAAAGAGCTGAGGGACAGCACCCAGGCCCAGAGTTCAAGCCCCACGACCGGACCCAAAAAAACAAAAACAAAAAAAAACATTTGAACCCTTATCTTGGGGTTCATTTCACCTAACATCAACTTGTGTGACAGTTTCTGTTTGTCTCAGACATATACTAGTTATTTCAAATAAGGGAAACCATGGGACCTATATTTCTTTGGGCCTGGCTTACTTCACTTAATATAATTTTTTCCAGGGGCTGGAAAGGTAGCTCAGCGGTAGAGTGCATGCCTTGCAAGCATGAGGCCCTGGGTTCGATTCCTCAGCACCACATAAACAGAAAAAGCCAGTAGTGGCGCTGTGGCTCCAGTGGTAGAGCGCTAGCCTTGAGCTGAAGAGCTGAGGGACAGCGCCCAGGCCCAGAGTTCAGGTCCCATGACCGGCAAAAAAAAAAAAAAAAAAAAAAAAAAAAATATATATATATATATATATATATATATATATATATATAATTTTTTCCAAGTCTTTTCGTTTCCTAACAAATCCCACCTCTATTTCTTGTCTGTAGAGTTATTTAGATGAGCTGGGCACCGGTGGCTCACGCCTCTAATCCTAGCTACTCAGAAGGCTGAGATCTGAGGATCGCAGTTCAAAGCCAGCCTAGGCAGAAAAGTCCCTGAGAGACTCTTACCTCCAATTAGCCACTCAAAAACTGGAAGTGGTGCTGTGGCTTAAGTGGTAGAGTGCTAGCTTTGAGCACGAAGCAGCTCAGGGACAGCACCCAGGCCCAGAGTTAAAGCTCCACCACCACCAACAACAAAAATGAGACATACAGATGACTAGCCAACATAACATCTTCAACCTCATTACTAACCAAGGAATTTAAAATAAAGTATTTTTACTTTGGAAAGCTTTTCAAAATGTGAGAAGTGTGGCCAGAACAGTTTCTAATTCAGTTCACTGTTGTTTGATTGAAAAATTTAATGTAGCATATAATTATCTCAATTATGGGTACATAATAGATGGGTACATCTCAATATATAGATGATTCAGAGTTCATGTACTTTTAAATACTAATGAACACACTAGGATTTCAGAATATAAAAATAGTACTATATTCAGGGGTCCACAAAGCCTCCCCCAGGATTATCCATTAGCTGGAAAGATTCACAGGACTGAAAACACAGTTGTTACTTATGGCTGAAATGTATTACAGCTAAATAATACAGGGTAAATTTGACAAAGAGAAAAAGTGCATGGGGTAAAATCTGGAGAAAACCAGGCACAAATTCTGTCTTCCTCAAGTGGAGTCATACAGGATTTGTTTGATTCCACCAGCATTCAATTGTGACAAAAACAAGACATCAGGGAAGCTGTGTATGTATGTATGTATGTATATATGTATTATGTATTATGTATGTATGTGTATGTATGTATGTATGTATGTATGTATTACTAGCGTTGGGGGATTTACTCAGGACCTGGGTATTGTTCCTTAGCTTTTTCCTCAAAGCTAGTGAGTCACAGCTCCACTTCTGGCTTTTTGGTGATTAACTGGAAATGAGTCTAGTGGACATTTCTGCTCAAACTGGCTTCAAACCACAATCCTCAGATCTCAGCCTCATGAGTAGCTAGGTTGACTGGCATGAGCCACCAGCCAGTGAAGCCCCTTAAAGACTCAGTGACTAAGGTTTCTCTTAGGGGATAGAAGCAGGTATTTAGCCTATTGTGTGTATATTCTAGGCCAAGTAAGCCACCTTAATAAGTTAAGAAATGATGGAAAGCCACCAGAAGTCTAAATTCCCCCATGCAAGCCAAGGCACAGCCTTGTATGCAGACAACAGTCTCAGATCTAATGTGTTTAAGTCTTTTCTGCCCATGTGATAGGCTGGAATACTAGAAGATTAAACAATTATGTCTCCTAGCTAGTCTGGTTCTAAAGTTTCAGAGGCCTGGGCAACTGTGAGCATTTGGTGGCTAAAAGAAATAAAAATACAATGGTAACTCAATGATGACATGCAAATTCATTCATAATTGCTCTCCACTCTGCTTAACAACTTGCCTGGCACCTAAGGACATCTTTGATTATCATTGTCTTCTCTGATTTATAAGAAGATTGAAATTACCCTGAAATAATGATCCAGATTGGTCTCTTTAGGATATTGTGTTAGATTTATACTGCATGATCCCTCTTGTCAATTTCATTAGAGAATATGCAATGGAGTTGGAGGCAAAGGAAAATAGTTTTTGAATTATTTTACACTAAATAACACATTTGCCCCAGTGAGTGGGAATTACAGTGATGGATGCTTTTGAGCGTCTGATAAATGACACAGGTGGACAGAGGAATCTATTATCAGTGTGGTCCCACCTAGTGAATCATATCAGTCTTTGGAAGGCATTAAATGTTGGAAAAATTCTCAACACTACCCACTGTCACCAAAGCCATTGAAGGTAACTCACGATGCCTGTTAATATCCATGGTATCCAATTATTCAAATCATAATTGTAGCTCCCATTTATAACACATTATTTGACAATATCCCTTTAGTGCACTCATACTCTAAGTTAACCAAAGTGAGGCAATTCACCTCAGATATCTTGAACACATCTCTATCCTTCCAAGCCACTGGTTCCTAAGTACAACATAAACACCTAGAGAATAAGGAAAAGGGTTTCATTATACAGTCCCAAATTGTTGAGCTGGAAAAACACATTTAAGGTTAACTGCTTGCTTTAAAAATGAGGCAGCTGTGTCTCAGGGAGGTGAAGCAATCAGTCCAAGGTCACACAGTGCTGGGCCTTGAGGCTAATTCTTTCATTTTCTAATTGGACACTCAATCTACCATGCGAAGCTGCTGCCACTCATTGGGTATATATTAAAGGAAGCAAAGAGAAAGATACTCTGCCAAGAGACAAGTTATTGAAAATTCAGAAAAAAGAGCATCACTGGTTTAAGCAACAGCAGCATCACTTGATTCTTCTTTGGTCATTTCTTTTTTTTTTTTTTTTTTTTTTTTTTGTTGGTCGTGGGGCTTGAACTCTGGGCCTGGGCGTTGTCCCTCAGCTCTTCAGCTCAAGGCGAGCGCTCTACCACTTGAGCTACAGCGCCACATCCGGTTTTCTGGTGGTTTATTGGAGATAGGAGTCTCACGGTCTTTCCTGCCCGGGCTGGCTTTGAACCGCGATCCTCAGATCTCAGCCTCCTGAGTAGCTAGGATTACAGGCGTGAGCCACCAGCGCCCGGCTCTTCTTTGGTCATTTCTATTTGCATTTTAGAACCAGGGATAGAGAATGTCTGGCCCGCAGGCCTTAGAAGACTTTCCAAGTAATTTGGTACAGGAAGGGACATATGCTTCATATATTCTTCTAATTGGCTCCCTGTATTCATCTGCATGTATTGATCATTTTGAATGGGCCAAAAATTATATTAAAAATATCTAAATGGCCCCTGGCAAAAAGAATGTACCCCATCCTGGATTGGAGAAAAGCATCGGAATATTCCTACTTCTTCTCAAGTCAAGGTATCATATTCTCTTAATACCTGAGGACAGAAGGGTCTTTTTTAGCAAAAGAATACATTCTTCTGAGAAGGATGCCAGTGTCTGACACCTGTAATTCTAGTCAGTCAAAAAGCTGAGATGTGAGGATTGCAGTTTAAAGCCAGCCTGATCAGGAAATTCCATGAGACATAACATCTCCAATTAACCAAGGAAAAGCTAGACGTAGGGATATGGCTCAAGCAGTAGAGCACTAGTCTTGAGCCAAAATAGCTCAGGGACAGTGTCCAGGTCTTGAGTTCAAGCTCCAGTACTGATGCGCACATCCCTCCTCCCCCCACAGATACACACGCATGTGTGCACACGTACACACACACAAAGAATACATTACTCTGAAAATTTCCTTTTATTAAAACAGTGACAGACACACAAAAGACACTGTAAATACTTATTGATGAAACTAAATAGCGATTATTCTTGCCAAATGGCCCATCAGGAATAAAATAATGACTAAATAAATGTGATTTTAGCTATTTTTTACTCATGGACATTTGATGTAGAATACTTCTACTCAAACTATTTAAAGCAAAGATAGAAATAATTTTTAAGCAGAAACAGCCATAAGGCTACTTACTTTTCAAGCTGGTAAATATTTTTAACTGTGCTTCATTTATATTTATTTATGTTGATGGGTTAAACTTTTTGACTAGAAGATTCTTATAAAAATATCATTGTCAGTTTATCTTTCTTATTTACATTTTATTGATTGTATAAAATTACTATTCTTTGAAAATGTCAGGCTCTAATTTACTTGGAATAGTCAAAAGAGTATTAGTAGGCAGGGAGTCATTATTTAAGATTTTGTAGGAGGTGTACCTCCAAAAGCATCTAAAGAAAAGAGTCAGCCAGTCACTGGTGGCTCATACCTGTAATCCTAGCTACTCAAGGGGCTGAGATCTGAGGGTCATGGTTCAAAGCAAGCCCAGGTAGGAGAGTCTGTGAGACTCTTATCTCTAATTAACCACCAAAAAGCTAAAAAATAGAGCAATAGCTCAAGTGGTAAAGCATTAGCTTTAAGCAAAGACACTCAAGGACAGTGTCCAGCACTTGAATTCAAGCCCAAAGACTGGCAGAAAAACTCAGTAATGGTTGATAATTCTCATTGACATCTCATAACCAAAAATGGAATCATACATATTTTGCCCATAGTTGTTGTTGTTTTAGTTAGCAAAGGATTCCATGAATAAATTATCTTTCAAAGGACCAATCTTCTGTTTTATGTTGTATTTGTGCTTTGACACAGAGCTTTGCTAGGTAGCCTAGGCTGGCCTTGAATGCTCCTTTTTCAGCCTCCCAAGTGCTGAGATTACAAGCATGCACACCCACACCTCTAGACTCAAAAGACATTCTCTCTTTTTTTAAATCACACTATGGCTAAAATGAATTAACAGGCTTATTTCACTAGTCTCTTTTAATTATCTGAAGTATAGAAATGAAATGATTAAAAATATACTTTGAGACCACCCAATAGAAAAAATTTCTCTTACTTCACATGCTCTCAATTTCCCAATTTTGAAGATACACATAATATTCCTGATGGCACTGCTTTAATTGTACAGCAAGGTCTTAAAGCTTGCAGGTTAGTGTGTTTTCATTAATCTTGCTATCATATATGTAAATATCTGAATTTAAGATTCACATTATATTTCAAGTATTTCCTGGTAACTGTGCCAATGTCTTGTTAGTACACTGTTGATTAGTTTTTATAGGGAGAATTTTTAAAATTTTTATTTTATTGTAAAGATGCTGTGCAGAGGGGTTACATTTACACGAATAGGGTACATTTCTTATTGAATATTGCTACCCACTCCATTGTTGTTCTCCCACTATCCCTTCCTTCCCCCTTCTCCCCCCCACCATGAAGTTTTAAAGTTTCATTTCCAACATAGTGTCCTGTGAGTATCATTGTTGTAATGGGTCATCTTTTGTACTTCTTTCAGCATTTTGGTATTTCCCTTCTCTTCCCCCAATCAGATAAATGCATATACAAGATGGAGGGTACCAGAATCAAAGACGAAGATTGCCAGGGATAAACCAATAGAAAAAGAAGAATGAAATAAAATGAGAAGAAAGAACTAGATACAGTACATTGGTGACATCAATGTTGACAACTAAAAGAAAAGACCTGTTGTTATCGTGTCTTGGAGTTCATTTCAATTAGAATAATTTTGCATGGGGACTGGGAAGGTGGCTCAATGGTAGAGTGCTTGCCTTGCATGCATGAGGCCCTGGGTTTGATTCCTCAGCACCACATAAGCAAAAAGAAAAAAGCCGGAAGTGGCGCTGTGGCTCAAGAGGTAGAGTGCTAGCCTTGAGCCAAAGAGCTGAGGGACAGCACCCAGGCCCAGAGTTCAGGCTCCACGACCGCCTTCACCCCCCCCCCCCCGCCAAAAAAAGAATAATTTTGCATGGTCATATGTATATAGCTCTTGAGCTATTATAATTCTCTATCAGGACTAACCTAGACTTACATGAATTATTACAAATGAGGGAAACCATAGAACCTATGTTTCTTTGACTCTGGCTTACTTCACTTAATATAATTTTTTCCAAGTCTTTCCATTTCCTTATGAAAGGGGCAATGTCATTCTTTCTGACAGAAGCACAGAATTCCATTGTGTATATATGCCACATTTTCTTGATCCATTCATCTATTGAGGGGCATCTGGGTTGACTCCATATCTTATCGATGGTGAATAATACTGTAATGAACATAGTTGCTCTTGTAGCTTTAGAATGGCTTCGTTTGAGATCATTTGGATAAATGCCCAGGAGTGGGATTGTTGGATCACAGGGGAGTTCTATGTTTAGTCTTTTGAGGAACCTCTGTACTGCCTTCCAGAGTGGTTGAAGCAGCTTACATTCCCACCAACAGTGTAGTAGGATTCCCTTTTGGCCACATCCCCTCCAGCATCTGTTACTATTTGTTTTCTTGATTATAGTCATTCTAACTGGGGTGAGGTGAATCTCAATGTTGTTTTGATTTGCATTTCTTTTATGGCCAGAGAAGTTGAGCATTTCTTCATGTGTCTATTGGCCATTCTTATTTTCTCTTCAGAGAAGTCTGAAAATCTTTAGCCCACTTATTGATCGGGCAGTTGTTTCTTTGAGGATTTGTTGTTGGGAATTTAACTTTTTGAGTTCTAAGTATATTTTAGATATGAGGCCCTTGTCCATTGTATGGGTAGTGAAGATCTTCTCCCAATCTGTAGGCTTTCTATTAATCTTGCTAGCTATGTCCTTTGCCATGCAGAAGCTCTGCAATTTCATGCAATCCCATTTATAATCCTTACCAGGAAGAATAGTGCTGGAGGACTATCAATACCAAACTTCAAACTCTATTATAGCCTCCATCAGAAAGAATGACACTGCCCCATTTGTTAGGAAATGGAAAGATTTAGAAAAAAAATATATTAAGTGAAGTAAGCCAGCCCCAAAGAAACATAGGTCCCATGGTTATCTGCAAAAACTAGAGTATGTCTAGGACAAGCAGAAAAAGTCAAAAGCTATGCACATATGACCATATAAGATGATGCTAAGCGAATTGAACCCCAAGATAGGGACACAAGTTTTTCTTTGTTGCTGTTGTTTTTAATGTACTTATAATGTGCTATGTGATTTTTTGTTTCTTTTGTATATTCTTCCCCCATGGTATAACCCCTGTTTTGATTCCAGTGCCCTGCATCTTGTTTATACATTTTTCTAATTTGGGGAGGGGAAGGGAAATAACAAAATGCTGAAATAAGGATATAGGATGACCCATTGTAGCAATGAGATGTACAAGACACTATGTTGAAAACGAACTTTACAACTTTGGCAGGGGAGGGAGGAGTTGGGGAGGTGGGGAGCAAAAGGATATTAGGGTGAAAATAAGGGGGGGTAACAATGCTTGATAGGAAATGGACTCATTACCTTACTCATGTAACTGTAACTCCTCTGTACAGTATCTTTACAATAAAAAAAATAAAGCTCTATTACAAAGCTGTAGTTATAAAAACAGCTTAGTACTGGCACATAAACAGGCAAGAGGACCAATGGAATAGAATTGAAGACCCAGACATGATCCAACAGACTTATGGCCATCTAATCGTCGATAAGGGAGCCAAAATTATCAGATGGAAGAAAGACAGTCTCTTTCAACAAATGGTGCTGTTATAACTGGCTACACACATGTAGAAAATTGAAGTTAGATCCTTATATATCATCCTGCACCAAAACCAACTACAAATGGATCAAAGACCTCGAGGTAAAAGCAGAGACTCTGAAAATATTACAGGAAGGGATAGGGGATATGCTAGGGCTCCTCAGCACAGGCCAAAACTTCCTAAATAAAGATCCAGGGAGGATTTTTTTTCTGCTTATGCTGCTAAGTCATTTTGTGTACCTGTTAGCAGACTACGTACTTCAAATATGTATTGATGAGGGCCATAGTAGGAACCTCAAAAATATGAAGAACTTGGAAATTTCAGAAAAGATCAAAGTAGCTCTTCTTTATACACACACACATACACACACAGTGGAATTTCATGTAACCATCAAATTTAATGAAATTATTTCACTTTAGGGAAATGGATGAATCTGGAAAATACCGTAGAGTGAAGTAAGCCAAACTCAGAAAGACAAAGGATTCAGGTTTTTTCTCTTATGTGGATCTTTTAAAGAAAGTATCTTTATTGTAAAGGTGATAAACGGGGTTACAGTTACATATGTAAGATAATGAGTACATTTCTTTTTAAACACTGTTACCCACTCCCGCATCTTCTCCTGCTTACCAGTCCCCATTCCCCTCCCCCCTAGTTGTATAGTTCATTTCCAACATAGGGTCTAGTGAGCATCATTGTTGCATTAGTTAGTCCTTTGTCCTGCTGTTTCTGTGATACTCTTTCCCTTCTGCAGTTCGGATAAACTTACGTACAAGACAAACGGTATAGCAAACTTAAGCAGAAAAAGAGAAAAGAAAGAACTGTATGCAGGACATAATAAGAATCCCTTGTTTCCAATTCTTGGAGTTCATGTTGTTATGCTTCATTATATATGGTTCCATGCACTTAGCAATTGGGCTATTGAGATCCTCTGTTAAGAATATCATAGACATATTCTAGTTATTACAAATGAGGGAGACCATACAACTTACTTTCATTTGGGCCTGGCTTACTTTGCTTAAGAAAAATTTTTTTCCAGGACTTTCCATTTCCTTACAAATGGGGCAATGTCATTCTTTCTGATGGAAGCATAGAACTCCATTCTGTGTGTGAATGTGTGTGTGTGTGTGTGTGTGTGTTTGTGTGTGTGTGTGTGTGTGTGTGTGTGTATAGTAATTCTTATGTGGATCTTAAACCCAAAACACACCCTCTCAGGTAAACACACATGGAGGCATAGGCTTATATACAGGATTTCATTGACTAAAATATAGTATAGGCAGTAGTGAAGCTCCATGCAATAAATCTTTTGAACAATTTACAGGTTAAAAAATGAGTATTGAGAAGCTGTAACAAGATTGTAAGTGGGTACTGAGTACATTTATTTTTGAACAGTGTTACCCCCTCTCTCATTTTCTTTCCTGACAACTTGGGTTACCTGCCCCCCCAAGTTGTGTAGTTCATTTCCAACATAGTGTCTGGTGAGTGTCACTGCTGAATTGGTTCACCTTTTGTCCCACTGTTTCTGTGCTTCTCTTTCCCCTCCTCAAATCAGATAAACTTACATACAAGACAAAGGGTACAGAAATATAAAACAGCAACAAAGTGGGAAAAAAAAAACAAAAGAAGAAGGGGAGAAAAAGAACTGAAAACGTTGCAATAAAAAAAACTCTTGTTTCCATTTCTTTTTTTTTCTTTTTTTTTTGGGGGGGGGAGTCTGGTTGTGGGGCCTGAACTCTGGGCCTGGGCGCTGTCCCTCAGCTCTTCAGCTCAAGGCTAGCGCTCTACCACTTGAGCCACAGCGCCACTTCCGGCTTTTTTCTTTTTGCTTATGTGGTGCTGAGGAATCGAATCCAGGGCCTCAGGCATGCAAGGCAAGCGCTCTACCACTGAGTCACCTTCCCAGCCCCTTGTTTCCATTTCTTGGAGTTCATTTCTATAAGCATCATTTTATATGAGCTTATGGACATAGCTATTAAGCCCTTGTGATGTTCTAAGAATATCCTCCTTTGGTCGTACTGTGTGAATATTTAGAGTCCTCTTTAATTAATCATGTCCAAGTGTACTTTTTGGCTTTTACTATCCATTGGGTTTACTTGTAGATTTATAGGCACATTCTAATTACTACAAATGAGTGAAACCATGCAGACTACCTGGCTTACCTGACTTATGTAAGTGTAACTGCTCTGTACATCACCTTTATACTAAAAAAGAAAGGAAGAAAGCAAGCAAGCAAGCAAGCAAGCAAGCAAGCAAGCAAGCAAGCAAGCAAGCAAGAAAGAAAGAAAGAAAGAAAGAAAGAAAGAAAGAAAGAAAGAAAGAAAGAAAGAAAGAAAGAAAGGTCTCTGCAATGCCTATGTGCTTCTGATCATATAAAATAATATTTATTGAAATGAATTCCAGGAAATGGAAACAAGAGATTTTGTTTGTTTTTGTTTTCTTCTGTTTTTGTCTTGTTTGTTCATTTATCTGTCTTTGGGAGGGTAAGGGGCACAGAAATGGAGCAGCAAAGAGTGAACAAATTCAGCAGTGGTACTCACGAGATACTGTGTGGAAAATAAACTATACAACTTGTGAGTGGGGATGGGAGGGAAAAACTAGGAGGGAGCAAGGGAAGGGGTGACATTGTCCAAAAAGAAATGTACTCATTACCTGACTTATATAACTATAACCCCTCTGCACATCACCTTTACAATTACAATAAAAGTTAAATTACATGCCGGCGCCAGTGGCCTGCAATCCTAGCTACTCAGGAGGCTGAGATCTGAGGATCGTGTTTCAAAGCCAGTCCGGGCAGGAAAGTCCATGAGACTCTTATTTCCAATAAACCACCATAAAACCGGAAAGTGGCACTGTGGCTCAAGTGGTAGAGCACTTGCCTTGTGCTGAAGAGCTGAGGGACAGCACCCAGGCCCAGAGTTCAAGCACCACTACCGACCAAAAAAAAAAAAGAAAAGATAAATTACCAAAAAAAAAAAAAAAGATTGTAAGGGGGGTAATGAGAGGGGGTGTATAAATGAGAAAGGGAAAGGGAACAAGAGATATATACGGTCACAATACCCAATGTACATTGTAATAAAGGAAGTGGGAAATGCAAAATGAGTCTGGAGGGAAGGATCAGATGGGATGGAAGGGGTAACCCTAATCAAGAAACAGTGGACACAATAAATTGTAACCCCCTTGTATAACCTTTTGAACTTCAAAAAAAAAACCCAATCACATTCCTCACAAATGACTTTAGTTCCTCTCATAATCTTGAGAGTCAGGAAGCCCTGCCAGAACTCACTCCTTCCTCTCTCACCTCAGAGACAACCAATAGTCTGAATTTTGTGCTCATTATTTTCATGTATGCATTTTACTTATTTATTTACTTAGTTATTTATTATAGGTTCTTATTATATCGTCCAAGTGGCCTCAAACTCACTATGTAACCCAGACTGGGCTGGAACCTGTGATCTTTCCTGGCTCAGACTCCTGAGTACTGGAATTATAGGCATGTACCTCCATATCCAGCTGTTTATAAAAATAGAAATGTAGTCATGTTATAGATATTTTGAGAGACCTGTTTTTCTCTACCATGTTACTGATAAATTCATGTCATTTTGTGTAACTATTAGCTCACTCACTTTCTTTGCTGAAAATATTCCATTTTATGAATATCACAAATTTTATAACCAGTCCTACAAATACTTGAAGTGTTCAAAAATTTTAGCTATCATAAATACTAGAGCTCCATTTACCTTGGTATATGTGTGTGCTCTACTACTTTGAGCCAGTCCTCTTTTTCACTGGTTATTCCTGAGAATCTCCTCCCCTGCTCTACCACCTGCATGCCTGACCTGTGATCTACTTACTTTAGGCGTTCCATCATTGCTGGGACTACAGGTCTGCACCACCATGTCTAGCTACCATTCAGGAAGATGGAATTTCACAGATGTTTCCCCAGGATGGCATAGAATCATAGCCTCCTAATC
Source organism: Dipodomys merriami (assembly GCF_024711535.1). Classification (NCBI taxonomy): domain Eukaryota; kingdom Metazoa; phylum Chordata; class Mammalia; order Rodentia; family Heteromyidae; genus Dipodomys; species Dipodomys merriami. The sequence continues at coordinate 63,939,392 of NW_027204492.1, forward strand.
TTATCCCCTTCATGTATCTTGGAATTACAGGCATGCACCACTATCCCAAGCTATGAGGTGACAGGGACTCTCATGAACTTTTCTGCCCCTGGCCTTAAACAATCCTCCTCTTTTCAGCCTTCTGAGTATCTAATATTTTAGGTACAAACCACTGGAACAAGGAATTCAGAGTCACATTTGCTAGGTAGTCATTCTGCCACTTGAGCTAGGTCCCCAGCCCTTTGTGCCTTCATTATTTAAAAAAAATTGGATATTGTATTTTTTGTCTAGGCAGACCTAGATTGCAGTCCTCTTGTTTAGTCTTTCTGTGTGGTTGGGAAAATAGTCATGTATCACCACTGCCAGCTATTGGTTCACATGGAGGTCTCATTAGGGAGTCTCATTTTGCCTGAATGAGCCTTGAACTGTGACCCTCCTCACTTCTGATTCCTAAGTTGCTGAGAATTATAGACATGAGCCACCAATATTGGGCTTGGAGTGTAGCACAGTGGTAATGTGCATGTACAAGGTTCTGGGTTCAATCTCAGCACCACCAAAGTGAATCGTATTTTTTGAACACCTTTTTGCCTACAAATATATGTTAGAAATTTCTCCCTCCCCTACCCCCCCATTCATAGGTTCTTTTGTTTTCTCTTTTTTCTATTTAAATGAAATCCTTCATTTATTGTAACTCAATTTTTCTTGTTTTGCTCCAGTCCTGAGTCTTGAACTCAGGACCTGGGTGCTGTCCCTTAGCTTTTCACATAAGGCTAGTGCTCTACCACTTGAGTCACAGCTGCACTACTGGCTTTTTGTTGGTTAATTGCCAATAACAGTCTCATGGACTTTTCTGCCCAGGCTGGCATCAAATAACAATCCTCGAACCTCAGCCTCCCGAGCAGCAAGGAACAAAGGCATAAACTACCGATGCCTGGAACAAATTATTTATGAATACTTGAGTTTGGATTCTATTTCAAATGTTTATTTTTTTGTAAATGTGATCTTTTTCTTGCAAACAGTTTTACTGTTGTATTGCTGATAAACATAGAAATGTGATCGTTTTATTATGTGTTAGTTTGACTCACCACCTTGCCATTTCCTCTAACATGTTTTCTGTAGGGAACTTGAAGTTTTCGATGTAGTGACTCATATTTGAAAATAGTGACTTTTGGGTCTCCCTCAACAATTCTTATTTTTGTCCCTTTTCTGCCTTGCTTTCCTGGCTAGATCCTCTAGTACCATGTAGACTAGTAATGTGATAGCACTTAGATCTTTCCCTGATGCAAGATAAAAATGTTTTTATGAATATTTTTTTCTGTTATACAGCATTATCAATGACAGCTGTTATAAGCAACAGGCTGTAGGACATTTTAAAATATTTATAAAAGGTTTCTGAGAACTAGATCTTGTTTTATGCACATATAATTTAATGTTTAAAAAATTAAAAAAATTTAAAGGCCCTGAGGTATATATTTTCTTAGTGGTTGGACTAGTACCTTGGGCAAAAGTGTAAGTTCATGAGAATTTTCTTTTTAGTTTGTTTTTAGTCCCATTAATTGAACCTGTATTTCTTAGTCTGTTTATTTTCATCAGTATATTGAAGATCATATTGATCTAAGACTAATTGTGGTATCAGGGATCCAATAAAATGGCTTGCATTTTGTGAGCCACTTACCTGGCTTATTGACAGCCTGGTTTCCATGTATAATGTAATCCAATTTTTGATGGCCTGGGCAATGCCTAATTGCTACTTGTTTAGGTTTATTCACAGTGTATTAGGATCAAGAATTATTTTTGCATATTTGTTGAGGTTGTTTTTTTTTTTTATCATTAAAAGCCCTCTCTTGCCATGCACCAGTTGCTCATGCCTGTAATTCTAGTTGTTCAGGAGTAGAGATCTGAGGATTGAAGTTCAAAACCAGCCCACTCAGTAAAGTCTGAGACTCTTATCTCCAGTTAACCAGCAACCCAAAACAGAAGTGGAGGTGTAGCTCAAGTGGTAGAGTTCCAACCTTCAGCCAAAAAGCTGAGGGGGCAACACCCTAGCCCTGAATCCAAACCCCAGTCCAGCATGCGTGCACACGCACACACACGTACATTTGTATATAATTATGTATTTTTTCTTTTTTGTGCTATGGTAGTTAAGGACCTGGTACTTATTCAGTTTACTTGCTCACAGCTGGTGCTCTATCACTTAAGCCACACCTCCAGTCCAGCATTTTGCTGGTTAATTACAAATACAGTATCACAGAATTGTCTGCCCAGGCTGGCTTTGAACTTCAATCCTCCAGGTGTTAGCCTCCTGAATAGCTAGTATTATAGGCAGAAGACACTGGTGCCTGGCTTGAATCGGAATATATATTTACCTTTTTATCCTTTAAGAGGTGTACTGTTTCAGTTATGGCAGTCAGTTCAGCATTTGGGGCTGATGTCCCTGAGGGTAAGGCCGTTGCCTTTATTATCTGTTGTTTAGCAACTACTGCAGATCCAATCTGTCCTTGGCAGTTTTCCATAAAGCTGTTGCTGGCAGTGAACAAATCCCAGTTTGTCTTTAAAGTGTGCTGGTCACATAAGTCCAACAATGCTGAAATACACAGTCTCCAGGGTCTTTAAACCATTGTGATTTCAGGGTTCATTCTCCTAGGTCAGGAACATGGATGTGAGGTTTAAGGTAGATACAGATTTTTTTAACTGAATATTTAGGCTATTCAATTAGATGGCCTGTTATCTTTCCATTTTACCAGCAGCTAGTCAGTACTTTTTCATCATTGCTGATAGAACTAGAACTTGAACTAAGGGCCTCATGCCATACAAGCCATGCCCTTCCACCTACCTTTTTGCTAGTTATTTTGCAGATGGGAGTCATTTGAACTTTTCTTCCAAGGCTGGCTTGGAACCGTGATCCTCTGGATCTCAGCCACCTAAATTGCTAGGCTTATAGGCACTCAGCTAATGGTCCCCTTTTTGATTTAGTGTCCCGACCCACAGGATGTCAACGAGGGCAGTGAACCTAAGCGAGAAGGAATGAAGGGACAAGAGACACGAAAAATAACAGCAAGACAAGGATTCTGATCAAGCTGCCAATTTTTATTTTTCACATAAGGGTATTTATATGCTTGGAATAAGGAAGCTTTTTCATTGGCCGTTAAGGAAGCTTTTTCATTGGCCGAAGCAGCTGCAGGGCACTTGTTTGGGGCAAGGTGAAAAGGTGGTCGTTAGTAGCTGCAGGGTGTTTACTTAGGGCGTGGTGAAAAGGTGGGATTCTGTAAACTCAGCCTCAAGATGTTCCAGTGAGATATTTAAGCCTATTATGTTGAGAGACTCAACTTTTGGCTCCCAACAATTTAGCATGATCAAAATCTGAGGAAGCATACACATTACAATGGGTTCTTTCATTCTTTTTTTGTATTTGTTTTTCTGCTTATGTGGTACTGAGGAATTGAACCCAGGGCCTCATGCATGCAAGGCAAGCACTCTATCAACTGAGCCACCTTTCCAGCCCTGAACAATGGGTTCTTTCAATGTAAATTTTTAACTTGTCATAGGTTATAAGTAGCTGCAGTGACCCATAAATAGTGGCCATCTGTTTGCTAGGCTGTTGTTTTAAGAGGTATGGAATGGGTTGTGGGACATTTTGACTTATTTATAAAATACCTCATATGTTGCTTTTTATGCATATATAATTTAATTTTCTATAAAGCAGGTAATCTTAAAGCCAAGGTCATCATGAGGCTTTATTTTAAAATTTAAAAGGCCTGCTGGCTTTTTTTGAGGGGGGGGGGTAGACTTTGGGGAAAGCTATGTCCCAGCAGAGACTGGAGGGAGATAGTATTCTCAGAAGGTACCTATAGGTGAAGCTGTTACTTATAGGTGACAAGGTTATTTGAGTATTTAATCTACACAACAATTCTCTCCCTTTTTGTGGGGGGAGGGGTGGATACTGGGGCTTGAACTCTGGGCCTGGGTGCTGTCCCTGAGCTCTTCATCTCAAGGCAAGCGCTCTACCACTTGAGCCACAGCACCACTTCCAGTTTTCTGCTTGGCTAAAGTGTTGTGGCTTTTTAAAAATCCTTATCAGCCATGTGCCATTGTCTCACACCTATAATCCTAGCTACTCAGGAGGCTGAGATCTGAGGATCACAGTTCAAAGCCAGCCAGGGCAGCAAAGTCCATGAGAGTCTTATCTCCAGTTAGCCATCAGAAAACCAGAAGTGGCGCTGTAGCTCAAGTGGTAGAGTGCTCCCTTGTGCTGAAGAGCTGAGGGACAGTGCCCAGAGTTCAAGCCCCACGATCGACTAAAAAAAGAAAGAAAGAAAGAAAGAAAGAAACCCTCCCCCCTCCCCAGTACAAGTAATGTATGCAGATAGATAGGTTAACAGATGATAGATAGATAGATAGATAGATAGATAGACAGACAGATAGATGGCTAGATAGATATGGAATTTTTTGTCAGTCGTGTGGTGTGAACTCTGGGCCTGGGCGCTGTCCCTCAGCTCTTCAGCATAAGGCAAGCGCTCTACCGCTTGAGCCACAGTGCCACTTCCGGTTTTCTGATGGCTAACTGGAGATAAGAGTCTCATGGACTTTCCTGCCTCAGCTGGCTTTAGCTAGGGTTATCACAGGCGTGAGTCAACGGCGCCCAGCAAGGGTTTCTTTTTAACATTTCAACACCCATATATAATGTTTCAAGATCAGCTCCACCCCTTTTATCATTTTCCATAACCCCAACCTTAAAATCTCCTTTAAAAAAGTCTTTAGTAGGAGCTTTGTGTCTGTGATCCACAAGGGAGAAAAATAAGAGTTCCTGAAATGAAATCTGTATCTGGCAGCTGCTGAAACAGTCCCCCAGTCTTCCATTCGTTTAGAATGCCAGCACCTCTACTGGTAGTTTCCTGGAGTATAAATGGGTAGGAGGTCAGTGAGGGGGAGCTTCTTGCAAACCTCTATTTTCCCTGTGCCCAAGGGTTCAGAGTGAGAATCTTCCCTGGGTCTTTTTGTGGTTGCCAAATTTGATACTAGAAATTCAGTCCCCTGAACTCAATGTCAATTTATAAATAATGAGATCAAGATTTTGGAGTAAAGAAAATAAAGGTTTATTGTTATTTTCTGTTAATCTTGGGGCTTGAACTCAGGACCTATGCCCTATCCCTGAGGTTTCTGGTTATTTTGTTTTTTTTTCCCCTCAAGGCTAGCACTCTACCATTTGAGCCACAGCTCCACTTATGCTTTTTTTGCTGATGACTTGGACATAAGAGTCTCCCAGACTTTCCTGCCTGGGATGGCTTTGAACCATGATTCTCAAATCTCAGCCCCCTGAGTAGCTAGGATTACAAGTGTGAGCCTCCAGTGTGGAGATGAGATTAGTTAATTTTGCCAAGCAAAACACTGCTATCTCAGTAAAGTAAAGACTTCCCCTCCAGGGAGGAGAATGGGCTTTTAAACAAAAGCCCAGCAATCGGGTTTGGGAATGTCTGCCTCGGCATGACTGTAGGCTGGGAGTGGCCTTGGCTTGCTTATATCTCTTTATTCTGGTGTTAGTCTCTAGACTTGTATTTGTTGCTGTCTGAATAGCCTTTCATTCTCTTAGTCAACAAGAGGAGAAGAGGAATGCAGTAACCTTGTCTGGAGCTGTAAGGGCATTTTTAAAAATTCCCTCACATGAGAAATTGGAGAGAAGACATGAGAGTGAGAAACAAAAGAAAATATATCTTTTCAATATTTGCTGAAGTGAAAGCATTCTAGTTAGTTATTGAGCTAAAACTACACTTGTGAACATGTTTAAGTGTCTGGTCCTGTCACAGGAGTCTTCCTTTTCTAATATTTTTCTTTTCCTGTAGAATGGTTAGTAGGTGAATAGAATTAATAATTTGAGAGTTTGATAGAAGGCATAAGGAAAACACATGAGCCTAAATTTTTCCTTGTGGAATTTAAGTACCATTTTAATTCTTGTAATGAATTTATAACTATCTTGTTTTTGTGTTTGTCCTTGAGTCATATTTACTATCTAATATATCTTTGAGAATCTATTTTATCTATTTTCAAGCTTTTAGGTATAAAGCTGTTTGTAAATATTGTCTTATTCTTTTTATTGTCTTCATCCTCTAGAGTAATGCCCACATTTTAAGACCTGGTATCAGCCAGGCTCATGCCTGTAATCCTAGCTACTCAGGAGGCTGAGATCTGAGGATCGCGGTTCAAAGCCAGCCTGGGCAGGAAAGTCCGTGAAACTCTTATCTCCAGTAAACCACCAGAAAAACCAGAAGTGGTGTTGTAGCTCAAGTGGTAGAGCGCTAGCCTTGAGCTGAAGAGCTGAGGGACAGAGCTCAGGCCCAGAGTTCAAGCCCCATGACTGACAAAAAAAAAGACCTGGTATCATTTATTTGTATTTTATTTCCATTAATAAATCTTACCATACAATTCTTTTTTTTTCTGCGTGCTTGCTAGACAAATGGTCTTCAACACACGAAAAATCCATAAAAGGACTGGGCCATGACTACCCAAGTGGAAGACCACTGTGTTCTGTACAATTTACTTCTTAATTTTTGGTGGCACTGAGGCTTGACCTCATGGCCTTGAGCTAGCTAGTCAAGTGCTTGACCACTTGAACAATGCTCCTAGACTCCCTTTTATGTATTAGTTATTTTTCACCTAGAGTCTCACTTTTACTTGGGGCTGTTCTTGGACCATGATATTCCTGCCTATGCCTCCCACATAGCCTGGATTACAAATGTAAACAACTCTCCTGGCTTTATTTATTGAGATAGAGTCTTGCTAACCTTTTGCCTAGGCTTATCTCAAACCGTCATCCTCCCTACCTTTGGGATTATTGATGTGACCACCATGTCCAGTTTGTGACCACAGCCAAGGGTGTTGACTGACCTAGGATTATGCCCTAAAATCAACAGACTGACTTTAACACAAACTTAAGTCTAAGCACTCCTTTTATATGCAGCTATCAGCATCTGATATAAAACTAGCTTGTTCTCACATGTCACTCTGCTCTCAGCTCAGCTCCAGCTTTCATTCATTTGAAGTGATGTTCTTGCAAACCTCCTCACTTCTTAGATCAAAGATGATTCAACATATTTGTCTATTTACAATATTATTGTTGTGAAGAAGAAAATTCATTAAGACCCCCTAATATACAATATTTCCAGAAGTAGAGATCTAGTTTTCCTACTTTAAAAAATCTTCAGAAATAGCCGGGCGCTGGTGGCTCACGCCTGTAATCCTAGCTACTCAGGAGGCTGAGTTCTGAGGATCACGGTTCAAAGCCAGCCCGGGCAGGAGAGACCGTGAGACTCCTATCTCCAATAAACCACCAGAAAACCGGAAGTGGCGCTGTAGCTCAAGTGGTAGAGCGCTCGCCTTGAGCTGAAGAGCTGAGGGACAGCGCCCAGGCCCAGAGTTCAAGCCCCACGACCGACAAAAAAAAAAAAAAATCTGTTTTCTGATAGTTTTTTTCCTTGTTTGAACATCAAAATTCTCCAGATCTAACCCACCTGTCATTTATCTCAGTAATAGTCATTCTATTCCCACCAATTGGCTTTACATTATTTTTCTTTAATTGGTTTGTCATTGTGTTTTATTGTATTAGACATAAATATTTCTGGTAGCTGTACATAGTATAGTTAGATAAGGTTTTATAGTAAAGACTGTGGGTGGAAAACTTCTTCAAGTGACATTTTGTAATCATAATTACTGTTTAAAGGAGAGCCTCTAGAAAAATCCATGGAAATATTAAAATTCAAGCTCATCATCATCAATATTATTGCTACATTTGAGGAACTACATCAGATGTTAGGAACTGTATTGAGGATTATGTCACATTGAAGTCATTTGGATGCAACTTGAAGCTGATGAATGTGAGGCCCTTTAGATAGTGGCAGCCATGACATAGTAGCCCTTCATGCTTTGAAATGCCAAGGAAAATGAATGAGTTGCTACCTTGACTTAAGTAGACAAGGTTTTATGATTAAAATTCTACAATCTCATATGGTTTGTGATTTTAAAAAAAACTTGAGAAATACTGACTTTTACTCTAGGGGCCAATTTCTGTGTGCTCTGCTAGTCCCTCTATTGCAACACGTTTCAGACCTCTTTCCATCCTTTCTCCTCCATATGCCCCATTCCTCTCTCTGTGTTCTGCCACCATCATTAGAAATTCCCTTGCTTTTTCATACTTCCCTTCTAGGTAGTCATCAAATGTTGTCCAATCTATCCCCACAACATTGAATGTATCCCCTCTTTCTCATTTCCTCTGCTGCTACCCTCTTTAGTTCCCAATTATCTTTCAACTAAGTTGCACCCACAGCTTAGGATGTTCTTGTCTCTAGTCTCTCTTTACACTATGGCCAATTAGTTTCTTAATACAAGGTGAATCATTCATTCTTCTCAAATGATCTCCCATTATTCATAAAATAGATTCCAAAATTCTGAAGTAGTAAAAGCACAGACCTGTTAATAAAGTCGATTTGGATTTGAATCCTTGCTAAATTACCTCCTTCCTAGTAGATCTGAGGCCAGTTACTTAACTTCTCTGATCCAATTTCATCATCCATGAAATGGAACTAAGAGTCATTACCTGACACAGTTGATATGTCAGCTAATGAGATCATTCTGTATTCTTTTTTTTTTTTTTTTTTTTTTTTTGCCGGTTGTGGGGCCTGAACTCTGGGCCTGGGCACTGTCCCTCAGCTCTTCAGCTCAAGGCTAGTGCTCTACCACTTGAGCCACAGCGTCACTTCCGGCTTTTCTGCTTATGTGGTGCTGAGGAATCAAACCCAGGGCCTCATACATGCAAGGCAAGCACTCTACCACTGAGCCACCTTCCCAGCCCCATTCTGTATTCTTAATACAAGAGATCAGCAAATGCTAGCTATTACTATAATTATTAGACTTCCATAATCTTTCCTGTTTTATTGCTTTCTCTATTAAATTAACTAATTAAACTTGAACTCAGGGCCTTAGTGCTGTCTTGTAGCTTTGTCACTCAAGGCTGGCCACTTGAGCCACCATTCCACTTCTGGCTTTTTGGTGGTTAACTGGAGATAAAAGTCTCATAGACTTTCCTGTTGCAGTTGGATTCAAATTATAATAGTCATATCTCAGTCTCTTGAGTAGCTAGGATTTCAGGTGTCAATCACCAGAGCTGGGCTTCATGTCCTATTTCTACAGTGTTGCTCTCTACTATATTCCTTTTACTATATTAGAAAACATTCTGAAAACTTTCATTTTTGTTGGTTCATTAACCTGAAATTGGAAAACCCCCTTCCTCACTTTTCCTCATATAGAATTTTATCCTACAAAAGTCAGTCCAAATGTTTTTGTGTTATATCATATTTTCTCTAACCTGTGCTTCTTCTCCTTAGAATTATTTTTTTCCCTCTCATCTAGCTCAATTTTCTTGTACTATTTGGTTCTTCTCCTATTCTGCATTCCATTAGTTGCTTGTTTTTCTATGCCCTTTGCTAGACTATGATTTCTTTAAAGGACAGAGATCCATTATTGTGGCATTCCACTTTTATATCTATTATAATGCTTTCTTAATGTCACCATGCCTTGCTATATTGAGTGAACGAGAGAACACATAATGTGCATTAAGGGGAAAGTGAATATTTTGGAATTATTTGTTCTTGCCTTAGTTCAAATTACACGTGGTTCTTGTAATGTCAAAAAGCTTAGAGACCTGAACTTCAACACTATCAGTCAGCCTCAAAGAGAAGTGTCAAGCTAGATATCCAAGTCATAAAAAATCAGTTACAATCAAGAGGAAAATAAAGAATAAACAAAGCAATCTCTGTTGTCATATTTGCAAGTAAGAAAGAGACAAGAGAGGGAATGTCGACAATACAGAGGGGGGAGTTGAAAGATACATATTTAAAGAATCCTTAATTTTAATTGCTGTATATTATGAATACAAAGGAAAAAACTAAAGATAAGGAGCTCATTCACGGGCTGGGAAGGTGGCTCAGTGGTAGAGTGCTTGCCTTGCATGCATGAGGCCCTGGGTTCAATTCCTCAGCACCACATAAGCAGAAAAAGCTGGAAGTGGTGCTGTGGCTCAAGTGCTGGAGCGCTAGCCTTGAGCTGAAGAGCTGAGGGACAGTGCCCAGGCCCAGAGTTCAGGCCCCACGACTGGCAAAAAAAAAAAGGAGCTCATTCTGGCTGGGTGCTCAGGAGGCTGAGTTCTGATGATTGCTGTTAGAAGCCAATCCAGGCAGTATTCTAATTAACCACCAAAAGCAGGAAGTGGAGCTGTAGCTCAAAGGTTAGAACACTAGCCTGGAGCAAAAAAAAAAGCACAGAGAGAGAGCACCCAAGCCCTGAGTTCAAGTCCCAGGATGGGCAAAAAAGCTCATTCTGAACAAGAAGGATTGCAAAGCTAACCTAGAGTGACTAGCCATCTCCTTTTGCCCAAGGATGTCCTGATTGTAGCAGCATAAGTCTTGTGTTCTGGAACACTTCTAGCTTTCATTTATTTTATTTTATATTATTACTTTTGAAAATTTCTAGCTTTGTTCAAACCAGGAAATTTGGTTATCTTAGAACATTTTGGTTTTAGCATAATGGCTACTATCAACATGAGCCCTATAATCTGTTAGACTTGTATAGCTTGTGGTAGAAATAGCATTTTATTTCAGTGATGGCTTATGTGTGTGTCTTCTGGTCCTTTCTGAGTTGAGTATCCAGTCTTTCCAAACTTAAGATCATTTTGTACCCGAAAACATAGACAAATCTTCTTTCAGATCTCCTGGAAAAAAAGGTTGTAGAATATTTGAAAACTATTTTTGAAATTATAAAAATACTTGCATGTATAAAATTAAACATAGCATTTAAGAACTACATAGAAGTCAATTCATCACATTCTTCAGGGAGTTAATTTAAATGTTTGTGTGTCAGTCAGCTTCACATTACTGAAACACCTGAGATAATTAACTTATAAGGAAGAAAGATTTATTGTGACTCAAGGTTCTGGAGGTTTGGGCAGAGGTTTTAGGCTAATGGCAAAGGTAGCTCATCATGGCAAGAGTTCATGGAGCAAATGTCTTACATCATTACATAAAAAGAGAAAGAAAAGCTGGGTTTGGGTGGCTCATGCTTCCAATCCTAGCTACTTAAAAGGGTGAGATCTGAGGAACACAGTTTGAAGCTAGATCAGGAAGGAAAGTCCATGAGACTCTGAACTCCAATTAATCATCAAAAAGCTGGAAGTGGAGCTGTGGCAGCGAGATAGACTTGAACACAAATGCTCAGGGATAGCACTCAGGCCCTGAATTCAAGTTCCAGGACTGGCACACATAAAAACAGGAGAAAGAAAGATAAGATAAGCCAGATTCTCCAACCCCATTAGGGACACTGCCTCCCTGAAATCCACAAGATCCCATCTCCCAAAGTTTCTACTACCTTCAATATCACCATTCTGGATGAAGTATTTTAACACATGGACCTCTGTAGGACATTCAATTTCCAAATCCTAACATTTGAACCTTCACTTAAGTATAATATGATGTTTACTTTCTTAAAAATGCTAAACAGAAGGCTTGGGATGTAGCTCTTTGGCATGAACAAAGCACTGGGTTTGATCCCTATCATTACAAAAAAAAGTTGCAAAAGATACATCCACCTAAGTTGATGAAACATTTAGAGTATTACCTCAAATTGCACATTCAACATTATAAGTATAATTTCAGAAGATTCAGTGTAGGTGAAGATTTATGTAACACAACTAACAAAGAATTTATATCGCAATGTACAAACATGGTTGCAAATAGAAAAAAGAACATAAAAATGGGCAGGAGCATTGAACAAGCATTTCACAAGAGAGAATATATTACTTGCATACATAAGCATACATATATATATATATATATAAAATGTTACAAAAATTAAATTAAATAATAAAAGTTACAAAAAGAGGGCTGAAATGTAGCTCAGTGGCCAAACAATTGTCTAGCAAGTGCAACATCCTGAGTTCAATCCTTCGTACCAAAAAGGAAAAGAGAAGAAAATAAAGTTAAAAAAGTTACAAAAAGAAAGTAAAAATTAGAAATATAGGCATTATTCCACATCAACAGTATATTCAAAATGAAAGAGATGTACAATATCAAACATTGATAAGAATGCATGGCTCGGCAATTGTATTTTTAACTTCTAATGGCAATCTAACTTCTAGTTATTATGGAAATTCATGAGCACTTATGCCATAGGATGTATAAAAGACTATTGTAGCAAACCAAAAATAATACAAATGGCCATTGATAGGGAGATAAGCAGATGTAGTATATTCATGCAATGGAATGCTATACAGTAATTATACATTATACAGCTTGGCATCTGTGGGTCAGACCTGTAATCCTAGCTGCTCAGGAGGTTGAGATCTGAGGATCATGGTTTGAAGCCAGCCAAAGTAGGAAAGTCTCTGAGACTCTTGTCTTCAATGAGACACCAAAAAGCCAGAAGTGGAGCTGGGGGTCAAGTGATAGATCACTAGCCTTGTGAAAAAAAGGACAGCACCCAGGAGGCCCTGCACTAAATTAATTAATTAAAAAACAGGTACATTCACCAATCTACCCCATATATGGAATATTAATAAATTCTGGGCTTGGTAGTACACATTTGTAATCCTAGAACTCTGTAGGCTGATGCTAGAAGACCAGGGTACAAGACCAGCCTGGGTTACACAGTGAGATGTTGACTCAAAACAATAGTAGATGCACAAAATCACTATGAATAAATTAAATAAAATTGAGAGGAAGGTAAGACTAATTGAAGCAAGGATTTCTTAAGTTTTTATTTGAGAAGGGGAAGTTTATATTTGGGGCCTTCTAGGAATTTGCAATGCTTTGGAAATTTTTCTTTATCTGAATGGTAACTACTTGGGGGTGTTCATTTTTTGCCAGTCCTGGGTCTTGAACTCAGGGCTTGGGACTGTCTCTGAGTTTCATTTGCTCAAGACTAACACCATAGTGGCCATAGCACCACTTCCAGCTTTTTCTGATTATGTGGTAGTGAGGAATTGAATCCAGGGGTTCATGCATATTAGGCAAGCACTCTACTGCTAAGCCACCTTTCCAACCTGGGACATTAACTTTTCATTCACAGAATTGCTCATTTACCTTTTATACATTTTGAGTAAACTTTTTCTTTGCAATGGTAAGGATTGAACCCAAGTCCTCACAAATGCTAAGCAAGTGCTTTAGCTTTTCAGCCACCACCCCCTATCTTGATTTGAATTGTTATCCTTCACAGTAAAAATGGTAAAAGGAAAAACTAGGTATGGAGCAGGGTATAGTGAAGCACACCTGTAAACCGAACATTTAAAGAATGGGATAAGGATATCTCAGATTCAAAAAAGAACAAAAAAGTTTGGAAAGCAGTTAAGATATGAACATACCAGAATGTAAATTCCTTAAATAACAAAATACTTAAGTTGTTTTCTTCACAAAAACATTCAGAATTTACTTGGGATGGTTTGAAATTGGCTTTTCAAGAATGTACATGTTCAAAAGACAGCTTATTTAAACCTTAACTTTTTGCCATCACAAGCTCAAAATTCTCTGTGCAGAGAATTTCATCAGAGAGAAACATGTGATCTGGGAAGAGAAATGATGACAAAAGAACCTTAAAACAGGGCTGGGAAGCTAGCTCAGTGGTAGAGCGCTTGCCTTGCATGCATGACGCCCTGGGTTCGATTCCTCAGCACCACATAAGCAAAAAGAAAAAAGTCAGAAGTGGTGCTGTGGCTCAAGTGGTAGAGCGCTAGCCTTGAGCTGAAGAGCTGAGGGACAGCGCCCAGGCCCAGAGTTCAGGCCCCAAGACCGGATGCCCCTCCCCCCCAAAAAGAACCTTAAAACTTTCCTATCTCAGCATCCAACAAAGAGGGAAAAAAAAGAGCCTGGCTAGGTAAGCCGAGTAAAGCACTGTCCCCTCCTCCACCACAGAGGTTCTGCATCCTTCACCATGGCCTTGAGCAATCCTGTGTGCACACCCCTAGTATCACATTGCCACGGCTTTGTGCAATCTTGTATGCAGGCCCAAACATCACATTACCATGGCCTTGAGCAGTCCAATACACAGGCTTCTGGGCATCAAGTCCTGGCCGATTGCTCCTGGAAGACTGGCATGAAAACAGTGAACTGATTGGACCTCAGAGGTATGAGCAGGAATGGGTGCCCAATAAGAAGGGTTAACACATGCATCAAGAGTTTGTACAGACTGAGTGGAGTCTCTGGACAGGTCTAGGGACTGATATGACCCAAAGGTTGTTCAATGATCTTGAGAGACACATAGCTCTCTCCTAGAGGCATTTTATTAGCCACTGCACATTTTATTAACCCCTGCACCACCCCAGGTAACGCCTTTCCTTGGGATCCATTCTGTCTAGCAAGAGCTCTGCTTATCTCTTTCTTCAATAAATCTTTGCCATTTTGCTTCTCTCTGTGTGTCTGTGGGACTCATTTTTCAAGACTGTAGAACAAAGGACCTGATCCAGGGGTTGCAGTTTTTCAGGATCACAATTCCCTGATACTAACCGATCAGGGAGACAGATTTGAACTTTTTTTTCTAGTTCATAGCTATCTTGCCAGTTAGCCTTGCAATAAAGCTCTTTTGTTTGTAAAAATGCAACTCAATGCTGGCAAAATTGGTTAATCACTTGTAGAAAACTAAAGCTAGATCCTTATATATCACCCTGCACTAGAATTAACTCCAAATGGATCAAAGACTTAAAAGTCAAAGCAGACACCCTGAAAACATTACAGGACAGAATAGGAGAAACCCTAGGGCTCCTTGGCAGAGGCCGAAGTTTTCTTAATAGAGACCCAGAAACACAACAAATCAAAGAAAGGTTGAACAAATGGGATTGCATGAAATTGCAGAGCTTCTGCATGGCAGAGGACATAGTTAGCAAGATCAATAGAAAACCCACGGATTGGGAGATCTTCACTAGCCATACAACGGACAAGGGTCTCATATCTAAAATATACCTGAAACTCAAAAAAAAAAATCCCCCAACGACAAATCCTCAAAGAAACAATTGCCCAAAAAATAAGTGGGCTAAAGACTTAAAGAGAAACTTCTCTGAAGAGGAAAGAAGGTTGGCCAATAGACACATGAAGAAATCAACCTCCCTAGCCATAAAAGCAATGCAAATCAAAACAACATTGAGATTCCACCTCACCCCAGTTAGAATGGCTATAATCAAGAACTCTAATAACAACAGATGCTGGAGGGGATGTGGACAGAAGGAAACCCTACTGCATTGTTGGTGGGAGTGTAAACTTGTTCAACCACTTTGGAAAGTAATATGGATGTTCCTGAAAAGACTCCACATAGAGCTCCCCTATGACCCAGCAATCCCACTTTTGGGCATTTACCCAAATGATCACAAACAAGACCATAGTAAAGCTACCAGCACGATGATGTTTATTGCAGCATTATTTACCATAGCTAAGATATGGAAGCAATCCAGATGCCCCTCAGTAGATGAATGAATCAAGAAAATGTGGTATATATACACAGTGGAATTCTATGACCCCATCAGAAAGAATGACATTGCCCCATTGGTTAGGAAATGGAAAGACCTGGAAAAAATTATATTAAGTGAAGTAAGCCAGGCCTGAAGAAACATAGATCCTATGGTTTCCCTTATTTGCAATAACTAGTGTATGTCTGAGACAAGCAGAAACGGTCAAGTAAGTTGATGTTAAGTGAAATGAACCCCAAGATAAGGACTCAAATGGTTTTTCTTTCTTGCTATTGTTTGTAACATATTTATAAAATATTTCTTGGTTGCTTTGTATGTCCCTCCCCTACGGTATATCCCCTGTTTTCACTGTATTTGATATTGGTATAATTTGTGGAGGGGAAGGGAAAAAACAAATTGTTTAAATAGGGATACAGGTGGACCCATTGTAACAATGAGATGTACAAGACGTTATGTCGAAAAATGAACTTTACAACTTTGGCGATGTGTGTGTGGGGGATTGATGGGATGGCAGGGATGGGAAGGGGAAACAAAGGAGGAAGCTACAATGCTTGATAAGAAATGTACTCATTACCTTGCTCATGTAATTGTAACCCCTCTGTACAGTATTTTCACAATTAAAAAAAAAACAAAAACAAAAAAAGCAACCCAAAACAATGTCACAGTGTAGGCTTCTATGCACACTGGGCACTAAGCCTTTTCTGGTTATCAAATGCTCTTTGGTAAGTAGAAAATCTGAACAGAGGGGATTTGAATGGTCTTACGGAATAGGGATATGGAAGCATCTCATCATGGACCAGTCTTCATCATGGAGTCAGCCACATGGAGGAGGCATGATACCATTAGATTTCCTCTTCTCTAGAAAGAAGTTGTTAGAGACAGACGGCTAAATTCCAGCTCTCCAACTATATCCTTGCAGAGTAGAACCTCATATTTCTGTCTATTATCAAGTATCACCCTCCTTCAGTGCATTTGGTTGATAACTGATAAATATGGAGGAGATGGGTAGGAATTGTTTAAAATACAGAGAGCTGAAAGGAGTTTAAAAATTATGTTAATTTTATTATTATTTACCATGAGTACAAAAGAGGAAAAATGACTGGGTGTTCATTCTGGATAAAGTTACTGTCAGACTAAACTAGGAGTAGAATGGGGCCTATTCCTATAGAAATGGAATGGTGGAGCCAGGTGCTGATAGCTCATGCCTGTAATACTAGCTAGTTAAGAGGCTGAGATCTATGAATCTCAGTTCAAAGCCAGCTTGAGCAGAAGGTCTGAGATTCTTATTTCCAAATAACCAGCAAAAAGCCAAGAGTGGAGCTGTGGCTCAAGTGATGGGGCACTTGTCTTGGTCATAAAGCTCAGGGACAGTGGCCAGGCCCTGAGTTCAAGCCCCAGTACTGGCATGCACACATACACAACGAAATGGAATGATGGCTTGACAGTAGGGATTTTAAAGGGGGCCCAGCCACTAACATAGCTAACTTCATTATGTTACTGAATGCATCTCGTTTCCTTCTGCATTCTCATTAATGTTTCTGCTCTATGTTACCTCAGACTCTGGGAATACTAGGCTTGACTGATAAACATCATAAGACAGAAAACTGAAAACTACCCCTTAAGCAACACAGACATTCTTGGCACCTACTTAGCTCTGCAGGGCTAATCCTGATATGATGGGCCGAGATAATGGCCAGTTAGACCACATGGCTCAAATACCAAGAAGATCTGGACAACAGTTGTGGAGCCCATCCAACCCTTCCCTCTGTTTCTCTTTCCTGTAACACTGAGATTGCTGTGAGCACTTTGAAGACAGATTTGAGATCACTAGACCTCCGCTCTTCCTAGAGTGATCACAGTTTAGAAAGATCCCTCCCTGCCATTACCACCATTTATGTCCATTTTTCTGGGATGGCTGGCTGAGCCTAATCCAGTGGGAAGTCCCAGACCCAAGGGCTTTTGCCCTAATTCTGGTATCAAGAGGATTAGTCACTCCATTTTGCTCAGGAGTATTCTGGTGTTGTTACTGAAACTGTCACATCATATTTAAATATTAGATTTAAGATTTTTTTCTATTGATTACCTACTAGTTTTATTATTTTTTTACCCTGACCCTATTAATAATCTGTCTTTTAAATTACACAATCGTAGCACAGGATAAGTTACATTTCAGGAACTTCCCATGGTACATGAATTATTTGTAATTTTATATTATAGCTATTGTTTGATAAACAACACACAGTATTAACAAAACCATTAAACTTTTTAAAAGGACCGATTGGCTGTTTTTACTTTTCAAATCTTGACATAAATATACTTGACTTCAGTTCTTGGCTTATTTTGGTTTACTTCTCTTTTTAAAAAGTAAGTCTTCAGCCTGCATTTTGCAATAAAGTATGTTAAATACAAAATGGAACTATCTTACATATATGTGATTGCTTTTCTCATAATTTTATTACATGAAGAAGCATAAAAGTTGCCACATCTATACTTCACAAAGTTTTAATTAAAATAAAAACCATTTAATTTTACTGTACTTTCTGTGGATACATAATTTTCATAAAGTATTTTGTAAAACTCTTAGAATAAATTATCATCTTACTTAAAAAATATACTTGACTACATTTTTACTTAGGCTTTCTATTTAGTATTATACTGCAAGTATTTTAATATGTCTTTGACATGTCTGTCAATCTCTTCCTTTGAGATTTTTATCTGCTGCTTCAAATTTTAGAGGATTGTAATCCCTACAGATTCTTCCAGTTTCAATTAAATAAAATGCTTCTTTTAGTCCTATATCTCTTATCCTTTCCTTGACCTTTGCTTTAAATATTGCTGGCTATAGATAGACTCCAGGGCAGATTTACTTTTAAGCCTAAAGCCCTTGTTTATCTCTTACATATAAAAGGATCAGATGAAGGGCGATGATATTTCAATTTATGAGTAAAGATTAAGGAAATTGGGCCTATTTGGCTTTGAAACTGGATTAGTTTATTGATGTGGGGGGAGAAGGATTGAGAGATTTTTTTAAAGAAAAGTCTAAAAGTAGATGAAAAGATAGATAATATTGAACAGTGTTTCTCCATTTCTGTTTGAAAACGAAAGGAACTAACCATGATAGGGTAATAAGCATTTACTGTTAGAAATGTATAAATGAGATCCGGCTATAAGAACTAATGTATTAGATGGAAGAGGGTGAAATTGATCAAGATGCATTGTACTTATAAACTGGCCTGTTGAATTTAAAACCCCTTTGTACAACTACTTAAATTACTACAAAAGAAGCCAGGGGCAGTGGCTCACACCTGTAATCCTAGCTACTCAGGAGGCTGAGATCTGATGATCGCAGTTCAAAGCCAGCCAGGGGAAGAAACTCTGTGAGAGTTTTATCTCCAATTAACCACCAGAAAACAGAAGTGGTGCTGTAGCTCAAGTGGTAGACTGCTTACCTTGAGCTGAAGAGCTAATGGACAGCACCCAGGCAGTGGTGCTGTAGCTCAAGTGGTAGAGTGCTCATCTTGAGCTGAAGAGCTAATAGACAGCACCCGGGCCCAGATTTCACCTCCACAACCGACAAAATAATAATAATAATAATAATAATAATAATAATAATAATAATAATAATACAAAATTATGTAAATAAAAATGAATTCATATACTGGGTACTATTAAAAAGAGATCTATAAAAGAAGAAATAAATTGAATGCCAAGCTACCAGGTACATAATAATCTTTAAAATTTGTATTGCATTTTGTAACTTACAAACAATTCCTCTTAATTAATAGAAAACATTTTATCTATTTAAGGATAGAATTATATTCACACATAACTACTTAAGAATGAGGAAACTGAATTTGAATTACCAAACTTCAAAGAAGATAGTAAGTAGTACAACTTGGCTATTTAAACAGCTTTAGTAGACATAATTCACACAGCATACAATTCACTCATTAAAGTACACAATTCAGTGGTGATCAGTGAATTCATGTAACTATCGCCACACCCAATTTTAGAACATTTGTATCACTTCAGAAAGGAAACCATCTACTCTACCATTTCCTCAGCCATAGGCAATCACTCTTATTCTACCTCCATGGATTTCTTATGGATTTGGCTATTTCACATGAATGGAATTGTACAACACATGGTCTTTTGGATTTTCTCATTGGTATAAATGTTTTGAAGGTCCATCTATGTTGTAGACCATACTAATACTTCAACTTTTGTATAGCTGAGTAATATTTCATTTTATCAGTATACCACATTTTGTTTATCTAATTGCTAATTGATAGACATTAGAATTGTTTTCATTTTGGGACTGTGATGAATTGTCACCCTCATAATATCAATTTCCACTTTTTGGCTGCTGTAGGGATTCATATACAATCTTTTGAGTGGATTTGTTTCAACTTGATCTTGAACTCAGATTTTTGTTAATAGGAAAAAAGCTAAGATCACTCCTACGATACACACACACACACACACACACACACACACACACACACATTCATACAGGATATATGCCCTATATAGTCCTCCTTTTGAATGTGTGTGGGACTTACAAATATTATCATACTTATGATTAAGGGATAGAACTCTCCTAATTTGGTTATATTACATAGAAATATCAATAGTCTAATGAGAATCTTCATCAAGTTCAGCCTACTAAAAATTGATGTTAGCACTAGGCCCTAAATTGAATCCCCACTACTACAAAAAGAAAAGATTGGCATTATATTAAGCTCTATCACCCCCTTTTCACCCTACTTAATGAAAAATGAACTCTCAGATAACTGAAATAACTCCCCCTGGATTTTCCCATTCTCATTTTCTTACCCCACTTTATTTTATCATCTTGGAATTGTAATTCACTCTTCTCTAAGAGCTTTTAAAATGGAGACTTTGAGTCAGTGCACATAGCTCATACCTGTAATCTTAACTATTTAGGAGACCGAGATCTGAAAGGCTGCAATTCAAAATCTACCTGGGCTAAAATGTCCTTGAAACTCCAACTCCAAAACAACCAGCAAAAATCCAAGCTGTAGGCATGGCTCAAGTGATAGAGTGCTACCAAACAAGCAAACTAAACAAGCTCAAGGGCCTGAGTTCAGGCCTCAGTACTGGCACAAACACACACACACACACACACACACACACACACACACACACACACACACGAGATGATATAAAAAGATGAATATAAATATCTGTATATCATTCATCTATTATCTTCTTTGAGTCAAATTTTAGGGTTTTTTTTTTCTCTCAAAAGGTAACTAGCAGCTTAAATAAGATGAAACAGAGTCAATAGAGCTAAATGAGAAGATGTAAGAACCATTTCCATAAAGACTCCAAGTAAGGTGAGAATGGCATACACTTTTTTTTGGTGGTTGTGGGGCCTGAACTCTGGGCCTGGGCACTGTTCTTGGCTAGCACTCTACCACTTGAGCCACAGCACCACTTCTGGCTTTTTCTGCTTATGTGGTGTTGAAGAATTGAACCCAGGGCCTCATGCATGCAAGGCAAGCACTCTACCACTGAGCCACCTTCCCAGCCCCGGCATACACTTTTAATCTCAGCAAATGAGAGGCAGAGGCAGAAGGATCATCAGTTTGAGGCCAGCCTGGGCTACATGGTGAGTTCCAATTCAGACTTAGCTATATTGTGCAAATAGTGAGAACATGACTAAAAAACGACTCCAAAAATAGACAAGTTAAACTTTAAAAATACCTTATAACAAACTTTATAGTTAAAAATGTACATAGTTGAACTTGAAAGCAAACAAAGGAAATCTTTAGAGGCTAGAAAGGAAAAGAAAACTCAAAACTAGAATAGTAAGAGTTATGCCCACCTGGGCCCCAGTGACTCTCACCTGTAATCCTAGCTGCTTAAGAGGCTGAGATCTGAGTATTGGGGTTTGAAACCAGCCTGGGCAGAAAAGTCCAAGAGACTCTTGTCTCTAAACTCCAAAAGAGCCGGAAGTGGAACTATGTCTCAAGTAGTAGAGTGGTAGCCTTGAGCAAAGAAGTTCAGAGATTGTGCCTAGGCCCTGAGTTCCAGCCCCAGGGGTGGCACCAAAAAAAAAAAAAAAAAAAAAAGGAGTCAATGCTCAAAGGTTTGTAGAGAAATCAAATACAGATTTTAGAAAGAGTATAAGATACATTATATCTTTTTAAATTAAGGTTTTTAAGTAAAATCATCCTTTTAGTGTACAGTTTTATTTTATTTTTAAATTATATTTTTATTATCATTAAGTAGTTGTACAAAGGAGTTACCATTCAGCAAATCAATTTATGAATACAATGAATTCTCTAATCGATCTCTCTCTTTCCATCAGTGTACAGTTCTTTAAGGTTTATCACATGCATACATTAGCATAACAACAATGATCAGTTTTATCATATCCCAAGTCTGTGTTCCTCTATCATCAAATCCTTGCTCCAGGAGGCTGAGATCTGAGGATCACAGTTCAAAGCCACCCCAGGCAGGAAATTCCATGAGAATCTTATCTCCAATTAACCACCAAAAAGCCAAAAATGGAGCTGTGGCTAAAGAGGTAGAGTGCTAGCCTTAAGCAGTACCCAGGTCGTGCCATCAAGCCCCAGGACCAACATACACAAACACACATATACACATACACATACACATAGATGTTTATTCTAAATTTAAATGTAACTAAGTGAAAAGAGCATTGTATTGGGAGTCATCAAACTCAGGTTGGAGCTCTATCCCATTAGTTCTATGGCTTCCATCAAGTCACAACCTGTCTTAACCTATTCCCTCATAAATAGAGTAATATAAATAAATACCACCTCTCACCTAGGAGTGATGTAAGAATTAAGTATGATATATTTAGGCAAATTGTATACATAAAAGCATTATCATGCAATCTGTGGCTGCACCAGCTGTTTATAGCAGCTTTAATGTGTTACCTCAATCTTGTTAATTTATGTCACTTAAGTATCTAGTTGCTGCAGGCCAAGTTGGCCTGTCTATTGCTTCTGTTCCCCAGCAATGTACAACTTCATGTCAGGTTTCTAAGTGCACTGGAAATTTTGTTTGGCCTGTTTGCTAAATAATCCTATTTAGCTCATCATAGTGTAGCTGCTTGTGTATTGCAGGGTCACTCACTTTTGTTAATCAAAGGAGTTGGCTTACATTGAACACTGCTTTTGTAACAATATAATGTGTCCATTCAAAGACTTGACGGGCTGGGAAGGTGGCTCAGTGGTAGAGCGCTTGCCTTGCATGCCTGAGGCTCTGAGTTCGATTCCTCAGCACCACATAAGCAAAAAAAAAAAAAAGAAAAAAAAAGAAAAAAGCCGGAAGTGGCGCTGTGGCTCAAGTGGTAGAGCGCTAGCCTTGAGCTGAAGAGCTGAGGGACAGCGCCCAGGTCCAGAGTTCAGGCCCCACAACTGGACCCCAAAAAACAACAACAAACAAACAAAGACAACTGTGTGTGTGTGTGTGTGTGTGTGTGTGTGTGTGTGTGTGTGTGTGTGTGTGTGTGTGTGTGTGTGTGTGTGTGTGTGTGTGTGTGTGTGTGTGTGTGTGTGTGTGTACCAGTCCTGGGGCTTGAACTGAGGTTTTGTACACTGACCCTGAGCTTCTTTGGCTCAAAGCTAGTGCTCTTCACTTGAGACACAGTGTCATTTCCAGCATCTTCTGAGCAGTTTGTCGGAGATAAGAATCTCACAGTGGAGGGAAAGAGAAGGAGGGAACAGCTAATAATAAGCAAAAGGAAAGAAATGTACATATCACCTGATATATGTAAAGTTAACCCTGCTGTATATCATCTCTAAAACAACAAAAAAGAGAATCTCATGGACTTTTTCGTCCTGACTGGCTTCGAACTGCGATCTCAGACTCTTGAGTAGCTAGTATTATAGGCCTGAGTCACCAGTGGCAGGTCCCAACTGTTTTTCTACATCAATAATGCCTGTAGGCATTTCTTTCTTTCTTTCTTTGTCGGTTGTGGGGGTTGTGAGTGCTGTCCCAGAGCTCTTCAGCTCAAGGCGAGTGCTCTACCACTTGAGCCACAGTGCTACTTCCGCCTATAGGTATTTCTAATAAAACTCTGTAAGCTTTTGAGAAATCATCTGTAGAACAGCTGTAGGTATTTCAGAATCTGAAGTCTTTCCTTATTTAAAATCTTATGATTCTGTTATGGCCTCTAGGGACTTTTATTAACTTCTGTGTTTAAGTGTAGGCAACATCTTTTAGTGGGTAGAACAGTAGATCAGAATCCAGTTTACTATGGTTCTATCATCACAAGACTCTGATCCTCTTTATCAACTAGGAATAGGTGATAACATCCATAGAAAACTGTTATTAAAATCCATCAAGGCAATGTACAAGGTTCTGAAAGCATAAACATGTAATATATTATTTCATAACATGATAACCAACAATTTCTCACAAAATATTTCTTACAGAGGTTTTTTTTTTTTCTTTTTTGGTATCCTCCATGCCAGCACAACCCCTTGCCTCCAGAGGTTTATTTTCAATTAGCACTCACTGGACAATGCCTTATCTAAGTCATGACATTGAAATAATTGGTAGGGGGTGCAGGTTGTTATTGTTTAACTCAGAAAGATGGTGAATATGTATTTATTGATGATGATGGTCATTAATAAAGGGGATCATTACTGATCTATGGTCAACAAGGAATAATAGGCTGGAAACATCCAATTAGTTAAGTCCTGTCAATTCTACCTTCTTCTTCATAGCTCTATAATTGATCTACTGTCAAGTTCAAGCCTCAATTTTGTGAATGAATTAGTGCATTAACCTTAGGTCTGCAATCTGAACTCCTTCCAATCCAACCTTTCCACTTAAGTCAGAGTGGTTTAATGAACATACAAATTTTACTCTCGATTAAAATCCTTCGGTAGCTTCACTTCAAAGCATTGGTTTGTTAGAATGAAATACAAAGCCCTTCAAAAGAAAGCCTCTGTTTACCCAAGCACATCTCTTACTAATTTGTTATACAATCCTTGGACTCCCGAGCTTCAATAAGTTTTTTTTAATGCCTCCTTGCTTTCTAACACGCCACTTTCCTTTTTATATTTTATTTTACTTAATTTTGGTGCCAATCTTGGGGCTTGAATGCAGGATGTGGGTGCTGTCCCTGAGCTTTTTAGCTGAAGGCTAGCACTCTACCACTTGAGCCACAGCTCCACCTCTAGCTTTTTGGTAATTAAGTGAATGTAAGGATTTCATGGATTTTCTCTGCCTCGGCTGGCTTTGAATCATGATCCTCAGATCTCAGCCTCCTGAGTAGCTAGGATTACAAGTGTGAGCCACCAATTCCTGGCTATTTCTATTTTGTATGTGTGTGTATGTGCGTGCACGCACACGTGTGCATGCGTGCATGTACGCGTATGTGCTTGTACTTGATCTTAAACTTAGAGCCTCTTGCTAGGCTTATGGCTGATGCTGTACCACTTCCAGTTTCAGCTTTTTTGGTGGTTAATTGTAAATAACAGTCTCTGGGTTTGTCTGCCTGGGCTGGCTTCAAGCCAAGATTCTCATATCTCAGCCTCTTCAGTAGCTGAGGTTACAGGCATGAGTCATCAGCACCAGATTATAACAGTATTTTAAACACTGTGTAATGATAGTAGCTTACATGCCACCTTCAAGTGAAAATCTTCATTTTGAAATTCTATTCTTCTATAAATGACTAGCTTAAGTATCCTTTCATATATATATATATATACATATATATACATATGGTGTATCTTCATTAGACTTATCTTCAGTTTACAGTGCCTCTTCATAAAGAGGTTCATAATTAAAAAAAAGTTCAGACTGACATATGCAAAAGAAAATGTGCTTATTACCTGACTTGTGAAATGGTACCTCCTCTGACAACACCTTAATAACAAAAAAAAGTTCATAATTACTCGACTGTCTTGTGTGAAAGGTTTGAGAATGCATCAGTGAGTATAAAACTGCCACTGTAACCGTCTTATTGTCTCTAGGGTTTCAATTAACATTTTTACTTGGAAATCAGTTTCCCAGATAATTGTAAAATTTTGATGGTAGTTTGATTATAGAATCGAAGTCTGGCGGGAGAGGAGTTGGGGAGGTTCAAAAAAGAATAATACAGTGGGCTTGGAAGGTGGCTCAGTGATAGAGCACTTGCCTTGCATGCATGAGGCCCTGGGTTCGATTCCTCAGCACCACATAAGCAGAAAAAAAGAGCTGGAAGTGGTGCTGTAGTTCAAGTGGTAGAGTGCTAGCCTTGAGCTGAAGAGCTGAGGGAAAGTGCTCAGGCCCAGAGTTCAGGCCCCATGACCGGACCCCCCCCCCAAAAAAAAAGAATAATACAGCAGGGTGAATTTGATCAATGTACATTAAAAAAATACAAACTTGTCTTTAAATAAATACTTCTCTATTTTACATGTTCACCCAATTACTATCCCATATTACCAATCTAGCAGTTTTTTTTAAAGCCCCCAGAGGCCAAAGGGAAGGGCTAGAAAGAGGGAAACTAGAAAAGCAAAATGTGCATTTGTATATGTGTACCCCAAGAACAATAGGCCTAAGGTTTAGGAAATAGAACAATTATCATAGTAAAAAAAATGTTTCAAGGGAGGCAGTGAATCTCAATGATGAAACCTCCTCCTAAGGAGAAAATTAATGTCTGTAGTTCAATCTATCCTAAGCATTAGTGCACATGGAGAGTGATGGTAAAGAGTATGCAAGTGTGGGGCTGTAATTCTCGTTGTTCAGGAGGCTGAGATCTGATGATCATGGTTCAAAGGCAGCCTGGGCAGTACAGTCTGAAAGACTCTTCAATTAACTACCAAAAAGCAGAAGTGAAGCTGTGGCTCAAGTGGTACAGCATTATTTTTGAGTTAAAAAAAAAAAAAAAAGCTCAGGGATAGTGCCCAGAGCAGGAGTTCAAGCCTCAGGACTACTAGGGGAGCTGGATTTCATCCCCACCACTGAAAAAAAAAATAATACACACAGGGGAATTGGAGAGTTCAGTGGCATTGAGTTGGATATAGTAAAGAGAAAGGTGGAATAACCTACAAGATAGGGTTGCAAGATTTACCAAATGCAGTAATTGAGACGTTCCAAGAAAGAACTTTTTATGTGAAATTCAAACCTAACTGGGCATCCTATATTTTAATCTAGCAACCTCAGAAAAGGAGAAAACAGATAATGTTATTGGTTGTGTGAGAGAAAGCAAAGCAAAGCAAAACAAAACTAAAGCCTAGCCCCAGAGGGAAAATAACAAGGTGACACAGACACACCTGAACGGTCAGCCAGGAGCTATTTCCGGTGTCGGATCCAGAGGAGCGGAGGTGGGGGTGGTGGTGAGGGGGAGGGGAACGAAGCTTAAGGTATGAGCGCTCTGTCCGCTGGTGTCCCATAATCCCCCGCGCTCGGTTCCTCTTTCCTCGCTCAAGATGGCGCTGCTCGCGATCCATTCTTGGCGCTGGGCAGCCGCGGGAGCTGCTTTCGAAAAGCGCCGGCATTCAGCAATTCTGTTTCGGCCTCTGGTTTCTGGGGGCGGCTCGAGTCGGCAGTGGAGGCTGGGTCAGCGTGGCGCATCAGGAAGTGCTCGAAAGCACCAGGTGAGCTGCCATTCCCGTGGACTTGCAGGGTGAAGGACCTGACTGGGGAAAGGTTGCCCCTTTGACCTCGGGTCAGAGAGAGCACCTAGAGGAAAGGTGGTGGGGACGAGCTCAGAGCCTCAGTAAGTGATGGAAATTCAAGTTAATAACTTTGAGGAAGGAGTGAAAACGGAGGAACGGAGCGAGGCGGGAGGGGGATGGTTCTGGGCGGAGGGTACTTGGTGCGCCCCAAGTCCCTAGTAAGATCTACAGATTCTTTCTGATGTTAACGACTCTCTATAAGGGTTGTCTTCGAATTGGGTGTTAATTTTGGTTCAGCTTTTCCTTACTCGGAAAGAACAGTTTAGGAAGATATTTTAAGATGAGCAAACAACTGCACGCCGCTTCTAAACAAGTGGCAAATTGAATTGGCACCAGTTAACTCCCTTGCTGACAGGCGTGCTGTCTGATAGGCAAAAGCCATCATTATCTTCCTCCTCAAAACTCTCCATTAAGATAGAAGCATGCTTGGCTTTTGAATTGAGTCTTCAGTGGGTTCTCTGTGTGCTTGGAAGCCGTTAAGTCTATTTACTTACTTTAGGAGTGTTGCAACGGTTATATGACATTGTCTTAATAGTTGTGTCCGTTATTAGTTTTCACTCAAGAGCAGTTTTAAAACAACCCGTCTTGCTGTACTTCAGTGTAACTTTTCCCTATGCATCGACAAAAAGTGTAAATACCACCACTTATTTATCAGTCTTTTAAAAAACTATTGTCAGCTGTCGACTGGGGGTGTGACTCAAATGGCAGAACCCTTTTTTTTGCCGGTCCTAGGGCTTGAACTCAGGGCCTGGGCATTGTCCCTGAGCCTCTTTGATACGAGCACTCTACCACTTGAGCCACAGCGCCACTTCCGGCTTTTTCTGAGTAGCTTATTGGAGATAAGAGTCTCACCAACTTTCCTACTGCGGCTGGCTTCGAACTATGACCCTCAGATCTCAGCCTCCTGAGTAGCTAGGATTACAGGCGTGAACCACCAACACCGGACCAGGACACTTTCTTTCTTAACATGTATGAGGCCCTGAGTTCAAAGGCCTGTGCCACCAAAAGAATAAAAGACCAATGTTACAAGATCATCTAATTATTTAATAGACTTTGGAAATACAGATTTTTATGCATGATATTCTAAAAGTATTGTCAGCTTCCTTTGACAAGCAAACTTCTTTTTCAACAACACTATACGTTTAAATACTGTTTGATAATAGAAGACCAGGGGAAATATAAGATTTATACTTTCAAGGACTGTACAGTGTGTGTGTGTGTGTGTGTGTGTGTGTGTGTGTGTGTGTGTGTGTGTGTGTGTGTGTGTGTGTGTGTGTGTGTGTGTGTGTGTGTGTGTGTGTGTGTGTGTGTGTGTGTGTGTGTGTGTCATCGGCCTGAACTCTGGGCCTGGGCGCTTGTCCCTCAACTCTTCACCTCAAGCCACAGCATCACTTGTGGCTTTTTCTGCTTATGTGGTGCTGAGGAATCAAACCCAAGACCTCATGCATGCAAGGCAAACACTACCACTGAGCCACCTTCCCATCCCCTGTACAGTTTTTAAAACAAAAAAAAATTTGGAATGGAGACATGGCTCAGTGGCAGTAACCCTGCCTAGCAAGTTCAAGGCACTGAGCTCAAACTCCCATACTGCCAAAAATATTTTTGAAGGGTATAGTTTGAGATTTCATATGTGTGGTTTATGTGCACTAATCTGACCAGAATAGTTGGTATCATTTGTCATTTTTTTTTTTTTTTTTTTTTTTTTTGCTGGTCATGGAGCTTGAACTCTGGGCCTGGGCACTGTTCTGAGCTCTTCAGCTCAAGGCTAGCACTTTACCACTTGAGCCATAGCACCCACTTCCAGCTTTTTCTGTGTATGTGGTACTGAGGAATCGAACCCAGGGCCTCATGCATGCAAGGCAAGCACTCTACCACTGAGCCACCTTCCCAGCCCCTCATTTGTCATTTTATATAGCATATTTTAGAACATAAACCTTGTTATAGTGTTATAAAATTATATTAAGGGTTTGGATCAGCATTTTCATTTTTTTGTACTGGTCCTGGGGCTTGAATTCAGGGCCTCAGTGCTGTCCCTGAGCTTTTGTGCTCAAGGCTAGTGCTCTACCACTTGAACCACAGCTTCACTTTCAGCTTTTTGGGGTGTCTAATTGGAGATAAGAGTCTCATGGTCTTTCCTGCCCAGGCTGGCTTTGAACCTTGGTCCTCAGGTCTCAGCCTTCTGAGTAGCTAGAATTACGGGCAAGAGCTACCAATAAAATGTCTGGCTGGATCAGCATTTTCTTTTAGGTGAAATTTAGTATAGTAAAAAAGAAACTCTAGTGCCTTTTCTATATTAAACCAATACTATTTTATTATTTTTATGTGTATTCACACTCCCACATGTATGTGATTATTGAGATAAACTGTAAATGTATTTTTTAAGCCCTTGAGTTGTGTAGAGTGGTAGCCATTAGCTTGATGTGGTTATTAAAATTAATAGTACAAGCTGGGCACCAGTGAATCATGCTTGTCATCCTAGCTCCTCAGAAGACTGAGATCTAGAGATTAGGTTTGAAGCCAGACCAGGGTATAAAGGACATGAGGCTCTTTTATTGCTAGTTAAATACCAGTTAAGTGTGTAGAGAACACTACCCTTGAGCAAAAAAAGCTGAAGGACAGCACCCTGGCCCTGAGTTCAAGCCCAGGGCCGCACACACACACACACACACACACACACACACACACACACACACACACACACACACACACACACACACACACACACACACACACACACACACACACACACACACACACACACACACACACACACACACACACACACACACACACACACACACACACACACACACACACACACACACACACACACACACACCCCAAAGCAATTTATTTACATATTTAATTCCTCAGGTGCAGTAGCCACATTTCAGGGGCTCAAGAGTTACATGTGGCTTGTGATTGTTGTGTGAGCATATGTAATGAACTTCTATCATCATAGAAAGTTCTATTTGACATTTATGCTTCCAAGAATATTATCTCCAGCCCTTCTAGAGTCCTATTAGTAGAGAAAGACAACTTTTTTGTTCCTGTACTGAGCTTGAACTCAGGGCCTCAGTATTTTGCTTGGCTTGGTTACACATGGCTGGCATTTTCCCTCTTGAGTCATACCTCCAGTCAGCATTCTTCTGGTTAGTTGGAGATGGAGTTATGACTAAACTGCACCCCTAGCTCAGGAGTTTTTGTTATTGAAGTGTAAGAGTTCTTTGCATATTGTAGATAATTTGCATTTTAAAAATTATTTTTAACATATTTTCTTTTATTTTTTAATTCTTTTTTCTTTTTATTATCATAAAGCAGTTCAACAAAGGATTTACCATTTAACAAAGCAGTTTATAACAACATGTATTGATCAATGTCATCCTTTTCAACAATACTATGTCTCAGTATGACCTTTTTTGCTTCCTACTGGACATTCCTTTTCCATATGCCTCCTCTGCATTCATCTTTTAAAATATTTACTTATTTATTTATATGTGCTAGGGTTGAACTCAGAACGTTTCATTTGATTGGCATTCTATGTCTTCCAGCCCCCCCTCTTTTTTTGTCAGTCATGGGGATTGAGCTCTGGGCCTGGGTGCCCTTCCTTATTTCTTTAGCTCAAGGCTAGCGCTCTACCACTTCTGGTTTTCTTGTGGTTTATTGGGGATAAGAGTTTCATGGTCTTTCCAAGCAGAAAAGGTCAGATAAGATGATGTTAAGTGAAATGAACCCCAACATAAGGACACAATTGGTTTTTTCTTTCTTGCTGTTGTTTCTAATGTATTTATAAAGTACCACGTGATTTTTTTTTGTTGCTTTGTATGTCCCTCCCCCACGATATAACTCCTGTTTTCACTGTATCTGATGTTGATCTAATTTGAGGAGGGGAAGGGAAAAAACAAGTTGTTTAAATAGGGATACAGGTTGACCCATTGTAACAATGAGATGTACAAGATGTTATGTCGAAAAATGAACTTTACAATTTAGGTGTGGGGGGGGGGTATAGCTGTGAAGATGGGAGGGAAGGGATAGTAGGGGAAAAACAAAGGAGGGTATAACAATGCTCCATAGAAATATACTCATTACCTTGCTTATGTAACTGTAACCCCTCTGTACAGTATTTTCACAATAAAAAACTTATTAAAAAAGTTTCTTGGTCTTTCCTGCCTGGGCTGACTTTGAACTGCTATCCTCGGATCTCAGCCTCCTGAGTAGCTAGGATTATAGGCATGAGTCACTCACTGGTACCCAGCTTCTTCCAGCCCTTTTATGCACAAATTTTTTGTGACAGTATCTTGCTTTTTGCTAAATCCAAATTTGAATCATGCCTTTTCTAGTTTATACTTCTGCCATACCAACTGTACCCAGCTTGGTTCATTAAAATGGACTCTTCCAGGGCTGGGAAGGTGGCTCAATGGTAGAGCACGTGCCTTGCATGCATGAGGCCCTGGGTTCGATTCCTCAGCACCACATAAGAAGAAAAAAAAAGCCGGAAGTGGTGCTATCGCTCAAGTAGTAGCATGCTAGCCTTGAGCTGAAGAGCTGAGGGACAGCACCCAGGCCCAGAGTTCAGGCCCCATGACCGGACACCCCCCCCCCCAAAATAGACTCTTCCAAAATTCTTCACCTGGACTGGCCTTGAAACATGATCCTCCTAATCTGAACTTCCCATATATCGGGAATGTTAGGTACTGTCTAACACATCCAGCTAATAGCTTAAAAAAAAAAAAGTCTTGCAAGCTTTTTTTGCCCAGTCTGGCTTTGAACTGCAATCCTCTACATTTTAGCCTTCCAAATAGCTAAGAATTCAGGTATTAGCCATGACTTACGGTTTCCTGTCATAAAATCTTGATTTTTTTTTCTTATGAGAGAAAACATAGAATCCTTATCTTTCTAAATCTTGCTAATTTCATTTAATATGATATCCAGCTCCATCCATTTTGCTGCAGCATTTTTTAAATTACTGTGCGAGTTTTCTCATTAGGTTCCTAATAGTATTCTCTGAAGCACCAATTTTTTTCTTTTTATTATGGGGTTATAACTCAGTGATGCAGCCAAGTGTTTAGCATGTGCAAGGCCATGGAGTTCTGTTCTTAGCACTATAACAAAAGTTTCTTATTTTGTTAAATTATTTTTACTTTTGCTTATGCTTTAGGTATTATATCTAAGAATCTATTGCCATGGGCTGGGAAGGTGGCTCAGTGGTAGAGTGCTTGCCTTGCATGCATGGGGCCCTAGGTTCCATTCCTCACCACCACATAAGCAGAAAAAGCTTGAAGTGGGGCTGAGGCTCAAGTGGTAGAGTGCTAGTCTACAGCTGAAAAGCTGAGGGACAGTGCCCAGGCCTAGAGTTCAGGCCCCACGACCAGATCCAAAAAAAAAGAATCTATTGCCAGTTCTGAGGTCATCAAAATTTACCATATGCTATTTTTCCTTAAAATTTTATTCAAGTGAGACATAGAAACATTGCTGATGGTTTTCTGGTTCCTTCCTTCCTATTTATTTATTTATGCAGCAAGGAGCTAGGTGCTGGTGGCTCATGACTGTAATCTTAGTGACTTGGGAGGCTGAGATCTGAATATCCCGGTTCAAAGCCAGTCCTGGCAGGAAAATCTGTGAGACTCTTATCTCAAATTAATTACCAGAAAACCATAAGTGGAGAGCTGTGGCTCAAAGTGGTAGAGTGCTAGCCTTGAACACAAAAGCTCAGGGACAGTGCCCAGGCTCTGAGTTCAAACCCCAGGATGGACAAAAAATAGTCTCATCGACTTGCCTGGCCTTGCTTCAAACTGAGATTCTCAGATCTCAGCATTCTTAGAATACAGGATTAGAGGTGT
Source organism: Dipodomys merriami (assembly GCF_024711535.1). Lineage (NCBI taxonomy): Eukaryota > Metazoa > Chordata > Mammalia > Rodentia > Heteromyidae > Dipodomys > Dipodomys merriami. The sequence continues at coordinate 63,972,367 of NW_027204492.1, forward strand.
GAGCCACCAAGGCCCAGCTATTGTTTTATTTATGATTATAAATACTATGATCCTGGGCTGGGAAGGTGGCTCAGTGGTAGAGCGCTTGCCTTGCATGCCTGAGGTCCTGGGTTTGATTCCTCAGCACCACATAAGCAAAAAGAAAAAAAAGCTGGAAGTGGCGCTGTGGCTCAAGTGGTAGAGCACTAGCCTTGAGCTAGCTCAAGAGCTGAGGGACAGCTCCAGGCCCAGAATTCAGGCCCCACGACCAGATCCCCCCTCCCCAAAATACTATGATCCTAACAATATTTAGTATAATTATTAATTTATATAATTTTTGTGTTTTCTAAAGAAGCTGAGAAAGGTCAAGTATGTATTTAAAGCTTTTATTGCTCTATTAATTTTAGTTATTTTTTATGTATTTGAGTTATTATCTAAAGTCATTTGTCCTAATATAGTTGTGTTCCTCCCATCTCCTTTATGATGTCACTTGAGATATATTTCTATATGCTGCAGTTTCACTACTGTATCATATACTACATACATAGTATGGGCATAATTGTTTTATATAATTGCCTCTTAAATTAGTTAAAAGAAAAAAAGCAGAAAAAGTATAAACTTGGTGGTCATACCTTTCCTGATCCTCCTTGCTTTGTCTAGATTGGAATTACTGCTGGGGCCCCTCACTTTCATTCCTAAGTACCAGTTCTTTGTTATGAGGTGGTTATTTTAGCAGTAGTCTCTCCCACTTTTTGCTTGCTTGGGAAATATCTTTATTTCACTTTAATTTTTGAACAAAATCTTTGCTAGATGTAGGAAATTTGCTCTTGGAGCATATCTGTATATGCTAACACATACTTCTGGCTTTCATGTTATGTGCTAAGAGATTTGCTCCTAATCTTGGAGTTCCCTGGTTAGTTAGGAATGAGTCTTTTCTTTCAAAAATCTCTTCTTGGTTTTGAGTTTCAGTATTTTTGCTATTATGAGTCTGTGGGTCTCTGTATTTTTTATACTTGGAGATTGTTGAGCTTCCTGGATGTGGACATTATTTTTTGTACTAATAAACCAGCACTATTTTATCAAATAGTTTTTCTTCTATTTTTCTCTCCTCTTTGATACATTTGTCATGTATATGTGGGCACATTTAAAGATGTTCTGTGTCTTGAAGCTCTGTTCATTTTCTTTACCCCTTTCTGTTATTCAATTTGCACAATCTATTGTCTGTCTTTAATTCCTTGGTTCTTCCTGTTCAGATTTACTGTTTATCCCCTTTAATGAATTTTTAAGTTAATGTATTTATTTTTCACAATTTCTACTTATTGATGTTATGTATGTGGCATTGTTATTACATATTTCTTTACATCTTTGATATAATTTTCATTAGTCTTTACAAATATTATGACTACTTTTGTTTTATTTTGTTTATGACAGTGTCTCACTAGTTATCATAGTCTAGTCTCCATCTCCTAATCTTCCTGCCTCACCTCCCAAGTGCTAAGATTACAGGTGTGAACCACATGCCCAGCTACAATGACTACTTTGAAGGCCTTTTCTCTTCAATATAATATTGTTCTTGACAAATATTAATGACATTTTTTCCTTGACTGTTTTCCCCCCAGATCATACTTACTGTTCTTTAGCATGAAGCTACATATTTTCGATAATATAACAACTCTGGCTGTCCTACCTCTTGGGGCTTATTATTTGTTTATTTGTTTAGAGACTAGGTAGATTATTTTAGTGCTGTCTCTGCCTGTCACTGCCTACTCTCTGTTAAACCTGACATTGCTTCTCAGGGGACACAGACTTTGGTATGCCTACAGTCACCCTGGGATGATAATGGTTTGGGCAGGATCTCTTTTGTCTGTTTTCCAGATATACTCCAATAATTGCTGCTGATCATACTGTTGCTTTCAACATGCCCTGGGGGTGTAAAATGTTATATTGTGTAAAGCAAGGGAAAATAGTTAAAATCAGTGTTGAGATTTTTTTTCCTCATTAAGGCAGGGTCCTCTTTGCGATCTCTTTCTTTGGTTCTCCGGGGGCAAACTAACTTCCCTACAGTTTAGCCTTTATGGCCAAAGAGTCTGCTGATCTCTTCTCAATTGCCATTTTCTATAACCTCCACCATGTGTGCGTGTGTGCACACAAGGTCATGTACATGTAGCAGTCCTGGGACTTAGGGTCTGGGCATTGTCTCTGAGCTTTTTTGTTTAAGGCGATTGTGTTACCACTTGAGCCACAGCTCCACTTCGAGCTTTTTTTGGTATTTAGAGTCTCAGAGACTTAGTTGTCTTAGAGCCATGATTTTCAGATCTCAGCCTCCTGAAGTATCTAGGATTATAGGTGTGAGTCACCCATGCCAAGCTCAACGTCCACTATTTTTTTTGTTTTTGTTTCTGTTTCTGTTTGCCAGTCCTGGGGCTTGAACTTGGGGCCTGGGCACTGTCCCTGAGCTTCTTTTGCTCAAGGCTAATGCTCTACCACTTGAGTCACAGTGCTACTTCTGTCTTTTTCTGTTTATGTGGTACTGACCAATCGAATTCAGGGCTTTATGCATGCTAGGCAAACACTCTAGCCCCAGGCCACATTCCCAGCCCCTCCACTGGTTTTTGTCCCCCCCTCCCCCCCCCCCCCCCGCCCTCCCCCCCTCCTCGCAGTTGTGGGGCTTGAATCTGGGCCTGGGTGCTGTCTTTGGGCTCTTCAGCTCAAGGCTAGTACTCTACCACTTGAGCTACAGGGCCACTTCTGGTTTTCTGGTGGTTTATTGGAAATAGTCTCAAGGACTTTGCTGTCCAGGCTGGCTTGGAACCATAATCCTCAGATCTCAGCCTCCTCAGTAGCTAGGATTACAGGGGTGAGCCACTGGCACCCGGCTCTAGCCCCTCCACTGTTTTTAAGAGTAAATTTAATTGTGAATGTTTACACACCTAGTTGTAAATGAAATCAATTTTTCCTGAAAAGGTACCTACTTCAGGGCCATCTTTTCTTCAACTCCCCACCCCCAGGCTGAATCTCCCAGTCACACGTCTGGATCCGGATATGGTGACACAAGTGTACTTCTAAGTGGTATCCTTACTTGGGGAACCAAGTGCTATGTGGGGGAAGTAGGAGCAGTGACTTATTTCTCCTATATAGAAGCCATATATTAGGAGCCAGGGCTAGGGTGATTGGGACTTGATTATTCTCAGCAGTACCATGCCCAAGATAGAGCCTGTTCCTCTAGTGGGGATGTGTGAGCACAAAGCTCAAGAATTTAGCTTCAGTAACGGGTTGCTGGGGGCAGAGTAAGAAATAGTGATGTTATGTTATACCCACCCTAAGAAAGATAGCATTAGACTTAAGACCTTGAGGAAGGGGTTCTGCTTCCATCTCAAGTCAATTTTCCATCTCATTGAACTGAGAGGAGGAGGCAAGGAGCAGGTTCAAGTTCATCTAATTTCTAACTAAGCTCTCATAGATTTTCTTTTTTTTTAATTTTAATTTTTATTTATTTATTATTTTTTTTTGTCGGTCGTGGGGCTTGAACTCTGGGCCTGGGCGCTGTCCCTCAGCTCTTCAGCTCAAGGCGAGTGCTCTACCACTTGAGCTACAGCGCCACTTCCGGTTTTCTGGTGATTTATTGGAGATAGGAGTCTCATGGTCTCTCCTGCCCGGGCTGGCTTTGAACCACGATCCTCAGATCTCAGCCTCCTGAGTAGCTAGGATTACAGGTGTGAGCCACCAGCGCCCGGCTTAATTTTTATTTTTTGTGAATATACTGTACAGAGGGGTTACAATTACATGGGCAAGATAATGAGTACATTTCCTATCAAGCATTGTAGCCTCCTCCTCTGTTTACCCTTCACATCCCTTCCCAGCCTCCCTCTTTTTTTTTTATACCAAATAAACCCAATATTTATTTTTATTGTCACAAAAGGAAGAATGTGATTGTCCGAAAAAATTACTAAACATTGCAATGATTTTGTAAGATAAATGTATCTTTATATCCATTTTTTATTTTTAATATATTTTTATTGTGAAAATACTGTACAGAGGGGTTACAATTACATGGGTAAGATAATGAGCACATTTCTTATCAAGCATTGTAGCCTCCTAGCTTTGTTTCCCCTTCCGGTCCCTTCGTATCCTTCCCCCCCCCTCCAAAGTTGTAAAGTTTGGTTTTCGACATAATGACTTGTACATCTCATTGTTGCAATGGGTCCTCCTGTATCCCTGTTTTAACAATTTGTTTTTTCCTTTCCCCTCCACTTATACCAACATCATATATAGTGAAAGCAGGGGTTATACCATGGGGGAGGGACATACAAGGCAACAAAGACATAATCTTATAAATATGTTAGACACAATCCCATGAAAGATCCCTCTTTCTTTCTTTCTTTCTTTTTTTTTTTTTTGTCAGTCGTGGGGCTTGAGCTCTAGGCCTGGGAGCTGTCCCTGAACAATTCAGCTCAAGGCTCATGCTCTACCACTTGGCTATCATAGATTTTCATCAGTAAATGTTGCTGCATTTGTCATAAGCTGCGAGGACCATTTTGGGGAGTTTAGATGGTTGTCATTTCATAATTTTTTTTTTTTACCAGTTTTTCTTTTTTTTTAAATTTAATTTAATTTTATTTGTGAACATACTGTACAGAGGAGTTACAATTACATGGGCAGGATAATGCGTACATTTCTTACCAAGCATTGCAGCCTCCTCCTTTGGTTTACCATTCACATCCTTTCCCAGCCTCCCCCCTCCCCCCCAATCCCAATCTTTCTCCTTCTCCCCCTTCCCCCCCCCCCCACACCGACCTTGTAAAGCTCCTTTTGGACATGACAACTTGTACTTCTCATTGTTGCAACAGGTTACCAGTTTTTCTGAGGAGTAACTTCAAAAAGCTCCCTAGGTTTTCATCCCATATGTGAAATGCTGTGTTCTTTCTGTTTGGTTTGTAGGAGACTTCGTGTGTTTCATTTAGTATTTGTTTTGAGCTTAATTTCTCTCAGTAGTTCACCCTTCCCACTCTCCTGCCTTTGGCTGCTGATACTTAATCAAGTAGATAAAGGCTAAGTACTGATTGTGGGAATTTGACAACATTAGGCAAATAATCTTCCTGTTCTGTTTTATAGAGATCCTAGTTCACATTTAAGTTTTAAAGCATAATGATGCATATTTAGAAAGCATAATGATTACTAAGGAAACACAAAATGCAATGCAAATGAGAAACTGACTTTATAGGAAAAAAAATCAGGATGACTTTAAGTAGTTACTTAACATGAACTAAGAAGATTGGAGGGTGACATTTTAACTTCTTAAAAGATTGTTTAAATAAACAAAAGGAGAAGATATCTTTCTAGTCTTTCAGTGATAGCGGAATTTACCTGTGGCATTAGGTTTTAATACAAAGACAGGGACTTCAGTTGCAGAAAAAGGGATTTATGTATCTAAGAAAGAATTTCTTGCACTTGATAGTCCATCTGAGTAACTATAACAAAATACCACAAAGGAGGAGGCTACAATGCTTGATAGGAAATGTACTCATTATCTTGCCCATCTAATTGTAACCCCTCTGTACAGTATGTTCACAATAAAAAAAATACCATAAATTGGGTGCCTTATAAACAGAATTTATTTTGAAAGATCAAGGTAGCAGCAGATTTGGTGTTTGGTGAGGGTCTGCTCTCTGATTCATAAATCATGCCTTTTAGCTGTGTCTCCACCCAGTAGAAGAGGTAAGTCAGCTCTGTGGGACTTCTTTTATTATAAGGGCACTAATTTTATTCCTGGGAGCTCTACTTTAATCTGAATAATTATCATCTAATGGCCCCACAGCTTAATCTTAATCCTATCATATTGGTTAGCCTGTTTCAACATAGGAATTTTGAGAGAACTGAAACATCAAACCACTGCATAGTTCTTTTATTAGGAGACAAGTCTTTTTAAATTTAAATTTATTCTTAACTGATATATAAAACAAAAGTTTCACACAATTATGAGGCACTATGTGATATTTTAATACATCCATACATTGTTTAATGTTAACTACTAAGAGGCAGAATAAACTATTCATCATAATTTAAATAGTTGTTTCCCTCCACCCTTGTAAGGGGCCTCCTGCAAGCTAGGTAAGTGCTCTACCATTTGAGACTCACCAACAGCCCTTTTGTTTATATGTTCTATTAGCTTAACATTTGTTATGGGTAGAGATTTTTTTATATGTATATTTTTTATTGTAAAGATACTGTACAGAGGGGTTATAGTTACATGAGCAAAGTAATGAGTCCATTTCCTATTGAGCATGTGTTACTCTCTCCTTTGTTTTTCTCCTAACATACTTTCCTCCCCACCTCTCCGACTTCCCCACCTGTAAAGTTGTATAGTTTGTTTTCAACATAGTATCTTATACATCTCATTATTACAATGAGTCATCCTGTATCCTTATTTCAGCATTTTGTTATTTCCCTTCCCCTCCCCAAATTAGAAAAAGGTATATATAAGATACAGGACACTGGAATCAAATACAGTGACAACAGGGGTTATACCATGGGGGAAGAACATACAAAGAAACAAAAAAAGCACACAGTACATTATAAGTACATGAACAAGAACAGTAAGAAAGATAAAATCTCTTGTGTCCCTATCTTGAGGTTCATTTCCCTTAGCATCATCTTATATGGTCATGTGTACATAGCTTTTGACCTCTTCTGCTTGTCCTAGACATATACTAGTTATTGCAGATAAGGGAAACCATGGGACCTATGTTTCTTTGGGCCTGGCTTACTTCACTCAATATAATTTTTTCCCAAATCTTTCCATTTCCTAACAAATGGGGTGATGTCATTCTTTCTGATGGAGGCATAGAATTCATATATATATATATATATATATATATATATATATATATATATATTATATCACATTTTCTTGATGTATTCATTTACTGAGGGGCATCTGGGTTGGTTCCATATCTTAGCTATGGTGAATAAACGTAGTTGTGCTGGTAGCTTTAGTATGGTCTTGTTTGTGATCATTTGGGTAAATGCCCAAAAGTGGGATTGCTGGGTCATAGGGGAGCTCTATATGGAGTCTTTGAGGAATCTCCATCCTGCTTTCCAAAGTGGTTGAACGAGTTTACCATCCCACCAACAATGCAGTAGGGTTCCCTTTTGGCCACATCCTCTCCAGCATCTGTTGTTACTAGATTTCTTGATTAGAGCCACTCTAGCTGGGGTGAGGTAGAATCTCAAAACATTGAGATTTGCATTTCTTTTATGGCTAGAGAGGTTGAGCATTTCTTCCTATGTCTATTGGCCAGAGAAGTTTCTCTTTAAGTCTTTAGCCCACTTATTTATAGGGCAGTTGTTTCTTTGAGGATTTGTTGTTGGGGGATTTAGTGTTTTGAGTTCCACCTATATTTTAGATATGAGACCCTTGTCTGTTGTATGGCTAGTGAAGATCTTCTCCCAGTCTGTGGGCTTTCTATTGATCTTGCTAGCTATGTCCTTTGCCATGCAGAAGCTCTGCAGTTTCATGCAATCCTATTTTTCCAACCTTTCTTTGATTTGTTGTGTTTCTGGGTCTCTATTAAGGAAACTTCGTGCCAAGGAGCCCTAGGGTTTCTCCTATTCTGTCCTGTAATGTTTTCAGAGTGTCTGCTTTGACTCCAAGGTCTTTGATCCCTTTGGAGTTGATTCTGGTGCGGGGTGATATATGGGGATCTAGCTTTAGTTTTCTACAGGTGTTTAACCAATTTTGCCAGCACCATTTACTGAAGAGGCTGTCTTTCTTCCATTCTATTTGTTGTTGTTGTTGTTGTTGTTGTTTTGGGTTCAGTCGTGGGGCCTGAACTCTGGGCCTGGACGCTGTCCCTCAGCTCTTCAGCTCAAGGCTTGCGCTCTACCACTTGAGCAACAGCGCCACTTCCGGCTTTTTTCTTTTTGCTTATGTGGTGCTGAGGAATCGAACTCAGGGCCTCATGCATGCAAGGCAAGTGCTCTACCACTGAGCCACCTTCCCAGCCCCTCCATTCTATTTTTTTTAAAGCTACTTTATTGAAGATTAAATGGCTATTTAGGTGTATGGGTTCATTTCTGGGTCTTCAGTTCTATTCCATTGGTCCTCAGGTCTGTTCTTGTGCCAGTACCAAGCTATTTTGATTACTATGGCTTTGTAGTAGAGTTTGAAGTTTGGTATTTATATTCCTCCAGCACTGTTCTTTGTGCTAAAGATTGTTTTTGCTGTTCGGGATCTTTTATTGTTCCGTATGAAACTTTGGATTGTTTCTATTTCTTTGCATTACTTCTTCTATTTATTTCTTCTATTGCTTCTTCTGTTGATTCTTCTATTGCAACTTCTATGAAGTTGGGATATTGATAGGTATCACATTGAATTTGTAGATACCCTTTGGCAGTATTGCCGTTTTCACGATGTTAATCCTCCCAATCCAAGAACATGTGAGGTTTTTTCACTTCCTTAGTTCTGCTTTAATTTCCTTTTTCAGGTTTTTAAAGTTTTCATCATAGAGGTCCTTCACTTCTTTAGTTAACTCCTGGGTATCTTATTTTTTGTGGGACTATTACAAAAGGAGTTGCTTTCCTGATTTCAGCTGTTCTTGTTACTGGCGTACAGAAAAGCCATTGATTTTTAAGGGTTAATTTTGTATCCTGCTACTTTGCGAAAGTTTGGGATCAGCTCAAATAATTTGGTAGTGGAGTGCATGGGGTTCTTTAAATACAAGATCATGTCATTTGGGCAGAGATTTTTTTTTTTTGAGTCCGGTCGTGGGGCCTGAACTCTGGGCCTGGGCTCTGTCCCTTAGCTCTTCAGCTCAAGGCTAGCACTCTACCACTTGAGCCACAGCACCACTTCCGGCTTTTTTTCTTTTTGCTTATGTGGTGCTGGGGAGTTGAACCCAGAGCTTCAGGCATGCAAGGCAAGCGCTCTACCACTGAGCCGCCTTCCCAGCCCTGGGCAGAGATTTTTATTGGTACCTTTCCACACATGTTCATGACATATTTTGTTATTAAGATAGGGTCTTTCTTGTGGGGCTGGGAAGGTGGCTCAGTGGTAGAGTGCTTGCCTTGCATGCATGAGGCCCTGGGTTCAATTTCTCAGCATCACATAATCAGAAAAAGCTGGAAATAGTGCTGTGGCTCAAGTGGTAGAGTGTTAGCCTTGAGCTGAAGAGCTGAGGGGCAGCACCCAGGGCCAGAGTTCCGGCCCCATGATTGACAAAAAAAAAAAGATAGATAGGGTCTTGCTAACTTTGGGCTGGCTTTGAGCTCTCAATTCTTCTGCCTTTGTTCCCAAGTAGCTGGTATTACAGGCATGGACTACTGTTTCTGGTTTAAAGATTACTTTGTAAACATAGAACTGCCTTTGTACCATTCAGGATCACAGCTCATTTTCTGTTGATTTCAGAACCCAATGCTAGCAAATGCTAAACTAGTCATCAGTCTCAAAATTTTCATTCTTACTCTTGGTCAGGACAATAATTAGGGCATAAAGCAGAAACTGGCAAACTATGAGTTTTAAGAGTTGAGTTCTAAGCCAGGTGCTGGTGTCCTGTAATCCTAGCTACTCAGGAGACTGAGATTTGAGGATCGCGGTTCAAAGCCAGCCCGGGCAGGAAAGTCCGTGAAACTCTTATCTCCAATAAACACTCAGAAAACCAGAAGTGGAGCTGTAGCTCAAGTGGTAGAGCGCTCTAGTCTTGAGCTGAAGAGCTGAGGGACAGCGCCCAGGCCCAGAGTTCAAGCCCCATGACCGACAAAAAATAGAGTTGAGTTCTAGTCTTGATTCTGGTGCTAGGAGATACTAGAACAAGTCACAAAGTAGTGATTTTTTTTTGAACAGTGCTACCCCTTCCCTCATTTCATTTGTTTTGTTGAACTTCAGGTTCTGTGTACCAATAAGATTTGACTACTGGATCTCTAAGGTTTTCTTTAATTTATTTGTGTCCCAACTCTAATCCCTTGGTTCTTTGTACATAGTATCTCTACTTTGTGGGCCCTGTTTATTGGTAGTAATAGTACTGTTTCAGGAACAACATAGGCCAATTGGAACTTCATATTAACTTTTGTTTTGGAGATGAGATCTCAAGCCTAGCTTGCCTTGAATGTGACATACTGCTGAGCCTCCAGAGTGCTGTGATTACAGGTAGGCACTTCCACACTTCACATGAATTTGGGTTTTGTTTTGGTCAGTTGTGGTTCTTGAAGTCTGGGCTTGGGTGCTGTCCCTGTGCTCTTCAGCTCAAGGCGAGCGCTGTACTGCTTGAGCCATAGCGCCACTTCCGGTTTTCTAGTGGTTTATTGGGCATAAGAGTTTGACAGACGTTCCTGTCCGGGCTGGCTTTGAACTAGGATCCTCAGATCTCAGCCTCCTGAGTAGCTAGGATTACAGGTGTGAACCACTGGCACCTGGCTTCACATGAATTTTTTTTGGGGGGGTCCGGTTGTGGGGCCTGAACTCTGGGCCTGGGCGCTGTCCCTCAGCTCTTCAGCTTAAGGCTAGCGCTCTACTACTTGAGCCACAGTGCCACTTCTGGCTTTTTTCTTTTTTTCTTATGTGGTGCTGAGGATTTGAACCCAGGGCCTCAGGCATGCAAGGCAAGCACTCTGGCACTGAGCCACCTTCCCAGCCCCTTCACATGAATTTTTAATGGGACAAATTTGTATTCTGCATTTTCTCAAAGCACTTGTACATTCAAGAGTTAGAATAGAAAATTTGAGATTCATGAAAAGTTTAGTATTTGCTAATATTGGGGAGATGGAAATAAAGTGGAAGAAAACATAAATTAGGTTCTAAAATCATGTAGGGAAGGTAGACACAGGTTATACTGGGTGAAAAACAGCAGTGCTATAGAAGTTGTAAATAAAGATGAAGCTTACGTGGATTGGAAATGATAAGGAATGGTAATACAAAGGTAATATTATAGAAGTGGCACTGAGAAGAATTCTAAGGACTCTTCATAGAGTTGAATAAGTATCATTTTCTAAGACATTGACAAATTGTTTTGAATTTGTTATTCAGATTAGTAGAGTGGAAGTTCATAAAAGATTCTGTAAACTTTCTTTTGCTAGTCCCTTGGAAAATCAAATAAAAGACCTGGGCTTTCTCCCTAGGGAAAAGGATACACTGTATATACACATACTTAATTTTGTATGGAATTTAGGGGGATCAGACACCCCTCTACACTGCTTAAGAACTGTGGGCAAATATATATATTTTCAGCTAGTTGAGCCCTCTGTAATGGAGCTCCTAAGAAACTGGTGGCAAGATAAGGTTTGCACTGAGTGGTGAGTGAGAGTAGTAATGTAATAAGAATTTTGATTAAATGGTAAATGCAATAAATATATTAATTACTCATTATCAAAATATTTAAATATTTTATGGTTCTAGTACACAGACTTGAACTCAGGGCTTCACGTTCTCACTTAGCAGTTTTGCTCAAAGATGACCCATTACCACTTCAGCTCACTATACATCCACTTACAATTTTTGCTGGTGAATTGGAGATTAAGTCTCTTGAAGGCCAGGTGCCAGTGGCCTATTATCTTCACTACTCAGGAAGCTGAGACCTGAGGATTGCTCTTTGAAGCCAAGCCAAGCAGGAAAAGTCCCTGAGTCTCTTACCTTCAGTTAACCAGCAAAAAGCCAGAACTGGAGCTGTGGACCAGGTGGTAGAAATCTAGCCTTGAACAAAGAAGCTTAGGGACAGTGCCCAGGCTCTAAGTTTAAGCCCCAGTACCAGCATAAAAGAAAATTTAAGGAGGGTTGGGAAGGTGGCTCAGTGGTAGAGTGCTTGCCTTGCATGCATGAGACCGTGGGTTCGATTCCTCAGCACCACATAAGCAAAAAAGAAAAAACCAGAAGTGGCGCTGTGGCTCAAGTGGTAGAGCGCTAGCCTTGAGCTGAAGAGCTGAGGGACAGCATCCAGGCCCAGAGTTCAGGCCCCACGACCGGACTAAAAAAAATAAATTAAGGAATTTATATGTACCTCAAGTTTTTATTGTTACTTTAATGTAGAATTGAGGGATTCTCTGAAAATCAAGTTCCAGCATCCATTTGAATGGTTTCTTCCACTTTGTAGTACAGGTATTCTATGTGTTGTACTTGGTTCTGCTTAATAAAAAGCTAGCTATATTGATGTTTTTTTTTTTAAATCAAGTTCTTATATTTTAAAAAGAAACACAAATAGTATAGTATAAACCCACTACTGAAAGACTAGAAAATATAGAAAAGCAAAATAAAAAAAAGGCACTTTGCACTTAGGCTAGTACTCTGCACTTAGTCTATAACCCATAATTCCAGTTATTTTTAGAATGTTTTCAGTTTATAAGGTGCTTTAGAATTTCACTTCTTCCTGCCTCCACTTTATTCAGTGATTTTCACTAGGTTCAGAAAAAAGGCTCCATATTGATTAGAGCTTCACCAATCAGTACAGTAGATATTGCATGTTGCAATTCTAGTTTTCAATTAAAATTACAAATTTATTAATTTAGTCACAATAGACATCATTCAAGCTCTCACTAGCCATTTTTGCCTAAGTGGCTATTATATTTCTTATACTGAATATTTCTATCACAGAAGGGTCTTTTGGATATGGTCAGTTAGAAAGTAGAGTGTGCTCTCCGTAACCATGAGTTGTACCAAGTACAGATCAGAAATATTCAGGAACAGAACTAGAGGTCTGGCTAAAGTGGTAGAGCATCAGACATGAGCCAAAAAGCTGAGAGTGTGAGGTCATAAGTTCAAGCCCCAATACCAAATCCCCCCCCCTCAAATTATGTCTGTACCACACATGTACAGTTTTTTGTCATTCCCTAAACAGTAGAGCAGAACTGTTTACATTTATATTAGGTATTATAAACAATCTAAAGATGATTTAAAGTATATAGGAGCATTGTGAAGATTATATATACACAAATACAACACCATTTTAAATACTAGAGATTTTGGTATCTGTGGGAAAGGCAGTCTTGGAACTAATCCTCCATGTATACTAAAGGATGACTAATATTAAATAGGAGATGCCATTATTAAATTTGTTTTAGGAATATGATTCTGGCTGTAGTTTGAAAGAAATATGCAGGGATTAGAGATAGGGACATCATCAGTTAGGAGGATATTGAAGTAATATAGGACAGAAATGATAAGGGCTTGTACTGCCTGTCATGAGAGTTATCAGAACTTGCCATCAAAACATTCTTGTATCAAGGGAAGAAAACAAGGTTTTGAAACAGTAAAGAAAGCGTCACCTTGTATTAGTTATTTATCTCAGTCTTAGAGGTTTTTAGAGTATGAAATGGGTATGTAAATAAGATTTACTTTACATTCCCACTATTCGTGGGAGGATCGAGAAAAATGATGTATATAAAAATACTTTATGAATTGTAAACGTTTAAATTTTGCTATTGTTACTATGGCTTAAGATGATTGGATAAAGGTTTCATTTGCGCTAGTCCTGGGGCTTGAATTCAGGGCCTGAGCATTGTTCCTGAGGTTTTTTTGTGGTTCTACCACTGGAGTCACAGCTCTACTTGCGGCTTTTTGGTGCTTAATTGGAGATGAGTCTTACAGACTTTCCTGTCCCAGCTGGCTTTGAATCATGATCCTCAGATCTCTCAGCCTCCTGAGTAGCTAGGATTACAGGTGTGGAGCCACCAGTGCTTGGCAACAGTTGTGTTTTGTTTTTAAAGGACACTGTGATTATTTCTGTTTTGAGTTTTTCTCCAGCAGACCATTTTATACTCCACTTAATGAGTAAAGGAACTGAAACTACAGCCTGTGTCTTTTGACTCATTTTTTTTCCCCTCATCATGCTAACTCTAATTTTTACTGCTCTCTCTGATGATTTTACTTCCTATATCAATTGCTTTGATGAATAACTTGCTTAAAGCTATTTAAATAAACCTTTTGTAAACTGTTGTTTAAACAAATTCTTAAATATTATTAGCTTAGACTGTTGTAATACTTTAAAAAATTGAAGCCATACTATTTTCTGTTTCTGGGGTTAAAGCACCACCTAACACAGTTATACATTTATAAAAAGAACATGACACTATCATCCTAAGCCATTTTTGGTGCTGGGATCAAATTAAATCATGCTCTAAATCAACATTTATTGGGTACCTACTGTTTGGCAGACATTATACTAGGCACTGGGGCTATAATCATGAATGAATCCTAGCTGTACCAGAGCCTTGTGCTTGCTGGGCAAGTTTGGAGAGTAGATTGTAGGTGGACAAGATTGGAGGTATGGAGAAATTTTGTTTGAAAACACAGGAGTTTATAGTAGTATTGGCAAGAAGAGGTTGGCCTTAATGAAGGATGCAGTAGTGATTATAGAGATGTTTAGGAGGTAAAGTTAGCAAGAGTCAGGGAGTAATTTTTTGCCAAGTTCAAGGAAGACAAAAATAGAATACAGAATAGCTCTCAAGATATTTGGCTTGGACAGCTGGCTGGGTAGATAATAATTTTGATAGGGAGGTACAGTTTTGGAGAGTTTAAGAAGATGGAGAAAATAAACACATGTTCAGTTTGGGTTCTGTGAAGTTTAAGCTAGTTATGAGACATCATAGTGAAAATGTCGAATATATATGGGGTAGACTCTTACGATTTGGGCTTATGGTTATGTTTGAAAGTTATTAACTTGGAGGTGTTTTTTTTATCTGTAGTAGTAGATAACTTCTGGAGAATGAAAAAAAAATGGAAGAAACACCTGAAATCACTAATGTCTAAAGGAAGACTTGCCTAAGAAGAATAATTTGCAGTGGCAGCGGAATTGCATAGTAGAATAGATTGTGTGCCAGAGGCCATGGGAGGAAGGGTTTTCAGAAATGTGTGAATCATGAGTAGTGTTCTGTAAGATGATATGTAAAGTGCTTTTGAATTTGGCAGGTAATAGCTCAATTAGTATTCCTAAGAAAAACAGTTTTAGTGGTTTTATGGGAGTAGAAGCCATAGTGTAATATGTCATAAGGCATTATGCAGCACTCCTCTTAAGCATATTTCAGGAGCTATGCGTTGTTGATACTTCTTATTGCTGTTGATGTTAATGTCCGTCCCTTGATTATGGTAGTATCTGGTGAATTTCTTCACTAAAAAGTACTATTTTCTCTTTTGTAATTAGAAATACCTCAGAGGAGATTGAGAGTATGCAAATATCATGTTTCTCCCTTAAGCTAATTTTAGCATGCATCAGTGGATCTTGTCTACAGCAATTATTACTGTGATGTCTGTCTAATTATGTTTTTCTATTTTCCTCATCCCTCTGCATTTGTTTTTTAGCATATATTGTGTAATATATGCTATATATACACACATTCAAATAGACAGTTGCATTGTGTTATTTTCATACATGCATATAATGTGCTTTGATTATATTCATTCTCCTTAACCAGCCCCCTTCCTATATATTTGCTAATTGATATTCTTGTGTAAGGAAGAGCTATCCTTTCTTCCTCATTTAATTATTTATTTGTATCAGGATGAACCCACAGATGTTAAAGGAGTCATATTATGAGTGATATTCTTAACATATTCATCATTTTTTCCCCATTATTCCAGCTTTGGGTCATTGAGAGCTCCTTAAGTTTGGCTCCCATGTTGTTTGGCCATGCCCTCTCCTATACATTTTTCTTGGTAATTTCTCCCATCACATTTTTACTGGTAATTCTGGTACCTGTGAGATATATAAACCTGTGAGGTTTATATTCTTTGCCTTGGTACTGAAATCAACCCTTTCTCCAAGGAACTTTGCAGCTTTTATTGGAAAATGCTGTTTGAAAACTAAGATCATATTGTTAGGTAACTATACATTTTTAGTTATTTTTTTCTTAATATATATTTTTTATTGTAAAGGTACTGTACAGAGGGGTTACAGTTGCATGAGCAAGGTAATAAGTCCATTTCCTATCGAGCATTGTTCCACCCTCCTTTGTTTTTCCCCTACCATCCATTTCCTACCCTCCCTCCCCACCCCCCCGCAAAGTTGTAAAGTTCCTTTTCATCATACAGTCTTGTACATCTCATTATTACAATGGGTCATCCTGTATCCTTATTTCACCATTTTGTTATTTCCCTTCCCCTCCCCAAATTAGATAAATGTATATACAAGATGCAGTGACTTCAGGGGTTTTACCATGGGGAAAGAACATACAAAGAGATAAAAAATTACATAGTACATTATATAAGTACATTAAAAAGAACAGCAACAAAGATAAAAATCTCTTGTGTCCCTATCTTGGCATTATTTTGCTTAGGATCAGGCTATATGGTCATATGTATATAGCTTTTGACCTCTTCTGCTTGTCCTAGACATACAAGGGAAACCATGGGACCTATGCTTCTTTGAGTCTGGCTTGTTTCACTTAACATAATTTTTCCAAGTCTTTCCATTTCCTAACAAATGGGGTGATGTCATTCTTTCTGATGGAGGCATAGAATTCGTGTGTGTGTGTGTGTGTGTGTGTGTGTGTGTGTGTGTGTGTGTGTGTGTGTGTGTGTGTGTGTGTGTGTGTGTGTGTGTGTGTGTGCCAGATTTTCTTGATCCATTTATTTACTGAGGGGCATCTTAACATAATTTTTCCAAGTCTTTCCATTTCCTAACAAATGGGGTGATGTCATTCTTTCTGATGGAGGCATAGAATTCGTGTGTGTGTGTGTGTGTGTGTGTGTGTGTGTGTGTGTGTGTGTGTGTGTGTGTGTGTGTGTGTGTGTGTGTGTGTGTGTGTGTGTGTGTGTGTGTGTGTGTGTGTGTGTGTGTGTGTGTGTGTGTGTGTGTGTGCGCCAGATTTTCTTGATCCATTTATTTACTGAGGGGCATCTGGGTTCCATATCTTAGCTATGGTGAATAAACATAGTTGTGCTGGTAGCTTTAGTATGGTCTTGTTTGTGATCATTCAGGTAAATGCCCAAAAGTAGGATTGCTGGGTCATAGGGGAGCTCTATGTGGAGTCTTTTGAGGAACCTCCATACTGCTTTCCAAAGTGGAACAAGTTTACACTCTCACCAACAGTGCAGTAGGGTTCCCTTTTGGCCACATCCCCTCCAGCATCTGTTGTTATTAGAGTTCTTGATTATAGCCATTCTAACTGGGGTGAGGTGGAATCTCAGTGTTGTTTTGATTTGCATTTCTTTTATGACCAGAGCAGTTGAGCATTTCTTCGTATGTCTATTGGCCATTCTTATTTCCTCTTTAAGTCTTTAGCCCACTTATTAATGGGGCGGTTGTTTCTTTGAGGATTTGTTAGGGAAAGATGAAGTGAAACTCTCCCTCTTTGTAGATGACATGATTTTGTATTTAAAGAACCCCATGGACTCCACGCCCAAGTTACTTGAGCTGATTCGAAACTTTGGCAAAGTAGCAGGATACAAAATTAACCATCAAAAATCAATGGCTTTCTTGTATGCCAATAATGAGAAGAGCGTGGCTGAAATCAGGAAAGCATCTCCTTTTGTAATAGCCCCCCCCCCCAATAAGATACCCAGGAGTTAACTAAAGAAGTGAAGGACCTCTATGATAGAAGCAATCCAAAATTTCATATGGGACAATAAAAGACCCTGAATAGCAAAAACAATCCTCAGCAGAAAGAACAGTGCTGGAGCAATATCAATACCAAACTTCAAACTCTACTACAAAGCCATAGTAATCAAAATTGCTTGGTACTGCCACAAGAGCAAACCCCTGAGGACCAATGGAATAGAACTGAAGACCCAGAAATGAACCCAAAGACCTATAGCCACCTAATCTTTGATAAGGGAGCTAAAAAAAATAGAATGGAAGAAAGACAGCCTCTTCAGTAAATGGTGCTGGCAAAATTGGTTAAACACCTGTAGAAAACTAAAGCCAGATCCCCATATATCACCCTGCACCAGAATCAACTCCAAAGGCATCAAAGACCTTGGAGTCAAAGCAGACACCCTGAAAACATTACAGGAAGGAAGAGGAGAAACCGTAGGTCTCCTTGGCACAGGCTGAAATTTTCTTAATAAAGACCCAGAACAACAAATCAAAGAAAGTTTGGACAAATGGGATTGCATGAAATTGCAGAGCTTCTGCATGGCAAAGGACATAGCAAGCAAGATCAATAGAAAGCCTATGGATTGGGAGATCTTCACTAGCCATACAACAGACAACAGTCTCATATTTAAAATATATTTAGAACTCAAAAAATTAAATCCCCCAAGGATTGTACCTTTTTAAAACATTGTTCTTAAGTTCTGGGGTATGCCATTATTCACAAATTAATGTATTTCCTAGTCTCACTAATCAAATGAATAAGCTGTATAATTAGCAATGCTAAACATTAATTTCATATATAGTACATGAAACCATTTAATCTAGAGAGAATTAAAAGCATTATCCTTTTTTTTTCTTTTCTCATTTATTTAATTTTATTTTTATCTTTAAGTAGTTATACAAAGGAGTTGCCATTTAACAAAGCAGTATGTGAATACAGTGTATCTTTTTTTTTGGGGGGGGGGTCCGGTTGTGGGGCCTGAACTCTGGGCCTGGGTGCTGTCCCTCAGCTCTTTAGCTCAAGGCTAGCACTCTACCACTTGAGCCACAGTGCCACTTCCGGCTTTTTTCTTTTTGTTTATGTGGTACTGAGGAATCGAACCCATGGCCTCATACATGCAAGGCAAGAGCTCTGCCACTGAGCCACCTTTCCAGCCCAATACAGTGAATCTTGATCACTTAGAATTCAAAAATTCTTATGTCATTCTCTCCCACTCCTCCCCACCTCTTCCCTTAATTTTAATTTTGTAAGATATGCATTGAATTTTTTGACTGTATTCCCCCTCCATTGTTCTCTTCCTTCATCTACCCTCTTCCCCTTAATCCTACCCTCCTACTTTCTTTTGTCAGTCATGGGACTTGAACTCAGGGCCCGGGTGGCTGTCCCTGAGCTCTTTTGCTCAAGGCTAGCATTCTACCATTTTAAGCCACAGCTCTACTTCCCAGTTTTGAGTAGTTAATTAGAAGTAAAAGTATCATGGTGATTTTCTGCCCATGATCTTCACTTCTCAGCTTCCTGAGTAGCTAGGATTACAGGCACCACCCTCCTACTTTTGAGTACCTGATAACAGCATTATCTTTTTAAATAGCTTTAGTGGAAAGTATTGGGAGAATTTTATTTGAGAAACTGCATCTTCAGAAATGTGTGTTGTTTGTCACTTGTTGCTTCTAATTAAGTTCTTGATACACATAATTCATTGTTAGGGATTGCATTTTAAGAGTTCTGAGGTAAGATTTACATCATATAAAAAAAACATTTTAAAGTGAATAATTCAGTAACATTTAGTAAATTCATTGTGTGTTACAATCATTACCTCTGTCTGTTCCAGGTATTTCATGTAAGTGGAATCATACAATGTTTGACCTATTGTGTCTCACTTCCTTCCGTAAGCATAATGTTTCAAAGGTTTATCCATTTTTTGCATGTATCATTACTTCATTTCTTCATATGACTTCATAATGTGAGTACCTGTTTCCCAGCCTTTTGGGAATATGTCTCTGAGTAGAATTGCAGTCATATGGTAATTCTATATTTTAACTTACTGAGAGACTGCCAAACTGTTTTCTGCAGTAGCACAACCACTTTGAATTTCTATCAATAAACATGAGAATTTTATTTTATTCATATTCCTGACAATACATATGGTGTGTGTATTGTGTATGTGTGTTTTGTGTGTGTGTGTGTGTGTGTGTGTGTGTGTGTGTGTGTGTGTGTGTGTGTGTGTGTGTGTGTGTGTGTGTGTGTGTGTGTGTGTGTGGTGTTTTAGTATAGACATCCTAGTGGATATTAAATGATGTCTTATGGTTTTGAGTTACATTTTCTCAATAACTAATATTGAGAATCTTTTTATGTGTTTGTTTCATTGTCAAAAGAAAGGTCATTAAGATCTCCCATTTTCTTCTAAGAGTTATAAGTTTTTAGGTTAATTGATCCATTTTGAGCTAATTTTTGTAGATGTAGATTTTGAGATAGTAGTCCAACTTAATTCTCTTTCGTGCAGATATCTAGTTGTCCCAGCACTATTTGTTGAAGGTGGTATAAGGAGGCCAGGTCTGGCCAGCGTCATATTGGCCACATGGTAGATAGTAGGGTCTGGCATCTTGTCTTCATGCTGGGGGAAGGAAACCCTCCCATCACCTGCCTCCCAGGTAATGGGCGTGCTCTGGACCCCTGGAGGCAGGGGCAGGCACTTGGCTGATAGGTTACTGAATCTGTCAGTCTAGTGCCTGGGACTGGAAATTTCCCGAGGATCTCCACCCTGTGCCAACCTATTTAGGCCCTGACCAGCCTATCCCCCAGGACTCCATGCCACATGTGTCTCCGTGATTGTGTCCTGTGTCCTGTCTCCTGGCTCGTCTCCAGTCATCATGGAGTCCCAGTTCAGCTCTTCATTGGAGCTGAATTGTCTTTGTTGGTATTGTTCTTGTTATTTCTTTCCTCTTTATCATGATTCCTAGCTGGGTTATGTGTATTTGTGTGCTGCAGTCCTTTGTAACAACTGGCGGCCTGCAGCCTGTTGACTGTATAATAAGGACACCAATATTCTATATTTTAAAATGTGGCTTCTGGAATGATTTACCTTACAACAAAGGCACTGATCATTCTGGTGAAATTATCTTGACACCTTTGTCAAAACTTTACCTTTTCACTTACAGAAGGCACTTTAACGCTTCCCTTTGACTTACCTAAATCACTAGGATCTCTTATGCTTTGGGGGCATTATTAAGTAAAATAATGGCTATTTACAATAAGCACTGTGATTCCAAACAATCTATATGATAACCGTAATACCTACCAAATGACTAACAGGAGGGATATTTGCAATTCATATAGCCAATAGGGAATTAATACTTAATTTAGAATAGTCACACAGTGATTTCAAAGTCTGATTCAATGCTATAGTAATTGACAGCTTGGTATTGATATAAAGGATAAACATCTATCAGTGACCCAGAACTGAGAGTCCAGAATAAACCAGGAATAAATATGCCTATATGATACTTTCCTATTATCTGGGTTATTTTTTCCCTATATTGATTATTTCCTTGATATAGAGAAGTTTTTAAGCTTGTTTGTTTTCACTTGGTCCTATTTGCTTATTTTTACTTTTGTTGCTGTGGTTTGGGTGTCATTTCCAAGAAAATATAGCATTTAATTTTAGTCCATTTTGAGGTAATATTTGTATATGGTCTAAGTTAATCTTGTTCCATTTTTGGCATATGGAATATCCCCTTCTCTAGTACCATTTATTGAAGAGACTTTTTCCTCATTATGTGGTCTTAGCACCTTCATTAAAGATTGTTTGACCATATGGATGAGGGCTTATTTCTGGGCTATCTATTCTGACCCATTGGTTTATATCTTTTTATACCATTGCCTTGCCATTTTGAATGCTATATCTTTGTAGTAGTATGTTTTGGAATTAGGACTTGTAATGCTTCCAACTTTGTTCTTTTACAAACTTTTTGGCCTTATCAGGATCCCCTGAGAATCCAAACAAATTTATGATTCTTTTTCTGTACTTAAAAAAATACCATTAGGATATTGATATCCTAGTAGATTTATAGATCATTGAGTTAAATGGACATTTTAACAATGTGAAGTCTTCCAATCCATGAGCATGAGTTATCTTTCCATATGTTTGTGTCCTTTTCAGTTTCTTTCATTAGTGTTTTGTATTTTTCAGTGTACAAGACTTTGCCATTATTTCTTATTCCTAAGTATTTTATTTAATTAATTGATTA
Source organism: Dipodomys merriami (assembly GCF_024711535.1). NCBI lineage: Eukaryota > Metazoa > Chordata > Mammalia > Rodentia > Heteromyidae > Dipodomys > Dipodomys merriami. Next base: position 63,994,101 of record NW_027204492.1, read on the forward strand.
ATTTTTGTGCTGGTATGGGGGCTTGAACTAAGGGCATGGGCATTGTTCCTTAGCTTTTTCCTTCAAAGCTGAGGCTCTACTATACTGCTTTAATGGCAGTTCATTGGAGATATGAGTGTCACAGACTTTCCTGCCTGGGATGGACAAAGAAAACCATATACCCATGGATATTAAGAGTCTACTGTACTTTTCTATTTTTGTGTTTTATGAATTTTTTTAAATCATGAAAGGATTCTGAATTTTGTCAAATGCCCTTCCCACATAAGTTGCTATAATCGTGTGGTTTTATCTTTCTCCCCCATTAATGTGATATATTAAATCAATTTTTATTTGTTGAACTTTTTTGCCCAGGTTGGTCTTAAACTGTGATCCCTCAATTTCTACTTTTTTTCCCGTTGTGAGACCTGAATTCTGAGTCTGGGCACTGCCCCTCAGCTCTTCAGCTCAAGGCTAGCACCCTACCACTTGAGAGATAGCACCACTTCCTGCTTTTTCTGCTTATGTGGTGCTGAGGAATCGAACTCAGGGCCTCATGCATGCAAGGCAAGCACTCTACCACTGAGCCACCTTCATAGCCCTCAATTTCCACTTTTTACATAACTAATATTACAAGCTCAAGCCACCATGTCCCCTGTTCATAATATTTAAACTCACTTGCATGTGACTTGTCACCTTATCCATGTTTATAAAAACACTCTCATACTTTATAATTTAAGTTGGTACTTAAGATACAAAAACTCTTTAAAATGGTATCTAATGACTTTTTCAGAGTTAATGTGGTTTTCAGGTTATTAGTCATGAGACATACTATGTTATGTATTTAAATTCATTTCAAGGGCTGATAATGTACAATTATGTAATGTTACTATCTTAATAAATTTGCTTTTAGTTTTGATTTATTGTTTGACTTCATGTGAGAATTTTACTTAAAATTATAGTAAATAAAACAAACTTTAGTGATAGTCATGTTGCAAAGCCAAATATTGTAATCTGTCCAAATTTTATTTAAACTGTTTACTTTTGGATGGCATTTCAAATGGCTTGCTAGCTAATTTTTTTTTCCTTTTATGTGGTGTTCCTGTTCATTCTAGGCAAAACCAGCCCAGTATCAACTGTGTGTCAGACAGGAAGTGTTTTGTTTTTTCTTGCAGTTCCTAGCATACACTTCCCTAGCATGCACATTTCTAGCATGCACTTGCAAAAATAATTAACATACAAGCAGGTGCTGGTGGCTTAGGGCTGTAATCCTAGCTATTCATGAGGCTGCGATCTCAGGATTGGGGTTCCAAGCCAGACCAGGCAGGAGAGTCTGTGAGACTCTTATCTCTAATAAACTACTCAGAAAAGGTTGGAAGAGAAACAGTGGAAGAATAACTAACTTTAGGCCAAAGAAGCTCAGGGACAGTGCCCAGGCCCTGAGTTCAAGCCCCAGGACTCACAGAGAAAAGGAAAAAAAAAACATTAAAATGCAAAATTTGCAAAGTGACAAATAATATACCAGGAGATGCACTCTGGCATGAAACTTGCTAATGTGGAGATTTGACCTCATCAAGAATATTGAGAAAATCTTCCTTGAAGTAGTGATGCCCAAACTAATAGTTGAATTATAAATAGGAATTAACTAGGCAGACAAGAAAAAGGAGACTCCAGGCAGATGGAAACATGCACTAAAGCTCTGTGTTGATTGGGATGTTAGGAGCACATGGTAAGGTAAGACTAGGGTCAGGTTAAGAAGCTTATAATCCTAGTAAATACAATTAATTTCTGGGATTTTTGAGGGGGGGCAGTACTGGATTTGGACTCAGGACCTCATTCTTGGTAGTCAAGTGATTTATCACTTGAGCTATGCCCTCAGCCCCTTTTGCGCTAGTTTTTAATAGGGTCTCACTTTTTGATTGACTTGATTCTCCTATTTATACTTACCACACAGCTGGGATGGTAGGAGTGCACCACTTGGGTCTAGCTGTTTATTGGAATTTTGTGAACTTTTTGCCAGGACTGGCTTAAAGGTTTTTTTTTTTTTTTTGTTCTTGTTGTTGGTCGTGGGGGCTGTCCCTTGGCTCTTCAGCTCAAGGCTAGTGCCCTATCACTTGAGCCACAGCTCCACTTCTGACTTTTTTCTGCTTATGTTGTGCTGAGGAATCGAACCCAGGGCCTCATGCTTGCGAGGCAAGCACTTTACCACTGAGCTAAGTTCCCAGCCCATGGCTTAAAGTTTTTATCCTCTCAGTCTCCTATGTAGCTATGATTTTCAGGTGTGAGCCACCATACCCAATTAGCAACCTGTTCTTAGATATAATCAGGTAGTGAAGTTATCAGGAAAGATTATTATTTAGGGATGGGAATGTGACATACAGTGTTTTATTTGTTTGTTATGTTGGTATTAGGGCTTGAACTCAGGGCCTTTCACTCTTGCTTAGCTTTTTTGCTCAAGACTGGTAGCACACTACCACCTGAGCCATATTTTAGTTTCAGAAAGTATATTTTTAAACTCCCTAAGTGGTGTGTATACAGTGATATCTGGACATTACTACATACACTCTTTGTTTTGCGTTTTTACTAGTGTATATTACTTGTACAAAAGGGTTTCATTATAATTTTTTTTTGTCGGTCATGGGGCTTGAACTCTGGACTTGGGCGCTGTCCCTGTGCTCTTCAGTTCAAGGCGAGCGCTCTACCGCTTGAGCCACAGTACCACTTCCTTCGTTATGATTTTTTTAGTCAGGGTATTGGGTTGTTTAGTCTAGGCTGGCCTCAAATTTGCTATGTAGCTCAGGATGACCTTGCAATCATCCTGTGATGCCTGGTATGCACCACCAAGTTCGGTTTATATACAACTTTTAATCTACAAATGTATGAGCAATATTAGACTAGTACAGAAGTACTACATACTTCCACATATTGGGAAGATGTCCTTTGTTCATAGAAAAATGATGTGAGGGGTATTTTTAAATAATATAAGTAGTTATAACAATATAAGTAATAACAATATTCAGCGATAAATATATAGAATGTTTGAGACTCATGACCAAAACTAAAAGCTTTGCTGAAGTAAATAAAAGAAAATGACTGTTTTCACGGTATTTGATGTTGGTATAATTTGTAGAGGGGAAGGGAAAAAACAAATCATTTAAATAGGGATACAGGTGGACCCATTGCAACAATGAGATGTACAAGATGTTATGTCGAAAATGAACTTTACAACTTTGGCGTGGGGGTGGGGGAGGGGAGGTAAGGGGGAGGGGAGATAGGAAGGGGGAACAAAGGAGGAGGCAACAGTGCTTGATAAGAAATGTACTCATTGGGCTGGGAATGTGGCTCAGTGTTCGTAGAACGCTTGCCTTGCATGCATGAGGCCCTGAGTTTGATTCCTCAGCACCACATAAGCAAAAAGAAAAAAGCCAGAAGTGGCGCTGTGGCTCAAGTGGTAGAGCGCTAGCCTTGAGCTGAAGAGCTGAGGGACAGTGCCCAGACCCAGAGTTCAGGCCCCATGACTGGACCCCCCCCCCAAAAGAAATGTACTCATTATCTTGCCCATGTAATTGTAACCCCTCTGTACAGTACTTTCACAGTAAAAAAAAAGTATAATGTTAGAAAAAAGAAAAAAATGAATGCAGAGAAAAGTGCTATATTATTTAATATTATACTGCTGTTGATGCTCTCCAAATTAATTGGTGGATTTAATGGAATTCAATTCAATCAAAATTTGCACAAGATATTTAAGGAGACCTTGACAAAATTATTTTGATAGCTTCTTTGGAAGAGTAAACTGATGAGACAAGCCAAGAAATTTTGAAGAGAATGTTTGCAAGGGGAAATGTATTCCATCAGACATTATTTTAAAGTAAATAGTGTGATTACTGGCTTATGAATAGGCAGGGAGGCTAATGAGACCAGTCATCCAGTGTTGAAACAGACCCAAATGTAAGTTCAGTGTTTTATACATTCTTCAAAATTCAGATTAGTAGAGGACAAAAGAAGAGTTAGATTATATAGCCAACAAACTGACTGGATTAGTGATTAAATATTAGCACATCAAATCTTAAGCCAATAAAATATGGGTAAATGAAATGGCCATTTAGTTACTCCCAGAGTTAACAGTGGATATTTTAAGCAAAAGAACAAAAGAAGGCTGAGTGCGGGTGGCTGATTCCTGTAATCCTAGCTACTCAGGGGGCTGAGATCTGAGGATCAAGGTTCAAAGCCAGACTGGGCAAAAGTCTCCATGAGACTCTTCAAATTAACTACTCAAAAGGTAGAAGTGGCGCTGTGATTCAAAGTGGTAGAGCGCTATTGAGAAAAAGAGCTCAGGGACAGTGCCCAGGCCCAAGTCTCACAGCTGACAAAAAAAGTAAAAAAAGAACATAAGAAGCTGGGAGCTGATGGTTTATGTCACAATCCTCGTTACTAAGAAGGCTGAGTTTTGAAGATTGCAGCTTGAAACCAGACTGAGCAGGAAAGTCCTTGAAATTCTATAGCCTGGGCAGGAAAAGTCCTTGAGACTCTCTCTCCAACTAACCAGAAACTAGAAGTGTAGGTGTGGTTCAGGTGGTAGAGGAACAGCTTTTAGTGAAAAAACTAAGGGACAGCATTAGGCTTTGAGTTCAAGCTCCAATACTGTCATGGACACATGTGCACACACACACAAAGAATAAAAGAGCATACAGATATTATTAATAATGTTTATGAGGTTAAAGTACATATATCTTTGTTGAAGATATAAAAATGCAACACTCATAACATATAGGGCCAGTAAAAAATTGGCATCTCCTAAGCTAAATGAACCCCAAGATATGGACACAAGGTTTTTCTTTGTTGTCATTGTTTTTAATGTACTATGTGATTTGTTTTTGTTTCTTTTGTATATTCATCCTCTTATGGTATATTCCTGTTCTCACTGTATTTGATTTTGGTACCTTGCATCTTGTAAATACATTTATCTAATTTGGAGAGGAGAAGGGGAATAACAAAATACTGAAACAATGATATTCACAAGACACTATGTTGGAAATGAACTTTACAACTTTGGTGGGTGGGGAGGGAAGGGATAGTAGGAGAACAGCAAAGGAGGAGGTAACAATGCTTGACAAGAAATGTACTCATTACCTTACTATAACCTCTCTGTACAACATCTTTACAAGAAAATAAAATTTAAAAAAAGAATTGGTACCTCTGATGATTGAAATGTACAGCAGGAATTTTAGACACTAGAATTTCAATAGAAATATAAACAGGTGAACAGGCTATTCATAGAAAAATATGAGTTGTCTAGTCAGTAAGTAAGTACATTGAAAAATGTACAGTATCATTTTTAAATTGAAGAAATGAATGAAAAACAATAGTGAAATTATTTTCAGTTGTATTTACAATAGCAAGAACATACTCAGTCCATTGGTGCAAGAGTGGATGACAGAGACACTGCTGCTGGGAGAAGTTGGCACAGCATTTCTGAAGGGCTGTTTTTCCGAGAGGATAAAAACCTTTAGAGATGTTCCCATTCCTTGCCTCAACAATTGGACTTTTAAAGAAGGTCGCTACATACTAATTAAAGGATCTCTCCTTCAGGAGGATATTACAATTCTAAATATCTATTTGCCAAACAATGGAGCACCCAAATTTATCAAAGAAACACTACTTTCCCTCAAATCCCATGTAGATCCAAAGACATTAATTGTTGGGGATTTTAACACACCACTCTCCCCACTAGATAGATCAACTCGGCAAAAACTCAACAGAGAAACCGCAGATCTAAACAGCTGCATAGATCAACTAGACTTAACAGACATCTACCGAACATTTCACCCAGCAGCATCAGAATACACGTTTTTCTCAGCAGCACATGGAACGTTCTCTGAAATAGACCACATTTTAGGCCACAAAGCAAACTTGTCCAAATTCATAAACATTGAAGTTATACCTTGCATTCTCTCTGACCACAAGGGAATAAAATTAGAACTCAACACCAAAAGCCACCAAAGAAAGTCCGGTATCACATGGAGGCTGAACAACACACTGCTGAATCAAGAGTGGGTCATGGAAGAGATTAGAAAGGAAATTCAAATGTTCATGCTATTCAACAAAAATGAACACACAAATTACCAGCTCCTCTGGGACACAGCAAAGGCAGTACTCAGAGGCAAGTTTATAGCTCTGAGCTCCTACATCAACAAATTGGAGAGATCTGAAACTAGCAATTTAATGACACATCTAAACCTCCTTGAAAAAGAGCAGCAAGATAAACCCCAATCCAGTAGACGGAAAGAAATAATCAAAATTAAATCAGAATTAAATGAATTAGAATCCAAAAAAACTATAGAAAGAATCAACAAAACAAAGAGTTGGTTCTTCGAAAAACTTAACAAAATTGACAGACCATTAGCAAATCTTATCAGAAAAAGGAGAGAACACACCCAAATTAATAAACTCAGGGATGAGAATGGAAACATCACCATGGAAACAACCAAGATTCAGAACATTATAAGGGAATACTTCTCAAAACTTTATGCTAATAAGTTTGAGAACTTGACAGAAATGGACCTTTTCCTAGCAAATATTGACATGCCAAAACTAAACCAAGATGAGTTAAACCAGCTCAACAGGCCCATATCAAGCATTGTAATAGAAACAGCAATAAGAGACCTCCCAGCTAAGAAAAGTCCAGGACCAGATGGTTTTGCAGCGGAATTTTACAAGGCCTTCAAAGCAGAGCTCACACCAATACTCCTCCAACTCTTCAATGAAATTGAAAGAGAAAGCTCACTACCGAACACATTCTATGAAGCCATCATAACCCTCATCCCAAAACCAGGCAGGGACTCATCAAAGAAAGAGAACTATAGACCCATTTCTTTGATGAACATTGATGCAAAACTTCTCAACAAAATTTTGGCCAATCGACTTCAACAATTCATCCAAACAAATCATACACCATGATCAAACAGGATTCATTTCAGGGATGCAAAGCTGGTTCAATATACGCAAATCAATTAATATTATTCATCACATCAACAGGAGCAAGAATAAGAACCACATGGTTATCTCAATAGATGCAGAAAAAGCATTCGACAAGATCCAACACCCCTTTATGATGAAGGTTTTGGAAAAATTAGGAATCCATGGAACATTCCTCAATACAATAAAGGCTGTATATGACAAACCTACAGCCAGCATTATACTCAATGGTGAAAAACTAAAGCCATTTCCTCTTAACTCAGGAACAAGACAAGGATGCCCACTCTCTCCACTTCTCTTCAATCTAGTATTAGAATGCCTAGCTACAGCAATAAGACAAGATGCAGACATAAAGGGGATCCAAATAGGGAAAGAAGAAATAAAACTCTCCCTCTTTGCAGATGACATGATCTTGTATTTAAAGAATCCCATGGACTCCACTCCCAAATTACTCAAGCTGATTCAAAACTTTGGCAAAGTAGCAGGGTATAAAATTAACGCCCAAAAATCAATGGCTTTTCTGTGTGCCAACAATGAGAAAAGTGTGACTGAAATTAGGAAAGCAACTCCATTTGTAATAGCCCCACAAAAAATAAAATACCTAGGAATTAACTAAAGAAGTGAAGGACCTCTATGATGAAAACTTTAAAATCTTAAAAAAGGAAATCAACACAGAACTTAAAAAATGGCAAAACCTCCCATGCTCCTGGATTGGAAAGATGAACATCGTGAAAATGGCAGTTCTTCCCAAGGCTATCTACAAATTCAATGCAATACCTATCAAAATTCCACCCTCATTCTTCAAGGAAATAGAAGAGGCAATCCAAAAATTCATATGGAACAATAAAAGACCCCGAATAGCAAAAACGCTCCTCAACGGAAAGAACACTGCTGGAGGAATATCAATACCAAACTTCAAACTCTACTATAAAGCTATAGTAATCAAAACAGCTTGGTATTGGCATAAGAACAGACCTCAGGACCAATGGAATAGAATTGAAAACCCAGAAATGAACCTACAGACCTATAGCCATCTAATCTTCGATAAGGGAGCTAAAACAATAGAATGGAAGAAAGACAACCTCTTCAGTAAATGGTGCTGGCAAAATTGGTTAACTACATGTCTCCTTGGCTCAGGCCGAAATTTTCTGAATAGAGACCCAGAAACACAACAAATCAAAGAAAGGTTGGACAAATGGGATTGCATAAGGTTGCAGAGCTTCTGCAGGGCAAATGACATAGCTAGCAAGATCAATAGAAAACCCACGGATTGGGAGAAGATCTTTACTAGCCATACAACGGACAAGGGTCTCATATCTAAAATATACTTGGAACTCAAAAAATTAAACCCCCCAACAACAAATCCTCAAAGAAACAACTGCCCAATAAATAAGTGGGCGAAAGACTTAAAGAGAAACTTCTCTGAAGAAGAAAGAAGGATGGCCAATGGACACATGAAGAAATGTTCAACATCCCTAGCCATAAAAGAAATGCAAATCAAAACAACATTGAGATATCACCTCACTCCAATTAGAAAGGCAAAAATCAAGAACTCTAACAACAACAGATGCTGGAGGGGATGTGGACAGAAAGGAACTTTACTTCATTGTTGGTGGGAATGTAAACTTGTTCAACCACTTTGGAAAGCAGTATGGAGGTTCCTCAAAAGACTTCACATAGAACTCCCCTATGACCCAGCAATCCCACTTTTGGGCATTTACCCAAATGTTTACAAACAAGACCACACTAAAGCTACCAGCACAACTATGTTTATTGCAGCATTATTTACCATAGCTAAGATATGGAACCAACCCAGATGCCCCTCAGTAGATGAATGGATCAAGAAAATGTGGTATATATACACAATGGAATTCTATGCCTCCATCAGAAAGAATGACACTGCCCCATTTGTTAGGAAATGGAAAAACTTGGAAAAACCTATATTAAGTGAAGTAAGCCAGGCCCAAAGAAACATAGGTCCCATGGTTTCCCTTATTTGTAATATCTAATATATGTATGAGTCAAGCGGAAAAGGTCAGATAATGTGATGTCAGGAAAATGAACCCTTAAATGTGTATTTTAATGTTTTTTTCTTTCATGCATGTGTTTCTAACGCATTTATAAGATTATCTCTTTGTTGCTTTGTATGTCCCTCCCCCACAGTATAACCCCTGCTTTCACTATATATGATGTCAGTATAACTTGTGGAGGAGATGGGGAAAAACCAGTTGTTTAAGGATACAGGTGGACCTGTTGCAACAATGAGAAGTACAAGTTGTCATGTCCAAAACGAGCTTTACAACGTAGGTGCGGGGGGGGGGGGAAGGGGGGAGAAGGAGAAGGATTGGGATGCGGGGGAGGGGGGAGGCTGGGAAGGGATGTGAAGGGTAAACAAAGGAGGAGGCTGCAATGCTTGGTAAGAAATGTACGCATTATCCTGCCCATGTAATTGTAACTCCTCTGTACAGTATGTTCACAAATAAAATAAAATTAAATTAAAAAAAAACAAAAAAAAACAATTGGACTTTTAAGAACTTATCCGAAGGATATGATTAGGAAAATGCATTAAATTTATGGATATTATTACTTTTTCTAGTGCTCTGGATAAAACGTGGAACCTCAAGCATACCAGGCATATCCATAGCCTTCCAAGAATATTCTTTACTAAACTATTTGTAAAACAAAAATTTATGAACAAGTTTTACATCTATCTAGCACTATCAGAATGGTTAAAGAAATATTTTGGCAGTCAAAATGATGTTTAATGGAGAAAATTTGCACCCTGTAATATTCTTTATAAAAATGATGCTACAAAATTCAGTTGGCCAAACAATTGTAATTTTTTTATTTTTATTTTTAATTTTTGGCTGGTCCTGGGGCTTGAACTCAGAGCTTGGACCCTGTTCCTGAGCTTCTTTGTGCTCACTCTACCACTTGAACCACAACACCACTTCTGGCTTTTTCCTGAGTAGTTTACTGGAGATAAGAGTCTCATGGGGACTTTTCTGCATGGGCTGGCTTCAAACTTCCACCCTCGTATCTCAGCCTTCTGAATAGCTAGGATTACAAGTGTGAGCCATTGGTGCTTAGCTGATTGTAATTTTTTTAATGTATTAAAAATACTTTTTGCCTATGTTGCTTAGGCTAGCTTCAAACTAAGAATCTTTTGCCTCCGCCTCCTGAGTGTGAAATTACATGTGTGGTCCTACATGCCTACGTCAAAACTTAATTTATTTTTGAAATGGTGTTAACTGGGCTTGGAGCTTAGGATTCTTGCTTGATAGGCAGGTACTCTACTAGTTGAGTCATTCCTCAGATCTTTGGTTTTTATTTTTCATATAGGTATCAACATTTTTTTTTCTGAGGCTGGCCTCAGAGTACAATCCTTCTAGCTACTCAGACCCTCCTATCTATGTAGCTACAAATGTCCTCCTGCCTAACTTATTTGTTGAGATGAGGAATCTGATTTTTTGTCTAGTCTGGCCTCAAACTGCAGTCCTTCTATTACTTTTTTTTTTTAATTGTATTTTATTTTATTTGAGAACATACTGTACAGGGGGGGCTACAATTACATGGGCAGGATAATGCATACATTTCTTACCAAGCATTGCAGCCTCCTCCTTTGTTTACCCTTCACTTCCCTTCCCCGCCTCCCCCCTCCCCCCACCCCAGTCCTTCTATTTCTGCCTCTCGTGCTAGGATTACAGGCATGAGTTAGCATGCCTGGACCAAAATTTCTCAATTGACACAAAACAATTGTACATATTTTTGAGGTCCACTGTGCTTATTCAATACATGTAATGATCAGATCTAGATAGTTACATTTCTCTGTCCTTAAAATGTGAAAAAAAAATAGTTGAACATGGTGACTCATTCCCATAATCCTACTTACTTGGGAGGCTGAGATTGGGCTGATTGCAGCTCAAGGGTAATCGTGGCAAAAAGTTCATGAGAACACTTTCTTGGTCAATATTTGGGTATGGTGGCATGAGCCTCTTACACCAGCCATGTAGGCGGTTAAGATCACAGTTCCAGATAAGCCTGGGCAAAAATGTTCAGAAGAACTCCCATTTCATCTATGGTAGAAAGCATAAAATAGAAGGGTTATGGTTCTTGGCATAGGATGGGCAAAAATCAAGACCCTGTCTCAAAATACTTAGTGTACAAAAGAGCTGAAGGTATGGCTCCATGGTAGATGACCAACCTAGCAAATGTGAGGCTCTGAGTTCAAACCCAAGGACTCCCTTCCCCAAAGAAAAAATGAAAACTATTTGTGCATGAAAAAGTAATTGAAAGAAATTCCACCTAAATGTAAAACTATTTTTTATTTTTGGGTATTAGGAGAGTGGATGATTATTATTTTTTGTTCTCCTATATTTTCCAGATCTTCTGGTGCTGTATATGTTAAAGTAACTATGTAGTTTGAACCCAGTTATTGTTTCTCTTTTTGCTGTAGTCTGTTAAGTTCAAGGAAGCAACTGCCAGAACCTGAGCTACTTTCTACCTGTATATCTGTGTGCAGAGATACAGATATATCTGAGTGCAAGATACTAACATGACAACAAGATGTAGGTGACTTAAACTTCTGTCCTGTTCTCCACATTGCATCATGAACACGTAAAGAAAGGTCTTTTTTTTTTTTTGTCGGTTGTGGGCCTGAATTCTGGGCCTGGGCACTGTCCCTCAGCTCTTCAGCTCAAGGTTAGCCCTCTACCACTTGAGCCACAGCGCCACTTCCGGCTTTTTCTGCTTATGTGGTGCTGAAGAATCGAACCCAGGGCCTCATGCATGCAAGGCAAGCACGCTACCACTGAGCCACCTTCCCAGCCCTGTTTATTTTATTTTATTTTATTTTATTTGTGAACATACTGTACAGAGGGGTTACAATTACATGGGCAGGATAATGCGTACATTTCTTACCAAGCATTGCAGCCTCCTCCTTTGTTTATCCTTCACATCCCTTCCCAGCCTCCCCCCTCCCCCCCAGTCCCAATCCTTCTCCCCCCTCCCCCCCCCAGACATTGTAAAGCTCGTTATGGACATGACAACTTGCACTTCTCATTGTTGCAACAGGTGAGCAAAGTTATGAGGAATACAGTAATTTGGTGATAGAGAAGGAGAAAAGATTGAGAAGTATTTTAGCCTTGGTTTCTATTATCTCCTGATTTTATTTTTGACTCTGGAAGTCTTTTCTTATCCTTACACTTCCTGCCTTTATATTAAAGATGATATCTAAACAAGGCCAGGCTGTGATTTCATGGAAGCAAATTTCTTTTTTCTATTCTCTCATTCCTGTCATAACCCTAGTTATCTGTGGGAGTGAGAACAGAGGCCTTCCAGATGGAAAGGAATCAGTTTATATGACCATTTTCTCTGTGAGTTACCAAACTTAAGTGGTAGATAGTAGAAGTATATGACATATCCCCTCTCCTCATCGAGTATGTAGACTAATTGATGGCAATATTAAACGTAAATAAAATAGTTAACAGTTCAGAGTCAAAAATAAAAGAAATAGCCTGGTGTCAGTGTCTCACGTCTGTAATCCTAGCTACTCAGGAGGCTGAGATCTGAGGATCACTGTTCAAAGCCAGCCCGGGCAGGAAAGTCTGTGAGACTCTTATCTCCAATAAACCCCTACAAAACCAGAAGTGGCGCCATGGCTCAAGTGGAGAGTGCTTGCCTTGAGCTGAAGAGCTCAGGGACAGTGCCTAGGCACTGACAAGAAATAAATAAATAAATAAAATAAAAGAAATAATGGATTCATTGACCAATGCATTATATAAACAGATACCCAGAGTAGGTAGAATTCCTTCAGGTTCATAGAAGAGAGTAGTGTGGAAAGATTTAGGAAGAAGGGAGGGTGTGTGTGTGTGTGTGTGTGTGTGTGTGTGTGTGTGTGTGTGTGTGTGTGTGTGTGTGTGTGTGTGTGTGTGTGTGTGTGTGTGTGTGTGTGTGTGTGTGTGTGTGTGTGTGTGTGTGTGTGTGTGTGTGTGTGTGTGTGTGTGTGTGTGTGTGTGTGTGTCATGGGGCTTGAACTCTATGCCTTGGTGCTGTCCCTCAGCTCTTCAGCTCAAGGCAAGTACTCTACTACTTGAGCCACAGTGCCACTTCTGTTTTCTTTGGTGGTTTATTGGAGATAAGAGTCTCACAGACTTTGGTGCCTGGGCTGGCTTTGAAACCACAATCCTTAGATCTCAGAGCCACCTGCGCCTGGCTAGAAGGGAGAATTTTAAGTAATACCCTGAGGGCTAGATTCAGAGGAAGAGAAAAGAAAAACACTGTAGGAAAGAGAACTGCTGTCAGAAATGGTACAAAGCTTGTTTGAAGGACACAATTATCCATCTGTATCTGCAGGGGATTTGTTCTAGGATCCTAAGGAGCCCAAGGAAAAATGACAAAATCAGCTAATACAAAGTTCCTTCCTTATATAAAATGATATAGAATTTGCATATGGCCAACACACATCCTCCTGTATACTTTCAATTGTCTCTACATTACTTATAATACTTAACACAATGTAAATGCCTTGTAAATAGTTGTTATACTGTACTTCGAACCCTCTATATGTTTCATACAGATGCAGTTTGTTTTTAATATTTTTGCCCCTGGGTTGGCTGAATCTGTGGATGAGGAACCCATGGATAGACAAACTTACTTTAAGTGAGGTCTTGAATGGATTCAAGGGAAGGGAACAAAACATTATAGGTAGAAGAAATTATGTCAGAGACAACACAAAAACATGTTTGAAGGATACAGTCATCCATCAATATCTGCAGGGAACTGGTTCTAGGACTGTAGGAGGTCGGAGGGAAAATGACAAAATCAGCTGAATAAAGTGTTGACTTCATGAAATGGAGATGGGAGAGATATGATTGAAAATGTCAGCTGGTGTCACATCAGCAAGGATAATATCCCAAGGGTACTGCCGTTAGTAGAGAGCCATCTGAGGATTTGCAACAAAGGACTGAGGGTTTTAAAGGTTATTTGAGGAAGATGAACTTCAGTGGTGTTTAGTGGTGGCCCACAGATGTGAGCCCCGGCTTAGGTGCTAGGTCAGCATCAGAATTATCTTGGGATCTTTAAAAATAGTTGCAGAACTCTGTGTCATGTCCCTGAAGATTCTTATGTATCAAGTCTGGGAGTGTCAGCAGTGTTTATTTTTGAAAAATTCCAGAGATTTTGATGGTACTCAGGCTTGGGAATTACTTTTATATAAGACATATGAGAAAGTATGGAGACCTATATCATAAAAAGCACTGTCTTATGTGTCAGGTTTCTAACGGTTGCACAATGACATAAAAGGCATTTCTGAATTCCCTTTAGTATTAACATTTGTTTAGACGAATTCATATAAAGACCTTTTATCAACAAAAACAATTCTGAAGCAGCCAAAAGTAAAACAAAACCAATTCAATGCATATTTGTCCAATGCCAATGCACACAAAGCTTTATTTTGTGTATATATATATATATATATATATATATATATATATATATATATATGTATACATGTACCTGATAGCTGCAGAATATATACTTTTTCTTCTGTTGAACCTCTTCTATATTACAGTAGCCTTTATTTTTTTCCGTCTTTATTTTTCTTTTTGAAAGATTTTCTTTTTTCTTTTTTTGGGTCTGGTCATGTGGTTTGAACTCTGGGCCTGAGCGCTGTCCCTCAGCTCTTCAGCTCAAGGCTAGCGTTCTACCACTTGAGCCACAGCGCCACTTCCGGCTTTTTTTCCTTTTTGCTTATGTGGTGCTGAGGAATCGAACCCAGGGCCTCATGCATGCAAGGCAAGCACTGTACCACTGAGCCACCTTCCCAGCCCCCCCTTCTTTCTTTATTTTTTTTTTGCTGGTCCTAGTCTTAAACTAGGGCCTAGATAATGTCCCTGACCTTTTTTGCTCAAGGCTAGTGTTCTACCACAGCTCTATGTCAGGCTTTTTGCTGCTTAATTGGAGATAAGAGTCTCATGAACTTTCTTGCCCAAGCTAGCTTTGAACCATGATCCCCAGATCTCATCCTCCTGAGTAACTGGGATTACAGGCATGAGCTACTCTGCTAGTCCTCACTTCTGTACATTTTGCTTACTGTGATTTCAATTACCTATAAAGCCAACTATAAGACCAAAATATTAAATAATTCTAAAAATAAACAACTCCTTTACATTTTAAAGTATGTGCCATTTTGAGTGATGAAATCTTGTGCCATCACCCCATCACAAGAATCATCCTTTTGTTTAGTATAGCCATACTATATATGCTACCAACCCATTAGTCACTTAGTCTGGGTTATTCGAGTTATTGTTAGGGTGTCATAGTGCTTATGTGCAAGTGACCCTTATTTTACTCAATAATGGTCCTAGAGTGAAGCTGCCAAATTGGATATACCAAAGAGAAGCCTTAAAGTGCTTTCTCCAAGTAAAAAGTTGAAATTTATAACAATAAAGAAAGAGAAAAAAATCCTATGGTCAGATTGCTAAAATCCATGGTAAGAATGAAGCATAGTCTATATAGGGTTTGGTACTATTCTCTGCGGGTATAGGAACATATCCCCAACAGATAGATGGAATGATACATATATGAGGGTTCCAACATCTCTATAGCCTTAACAACCTTTATTAATGTCTGTCTTTTGCATTTTGGCCATACAATAGTAATATATATATAAAGTGATATTATTGTTGTGACTTGCATTCTCCTATGACTAATAATTTTGAGCATCTTTTCATGGCCTTTCTCAGCCTACTTTAGAGAAATGTCCATTAGATATTTTCTAATTTTTAAATTGGATTGTTTTTTGGGGAGGGGGGGTGTTAATCTGTGCTTGCTAGTTAGATGCTCTACCACCTAAGCCACACCTTCAGCCTATTTGTATGTTAGTTATTTTTTTGACAGTCCTAGGGCTTGAACTCTAGGCCTGGGCACTGTCCTTCAGCTCTTTAACTCAAGGAGAGTATTCTACCACTTCAGCCACAGTGCCACTTCTGGTTTTCTGGTGGTTAGTTGGAGATAAGTCTCATGGACCTTCCTGCCCAGGCTGGCTTTGAACTGTGATCCTCAGATCTCAGCCTCCTGAGTATCAAAGATTACAGGTGTGAGCCACCGGCACCCGGCTCACATTGGTTATTTTTGTTTTGTTTTGTTTTTTTTGCCAGTCATGGTGCCTGAACTCTGGATCTGGGCACTGCCCCTCAGCTCTTCAGCTCAAAGCTAGTGCTCTACCACTTGAGCCACAGCACCACTTCCAGCTTTTTTTGCTTATGTGGTGCTGAGGAATCGAACCCAGGGCCTCATGCATGCAAGGCAAGCACTCTACCACTGAGCCACCTTCCCAGCCCCACATTGGTTATTTTTGAGTTAAGGTCTGGGTATAAGCTGGTACCCATTTAGGCTGCAACTTCCTATTTGGGTTTTTCAGTGTGGCTGGGCACTTGGTTGTTATGGAGTTTTGCTTCTTTTTGCCTGGGTTTGGTCTAAGCATAATCTCCTAATCTCTAGCTCCCATGTAGCTAAAATTATAGGCGTGGGCCACTGTACAAGACCTGGATTTTAAAATAAATGTAATTCTGCTTTGATAATTTGGATGTAATTTCCTTTGGCAGCAATATCATTTGTGCATATTTTTTCCTTGACTTGTCTTTCACATTCTTAGTGATATCCTGTGAAGCTCAAACATTTAAAATTTTGGTTAAATTCAGTTTATCTGTTTTTTGTTTTGTTTTGCTACTGCTTTTGGTATCTTTTCTACAAATGCCTTGCCTAACCTAAGGTCATGAGAAAATTATCCTGTTCATATTTTCTCCTCTGAGTTTTATGGTTCATATACTTTCAAATTTGGTATGTAATCTGTTTTGACAGTATTTTGCATGTGGGTATCCAGTTATATGGGAAAATCTATAAAAGTTATCCCGAAAAGACTATTATTTGTCACATTTTTATGTTCTTGGGACTCTTGCCAAAAGCCAGTTGATTACAGATGTTTAAATATTTATTTCTGTAATCTCAGTTCTGTACCCTTGTTCTATATTTCTTTCTTTGTGCTAGTACCACCTTGTTTTAATTACTTTAGTTTTGTAGTGAATTTGATGTGTGTACTGTAATTTTCTTCTTCAGGAGTATCTATTACTCATTCTGAATCCTCTTTGTCTATGTTAAGTTATGTCACTTTCTCTTCAGACCCTTTTGTTTCATTTATGTTTTGCTTTTAACGTTTTCTTTCTTTTCACCTATTTTCTATTTTCTTTTTTGCAGTACCACTGAGCTGTGTACTCAGTCCTCCTTTTTTAAAATGAGTTATTCATGCTTGTCTTTTTTTTAAAGTTTCTAAAATGTTTTTTCTTTTCTATTTTTGCTTGAGTTCTTTCATTTTATTTTGAGTTTATCTAATTTGGATTTATGTAGGATTTTCATACCTTATATCATTCTGATAATTTTCTATTAGCTTATTTGGAAATGGTTTATAAATTTGTTTGTTTATAGACAGGTCTTTCTATTGCACTTTCCTTATCTATGGGGCTTTATGTATTAACTTAGTATGAGATTTTACAATGCTATTTTCAATTGCTTATTTTTATGTGAAATGTTTTTGAACTTTTAGACAATCTGGTTCAGGTAGCTTTTCTGACTTCATAGACCTCCCATTTCTATTGTTTTCATTCATATCTCTTTTCCACTCCTTTGTTTAGAACTTCTTTTTCCTTATTTCTGTTATCCCTGTTCCTGCCTGGCTTTTATTCCACATTAGTGGTTTTTCATAATAGTTTTATGAAAGGGGCCTTCACTAGTCTTTTCTGTATGTGTGGTGCTGGCTTCAGGCATATTAAGCACATGCTCACTACTGAGCTACATCCCCAGTCCTTCACCGTCAGTTTTTAGAGTGTCTTAGACTAGCTCCATCTCCTTTGAACCTTATTATGTCAGACCCTTTGGATTTCTTCATTCATTGTTGCATGGACAAAAACCCTGTGGACCTCACTTACCATTTCTTATTTGGCTACAATGTTTTCCATTGCTTTTTTTTGAGGTGACAGTCACTATGTAGCCTACTGATTACAGGCCTTGCCACTACCTCCAGCTCTTTTCCCTGACTTCTGAATGACTGTTTATATAGTCTATTGGTGTCAAGCTTGAATATGCCTTATGCTTATTACCACAAAATTGCTGATATCGTGCAGATTGTATGGATATTAGTGATATATGCTTGTATTTAATTCCTTATTGAAGTATGATATATATATACATAAAAATGCAGATATTCAACTAGAGTTTTTTTTATTAAACGGAGCATATCCATGTATATGTGTTCAAACCACCATCATGGTTGAAAGGCAGTTTAGTTGCATTAAAAATCTGGGTTCAGTTTGTCGTAGTGGTACATTCCTGTGATCCCAAGACTTTGGAGGTTGAGGCAAGGGGAATTAAGAGTATCCTTGGCTACATTAGGGAGACCTGTCTCACAAAAAAGCTAGAACCCCCCTCCCAAAGCCCCCATAGGTTCTTTTCCTTCAATTCTTTGAGCTAGTTAAAACATGCAACCACAATTCTTTGAGAAAAAGATTAACATCTCTCCCCCTACCCCACACACTGTTAAGCCATACTAAAATGTGGGCTGGAATCTCCATTGGGGGGGGGGGGTTAGGAAGAATGTGCTGTGAGTGAGCACAAAATGTCATAACACTCTTTTCTGAAATTTAGCAACTTCTCTTTTCATTATACACTCCTCTGGTTGTTTTTACTTTTACATTAGGTTCCAGAGTTCAGAAAAAGTCGATTTATATCTGACAGCTTTTACCAGCTTAATCATTGCCTTACTGAAGGGATAAATTTTTGGAGTACTGTACTCTGTCATTTTTGGTAACATCACTTCTGTTTTTAACATCACAATTACTTTGACACTTGTACCAAAAACTCAACAGACAAAATCATGTATGCCTTGTTAACAACAGAACAATCAGCCAGAGGTGTTTCAAGGTTACTGCTCTTCAAGACTACAATCAGTAAATTCACATTGCTCGAAATGTTAGTAATGAGTAGCTCCATTCCACAGCTTACTGGCTTGTGACTTTGAGCAAATAAGCCCCTTAAGCTTCAGTTTCTAATCTGTTAAATAGGAATAATACTCATGATTATAATAGTAATAATAATAATAGTACCTTGTAGGGTTTTTGTGAGAATAAAATGAGATATAGTAGTGTTTGGCATTAGGCCTGACAGGTTGTACATGCCCAGTGAATTTTTTTCTTACTGAAAATGACTGTAGAATAGCTGTTAGAAAGCCAGGATCAAAATGAAAATGTGAAAAGTGCCAAAATACTAACTACTCTTCCATCACTGAATTTGTTATATACTGTTTTGGACTAAGCATCCCCAGGATGAACTAAAATCAGTTTCTGTTTTTGTTTTGGGTTGGTTGTGGGGCTTGAACTCATGGCCTGGGCAATGTCCCTGAGCCTCTTTGTGATCAAGGCTAGTGTTCTACCACTTGAGTCACAGCACCACGTCCAGTTTTTGAGTGGCTAATTAGAGACAAGAGTCTCATGAGGACTTTTCTGCCAGGGCTGGCTTCAAACTACAATCCTCAGATCTCAGCTTCTAAGTAGCTAGGATTACAGGCATGAACCACCTGCACCTAGCTGAAGTCAATTTTTTTTAAATTTTTATTTATTTTTTATTGTGAAAATACTGTACAGAGGGGTTACAATTAGATGGGCAAGATAATGAGTACGTTTCTTATCAAGCATTGTAGCCTCCTCCTTTGTTTCCCTTCCCATCCCTTCCCAGCCTCCCCCCCCCACCCCCCGCCCCCACCCACCTAATCCCCCCCCCCCAACCAAAGTTGTAAAGTTCGTTTTCGACATGACAACTTGTACTTCTCATTGTTGCAACGGGTCCACCTGTATCCTTATTTAAATGACTTGTTTTTCCCCTTCCCCTCCACAAATTATACCGACATCAAATACAGTGAAAGCAGGGGTTATACTATGGGGGAAGGACATACAAAGCAACAAAGAAATAATCTTATAAATGTGTTAGAAACAATTGCATGAAAGAAAAAAAACATTTGAATACATATCTTAGGGTTCATTTCCCTAACATCAGTTATCTGACCTTTTCTGCTTGACTCAGACATATACTAGATATTGCAAATAAGGGAAACCATGGGACCTATGTTTCTTTGGGCTTGGCTTACTTCACTTAATATAATTTTTTCCTGAAGTCAGTTTTTTTTAAGAGTAGATGTTGGTAACTAGCAGCCAAGATCCTATCTCATAACAGTATTTGTCTTCCTAATGATGGTTCTGTATCTGCCTCATTAAGGTTATGTACTCCTAAAACAAACAGATCCTGTATTTAGTTTTTGTGTGTGTAGTGTTTAAGATAAAACCCTATTTGTATTGCAAAGTAACTGCTGTTAGATACTGGTGGGTCTAAGTGGAGAAAGGCTTGTTTACTCTTAACATTCTAGAGTGACTTGATAACTCTAGGTGCTTCTTTTCTAGGCAGCTTAAAAATACAGTTCTTCAAATGCTTCTAGGAGAGTTGTCAGTTTCTTCCTGGCATTATGTAAAAACAAGTGTTCTATCTTTTGTATAAATTTTGGCCACCTTTTGGAATTTTTTGAAGTGTAGTTGAAAAGGAGTAACAGGTATTTTGAGAAAAAAAACTGACATTTTCAGGGCCCAAATACACTTACCAGAAAATGAGAAGGAGCAAAATGAAGGTGTGTGTGTGTGTGTGTGTGTGTGTGTGTGTGTGTGTGTGTGTGTGTGTGTGTGTGTGTGTGTGTGTGTGTGTGTGTGTGTGTGTGTGTGTGTGTGTGTGTGTGTGTGTGTGTGTGTCTGTGTGTCTGTGTGTCTGTGTGTCTGTGTGTGTGTGTCTGTGTGTGTGTGTCTGTGTCTGTGTGTCTGTGTGTGTGTCTGTGTGTGTGTGTCTGTGTGTGTGTGTGTGTGTGTTTTGAGGATCAGTTTACAGTATCTTTTGTAGAAGTTCCCCTTTTTCCATTTTGGGAGCTAAATCAGCTGATTTGGACAATGTTAGTGTTGTTAGAAATACAGAGTTGTGTTGTATACCATTTCTCTGTTCAGTAAGAACATGAGGAGATAATGGAATAGAGGTTATCCACCTTCTCAGGCTTGAGTGCCATTAGTAGTACTAAACTAACAATTAAAATAGGCAGAAGAAAAAGAGAAATCAATGAACACATAAAAAATGAGAAACAAAAAGTAGCAAGGAGATAAAGAAAAGACACCATGTCGAGGAGGGTGACAGATTGCTTTCAGAAATTGTACCAAATGCTTGTGCTAACCTCGTAGAAATTAGCTTTCAGCACACTAGAAAAAGAAATTAGCTTTCAGTGTGCTTGAAAGCAACTAGATATGGGTAAGCCCAAAGGAGTTTGAATTTTTTATGAAACCAAATATCTTCTTTAATACACTTTTTCCTTCTAGTGTTAAGTGGGAACTCATTTTAGGTATTATTTGTAAGCCATGGACATAGGCTTGATTTTATATCAATACTGTTAAAACCAAATTCTATCATGAATGTCCTACCAAAGGACTACCTGTTAGCCTTTGCTGTGATGTTTATAAAGAAAACTAAGGTATTTTGGATATGACCTGCATAATAAATCTTGTGGAATGACCCAAATAAGAGAAAATGCTGACCCAGATGGCCCCAGTAAGTGAATGGATCAAGAAAATGTGGTATATATACACAATGAAGTTTTACTCATCAGAAGGAATGATATTGTACCATTTATAAGGAAATAGAAAGACTTGGAAAAAATTATACTGAGCGAAGTAAGCCAGACTCAAAGAAACATAGACTGCATGGTTCCTTCATTTTTGGTAATTAGAATGTCTATAAATCTACAAGTAAACACACTGGATGGTAAAAGATAAAAAATATACCGAGACATGATAAATTATACAGGGCTCTAGACATTTACACAGTGATACCAAAGGAGGATATTTTTAGGAGAGGATCACAACGCTATGTGTGTATGATCGTATAAAATAATATTTATTGAAATGAACGCCAACAAATGGAAACAAGGGGTTTTGTTGCTTTTTTTGTTCTCTGTACCTTTTGTCTTGTTTGTAAGTTTATCTGTTTTGGGGGAGGTAAGGAGGGCACAGAAAGGGTGGGACAAAGGGTGAACAAATGTAACACTGATATTATACAATTTGGGGAGGAGGAATGGGAGGGAAAAACTAGGAGAGAACAAGGGAAGGGGTGACACTGTTCTAAAAGATATGTACTCTACCTGACTATGTAACTAACTCACCTTTATATCACCTTTACAATATATATCACCTTTACAATAACAATAATATATATATTTTTTTAAAAAAGAAAAAAATTCTGTTTCCTGTGAGTTTAGGTAATTTTCTAGGTAGTTTAGTCATCAGTAGCAATATGACACATCCATAAAAAGCAACAAACATAAATATTTGTAGAAAAATATAACTAAACAAAGTGGTAGATCTACTACTGATTCAAATTGTCCAGTTATGGAAATGAGAGTTAAAGTAACATGCCTGGGGGTTCTTTTCGAAGTACACATTAGTAAACATAAAGAGTAAGGCTGTTAAATTACCTGAAGTTGAAACTGTAAAGTAGTAGGAAATAGGTTCAATTCCAATTTCTGGACTTCTCATATTATCTCAGCATTCCAGCTACAAAGGAAAATATGTGATAATGTCTCCAATTCTTTGCACAAACATAATAAGGCTAAGAGTCTGAGAGTGATACTGATTTTCTAAAGTTCTTGGGTTCTTAGCCCAATGAGATAACTATTACATCTGTCCTCAGTAAATTCACTCTTAATATGATAAAGAGTTTGTTTGTCCTCTGGTTTCATTGTTTAAAAGAAGTAGGTTTTGATGTTTTTTTTTTTTCTTTTCACGTTCTATCATTGCTTTGTGTCTGTCTCCTTTCTTTTGGTGATTCTGGAGATTGAATACAAATACTAGGCAAGATTTCTATCACTGATTGATCTACATGAGCTTTGTTGGGGTTGAACTCAGGGCCTTTCACTCTTAACTTGGCTTTAACTCAAGGTTGGTGCTCTACCACTTGAACTATACCTCCACTCCAGTTCTGGATTTTTGTTGGTTAATTGGAGATAAGAGTCTCATGGACTTTTTAACCTCACTTGGTTTCAAACCACAAATCTCAGCCTCCTGAGTAGCTAGGATTACAGGAGTGATCAAATGGTATCCAGCATCCCTTTGTTAATTGGCAGATATTCTCTAATTCCTTATTACTCTGTCAGCAAGCAGCATGGACTGGAACATACTTAGATAAACCTGATGAAGCAGTGACCAGGTTTTATGATGGGAAAAAAAGTTCTGATATATGAGCTTCTTATGTGGATGGAAATAAGGAATCTTCATACCTAAATATACATTCAAAACTCTATGATACAGAGTTTTTGTGTTGCCTACTGAATTGAACTTGTTGCTGATATTATGTCTCATAGATGGGAAAATTCAGCAAATAAAGGGAAGATTGATGAAGAAGAAAAATTTGTACATACATTTTTTTTGTTTGTCAGTCATGGGGCTTGAACTCTGGACCTGGGCTCTATCTCTCAGCTCTTCAGCTCAAGGCAAGTGCTCTACCACTTCAGCCACAGCGCCACTTCAGTTTCCTGGTGGTTTATTGGAGATGAGTCTCACAGACTTTCCTGCCAGGGCTGGCTTTGAACTGCAACCTTCAGATCTCAGCCTCCTGAGTAGCTAGGATTACAGGTGTGAGACACCGGTGCCTGGCTATACCTACTTTTTGTATGTTGGATTTTGGCAATGGTGCTAGTGGAGATTTTTGATTGAGATCTCTTTTTTTTGTTTCTTTTGATGTATCAGTTTCAAAATCTTTGGAGGTTGAAGGGATTTTAGGAATTGTATAGTACAAGGTTCTACCATATGTAGCACTTGGGCAGAATTTTGAGACCTCTGTGCTAACATATTTTAAAACCTTTTTTAATAGTTGAGAAAACAATCCAAAGCAAAGTAATATTTTTTAATAGATTAAAGTTGTGAAATTCAATTTTATTATCTATAGGCAAAGTTTTATTTGCACATGGCCACTCTTATTTATTTATTATATATGGCTACTTTCATGCCATAGTGACAGAGTTAAATATTTATGACAGAGACAATATACCTTCAATTCCTCAAATATTATCTGGCTGGAAAAGGAATTTGAGAAACAATCCCACTTATGATAGCATCAAAAAGAGTAAGTAAATTTAAACAAGGAGATGAAGATCTGTACACTGAAAAGTGTACAACACTAATGAAGAAATTGGAGAAGACATAAACAAATGGGTTCATGGGTTAGAGAAATTAGTACTATCAAAGTTTCAGTAACTACCCACAGCAAAATATATAAATTCATTAAAATGCCTTTCAAAATTACAGTTGTTGCCTGAGGATGTAGCTCCATGATAGCCCTTGACTAACCTGAGCAGGGCCTGGGTCTCAGTCATCATTACTGCACATGCACACATTTGTGTGTTGTCTCACTTTCGCTCACACTTTCTCTCTCATATAATTTTTTTTACTGAAAAAAAGATGCTAAACTGTCAAAACAATCTTGAGAGAGAGGAGCAAAGTTGCAGGCATCCCATTTCCTGATTTCAAGCTATATATTAATATATAACAAAGCTTTATTAATTGAATCAGTAGGGCATTGATGTAAAGACAGACACATAGATGAATGTAACTGAATAGACCAGAAATAATCCATTCATACATAAAGCCAAGTGTGAAAAGAATAGTCTGTTCAGTGAATTTTGTTGAGAAACTGAATACCTATGGACATAACATGAAGTTAGAACATGATTCCATACAGAAACATTAATTAAAAATGGATAAATGCTTAAACATATGGCTTGAATTAAGAAAATAAGTGCAAAACTACTTGACATTGGCTTTGGAAATGAATTTGGGTATATGATTGCCCAGAAGTAAAGTAACAATAAATAGGACTACTTCAAACTAAAAGGGAGAACAAAACCTTTAGGACACAGACAACAAAATGGTAAGATAACCTGTGATTTGGGGGGAAATATTTACATGTACATGCCACCACATCTAGCTTTATTGGTTGAGATAGGAGTCTCACTTTTTTCACAGGCTGGCTCTAACCATAAACCTTCCAATCACTGCCCCCTTAATAGTTGGGGGATTGTAGGGATGAATTATTGGGCCTGGTCCCTATTATCCAACTCTTTTTTTTTTTCCCAGGGCTGAGGACCGAACCCAGGGCCTTGCGCGCACCGGGCGGGTGCCCTTCCGCTGGGCTAAACCCCAGCCCCCCTGTTATCCAACTCTTTACAGAAAAAATTTCAACCCTTATTCTATAGTCATATTTTATAGTAACTGTTAAACCTAATGATTTTGGCTTAATGAATAAACACTCAGGTGAAATCTATTGTCTAAAATCCTTAATGCTGTTTACTCATTCTGGAAGCATTCATTGAATAGGAAACAACAAAATTCTTTATCCTTCAACTTGCACTGAGAACTATAATTACAAAATCTGAGACATCTGCCTACTATTTCTCTTCTTCTGCTGTTTGTCTTTTTTTCCTTCCATAGCTCTTTCCTCCAGCTAGTATCTAGGTAGTTGGAAACAAAAATTTTATGTCACACTTTTTAGTACTTTAAAAGTTGGTTAACCCTAGGTTTAACTCATAACAGTTTCTCTTTAGGAATGTATTTAGAGCTGAGATCTGAGGATTTTAGTTCAAAGCCAGCCCAGAAAGGAAAGTCCATGAGACTCTTATCTCCAATTAACCACCAAAAAGCCAGAAGTAGAGCTTTGGCTCAAGTGGTAGAGTACTAGTCTTGAACACAATAGCTCAGGACAGTGCCTGAGTCTTGAGTTCAAGCCCCAGAACCAGAACACACACACACAAGGAGTGTGTTTAGAGATTAATTTTGAATGTTTTAGATTTTGATCACAAATGACTAATGAATAGATGATAACACTGTTCATACATGGCTTCTGGATACTTACGTGCATTGCAAGCATCATGCACAATTGAGAACTTTTATTCCTAAAGCTCAGGAATTAAAAACATGTAATTGACTAGAAATCCTCAACGGATTGAAGATAATTTTTTTTCTATCTATTTGGTTTGCTTTCTTTTTGCAGTTCTAGAGGCCAAACTCAGGGTCTTGTGCATGCCAAGCTAATTTCTCATTAGTTCCTCAGGTATCATAAACATAAATTGAATGAAGGTTAACTACCACAAAAATATGAGTTGGTAATTAGTAAATAAATTAGTAGTTTTTAAAAAAAGATTAAATTTTGCCTTAAAGGAACAATGTAATTCTAAGAACAATGTAATTATAAGAATAGGCTTCAGAGGGCTGGGAAGGTAGCTCAGTGGTAGAGTGCTTGCCTTGCATGCATGAGGCCCTGGGTTTGATTCCTCAGCACCACATAAGCAGAAAAAGTCAGAATTGGCGCTGTGGCTCAAGTGGTAGAGTGCTTGCCTTGAGCTGAAGAGCTGAGGGACAGCACCTAGGCCCAGAGTTCAAGCCCCATGACCAACAACAACAACAACAAAAATAGGCTTCAGTTTTAGTACCCTTTCTCTTAGGGTTTGGTCTCATTTACAGTCTTAATATTTGTTTTATAAGCCTTTATTGACTTTGTGTACTAACAAGGCATTGTGTTTATGCAGCTATCTATTAAAGATTAATAAGTTTAATGAGTAGCACATGAATAGTGTTGATCCAAATGAACCATGCATCATTTTGCTCAGATGTCACAGATTCCTTAATTTGGGAGATCTTCCAGAGTTATTTTTTTAGGTGAAATAAATACAACTCACCAGTACAAATACAGTCTTTTAACTTATTTGTTTTGTAAAATGGCCTAATAGTGTCATTTTTATTATACTGAATTTCTTTAGTATCTGTACATTCATCCTGTTATTTCCAGTAATATTATGATTTATTGCTTTTAGTGTCACTTTGGAGGAATCATGTTATAAATAAGCTAAGATGCCACATTTATTAAAGAAATATAATCTACTCAGTTAAGTTTTTAAACCAGTTAATAGTTTTTTAAATTTCATTCCATAAAAAATCATAAAATTTCAAAACTGCAATTGACCTTGGAAGGCATCTAATATAACCTTCTAGTTTTGAAATCATATTTCACAGGATTAATAGCCTTATCTTCTGTTGTCCACCTCAGTTTATATGAGGGAGCTACTTTGTAATAAGTTCTTCCCTTGGTATTTCAGAAATGTTTTTAAGTCCACCCTCCCAGGTCTGTTGTTTAGAACTCAGAGCATTTTTCCATAGAAACAATATTATAAATAGGGGTAGGATTTTAGGACTAACCCTCAAAAGGCATTAGCCCATTATATGATTGAGAGTCAGAGCAGGCTGGTGGTACTGGGCTTTGAACATAGGGCCTTGCACTTGCTAGTCAGGCACTCTATTGCTTGAGACATGCCGTTAACCTATGGGACTGAGGTTTTACTTTTGCAGTGCAAAATCTTCTGAGTCATCATAGCTATTTACTTCTGGAGAACTGGGAGGTGAGGCTATTATAGAGGACTATGACAGGGTTCTTTTTATCTTTCATATCTTACAGTAGGTATTGGATGTGGATGTCGCTTATTTTCTGAATTTGTATATGGCTCAATTATTTGATAATTTCAACAATGGTATTTTTGTACTAGAATCTCAGTTTGAGTATAAGTATTCGTGTACATTGAATACTGGTGCTTAAGAGAAAAAAAGTTTGAGCAGGGAAGGATAAAAAGGGTAGTTAGAAAACCTGGCACTGATGGCTCATGTCTCATTCAGAAGACTGAGATCTGAGGATCACAGTTCAAAGCTAGCTCAGGCAGGAAAATCAGTGAGACTCTGATCTCCAATTAACTACAAAAAGGCCAGAAATTGTGCAAGGATGCTAGCTTTGAGCACAAAAGCTCAGAACACCCAGGCCCCAAATTCAAGCTGGAGGACTGGTACATGCACACAAGGTAATTGGAAAAGAAAACAAAATGTTGCTGTTTTTGTTTTCTTTTCCTTTTGTCTTATTTGTATTTGGGATGGTGAGGGGACATAGAAAAGGTATAACAAGGGTGAGCAAATGTAACAGTGGTACTCACACAAGGTGGAAAATGAACTGTACATCTTGTGGGTGGGGACAGGAGGGAAAAACAAGGAGAGAACTAGGGAAAGAGCGACATGCTTCAAAAAGAATTGTACTCATTACACTCATCACCTACTCATGTAACTGTAACCCCTCTGTATATAGAATATAAAATAATAAATAAAAATGAATCCAGTGTATATCCTACAGAATTAAGGGAAGGGTGGTGAGTGAAGGGATGGGTGAGATCATTGAAAGAGATTACACTGGTCAAGATATATTGTATTCATAAGTTGTTAAATGGCAGTTGCTTTATACAACTACTTAAGGATGATAAAATTTAAATAAAAAATAATTGGAAATTCTGGACGAGTTTTATAAGGGACTTTCAGAGGCTTTGCTTTGATGTCTTTATTTTGTGAAATACTACTTCAGAATATATGTCTTGTGCTTTATTTACATTTTGTTAAGTTTCAACTAAGTGAACCACCAAGTCTGTCATCCAAAAGCCAAATAAATATAGGTATGGTTTTGTGAAAGGAAAAAAAAAGTTTTCTATTTTTAATTTTTTGTCGGTTGTGGAGCTTGATTCAGGGCCTGGGCACTACCCTTGAGCTCTTTTGCTCAAGGCTAGTTGCTTTATCACTTTGAGCCACAACTCCACTTCCACTTTTTGAGTGGTTACTTGGAGATAGCAGTTTAAAGTGGACTTTTCTGTGGGGTCTGGCTTTAGACTGGGATCCTCAGATCTCAGCCTCCTGAGTAGGTTAGGATTACAGGCATGAGTCACCAGTGCCCAGCTGGACAAGTTTTAACAGGTAAAGAAGTATGAATTACACGTGTATGTGCAAACATTGGCAAGATCTTGCTTTGATGTGCAGTTATATGAATTAGGGGCTTGGGAAAAAAGAAGCAAATGATGAAGTAAAGCTTGTGCAAGGTCTGAATATGGAGAAGGGCATGGAGGAACGCAGTGGGATTAAGCACGGACATCACTGACAGTGATTGGCTTGATTACTGTGGTGAAAAGATTTGCAAACAAGTTTGGACTTGGCAGAATAGTGTGCATATAACCAATGGTATTTTTTTCTAATAAAACTACTGCTAAATACACACACACACAGAATCATCTGTTGATGGCATTTTAGAAAACAACTGAGGCAATTTTCTCGATAATTTAATTACTTTTTGTTTATGGTAGTTGTTCTTTGTTGCTCTTTAGTTTTTTTTTTTTTTTTTTTGCTTTTTTTTGGGGGGGGGGCGGTCCTGTGGTGGGGCCTGAACTCTGGGCCTGGGTGCTGTCCCTCAGCTCTTCAGCTCAAGGCAAGCACTCTACCACTTGAGCCACAGCACCACTTCCGGCTTTTTTTTTCTTTTTGCTTATGTGGTGCTGAGGAATTGAACCCAGGGCCTTGAGCATGCAAGGCAAGCGCTCTACCACTGAGCCACCTTCCCAGCCCTGCTCTTTAGTTTTTATTTTTCAGTGTACAAGGTTGATGTTTTTAAACTGAGACATTAGTCCAGCTCTCTAACCCATTTATAATTTTAGATAATTGTTATTATTTGCCTTTTAGCAGAAAATTAACCTAAGAAGCATTTTTTTTCTCATTAAATCCATAGTACACTTCAGAAAAATGTGTCCATTTTGCAGATGGTCTATCTGGTATTACCACAGAGAGGTTCTTTATTTTGAAGAAAAATAATACCTCAGGGAAACTTCTCATGGAGTTCAGTAGCTAGTTGCATTGAAATATGTGACAAAATTGATCTATCTTGTAATTGGTATCTCAATTTATTATTCAGATTGAGATTAAAAAGGGAACAAGGTAGAGCACAATTAAAAGCAATTATGGGAATTAAAACAAGAGTGTTTAAAAACTAGCTTAAAAGCCATTTAAGAAAGGAGGCTAAAGACTGGGGGTCTTAAGAAACAAAGATTACATGCCGGTAATCCTAATTATAAAGTAGGTTGAGATCTGAGGATTGTAGTTTAAAGCCAGTTCCAGCAGGAAAGTCCATGAGACACTTTATCTCCAATAAACCACCAGAAAACTGGAAGTGGCGCTGTGGCTCAAGTGGTAGAGCGTTAGGCTTAAGCTCAGGGACAGCACCCAGGCCCAGAATTCAAGACCCACGACTGACCCCCCCCCCCCCAAAAAAAAGGGCAAAGCTAGATATAAAGTACATGTAAAGAGAAAAAACACTTTGATATTCTTTATGAGTAATGTAATTTACTTTATACTTGGACTACAGTTTTATGCATGTACATATGTATGTATGTATTTTTTTGTGGTATGATGATTGAACTGAGGGCCTTATGCTTGCTAGGCAAGTGCTCTACCACTTGAACCACATACCCTCAGTCCTTTTGCTTTAGGTTTGTTTTTCATACACATTCTTGCCTTTGGCTGGCCTCAAACTGTGATCGTCCTACTACCTTCATTTGGATTATAGGTGTGTAATGTTATGCCTGGCTTGTATTCTGAGATCAAGTATTGCTCACTTTTTGCTTGGTCTGGCTTTGCTTGAACAATGATCCTCCCAACTCTCTCTTCTTAGTGGATGGGACCATGCCTGGCTATTATGCCTTTTAGAGACATGTATTAAAGACAACCATTTTCCTATCAATGGCTGTGGTTATTATTTTATGTATGAATATGGACAAAAGATTAATCTTAATATTAACTGTCTACTCTGAAATTTTATACCCTCTTTTTATCTTTTTAACAGAGCCCAGAATTGTTAAGAAATAGCACATGGCAGATATGGGGAAAAGATAATTCAAGACAGTTATTAGATGCTACAAAGGTAAGATTACTTCTACATATAGTAGGAAATGCATGCAAGCCCGTGGACATTTTCCAAGTTAGCCTACATATTTACTACAGATTTTATATTTCTCAAATAATTTCCTTTTTTATGTTTTTCTAAATACTGGCAAGAAGGTATGTTTCTTTGACTAGAAATACAGAGATAAATCTTGGTATTTTTCTACCCCTGGAGAAATCTGTATGAATCTCATGAGATCATTGCCAAGTAGAATAACATTTTTTCAAAAAGCTTTTATAAATGTAATGGCAGCTTGTTGACACTTAAATTCATCCTGGTAATTTGTATCTGATCTATGGAATGTTACAGTTTTTCAAGAGAGCGAAATTTCTTTACTTTAGAAGATACTCAGCAGAATGCCAGGAGAGATTCTAAGCTTGTTAGAGCCCCTGGGGTATGTGATGGTGAGTTTACATGTTGATGAGACTTAATTTTCCTGGCTAATGTAAGTGAAAGGCATCTTTAAAAATTCCCTGTACTTTAAAACAAGACATACATTTCCATAGTAGAAAAAGACTAGAAAAGTAGAAGATGTTCTAAATCTTAGAAACTTCCTGTACTTTTTTCTCTCTGATTAATAATTATTTACCACTAATGTACAAGAAACTGACACTATTTGAATTTATGCAGAGGCCAAACAATGCATTTGATTTTCCATTATTAAATTAAAATTACAAGAGAAAAAGTCTTTTGCTTTAAGTCTGCATTGTCTTGTGTTTCATTCACCACACCCCTTGGTAAAACTTGCCTTTTAGAGGAAAAAGCTGTCTTAGAGAGACATTGCCAGACTAAATATTACTTTTTGATGTTTTTCTTTTCACAGAATACTTTGTTGATCTAAAAATCAATAATACATTTATAGCAATTACTTTTTGTGTCTTAACTGGTAAGAATAAAAAGGGACTTTTGCTTTTAGTAATTCCATTTTGATAGTTTGGCCCTGAGCTGATACTTTTGTGTATAGTACTGGTACCTATTAGTGTTGGTAAGAATCGTGTTCTTGTTTATTAGGTCCTGATTATTATGACTACTGAAAAAGTATATTATAGTTCTATACTTCACTAAGTAGTTTTAAATTATATTCTTCTTACCTTTAAGTCGTTGTAGAAGGAGTTACCATTCAACAAATCATTTTATGAGTACAATGCATCTTAATGTCACCCTTTTCATCAGTCTCCCTCATCCCTTCCAACTCTTCATTAAGTTGGGTTTTGTTTTTTTTTTTTTTTTTTGCCAGTTCTGGGGCTTGAACACAGGGCCTGGGTACTATCCCTGAGCTTCTTTTGCTCAAGACTAGTGCTCTATCACTTGAGCCACAGCGCTACTTCTGGCCTCTTCTGTTTATATAGAACTGAGGAATCAAACCTGGGGCTTCGTGTATGTTAGGCAAGCACTCTACCACTAAGCCACATTCCCAGCCCAGATAAGTAAGTTTTTCAATTGTGAAAACACTAATATTAGCAAGCTTATTTTTTTGCAAGTCTAAATTTTAAACTGAGTTGTTTATATCTTATTTTCTCAAATATTTTTATTTATATATATGTCCTAATTTTAGCAGTAATCTTAAGACCTTAAAAAGTTTGAAATAGCAAATAAGGCTAGTTTGGAGGTATGTAGCCCTTTTACAAGCTTATGTAACAAGTATCAAAGGAATCCACCCTACATTGCTGTGCTATATACAAGACAGTATGGTCTGTACCAGGAGAGAGAAAAAACACTGAAGATATTGCCCCTAACCTTAAGAAATTTACTTTGTAATAAGAAAAACAGAACACATATGCAGATGACTATAGCATAAGATAGGTTGTGAAGTATTAACAACTCCTGTTGCTAAATATAGATGAGTCAGAATAAGAAAAAAAGAATCATTGTCTGAAATCAAATTTATTAGTTTTTTAAAATATATATATACACAAAAAAGCAAGTAAGGTATTAAATTAATTAACTATATTTTCTTATCCAATAATAGAGTAACAGATTACAGCTGTATGGTTGTGAATGACAATAAGGGAGCCAGTAGAAGTCAAATAAAATATAATCCAAAAAGCTGTTTAGAGAAGGTGATTTGACTATGTGTTGTAGCTCAGTATCCTATGTATAAATTTAGCTGCAAGCTAATTCTGAAGGTGTTTTGCTTTACCATGCCAGGCTAAAAGGAATGCCTTTGAAGTCATTTGGGGGTATTTATAAGATTAGATTGTCTAAGCCAATTTTTTTAAACACCTGAAATTCTTGGCATCATTTTGAACTAGGCTCTCCAGTCATGGCCACTGATAGAAAAGAGAACATGTTGGCATGGTCACGCAGGAGGAGGACTCCACACAGACCCAAAAGAAGGGGTAAGAGCAGTAACTTAACAAGTATCTGAGAATTGTCTGGTTGTGCTTACATGGAAGATATATGTATTTAAGATTATCATATTTTCACGTATATATATATATAGATAGATAGATAGAGAGAGAGAGAGAGAGAGAGAGAGAGAGAGAGACAGAGACAGAGACAGAGACAGAGACAGAGACAGAGACAGAGACAGAGACAGAGACAGAGACAGAGACAGACAGAGACAGAGACAGGGTCTTGGTATGTATTCCAGGCTGGCCTGAATTTGTTATATAGCCAGGTGGCCTTGAGCCCTTAATCTTCCTGTCTATCTTTTCCCTGCAAGGATTATGGGCTTCATGTTCTAGTGTATTTTGGTTAGCTCAGCTAACTGTATGTTTTCTAATTCAAAATCACATCAGTTGACTAGAGTTACATAGATAAGCTATTTATAAACCTAATTTTTAAATTTTGTTTTGAGACAGGGTCTTTTTGTATAGCTCAGATTGACCTCAAACTCAAAGATCCTCCTGCCTCAGCCCAGTTCTGGGGTTGCAATCATGTACAACAATGCTAGTTTAAATGTTTTAGTTCTCTAAAATATCATTAGTTATTTGTTGCATAATCTACTCTTTCAATAAGTAGGCAAATTAATTTCACATTTACAAATGATTTGCTTTGTGTGTATGTGTTTTAAGGTCTATGATTTGTCTTTTGTATACTTAGTTCCTACCTACATTATCTCCTAGCCTCATGGTAAATAGTCTGTATACCATTTATTATCCATATTCTTTGTTCTTATTGTTCTTATCATTATACAGGCATGCTAAATAGGAGAGCTCCTGAAATAAAAAGATTTAATTGCACTGTACTTTTTCTAAGTGAGTGAAAATGTTATTGGACTATTGGTACATGTCTCTCCATCTGGTCCTTTTTCTCTGAGCTTGCTTTTACTTTCTTCCTCTGCTTTGACCGAATCATGTGGCACTTCTAAGTAGAAATAATATTTTCAGAACTGATGGCAAAGGAACAAATTTTATGCAAAAGTGCTCTATAAATTGTAGAGACATAGGTAAATATTATTTTATTTTTTCAGTAGGTAATTGGTAAAAAACACTATCAATTTTCTTCTTTGATTTGTAGTGTAGCTGTTTTCTTTCAAGGTACTCAAAGCACTAGACATTTATGTTTCTGTCCTATTTTTGTTATTGCTATCCTTTAGAAATAGCAAATTGTCATATGATATAATTTTTTGGGGGGGTTCTGGGCGTGGGGCCTGAACTCTGGGCCTGGGCGATGTCCCTCAGCTCTTCATATGATATAATTTTTAAAAATTAAGCCAATAGTGATATTTATTTATCCATGTGTTAGTCTTTGGCATGATATCTGCCAGTTTTCAAGATCATCTGTCATCAAGGCCTCTTAAGGAAAATTGCTAATAATGCCCTAAACACAAATGAAAATATGTTGACTAGAAACAAGAAGTATCATGTCTCAAGCTCAAGCAATATAAACTTCAAGGAAGTTCACAGTGTGCAAATATGAAGATGTTGCTATGAAACCCATTTTATGCTATTAAAAAATCAGGAAAAATTATAAATATCAGGATAGTTGCTTTTCTAATACAATATAACAAAGCAAAAAATCACTGAAATACTTTATTTTTGGTCTTTATATCTCTGTTCTTTTTCCTCTGCTATCTTTGTAATACTTTAGCTTTGTTAGCTAAATACAATAATAGAATATTGAGTTTAGAACCCAAGTAAGAAACAAAACAGTCTGGAATTACAATTAAAAGTCTATGCTTGAAAAAAAAAATCTATGCTGTAAAGCCAGACTACCTGGATTTGAACCCTGCTCCATCACTTCCTAGTAGAATGACCTTGAACAAATTTCTTTTTTTTCTTTTCTGTTGTTAGTGTAGAGTTGATATATATAGGGTTATAGTTACATGAATCAAATAATGAGTGATGAGTACAATTCTTTTTGATCCATGTCTCCCCTTCCTTCGCTCTCTCCCAGTTTTTCCTTCCATCCCCACCCACAAGGTATCCAGTTAATTTTCCACGTAGTGTCTACTGAGTATCACTTTTGTATTTGTTCACCCTTGTTGAACAAGTTTCTTGTCTCTCTGCTTTGATTCCTTCTTCTGGGAATGATCGTACTGAAAGGGATTTAAGTATGTTAACTCCTGACACCCCCACATAGGAGGTATTTAGTGAATATTAGCTGCTATTCTCATAATGTCAGGCTATAAGGCTTGTCCTCTACTACAGTCTAGTCACTTAAAAAGTATGTGTTGTATTTTTGCTTTGTGCTAAACTATATGCTGAGTACTGAAGATAGAATTATGAACAAGACAGAGTCCTTGCTGTCTAAAAATGTATCAGTTTAGATGACAGAAATCTAAACTACTAGATAGTATTTTTTATCAAATAATAGATATGACCTTAAAAAGCAACTAAAATCTTTAATGATTTACTTTTTACTCATTCTCACTTGTGCATTTTAAATTATTTGGTGGTAGTACTAGAGTTTGATCTTGGGCTTCATACTTACTAAGCAGATGCCATACCTTCAGCCCTTTAAAAAAATTGTTCAGTCTGGTTATTTTTCAAATTAGGGTCTCACTTTCTGCCCAGACAAGGCTGGACCACAATTCTCTTATTTATGTTTCCTGCTGAAGCTGTGATAACAGGCACACACACCACTATATAATATATTGGTTGAGATGGGTTACCAAAAACTTTTTGCTGAGGATAGCTTCAATCTTTGATCTTCCCAATCTCAGAGTCACTAGTAGCTAGGATTATACATGAGCACCAGCACCTGACTCCATTTGTGTAACCTTAACACCTATTAATCAGCAGTAATAATGCATAGCAAAATGTATACCACCTGTTTATCCTTTGTGGCAATCATAATGGGTTTGTGAAAAAGGAGTGGTAATTTCAATTTTGAAAGTTGCTGCTATTAAAATAGGTGAATCAAAGTATATCTTTTTTTTATCAGCAGGTACAAAGTATATCTTTCATAATAGAATCTTGAGATTTTTTTAAAATGATTTTACTCCTGCATCTAAATTTTTATTTTTATTTATTTATTTTTTGGGTCCGGTCGTGGGGCCTGAACTCTGGGCCTGGGCGCTGTCCCTCAGCTCTTCAGCTCAAGGCTAGCGCTCTACCACTTGAGCCACAGCACCACTTCTGGCTTTTTTCTTTTTGCTTATGTGGTGCTGAGGAATCGAACCCAGGGCCTCGAGCATGCAAGGCAAGTGCTCTACCACTGAGCCACCTTCCCAGCCCTCCTGCATCTAAATTTTTAGCATACCTTTCCGAGGGCATCTGACAGTGAATTTAGTTCATCCTTTGCTTTTAAATTGGAACATAAATAACGCAGAAGTTAATGAAAAGACAACTTACATTTTCCTAAAGACCTTGCTTGACATGGTTTCTTTAAAATCTAATTGATTGGATAGCTTCTGAAGTCAATAGTAGTAAAAGGAGATTAGTGTCCACTAGAGCAATCAGACAGCTTTGGAATAAATCTTGATTTAAACAGAAGTAAAACAGCAACTTGGAGTATTTAAAATTGAAAGATTGAGGAGATAATGAATGTGCAGATTTGTTAAAATGAGCAAGCACACAGATCAATGGATAAGAATACCTGGATGACACGGAGAGGCTGTTTTCTCACTCAGATTTCATACATCATCAAGCAAGCTTATGATCTTCATTTGATATCGCAAATTGACTTCATTTGGGGATAAAGAATTCACTGACTGGCCAATTTAAATATCTGTGTGCTTGCTAGTTAATTTTTATTGTAAATTATTAAATGAACTATTGGATACAATCCATCTCATGTGTAGCATAATCCATTTTTCCTCTGGGCCTAATCACCACTGGATATATAAGCTCTTCATTGAAAGTTCAGATCAAGGGAGCTTAGAAAACCCTGAAGTTTAGAGACAACAATTCCAGAGCCTTTTCTGATAGTTTATATTTTCCTCTAATTCTAAATTCATTCCATAATGTAGGTGAACTTTGGCTACCATCTGAGTTTTTCAGTTATACATCTTCCCAACTTGCTTGTCTTCTTTTGACCTAGCTTTTACCAAGCCAGTAAGAGTATTCCAAGTAGCTGTCTTAATTATTCCTTTAATTAATATTGCCTTTAGCTTGGGCTAAGGAGACATTTGTCTTCTCTGGATGGTTTATCTGTCCCTGAAATTATTCTAAATTAGTTCTTTAGGGAAAAGACATCCTAGCCCATATTTTTACAAAACAGATACCATTCCTTTTTTGTGGGTTGTTTTTTTTTTGCCTTTCTCACCACAAGTTTTGCCTCTAAGTACTTTTTAAATTTAGTCCCTTGATTCTGGGAGTTCCTACATTTTTCTTATTCAAATTTAGGGATATCTGTAAAATAAGAATTCTTAGATAAATCCTCTTCAGCTAAAGGAAAGGTGATTCAGTTACCTTTATCAAAAGACTATTTTCTTTTTTCTTACTCTTTCATTTTCTTATCAAAGCCCAATGGATTTTGCTCTCTTGAAAGGAATGAGCTTTTAGTGAAAAAAATTTGCTTTTCCTTCATGCTTGATGACATTTTCTGGTGAGCTACACAAAATTCTCATCTGAGAAGCAAAAAATGTATTTATTTTAAAAAGTTATCTTTAATATCTTGAAAGTCTACCAAGTGAGCTACTCCATGCTTTCTCATTATTTTTTGTACCCTCTCCATGTGATTCTTAAGTGTAAATGTTTCCTTATAGTTCATTTGGCTATGAGACTTTACCTCAGGTCACACTGTCATAGTGAACACGGCTGCATATAAGCTGTATGATTTGTGTTTTTTTCCCAGCTAGACACTGTTAAGTCAGCTGCTTCCAATTTTATTTGTATGTAATCATGTAACCCTTAATGAGGTTTTAGTCAGCAAGGCATCATTGTATACATTAGTGGTCTCATAAGATAATAGTGGGTTTAAAAAAATCCTGTACTTATCAAACACATAGCTAAAAAAAAGGATAACAAAAAGAAAAATAATACAGAAGAAAGAACAGTCTTCAAGAAAATGAAGGCAACTTTGCAGACCTCAATAAGCTTAAGTAGTTTGAAAACATGGTCCCCAATCTTACTAGAGAGGAATAAATATATCTTGCTCATAAGCAAGTTTATGATAAGAAACAAAAGCAGACCATTACTATGGACTTACTTCTGAAGAATGACCCTCTTCCAAGAAATGCCTTAGGCAAGTCCTTCAGGAGATATTCCAATAGGCAGTGTGATTGTTATAGGAGATGATCATTCACTCACTGTGTGTTAAACACATTACCTCTGAAGACCTTCTAGTGGGGACAAATTTGGAGGTAGAAGGCAGTAAGGTTGATGATTTTGACCAGGTATAGGCCCAAAATAATGTGTGTTTGTGTATTAGTTTTTAACTTAAATGCTTAAAAAACTTGAAAATTTGATAGAAAGGCTATTTTCATAAAGCTATACAATGTGTTTTAAAATAAGTATATTAATAATTTTCATCATTGTGATAAAATGTCTGGGAGAGAAAGTTTTAGAAGAAGAAGCTCAGTTTCAGAGGTTTCAATCCATCAGTTAGCACAATTATTTTTAGGCCTATGACAAGGCAGAAAGCCATGGTGGGGAAAGCTGTTCACCTTCTGATATCCAGGAAGTACAGAGAAGGAAAGGGATGGATTGGGGACAAGGTACATCCTTCAAAAGTACCTTCCAGTGACTTACTTCCTCTAACCAAACCCCAGCTACTATTAGCTCATTCATTCACCTCTGAAGTCAGCCGTGGGTTAATCCACTGATGCAGTTAGCACTCACTTGATCAGTAGAAATTAATCTGGGATTAGGTTTTAAACACAAACATTTATAGGTAACACTTGAGTCCAACCCCTACCTGCATTACTTACAGTCGATTTTTTTTTCTTTTAAATTCATGAAGTGAGAAAGTAATAATAAGATGAGGTTAGTTTATTAAAGGATTTTAACATATAAATGTAGTTTAATCAGTGTATACAGCATTTTAAAAGTCTGCAGTATTGCACAATAATGCCCTAGGCATTCACAGTCACTTTCTACTCAGTAACCCAACCAAAACAACTTCTATGGTACGTTCCCTAGACAGGTGTATCATTAAAAAATCTTTTAATACTATACTTTAACTATATTGTTTCTATGCTTTAAATATATAAATAGTGGCCTTTGTCTTACATTTTCTTAATATTCAGCACAGTAACATGTTATACAAGTTTGTAGACTAGGAGCCATACAGCTTGGGTATGGAGTAGGCTACACCATGTAGGTTTATCCAACAAAATCACCAAACTACACATTTCTCATAGTGTATTCCTGTTTTTAAGCAATGTGTGACTATATTTGATTTGGGACCACTGTGCTGTGATCATGTTGTTTATCTTCCTGTGTACAAGTAGATGTCATTTTCATTATTTTGTCTTACCTGCTCAGCTTTATGAAGATGTATATATTGAAACCTAATAAGTAAATATTTAAAAATACATCAAAGGTTATAGTGACTTTATAAGTCAGTTACTAGGTATATTTCAAGAATATCAGTAAGAGTCTTCACTAGCATTCCTGCATGGAAAGGTTTAATTTAATATTAGTAAGAATTTGTCCTCATGTGTTTGGAAATAGATTAATTCACTAGGTATGTATTGAACATTATTTGCAATGTGAATTAAATTTCTTCTACTGACACCTACTTTTTTCCTCCTCTTGGGCCACCTTGTTTTCAGTCATTTTTATCTCTGACAACTGTGACACTTCCAAACTTTTTCTTTAAATGTCATTTCTAGAAAAAAATCGTGCAATAAAATTTTATTATTCTAAGATCTTAGTGAGCTTTTTCAGATTTCTTCTTTTGCTACTTTGGTATGTTTTTTTTTCTGACTCTCACGCTTTTCTTTAATTATAGCTGTCTAATTCCAATACATAGTTGAGGCATTTCTAAAAAGTACTTCTAATTCTACCACAGTACTAGTTTTACATTGTAATGGGGCTTGAGATGTCAGTTCCAAGTTTTAAACTAAGAAGGCTACATGTATATATTCTGGTAGTAGAGGAGAAAGTAGATTCACTTTTACTTTTGCAGGCATTTAAAATATTTTTATACATTCAATTTTAGAGAGCTTTTGCAGATATATAATTATCACTATTTTGTTGAGACAGCATCTCAAAATGTAACCCAGGCTGGCCTTGGACTCATGATCTTTCTGTATCTGACTTCCACTGTTATATTTTAAAATATTTTAATAATTTATTGTGAAAATGCTAAACAAAAAACAAAGAATTTCACAGTTCCTACTTATATATAAAAGAGATTTAGAGAAAAACTGTAACCATATTATCCATTAGTTACTTCATGAATTATGACCTTTGGGGCAGACAAAAACTTCATTTCCCTAAATCAGTCCTTGATTTCTTTTTCATGCACTGTGGTGCAGTTACTCTTTACAAACCCAAAGTATTGTCCTCCTCTTTGGCCATTTCCTACATTTTACACCCTTACTTTACGAATGTGATCTTAACTCATTACCTGACTTGTGTAACTGTAACCCCTCTGAATATCACCTTTATAATAGCAATTAAAAATTAAAAAAAGAATGTGATCTTAAAGAGGTATGTGAATTGTTATTGGTATTATCTGTTTACATACTATTGAGTCAAAGGGAAAATAAATAGTTGATATAATGGTGATGCCAAGTCACTCTCAAGCTAATGTCTGGTCTCTTCTAGCATTCGATAACCATTTTGTCCAGAACGAAATAACTTCTGGTTTTAGGAGATATATTATCTTTTAAGATCTACATGATGGCTACCAATTTAGTTTTACATCAGTACAGAAAGAATAATTTGGTTTAAAGCTCTTTAAAAATATGCCTTGGGGCCTGAAATATCTCTTTGATTTGGCCTCTACTTTTTTAAAAAAGACATTAGTTTTCAAACTTTATAGTTTATCTAAACTCTAACTGAAGTCATGTCCTTTATAGCTTAATGGACTCGTAATGCATGATTACACAACTTCAGAACCCATTTTGTTAAATGAAGTGGTGACATTTTATGCACTATTAAGCCAACTAGAATAATTTTCTTGCTCTTAGCCATAACTTCTCTGTGTCCTTATTGAAAAAATTCTGGGGTGTATTGTAGACGGTTTTGACAGGAAAAAGTGTTTCTAAAGATATGAGGAAACAGGGCCTTTTTCCATTATTCCATCAAGAAAAATAAGGCAAGCAAAACTAAAATGGGAAAGTGGTTGAAATGCCCCAGTTTGTGTTGTAATGCATTAAATTATATTTATTTTGTAATCGTTCGATTGGAAAAGTGAATTTTAAAATTACTGCCTTATTCCATTTTTAATGCTTTACCAGTTATTCAACTGTGTGTGCATGCACATGTGTGTGTGTATATGTGTAAAATAAAGCATTAAGAAGAACTATACTTTCAGCATTTTATATTTTTGCCTTCTGTATTTAAAGTAACTCAGGATGGTAGTCCTGTTTTCAACACAATATGAACAGTTTTATTTCTGTTAATCTTGGCACAATAAATTACCTAAACATTAACAAAATAATTTCCTGAGCCCTATGGGGATAATTATAACATAAAAATACCTGAATTATATAATGCGCTGTCCTGAGTTTCTTGCATGTTGACAGTTTTCTCTATTCTTTTCTATGCAAATCTGCTTGAAATTGTGTAACATTCCTCCTTTTAGGAAGCAATGAAACTTTTTTGGGGGGCAGTACTAGGATTGAAACCAGGGCCTTGTATGTACATAACAGGCATTCTACGACTTGAGCTAAGCCCCTAGCTTACATGTTTTTCTTACTATATGTGAATTACATTAAATATAAGCAAGCAATGACAGTAGTAAAAACAAATGTCAGAGATTCTACCTACTTACACCTACTGTCATTAACACTTTGGGACTGTTATTTTCCAGATCTATAGTATGGTTGTGTAAACTTATATACACATCATGTTTTCTTCCACAAAAGATGTTTTTTCACTCTGCTTTTTTTATTCAATATGTTTGTGAGTCACTGTATATTTGTGGATGGTATTCATTTTGTTTTATGCATTCACACTTATTTGTTTATATTAGCCTCCATTGTTGATCATTTGCAGTTTTCAATTTTGTTTATATTAAAACATCATGAACATGAACATTGTTATAGCCAAGTTTTTACTTTTTATTTATTTCATTTATTATTGATTAACTACTCTATGTTAGCTACTGCTACTACAGGATTGGGTTATAGCTGTAAGTACAAAACACAATACTCAAATGTAATTTAAATTCTAGCAAGAAGATAGGTGTCAATCAATATGATCTATAAGAGAAAATGATGACTTTGTTGAGGAAATGTTGTTTAAGCTGTGGGTTAACTAGTTGAAAGAGGTTGTAAGGTGGTAGAGAAGCTGAGATATTAGAAAGACACATAATTCTAGACAGAAACAAAACACTATTATGCAAAGGCTCTGAGGTAAAAGGAATTTCGGTATGTTTCAAGGAACTGACAGTAAGCCAGTGGAGCCTGAGCACTGACAGTGGTATAAGACATTGCTGGAAAGGTAGACAGGGGCCAGGCCAAACAATAATGTACATTACAGACCTTGGTCTTCACTCCAAAAGATAGGATGTTGCTTAAGGATTTTAAGTTAGAAGTGATATCTGGTTGTAGGAATAAATTATTATTAGACAGGGAACAGTATGCAGAGAAATCAAATCAGTTAGGAGGTTGTTGCAGTGAGTGGGAATTAATAATAGTTTAGATTATGTTGGTGATTGAAATTACAAAATAGACAAATTCAAAAGATTTTCAAGGGTAAAATAGATTCAATTTTGGATGCAATTTTAAGATTTTTTTAAAGCATAAATTCTCACAAATGGAATAATTCCACAAAGAGTGGAATTATTTTAAAAGCTCATAATAGATACTGTTTTCTGTGAAGATTATTTCATAGCATTCACCACCAATAGTATACTTGAGTGTTCATTTCTATATACCCTCATTGGCAAAGAACACTATCTTTTTTTAAATAACTTTTCAAAAAAATTGAGCTAATATTTCAATTTTTTGAATGGAGATTGTATCACCAACTGTAATACAGTAGTTTTAGAGTATGTATTGATTATTTTAGTTTTAGAAAATGTGGGTTTGATTATTTAATATCCTATCTCTAAAATTGAAGCCCAAACCAAAAGATTTAATAAGAATATAATAGTCTCACCTCTGTAACAAATACCAATATGTCCTACTTTCCTAAACACAGTATTGTAACTTTTTACCATGAATTAGGACTTAATACTCTGAATCTGACAGTAGAGATGGAAATATAGAAAGGATTTTAAGGCTTATATAATTTTATAACTCTGGATAAAAAATAAATGTATAGTACATGTCCTCTTTGCCAATACTTGATAGCTTTTCAAGCAGTATGAGGTTGACTAGGTGATATTAAGAAACTTAAGAGAAAAAAGCAGTTCCTTAAGAAGCAATTGAAATAGTTGCTTTTTGAGGGGGTAGGTCGTGGGGCTTGAACTCTGGGCCTGGGCGCTGTCC
The DNA here is from genome assembly GCF_024711535.1 of Dipodomys merriami. Lineage (NCBI taxonomy): Eukaryota > Metazoa > Chordata > Mammalia > Rodentia > Heteromyidae > Dipodomys > Dipodomys merriami. The sequence goes on from NW_027204492.1 coordinate 64,037,956, forward strand.
CTGAGCTCTTCAGCTTAAGGCGAGCACTCTACCACTTGAGCCACAGCACCACTTTCAGTTTTCTGGTGATTAATTGCAGATAAGAGTCTCATGGACTTTGCTGCCGGGGCTGGCTTTGAACCATGATCCTAAGGTCTCAGCCTTCTGAGTAGCTAGGATTACAGGCATGAACCACTGGTACCCAGCTGAAATAGTTCCTTTTTCTCCAAAGTATCTTGAATTTCAAAATATTAGCCTTTGATTCAAGACTAAAAGTTATATTCATAATACTAAAAGTTATATTCATAATGCTAAAAGTTATATTCATAATGTTTTCATATGTTTTTCAAATATGTTTAAAATGTATTTACAACTTTGTTTTCTCTCTTTTAACAGTTAAAAGATGTTGATACTCGGAAAATCATAAAGGCAATGCTTTCTTATGTGTGGCCTAAAGACAGGCCAGATCTACGAGCTAGAGTTGCTATTTCCCTGGGGTTTTTAGGAGGTGCAAAGGTAAGAATGGGAGAAAACATTCATCGTTTTATTGTTATAACTAAGAAACACGATGGTATTTTCTAATCACGAACCCACAGCTGCTTTGGGGCAACATGGCCAACTTTTATGATCTTTAATTTGTATAATTATTCAGTGGACAGAAATTATATGTTATGTAAGATTTATCTCTGGATCAGAGTTGGATCCTCTCAACTTAATGGAATTCACTCCTATAACCAGTGTGTATGATAGAGAAACATTGGCTGTAACATAGGAAACTTAAAGAAGTCCCTTGAGTCTTTTTGCACATATTTCTCCTAAGCATGGTTCCCTGTAAATTGAAAAGAGGATGAAAGCATTTTAGGCACATTTATATCCATAAGTGGCAAACAATATCAAATGAAAAAAGAAAAACTACAAAGGCAACCACAAAAGCTGGATATATTTAGTGTCAGGACACTATATTTTAGCAACATCCTCAGTTTTTATTAGTGCTATATGGCAGTCATATTGACTATAAATTTTCAAGGAAAATTGAAACCTTGAGCAAGCCAGTTTCCTAATATGTAAAATAAGCTTTTTATTATGAGTAAGTGAATTAACATATTATAAGCTTAGAACAATATCTTTTCAGGCAAAAGAAACAATATGGATGTTAAAATAAAAATAGAGTGACTTGCTTAACATGTGCAAGGCTTTGGTTTCCACCCCCAGTAACACAAGACAATAAATTAGATTTCAAAAGTATGGTTGAAAGTGTTTGCTTAAGAGTATAAATGAGCCGGGCGCTGGTGGCTCACGCCTGTAATCCTAGCTACTCAGGAGGCTGAGATCTGAGGATCACGGTTCAAAGCCAGCCCGGGCAAGAAAGACCATGAGACTCCTATCTCCAATAAATCACCAGAAAACCGGAAGTGGCGCTGTAGCTCAAGTGGTAGAGCGCCCACCTTGAGCTGAAGAGCTGAGGGACAACGCCCAGGCCCAGAGTTCAAGCCCCACGACCGACAAAAAAAAAAAAAAAGAGTATAAATGAAAGTTAGCTATCATTTTTTGTTATTTGTCTTAATATATAAAGATTAATATCTTGTGTTAGGACTCAGATCTTAGCATTTCTTATATCATGTCTATTTCTTTTATTTACTCATTTTTTCCCTACCCTAAACATATTGAAAACATATACGTAGTATGGCTCTTGGCACTATTTTATTCAAATCTGAATAAAGCAAATTCTCTTCTTGTAAATCACACAGGGCCAGTTTTATTTTAGTGCTCTAATACATGTAGGCCATAAATGATTTAAAGGAATACCAGTTGCATGTTGTGGAGTTTCAGAGAAACGACAGGAGGAACAGCTGTGAAAAGAGCAGGACAGATTCCTTAGAGAAGATGGCATCTTGTTGTTGTTGTTTGGCAGCACTGGGGTTTGAACTCAGCCTTGTGCTTGCTAGGCTGACACAGTACCACTTGATATATTCCTCCAGCCGGGTTTTTTTGCTGGTTGTTTTTTTAGATAAAATTCTGTATACTTTTCTGCCCAGACTAGCCTTGAACCTCAATCTTACTTCTCTCAGCCTCCCAAGTAGCTAGGATTACAGGCATGAGCCACCAGGGTCCTGCTAGAGATGGCATCTTTGACAGATTTGGATTGTTAAAGGTATAAGCATAGAGTATGTAGAGAAGAAGGAATAGTTCCTCTTGGCTCCTGTGAGAGCAAAATATCCCAAAAGGAGCTGGAAGTCAGATTAGACAAATAGAACTCTGCATCATCTAAAGTTGAGAGGTGTATGAATTATTCTCAAAGTGTCTTACAGGTTTGTGTTTCATATGTTAGCACATTAATCAGTATTCATTGTCAATTATATGCTTTTTAGAAATGTACTTTTTATCTGTGTGTTTATGAATAATTTTATACAGTAAATTTCTTTTAGACAAAAAAGACAGCTCCCAATTTGAAATACCTTAAACTAAAAACAAAATAACTATGTAGAAAATAGGAATTTCTATTTTGAGTAGGCTAGTAAGATTAGAGGTATGCTTGGGTAATTAATCTGGTCCTGTTGAAAAAGATAGGTGAGAGATCTAAAGTAGGAATGCCATTCATTTCAATCATTTATTCAGTAAATACCAACTAGTTATGAGGTCAATATAATAGTTTAGGTAAACAGAAATAGCAGTCTCACTGAAGTGATGGTTGCAATGCTAATATGGGAGAAAAAGATGCCAGAGACACTGTGAGATAGAATTAACAAGACAGCAACAGATCAGTTATTAGAAGTTAAAAAAGGAATAGGATTCAAGGATGATGCCAGGAATGGAAAAATGATAATACTTTTAACAGAAGGTAGAAGAGATCAGGAAATCTTGTTAAAGGAAATGAAGGTCTTAGTTATAGACTTGCTAACTTTGAGATGCTAGCAGAATATCTAGACAAAACAATTCACATGGTACTACAAGGGGCAGGTCAACCTTAGGAAAAAGCCCAAGATTACATACATTAAGAGGTGATACTGTTTTACAAGAAATGTACTCATTACCTTACTCATGTAACTGCAACCCCTCTGTACATCACCTTGACAATAAAATAAAATAGCTATTTTTAAAAACTTGAAAATGATAAATGTAAGGTTAAAATAGGTGGTAATTGAGACCATGTAAATTAATGAATTTACTAAGGAAAACAACAGAAATAAAAGACAAGTAGGGACAAAATCTTTGTTTTGAAGGGAAGTAAACAGTAAAAGAAACTATATAATTTATTTATGCTGATTAAACAAGAAACTGAGGAGGAGTACTTGAAAGAGGTAAAAGTACAACCAAAATTGAGTGTGACTCCATTTTCATAACTCCTTTTATGCCTCTGGGTTCTGTTGAGTACTTTCCCATGAATCTGACTTATTCCTGAAGATAGTACATACTTAAATCAAGATGCTTAGCAACAGATAAAGAATCTATACTTCATTCTATTTGTTTAAGTGAACAGAAAGAACAATATTACAAATCTAATTTTGGTAGCTAATAATGAAAATTTTAACATTTGTATTCATTATTGGCACAGTTCTGGTTTCTGGATTGTCTTTTACATTGAAAATTCCTTAAGAATAAAGATAATTCTGAGCTATGCAAGGCAAAAATTAGCAAATTGACCTTTATTCCTTTATTAGCTGAATGTAAATATCTTGCTGACAAGTTAAAGGTGGATGGTTTCCTGGACTTGCTTGTGAATTGAAGAGGACAGTTTAGAATATAACTAATTAAGCTAGCACAGGGGAGGAGTCTTAAGATACTAATTACATTTATATTAAGATGTATTTTTAGACTGAGCTTCAGTTCTTCAAAAATAAAGATTTCTGTTGTTTGGTGACAGGTCAATATCAGAGCATGAAATCTTTAAACTAACATACTTAAAGACTAAACTATTTTTAGAAGGCTGATATTTGGTTCTTTAGTCAGCAAGTACTATTTGGAAATGGAAAGTGCTGTACTGAACTCTTAAAAACTGGTTACAAGTAAAATGAATAAAGAAAATCCTTTAGGAATATGTTTGGTTCTTTTTGAATCAAGAACAGGAAGAAATTGTGAGATGTTATGATGGGTGCCTGATAGAACCTTCAAAGCATATAGAAAACAACTTTAATTTTATTAGATAGGAACTCAGCCATAGAATGATTTGAGACATGTCGAGCATAGTAGTAGCAGTATCTAATAGCATTAGTCCAAACAACATCTTCTACCTTCTGGACTGTCATCGGTGTGAAAGGGTGCATTACTCCAAATTATTCCAATTATTCCAATTGTTTATATTTAACAGTATTGCACATATGTTCTGTAACTGGTGAGCAAAGATGGATTATTACCCTCTTTCATCCCTTGGCTCCTTGTTTTTCTTCAAACCTGATTGCATGTTCTGACATAAATACTTTGGACTGATCAAAGAACCATTATACTCTGATTTCCCCTACCTCATCCACATATTCTGTGGTCCAGGTACATTCTCAGCCTTAATAAGCTTTTCCTATGTCTGTGTGGCAGTGGTGGTGTTATAACTAGGCCTGAGGCATAGGTGAGAGAGAAAGAATAAGGAAATGTCAAGTAAGAAAAGGAGAAAAAGGAGTTGTTTCATGCTTAATGTATGTGGTACTACAGTGTATTGTCTACTTGCTTATTACCTTTGAATGTTCTTTTCATTTTGAGGGTCTAAAGGTTATCATTTGACTGCGGCAAAGATTGCAAAGATAAACTATATTATTATAAACATATTTTGAGTCCTAGAGACCTAGAAGGATGGGTATTCTTCCATCAGAATCGGAACAATTCTATCTAGTATGTTGGGGTTTTATATGATATATATTTTAGGGGTTCTGCAGCCAAGTGAGGAAAAGAGACAGAAACAAAACATGGTTTTCATTCATATGTGTGTGTGTGTGCATGCATGCATGTGTGCGTGTGCACGCACATGTGTGTGCAACAGTACACAAGGTTGAACTCAGGGCCTCAAGCTGTCACTTGGTTTTTCTACTCAAGGCTGACGTGCTAGAGCTTGAGCCACACGCCTACTTCAGCTTTTTGCTGGTTGATTGAAGATAAGAATCTTTCAGACTTTTCTGCCAGAGTTAACATCGAACCAACCGTGATCCTTAGATCTCAGCCTAAAGTAGCTAGGATTATAGGTGTGAGCAACCAGGGCCTGGCTCATCTTTAATCTAGGGATTTTAGTTCTTTTTCTCAGGTGTGAGGAATCTTATTCTGCCAAGGGTGAGTTGGGTAAACAAGGGAAAGTATGTGTGTCCAATCATTTACCAAATGGTTTCATGAGCCTTCTACAGAGATTCCCCACCCCTAATAAGGTCTTTTGAGCCTTCCTACAAGTATACCAGTATTTTTCATACAATAATACCAGGATTTAAGAAAACCACAAAACAAATTTACCAGGTTCATGAGATTTTACAAATAGATGTTATCTTTAATGTTCCCCAAAATGTTTATTCATATTCTCTAATCAACACCAGCTTGAAAAACACTTAATTGACAGAAATTGTGGGCAGAAGTAATTAGAGTATCAGGTGCCAAAAGGCACTTTTGATTAACAATTGTTAAAGATTAAAATTAGGTATCTTTAAAATTATAAAATAACTTTAGGAGAGAATATGATTTATTAAAGCAAAATCAATATGCATCTTCTCCAGAGATATAGCTATTAAATAAGTAAGAAGAAATATATGAATTGAGAAAACTCTTACGGATTGAATGACTGCTGGGTGCAAAGTAATGGCCAGGAAGCTGGAAATAAAAATTGGAAAAAAAATGTGAGCTTAGCCTTCCTGGAGTTGTATCATACTGAAAGAAAAAAATATATAAATAGTAATAAAGCAGTTATCATATAACATCCAAAGGAAGACACTATTGAAGTTTTGGGAGTGCCATGAAGTAGGTCTTTAGGGAAGCTTCAGGGAGGCAACTAGCATTTCCCAGGAACTACTTTGACATTTGTGACTTCAGATTTCTTATGCACTTCTTATTTGACATGGAGTAAAAAAATCTGAATAATACTTTTAAAAATGAAACAGTACTACCTGGATACATTAGATAATTTGAGAAGTATTTAGGAGTACTTTTTAATTAAAAGATTTATATTTTTGCAGGACTTGAAAGATTGAAAGCTTCGGGCCACGCTAGGCTACATAGCAAGACCCTGTCTGCAAAAGCAAAGGTTGAAATGAAAATGTAGCTCAGTAGTAGAGCACTTGCCTAGAATATGCACGTTGCCTGGCGTAAGGATCTGGGTTTGATCCCTAGCACTGAAATCAAAAGCTTTTAGACAAATTTTAGATTTACAGAAAAATTGAACAGTGAGTACAGTCTTTATATACCTTTTTCCTCCCACACACAGTTTCTTCTTTTATTAATGTTTTGTGTTATTACAGTACATTTGTTAAAATTGATGGACCAACTATTTAAAAGGTACATTATTGTTAACTATACCTGTAGTTTACTTTAGAATTCATTTTTTGTTATAGTTACATAAATCACATATCCAGTAAAGAGTAAAGAAGAGTTTCACTGCCTTAGAAATGAAAAAGATTCACCTGTTCTTCCCTCATACTTTCCTCCCAAATTCTCGACAGCCATTTATTTATTTTTATTGTCTCTGGCTTTACCTATCCCAGAATGCCATGTAATTGGAATCTTATATAGTTGTTGTTTTTTCAGACTGCCCTTTTGGTTAGCAATGTACATTGCAGATTTATTCCTATCTTCTTGTGACTTGATAACTCATTTTAAAAAATCACAACTGAAGTTTGAACTCAGTTTCATGCTCACTGAGCAGGTGCTGTAGCACTTTAACCACACTTCTGGCTCCTTTTGCTTTAGTTATATTTGAGATCAAGGTCTTTACTGTTTGCATGGATTGGTCTGGGCCACAAACCTCCCATTTACACTTCCACCATAGCTGGGATGATAGGCATGTGCCACTATACTCAACTAATGGTTGAGATGGAACCTTGGAAACTTTTTGCTGGGCCTAGTCTCAAACCATGATCCTCTCAATCTTCACCTCTGTAGTAGCTAGGACTATAGAAATAGGCAACTAGTGACTGGGCTCAATTCTTTTTTTTTTTTTTTTTTTTTTTGTGCAGTCCTAGAGCTTGAACTCAGGGCCTGGGTGCTGTCCCTGAGCCTTTTTTGCTCAACGCTAATGCTTTACCACTTGAGCCACACCTTCACTTCCAGCTTTTTTGGAATTGGAGATGAGTGTCTCACAGGCTTTTCTGCCTGGGCTGGCCTTGAATTTTTATCCTCGGATCTCAGCCTTCTGAGTAGCTAGGATTACAAGCAAGAGCCACTGGTACATGGCTACTCATTTCTTCTTATTGCTGACTAATAGTCCATTGTATGGATGGAACTGTATTTTTGTCCGGTCACCTGTAGAAGGATATCTTGATGGCTTCTTGATTTCATTAGTTACAAAAAGCTGCAATAGATAGCAATGTACAGTTTTTATATGGGCCTAAGTTTTCAGATAATCTGAATATGCAGCAATGCAACCACTAGATTCCATGGAAAGAATATATTTAGGTTTTCTTTAAAAACACACACACTGTTTTCCTGGTTGCTACTGCCACTACTAGTAATGAGAGTTTCTGTTATTGTTCAACCAGCATTCATTATGGTGTTTAAAGGTCATTCTATGCTTGTCTTGCATGCATGAGGCCCTGGGTTCAATTCCTCAGTACCACATAAACAGAAAAAGCTAGAAGTGGAGCTGTGGCTCAAGTGGCAGAGAGCTAGCTTTAAAGCAAAAAGTCATTCTAATAGGTATATAATAGCTTTTTTTTTTTTGTAGTACTTGTGTTTGAACTTGGGTCCCTGGACCTACAAGGCAGTTGCTCCACCATTTGATTCACAGACCCCAGCCCCCTTTTATTTATTTTTTATTTATTTTATTTTATTTTTGGGGGGGGTACAGTCGTGGGGCCTGAACTCTGGGCCTGAGCGCTGTCCCTCAGCTCTTCAGATCAAGGCTGGCGCTCTACCACTTGAGCACCACTTCCGGCTTTTTTCTTTTTGCTTATGTGGTGCTGAGGAATTGAACCCAGGGCCTCATGCATGCAAGGCAAGTGCTCTACCACTGAGCCAACTTCCCAGCCCCCCCAGCCCCCTTTTATATTGATTGTTTTGGAGGTAGGCCTCTATGCTTAAGGTAGGCCTGGGCTGTCATCTTTTTACTCATACTTCTCCATGTCACCTGCAGGAGACAAATGTGCATGACCTCACCCAGCCATGTGCTTCCACAGTAACTGAGATAACTGGTGTGTACCGCTGTGCTCAGCTATTAGTTGATATGAGGTCTCATGGTCATGTATGCCCAGGCTGGCCTCAAACCACAGACTCCTGAACTTTTCCCTGACAAGGAGCTAGGAGTACAGTCTTGAACAATTGTGCTGGTGACATCTCATTTTTGTTCTAATATGTAATTGCCTCACTGGCATATGGCATATGTTCATTTGCTATCTGTATATTTTCTTTGATGAGGTGTCTAGACATTCAGGTCTTTGGTCTATTTTTTAAAAATCAGAATGTTTCTTATTGCAATTTTAAAGTTATTTCTATATTTTGGATGACAGCTCTTTGTCATATGACAATATGACAATTTCACAAGTATTTTTCCCAGTCTATGGCTTATGTTTTTATTTTCTTGATAGTATCTTTTGCTGAACAGAAATTTTAATTTTAAGTTTAGCTTATTGAGTTTAGATCTTTTCCAATGTGTACATTCAGTGATACAAATTTCTTTTTATTTATTTATTTATTTATTTATTTATTTTATTTTTTATTTTTTGGTCCGGTCGTGGGGCCTGAACTCTGGGCCTGGGCACTGTCCCTCAGCTCTTCAGCTCAAGGCTAGTGCTCTACCACTGGAGCCATAGCTCCACTTCCGGCTTTTTTCTTTTTGCTTATGTGGTGCTGAGGAATCGAACCCAGGGCCTCAGACATGTAAGGCAAGCACTCTACCACTGAGCCACATTCCCAGCCCAGTGATACAAATTTCTGAGAGTTGTTTCTATGCATCCCACAAATTTCGATAATTTGCATTTCCATTTCTTTTTTATTTTAAAAAATTTTACTTATTTTCAGATAGTTTTATTATCTCTAAGTAGTTGTACAGTGTTGCCATTCACCAAAGCAATTTATGAATACAATGCATATTGATCAATGTCACCCCTTTCAACATTCTCACCCACCCCTCCCAACCCACTCTTTCTCTTAATGTTAGGTTATATATTGAATTTCTGCCATTTAACAAAGCAGTTTATGTGTACAGTGCATCTTGATCCGTGTCATCATTTCAACATCTTCACTCCCCTTTCGACCCACTCCTTCCCTGATATTTCTCAATTCTGTAGTATGTACAAAGAATTCTTGCCTGCATTCTCCCATCCTTCCTTCTTTCTTCTATCCCTCTCCCCTCGTGGCTCTACCCTCTCCTCTTACAAGTACCCGTTTCCTGTTACTTATATTTTTGGGCTTTGACTTAGTCTTTTTAAAAAATTATGTCATTTGCACTCTCCATAGAGTCCAAAATACTGTAAATTTTCTTTTGCGACTTTTTTGACTTATTGAGCTATTTAGAAGTATGTTGTTTAAACTGAGATATGTCAACTATCTTTCTGTTAGTGATTGTTAATTTGTTATCTGAGAGCATATTTTTCTGTCATGTATATTTTGTTTAGATGTATTTTATGGCTTAGAAGGTGGTTTATCTTGGTGAATTATCTGTGTAAGCTTGAAAAAATGTGCATTTTTGGATAAAATATTCTATGTATGTCAGTTGGAGCTAAGTACTTGATAGTAATGGTCATTCAATATATCCTTATTTTCTTCCTTCCTTCCTTCCTTCCTTCCTTCCTTCCTTCCTTCCTTCCTTCCTTCCTTCCTTCCTTCCTTCCTCCCTCCCTCCCTCCCTCCCTCCCTCCCTCCCTCCCTTCCTTCCTTCCTTTCTTTCTTTTGTCAGTAGTGGGGCCTGAACTCTGGGCCTGGATGCTGTCCTTCAGTTTTCAGCACAAGGCTAACACTCTACCACTTGAGTCACAGAGCTACTTCCAGCTTTTTCTGCTTATGTGAGGAATTGAACCCAGGGCCTCATGCATGCAAGGAAAGCACTCTACCACTGAGCCACCTTCCCAGCCATCCTTCTTATTTTCTACCTATTACTTTTGTCACAAACTGATGAAGTCTCCAATTATAATAGAGGAATCATTGCTTTTTCTTGGTACTGATCAGTTTTTACCTCATGTATTTGATAGTTTGTTGTTAAGTGTATACACATTATGGTTGTTACATACACATTACGGTTGTTACGTGCTTTAGGAAAATCAACCCCTCTATCATTAAGTAATGCCCCTTTCCTATGTTAATTTTCTGTGAGCTGAAATCTGCATTACTTTCCTGGTCTGGAAGTAATGTAGTCATTCCAGCTTTACTTTGTTTAGTGTTTCCATGGTATGTTTCATTTACCACTTACTTTTAATCCATTGTGTTTTTATATTGGGGTCTTACAGTTGGATCATAATGTTTTAAATCCTTTCTGGAGGGCTAGGAAGGTGGCTCAGTAGTAGAGCGCTTGCCTTGCATGCCTGAGGCCCTGGGTTCGATTCCTCAGCACCACATAAGCAAAAAGAAAAAAGCCAGAAGTGGCGCTGTGGCTCAAGTGGTAGAGCACTAGCCTTGAGCTGAAGAGCTGAGGGGACAGCACCCAGGCCCAGAGTTCAGGCCCCACAGCCGGACCCCCCCCCCCAAAAAAAAAATCCTTTCTGGAAATCTGTCATCATTGGCATAGACAATTCACATTTAAAGTGAATTTATTGATATAATGGTGTTATTAATATTAACCATATATGTAATTGTTTTCTCTTGGTTGCCTTTGGTATTTATTTATTCAGAACTTCACATTTGCTGTACTTGTCTGCTTATAGCTGGGACTCTACCAGTTGAGCCATAGCTGCAACTAGCTTTTTGCTGGTTATTTTGTAGATGGAGTCTTGCTAACTTTTCAGCTTAGGCTGACTGAACTATGATCCTGTGAATCTCAGCATCCTGAGATAGCTGGGGTTATTGGTATGAGTCACTAGTGCCCAGGTTGTTCTTTGGTTTAAATAATTTTCTTTGTGACCAAAGAGTTTACAATATACATTTACAGCTAATCCACGAAGTCTGCTTTTACAGAACGTTTTACTACCATATAAGTAGAACACACCGTAGTGTTCCCAATTTATTCCTCTCATCACATATATTAGCATCATTCATTTGACTTGTCTGTAAGCTCTAATTAATCTAATACACCATTGCTGCTATTATTTTGAAGAAACTATTATGTATTAGATCAATAAAAAAAGTACCTCGCTTCAGTGATTCATGCTCAAAATCATAGCTGTTTGGGAGGCACAGATTGGTAGAACCATGGTTCAAGGTCAGCCAACCAAAAAGTTAGCAACCAGCCAGTAAAGCTGGTTGCAGTAGTGCAAACTTGTTATCCTAACAACACAGGAGACATAAATTGGAGGCTGACCAGCCTGTAAAGCAAGGCTCTATTAGAAAGATAAGTAAAGCACAATGAACTAGGATTGTGCCTGTTTCAAATGGTAGAGTGCCTGGCTAGCAAGCATAAAGTCTTATTCAGCCAAAACATTGAAAAACTAAATGTTTCTAGTTTTCATTAATTTATTCTTTCTCTAACACCTTCCTTTTTCTTTGTTGCTGGTTCTGGGACTCAAATTCTGAGTTGGGTGTTGTCCCTGAGCTCCTTTTTGCTCAAGGCTAGCATACTACCACTTGAGCCATAGCTCCACTGTGGCTTTTTTGAGTAGTTTATTGGAGATAAGAGTCTCACAGACTTTGCTGTCCGGGCTAGCTTCAAACCGTGATCCTCAGATCTCAGCCTCCTGAGTAGCTAGGATTACATGTGTGAGCCTGTGCAAGTGTAAGCACCCAGCTTAAATCCATTTTTTAATGTAGATCTAAATTCTTGCAAGGTATATGTAATGACAAGAATTCCCTCGATTTTAAAAAATATCAATGCCAACCGGGTGCTGGTGGCTCATGCCTGTAATCCTAGCTATTCAGGAGGCTGAGATCTGAGGATCACAGTTCAAAGCCAGCCCAGCCTGGGCAGGAAAGTCTATGAGAAACTTAACTCCAGTAAACGACCAAAAAAACAGAAGTGGTGCTGTGGCTCAAGTGGTAGAGCTCTCACCTTGACCCGAAGAGCTCAGGGACAGTGCCTAGGCCCAGAGTTCAAACCCCACAACCAACTCCCCCAAAAAAGTCTATGTCAGGCACCCTTGGCTCATGCCTGTAATCCTAGCTACTCAAGAGGCTGAGATCTAAGGATTGTAGGTCAAAGCCAGTCAAGGTCAGGAAAGTTGGAGAGACTCTGATCTCCAATAAACTACTCAGAAAAAAGCCAGAAGTGGCACTATGGCTCAAATGGTAAAGTGCTAGCCCTAAGCAGAGAGGCTCAGGGACAGTGCCTAGGCCCTGGGTTTAAGCCCCCAGTGCCTAGGCCCTGGGTTTAAGCCCCAGGACTGGCAAAAAAAATATTTTCATATTCCATTATTTATTTTTGTTAGTACCAAGGTTTGACTTCGGGTCTTGTACTCTCACTAGGCTTGTTTTCTCTCAAGTCTACCGCTTGAGCCACATCTCTAGTTGGGCATTTTTCTGGCTAATTGGAAATAGCATAGACTTTTCTGTCTGTGCTGACTTTCAACCACAAATCTCAGCCTTCTGAGTAGCTAGGATTACAGGTGTGAACTATTGGCACCTGGTTAATTTTTGCTTTTTTAGGAAGTATTTAATTTTTCTTGACTTTTAAAGGAAATTTCACTAAATACAGATTCTATGTTGTAGGATTTTTTTCTTTGAGCAATTTAATTTACTCTCTTCTTGCTTCCATGGTTTCTGAAGAGAAGTCCAATGTTATTTTTATCCTAGTTCTTCTACAGGTAAGGTATTTTTTTCTTTAGCTTCTTTTAAGATTCTCTCTGTCTTTGATTTTCAGCAGTTTGAATATGATATGCCAAGCTGTAGTTTTTATTTTTATCTTGCTTGATGTTTTCTGAATTTCCTGCATCTGTGGTTGGGTGTTCTCAATTTTAGGGAATTGTCTACCATCATTATTTTTGTTATTTCTTTTTTTTTGGGGGGGGGGTCCGGTCATGGGGCCTGAACTCTGGGCCTGGGCACTGTCCCTCAGCTCTTCAGCTCAAGGCTAGCGCTCTACCACTTGAGCCACAGCGCCACTTCCGGCTTTTTTCTTTTTGCTTATGTGGTGCTGAGGAATGGAACCCAGGGCCTTGAGCATGCAAGGCAAGTGCTGTACCACTGAGCCACCTTCCCAGCCCTGTTTTTGTTATTTCTTGATGTTACCTTTTCTCTCCTTTTTGTGTTCATGTTATGCATACTGTATCTTTTGTAATTGTCCTATGCTTCTTGCATTTTCTTTTTTAACTTTTTTCATTGTTATGTTCTTCACTTTGTGAAATTTCTGTTGACATCATCTTGAAGCTAACTCTTTCTTGCTTGTGTCCTGTCAATGAGCCCATCAAAGACATTCTTCATTTCTGTTATGGTAGTTTTATTTTTAGAATAGCCTTTGATTTTTCCTAAGAGTTTCTTCTCTCTGTTTATGTTACCTATCTGTTCATGCATTCTGTCTGCTTTTTCCTTTGGAGCCTTTAGCATATTAATTATAGTTATTTAAATTCCTGGTCTGATTGTTCTAAAATCTCAACCTTTTCTTACTTGATTGTATTGTTACTTTGTTTATTCAGACTACTTACTGCTTTTTAGCATGCCTTATAATTTTGCTTTTGAAGTCAAATATGATGCATTGAATAAAAGCTACTGAGGTGAATAGGCCTTTAGTGTGAGGTTTTATGTTTTATATGGCTAGGTGTTGGCTGTGTTTATTGCACCTATGTATGTTGGACGAAAGTTTCCTATGTATTGTTTCCTCTCTGTTTTGGACTTTTCCTAGAGCTCTTTTTAAAATAGGTTCTCCATCTTGCAGTCTCATCTATTGTAATTGCACTTATTACAGAGGAGCCCTATTGATGTGACTGTAAGTGGAGTAGGAGAATCTTTCTGTAATCATATGATTAGGTCTCAGACTTTCAGTGAGCCTCTGCCCCTATGATATGACCCTGACAATTGCTTTTTAGCTTTCATCTCCCCACTTAGGTGAGACAGGAAGGCAAGAGTGCTTGGAGCTAGATATCTCCCTTCTCTCTGGGTGGTTACACTGTGCTAAAAACCCAAGTCAGGGAAAACCTTTGTTAATGAGAACGGAATACTTTGGGTCTATTTTGAAATGTTTATGTTCTTCACCTTACTTGAAATAATGTAAACATTTTTTCTCTCATAGTCATATATGTGTTCACACACACACACACACAGACACAGACACACACACACACACACACACACACACACACACACACACACACACACACACACACACACACAGACACACACACACACACACAGACATAGACCCATAGCACCTCTGGTAGCTATTGGAAGTGCTATGGTTTAAGGCTGTGTCTTAAAGGCTTGGTCCCCAGCCTGTGACAGTATTGGAAAATGACAGAGCCTTTAAGGGGTGGAACCTGTTTGGAAGTCCTCTACTCATATTGGGGGCATGCCCTTAAAAGGGAATATTGGAACCTTGACCCTTTCTTCCATTCTGGCCTCCATGTGTTGAGCAGGTCACCCCCCTATGCACACCCTACCATCAGGTACTGAAAATTCTGAAATTTAGGCAAAAATAAACATTTTTATCTTACTAAAATTTTTTAGGTACTTTTTCACAGTAATGAGAAGCTAACACAAGATGTAGAATGAACATATATGGGCCACTAGCAGTCTGTATGTAGATACAGCTATCCTTTTAGTTTCTTGGTACATTTGGTATTGGTGCAACAAAAAACCTGAGACTGGGTGATTCATACAGAATGAAAGCTTATTTGGGCTCAAGGTTGTAGAGCTGGGAACTCAAGGAGAATGGATCTATCTGTCCAGCTTCTGACAGTGGCCTCACATTATTTCAGCTCATGGTAGAAAGTTGGAGGGTAAGTACATGGTACAGAAGAGTGGTTTTAAGTTTACAAGACCTAGTGTAACAGCCATCTCCATGGAATAAGAGAATGGATAATAGCTGTATGTTAGTAGCTTATTGTCCTCAATTTACCCATCAGACTAGATTGTAAATTATCATTGAATATTCCTTAGTATTAAGCACTTTCTGTTGATATTGATGTAACTGGGTACCTACCACATCCTTATCCTATAACCTCAGTAATGAGTAATAATTCTCTGCACTCTTGATATTAATCATTACTTACATTAAACCAAAACAAAGGCTAAAATAGTTGAAAAATAACATTGCACACTAAAAACATTGTACAATACTATTGAAAACATTGTGAAATCTAAAACAAAATTGGTTTTGCTTTATAACAGCTCATTTTTGTAACTCATTCAGTTCCACAAGCAATCAGTACTTCAAAGCTGAAAACAGTTCCTTGCTAGGCATAGTGGCATATACCTATAATCCCACATACTTAGGAGACAGAGATCAGGAGAATCACAGGCCAAGCCCAGCCTTGAGCAAAAATGTAAAACCCTATTTGAAAAATAAATGCAAGCAGAAAGAGATGTTGCTCAATTGGTAGCGCACCTGTCTAACAAGTACATAGACCTGAATTCAAACCCTAGAACTGCCAGAAAATAATAAAAAACAAAAACAGCCCCACAAGAGTCCCACAAGCAATCTGATCACCTCATACAGGCCCCATCTCTCCTAACACACTTAATAACAACTAAATTTCCACATGATTTTTGGAGGAGACAAACTATGTTCAACCATAGCATGATGATTTTACTTTGTTCTTAACTCTATCATTTAATATTCCACATTGTTATCCTTTGGGGCTAACAATTCAATGAATTCAACTTTTAATGATATAGCCATCTGAAAATTCAAGAGTTTAGCAAGATAAATGATTTAAACCTCATCTAGTAAAAAACGTGTTCTAGGGATATGTCTTTATTTCTCTTTTACTTAATGTGTACATTGCAGTTCTAGATTAAATATATTTTTTGATTTTTGATACATGTTTATAGTCTAGTAAAAACAACCAGTTCTTTGGAAAATAACAGATGTGCAACTTGATACTGAGATTGATTTTGATTAGAACAGTATCATCTAGCCTTATTCTTAGATATCTGTTGTACCTAGGAAGCCAGATCTATTGTAATGTAAGCTCTTCTCTTTTTAAAATAACATACATGGGGGCACATACATAAACATATGTATTCATATTATTGCCTCCACAGTTGGGGTACAGACAAATGGCATTACCCCAAGAATCTCCCTTGTAGTCACCTCCTCTTTAGACCCTTGACTGTTGGGACACTGATTTGTCCTCAGTGTAGCTTTATCATTTGAACATACCCTATATTTTAGTGAGTTTTCTTTTGCCCTAATAAAACACCCAAAGCTGTGTACATTATAAACAATGAAGTTTATTTAACTCACACAGTTCCAGATATTACAGAGCATGGTGCTAGCCTCTGTTTGGCGGTGGTGAGGATTTGAGCTATTTTACAACATGGTAGATAGCATTTTGGTAGGAATGCATGTGAGAGGGAGAGATCAGATGGTAAGACAGGAAACCGGAGAAATTCAGGGGCTCACTTTTTATAAACAACCTGCCAGAGACTAACAAGGGTCCTATTACACTCTACCTTCTTAATGGTTTAACATTGCCACATTGAGAACCAAGCTCCCAGGACATGAACCTCTGAGGGAAATACTCAAACTATACCCAAAGCATGAAACCAGATAAATGGAATTATGTCATATGTAGTCTTTAGAACTCACTTCTCTTCCTCTGTATGTCTCTGTCATTCTCTAAATTATTGAGTGTACTAGTTCATTGATTTTTATTTATTATTGAATCATATTCCATGAAATGAGTATATTTTAGAGTACATTTACCAATTCACTGATTCAAGGACATTTTGAGTTCTCTTTTTTTAATGTAGTAATTATAACTAGAGCTGCTATAAATACTCAGATACAGATTTTTGTGTAAACCCTAGTTTCGGTTACTCTAGAAAATACCCAGGAATGGAGTGCTGGGTCACAAACTGCAAGAGAATGGGGATATAGATCAAATGGTAGAGCACTTGACTAGCATGAATCCCTAGCTTCAATCCTCAATACTGTCTCTAACCCCCACCGAACGAAAACAAAAAATTCACCAAACTTTTCCACAGTGATTCCTTTTTAAAAATGCCATCAGTAATGCATGACAGAGTTCCTTTTGCTTTGCTTCTTGCTACCATCCTCTTGCTATTGTTGGGAGTATAGTGGTATCTTATGGTGATATTTATATTTTTCTATTGACTAATGATACTCATCTTTGTATGTGCTTAGTTGCCAGCCACATATAAGGAAGTGTTTTATTTTTAATTGAACTGGTTATTTTTCTTCTTGAATTTAGTGAATTCTTTATTTTAGATAAAGGTTCTTTCTCAAATATATGATTTGCAGATCTTTTCTTCCCATTCATAGCTTTCTAAAAAATTCCTTTAATTGTGTCTTATGTGGAATAAATGTTTTTAATTTTGATTAATTCAAGGTTATCATTTTTCTGTTTATGTATACTTTTGTTGTATGTCTAAGAATTGTTTGCCTAACTCAAGGTTATTAAAATTTTGTTTCCTTCTAAAGGTTTTGTGTTTTTATCTTTTACATTTAAATCTGTACTCCATTTTGAGTTGATTTTTAAATCAGGTTTGAGTGGGGTTTTTAAAAAAAAAATTTGTCCTATTTTCCAATATCAAGGCTACTCTTTCCCTATTGAATTTCCTTTGTTTCCTATTGCTGCTGTAATAAAATTTCACATTAAGTCATTAAGCATTAATTTTCGCATTTCTGTCAGAATTAAACACTTGGTCAAAGTAAAGGTGTTGGTCAGAACTGTGCTTTTCCAGAGGTGGTTGTGGAAAAATCTGTTTCCTTTTCTATTCTCACTTCTGTAGTTTGTATGCATTCCTTGGCTGATTATTTCTTCCTTCACCTTCAAAGTTAACATGTTCAGTATATGGCTCTGACCTTCCTCCTTTTCCTAGTCACATTTGCTCTCATGACTGACTTTCCTGCTTTCTTAAGGACTTTTGTGGTTGCAGTTAGCTCACCCAGATAATCCAAGATTCTTTTTCCAATTTGTAAGGTGTCCTTACAGCTTCTGGAGATGACTACATGGAGATCTTTTTTGTTGTTGTTCTTAAGTCATGGGGCTTGAACTCAGGGCCTGGGCACTGTCCCTGAGCTCTTTTTGCTCAAGACTAGTTCTCTGCCACTTTGAGCCACAGCTTCATTTCCAGTTTTCTGATGCTTCATTGGAGAAAATTCTCACAAACGTTCCTGCTCAGGCTGGCTTGGAACCGCAATCCTCAGTTTTCAATCTCCTGAGTAGCTAGGATTGCAGGTGTGAGCTGCCAGCACCTGGCTACATGCAGATCTTTTTGGAATCTTTCTCTGGAATCTCTTGTTTCACTGGCCTATGTTTCTCTCCATTTGACAATACTATACTGTACTGCCTTAATTTTTGTACTTTTATATAGTTAAGTCTTAAAGTCAGATAGTATGTCCTTCAAACTTTCTCCTTTTTTGTATGTGGGGTGGATAATGGGGCTTTAATACAGGGCCTTGTGTTCTTGCTTAGCTTTTTTGCTCAAATCTGGCATTCTACCACTTGAGCATCTCCAGTTCTGATGTTTTGCTGATTAATTGGAGATAAAAATCTCTTGGATTTGCCTGTTTAGGTTGGCTTAGAACCACAATCCTTGGATCTCAGCCTCATGACTAGCTAAGAGCCACTGGTGCCTGGCTCCATGATCATTTCTTGCATCATGATGGGTATACTAGCAAAAAATTATCACAATTTTTGTTTATCTGGGTAAGACTATTTGGCTTCCTTTTTCATGGAATAGAAGGAAAATCAGGCTTCTCAGTAGAATGAAAGACAATCAAATGGAAAAATTATAAACCACATATTTAGCAAAATCCTTATATCAGAATATATAAAGAGATTTAAAAACTCAATAGCAGAAAAGGCAATTCAGTTATAAAATGTACAAAAGACATTAACAGATATCTCACCAATGAGGGCATATAAAGGACAAATAAGCACATTTCATTATTGTCCCTAAGGAAATGCAAATTACAGTGAGATATAACTACATACCTGTAGCAATAGTTTCCAAATAAAAAATAATAATAATACTAAATATCAGTGAGGATGTAGAAGAGGACCACTCATATTTTGCTGGTTATTGTAAAATGGTACAGCCACTCTAGAAAGAGTATGGCCATCTCTTATGTTCTACACAGTCTTGCCATATGATTTAGCAGTGGGACTTTGGGACATTTGTCCCAGAGAAATAAAAGTTGTGTCCATCTGTATGAGATTGTTTATTGCATCTTTGCTCATAATACTCCCAACCATGAACAGCCAGAATGTCCTTCAGGTGTGAATACTTGAATGAGTTCTGGTACATCCATGGGGTAGTTGAGTGTGGTGGAAAATAAAAAGGACAATCTGTTTGTGTATATAACAACCTTGATGAACTTCAAGACCATTATGCTAAGTGAAACAAAATGCCACTATCTAAAGGCTTTTATACTGCTTACTGACTCCACTTAGATAATACTCTCAGAATGATCAAACTATAGACATCAGGAACAAATTGGTGGTTGCCAGGGAATAGGAACTGGTGTGGAACAGGGGGTAGAGTAAGAGTGAATACAAATAAGAAGCACAGGGGAGTTCTCTTGTGGTGATAAAGTAATTCTATATCTTGATTGGGGTGTGGTCATATGAAGCTGGACATGAGCTCAAATTCCTTCAAAACACATATTTGAACATACATACCACTCACATTACATAAAATATAGATTAACAGGTCATTGAAAACTGAATGAATTTTACAATTTTTTAAACTGAATTCTATTTTTGTTAACAAATCATTGAAAACAAAGAATTTATAGATTTTTTTACTTTACTGAATTTTATATTATTTTTATATTTTTAAAAATTTACCAACATCAAATACAGTGAAAGCAGGGGTTATACCATGGGGGAGGGACATACAAAGCAACAAAGAAATCATCTTAAATATGTTAGAAACAATTGCATGAAAGCAAAAACATTTGAATACTTATCTTGGGGTTCATTTCACCTAACATCAACTTATCTGACCTTTTCTGCTTGTCTCAGACATATGCTAGTTATTGCAAATAAGGGAAACCATGGATACAGGTGGACCCATTGCAACAATGAGATGTACAAGTGGTTATGTCAAAAAACGAACTTTACAACTTGGGCGGGGGAGTGGGGGAGATGGGAAGGGATGGGAAGGAGAAACAAAGGGGGAGGCAACAATGCTTGATAAGAAATGTACTCATTATCTTGCCCGTGTAATTGTAACCCCTCTGTACGATATTTTCACAATTAAAAAAAAAGGTGAAAAAATTATATTTATTTTTAATTGTAAAGGTGATTACAGAAGGGTTACAGTTATATAAGTCAGGTAATAAATACATTTCTTTTTGAACAGTGTCACCTCTTCCCTCGCTCTCTCCCAGTTTTCCCTACCAACCCCACTCCCCCACAAGTTATATAGTTCATCCTCAACATAGTGTCTAGTGAGTATCACTACTGCATTTGTTCACACTTTGTCCCACCATTTCTGTGCTCTCCTTTATCTATCCTCCCCCAGATAAACTTATATAGAAGACAAGAGGTACAGAAATAAAAAAACAGTGACAGAGGACAGAAAAAAAAAAGAAACTAAAACTTGCTCAGTTTTGTTTGCAGTTAATGCACCAAGTGTGCTCACTTTCTGGTTTTGATATTGAACTGCAGCTATATAACATATTAAGAGATGCTGGGTGACACATACAGGGCTTTATTTGTAGTACTTTTGCAACTTCCTGTAAGTTTACAATTCTTTCAAAATAAAAAAGAATTTAAAATTTTTAAAGGCTATTTTTTTTTTCGGTTGTGGAGGCTGAACTCTGGGCCTGGGCGCTGTCCCTGAGCTCTTCAGCTCAAGCACCCTACCACTTGAGCCACAGCACCACTTCTGGCTTTTTTCTGTTTATGTGGTGCTAAAGAATCGAACCCAGGGCCTCATGCATGTGAGGCAAGCACTCCACCAAGGAGCCAACTTATTTTTTAAATAGTTTTGGTGTTTGAACTCAAGGCCTCATGCTTGCTAGGCTGATGTGATACCACTGAAACATGTCTCCAGCCTTCTTTTTCACCAGCTAATTTTAGGGTAGAGTCTTAATTTCTGTTCAGTGTGCACTTGAACCAAAGTTTGCTTACTTTTTGGGTTCCTGTCATTGCTAGGATCATAGGCTGTGTCACCTAATCCAGCTTCCTTTGAATCTCATGAACTTTTCAGCCTAGGCAGTGTGTTCTTTTCCATCTCAGCCTCCCATATGGCTTGGGATGGCAGATGTGCTATATGTTAAGAAGATATCTGGAGAAGTTACCTGCCCTGACTGTCCTCCAGCAACAATCTTCCTGTTCTCAAGTAGCTTTGACTCAATTAAGTGGGATGGGTTTAGTCTAGTTCTGCTGAAGGTAAAATATTAGGGAAAACTAGTATTTTCTACTTCTCATTCCCAACCTATCACAAGGCCAGTGAAATCTCACATATGTAGTAGTGAGAACATCTATACCTAAAATAAGCCAATCCTATTTTATTAATGTATCTCTTTTAAAATATGTGTATTTGTTCCTTTTTAAAGTTACTTCTATGGGGAAACTGACAGTATTCAGTTATAATTAGAGGTACTGCCATGTTCTTAGCACTGTGCTAACTATGGTTTCTCTGCCAGTAACAACACAGGACAGATGATGTTCATATGTTCTACATACTGAACAGACTATTACCAGATTTACTCAGGCTCCCAAACCATCGCCATGAAAAGTAAAATTGCACAACTCTATTGGTAATCCATTAGTTTGGTCATCACATGTTGTAGCTGTGGCAAAGATAGAAGTCATGTTAGGAGAGTTGCATGCTAGCTGTAGCTATCACTTTTCCTCCTGCTTAAGAATGTGTAATGGAATTGCAGGGGAGGCAATGTAGCCTCATTACCTCATTGTGTGGAAAACCTGGAATCTGCTCAAGTTCATTTAAATTACTTATTTAAATTACTTTGCAACTTTAAATGATTTAAACAGTGCATTAAAAAAAAGTACAAAAGAAATAAAATATATGGTTCTTACCCTGTAAACTGCTAAAATAGGTAGGGTAGACTAGAAAATACCCCAGTTCAAGTTTCAGGTCTGGATTGTAATCTCAGCTCTGTTCCTACAAGTCTTTAAAGCTGACAACACCTGAGTTTCCTCAGCTATAGCAGTAATATCTATTGCACTGATTGTTTTCTATTCTTCATCTTCACCAAAGGTACCTAGCACCATATCTGACTCATATCTGCTCCTCACTGTCGCTTTGTCATGCAAAGTATGTACTTAGAGACTATATTCAAGCACATGCATATGTTAATGAAAATATGTCATAAAAGTGACAACTTTTTTCATAGTATTGAGAATTGAGCTCAGGGCTTCAAGTTTACAAGGCAGGAGCTCTACCACTTGAGCCACACTTCAGTTTCTCTAGTTATTATTGAGATAGGGTCTTTATTCCCTATCCCACCAAGGCTAAGCTCCTCATGTTACTGTGGATGACTAGTGCATGCCATCGCATTCAACTATTTTGTTTTCCTTGTAGATGGGATAACAAAAGCATATCAACCGTTAGTTGAGATGGAGTGTGACAGACTTGTCTGCCAGGGCTGGCCTCAAACTGATATCCCTTGATCTCCACTTAGCTAGGATTACAGACTTGAGCCATCATGCACAGAAAATGCAATAAATGAAAATACAACTATAAAATGGAGAGGGCCAAATTTTGCACAAGGCTCAGAGAAACCATTATGAAAGAAACGAGATTCATACTGGACTTTGGGAAGTGGCAAGATAGAAGAGGGAAGGGAAACCATTTCAAGAGAATCAAAATTGAAGGATGTATACTTGGAACCTGCCATGTATTCTATTTTAAATTATATTTTGAAGGAAGAGGTAGGTAGGAGAGAGATGGGTGAGCATGTTGAAAGGGGTGACATTGATCAGGATAGGAGAGGATTACAAAGGCTCAGTAGCTATGTGCATATAATCATATAAAATAATATTTATAGAAATGAGCTCTAAGAAATGGAAACAATAGAGTGTTTTTCTATGTTGCTATTTTTGTTTTCTTTACCTTTTGTCTTATTATTTTATCTGTTTGGGGGAGAGTAAGGAAGACACAGAAAGGGTAGGGGAAATGATAAATAAATGCAGGGGCAATACTCACTAGTAACAGTATGTTGAAAATGAACCATACAACTTGTGGGTGGGAAAAACTGGGAGGCAGCAAGAGAAGGGGTGACATTGTGCAAAAAAATGTACTCATTACCTGACATATAACTGTAACCCCTCTGTATATCACTTTTATGGTAACAATAAAAAATATTTTAAAGTCTCTAACAATGACCAAATATTTTACTACCTGAAATAATTTATTGTGATTCAAAATTTAAAAAAAAGATATGTTGTATTCATACACTGCTTCGTTAAATGGCAACTCCTTTGTATAACTACTTAAAGATAATAATAAAAAAAATCTATTTTGGGTCCAGGTGCTGGTGGCTCATGTCTATAATTTTAGCTACTCAAGAGGTTGAAATCTGAGGATCACAGTTCCAAGCCAGCCCAGGCAAAAACATCAATGAGACTCTTACTCCAGTTAACTACCAAAAATTCGGAAGTACATCTGTGGCTCAAGTAGTAGAGTGCTAGCCTTGAGCAAAAAAGTTCAAGGACAGTGCCCAGGCCCTTAGTTCAAGCCCCAAGACCAGCACTATAGAAACATTGAGAGTTTTAAGCAGTTTATCTCAAAATGTTACAGAATTTAAAGAATTTTACCAGCTGCCCTGTTACTGCTTAATGTTAGAACACCTACTTAGTACTTAAGAACCCTTATGTACCTTATCTTGAAATCTTGATTGGTGAGATTTGCATAGCTTCTATTGGTTCTAGCTAAACTTAGACTTGTTGGAAATAAATTCTTTTAACAAAGCTGAGAATGGCATAATAGTGGAATAAGAGCAATAGGTTTTAGTAGGCTTTATAATATTGTTTTCACATTATTAATGATATCAATTTAGTTTTTTGTTGTTGTTTTTTGTTTTGTCAGTTGTGGGGCCTGAACTCTGGGCCTGGGCACTGTCCCTGAGCTCTTCAGCTCAAGACTAGCACTCTACCACTTGAGCCACAGTGCCACTTCCGGCTTTTTCTGCTTATGTGGTGCTGAGGAATCGAACCCAGGGCCTCATGCATGCAAGACAAGCACTTTACCACTGAGCCACCTTCCCAGACCAACAATTTAGTTTTTTTTTTTAAAGAAAACTTTAGTATTCTTATAAACTGATTGTTACTAAATAGTGGTTGATGTTCTGGATACTTAAGCTGCAGAAAATGTGGAATATGAGTGATTAAATATTTGCCTCGAATATATATATATATGTACATATATAATTTGTAAGATTTCATTTTTATTTTCATAGAGATATATTTGGTTAATGAAATATTAGCTTGGTCTTTATTGGGTTTGGTTTGTATACTAGAACAATGATATTATTCTGAAGCAAATAAATCTATCACTTTTTTGTCAATAGTGAATCTACCACAGATACTTGTAATTTATCAAATTCTAAGATGCTTTTTGCTGTATCAGTTCAATTTTGCAACAATTTCTTTGGTGAACAAATCATCTTAAGGTATTTATTAAATGCCTACTATATACAAAACATATATACTCAGCAAGAGTAAGTGAAAAAGAGCAATATGATACAGACCCTAGAAGGTTAAGTACTAACAAAAGGAAACTACATATACAAACAACTGCCATGACATTTGTGGGAATTCATATTACATAAAGCATTTTTTCCCTCTGTGCAATCCCCTTCAGTGCCAGTAGCCCACAGGTAGAGGCCAACCAATGGTTTAAGACCACAGATTGCTCTGGTATGGGACACTATGAAAGGCCCAGGGGGACGGGCCTACCAAAAATCCAATCCATGCATCAGAAAGCATTTTTGAGTGACTGATAAAGGATTTTATAGAAGCAGGAGCATTTGACTAATTCACATAGCTTATAAGTGAATATTATTACAGCAGTTTAATGTAGAAATTCTGAAATGATAGCTTTCTCAATGCCAAAGATTTTATCATTTATAAATAGGAGAAATTATTCCAAAACAAATAAATGATTAATATCTAAACATTACCACAAATACTAATGTACCTTTATAAATATTTTATGTATGATAGGTAATTGATGTTTTTATGTTTCTCAGGCCATGAATATTGTGGTCCCCTTCATGTTTAAATATGCTGTAGACAGCCTCAACCAGATGTCGGGAAACATGCTGAACCTGAGTGATGCACCAAATACAGTTGCAACCATGGCAACAGCAGTTCTGATTGGCTGTATGTGTGATTCTTTAATCTGTCTACAGGTGTTGACTTTCTCCAAGAAGGTTTCATCATATTTGAGCAGATGACCTTTTCACCATAAACACAACTTAGCATTTTGGATGTTTATTATTTTATGTGAGATTTTTTTGATATGCTTTTAAAAATTCTTTGTATATTTTGCTAAAAAATTTCATAATAGTATTTTCTACATTCTAGAAAATAATAATATAAAATAAGATTAAATTTATAACAACCTTCAATAGGCTTTGTATAATACAGCCTTTCTAGTAAGGCTAGTTATTTTCTTGCTGATGTTGTTAGCCATTAAATAGAAATAGCTCAAGAATAGTACATTATGCTTTATTAAAATATTTTCATAGCCCTGACATAAAACTACAGTTTGAAAAGGGCAATATGAATACTGTGTGGCTCTATTCATAAAAAAGAACACTGAGAGACTTGGGAGGCATGAGTGGGGGCATGCTTTTAGTCAAAGTACTTGACTTTTCAGAATCTCAGTCTTATTTATTATTTGAAAGAATTGAATTAGATCAAAAACCTTAACAGATATACACTTATCTGCAGTAAGGCCATATGGGCCATAATTTATTAAAAGTATTTTAATTAGGAAAAAAATCTTTCAACATGTAAAATGCAGTGGAAAAAAACACTGAAAGGGACTCATGATGATGGAAAGGTTATTAATCATTAGAGTAGATGGATTTTAGGTGTTTTAGTGTAAATATCCTGTGTTACATCCAATGATTGAATTATTCATTGCACAAATATTTTTCTGAGTCCTTGCCATTTTACACTTCAACAATTCCATTTTTACACTCTTTTTTTAATTTATTGTTAGATGGTGTATCAAGAGCTGGAGCTGCCCTTTTTAATGAAATTAGAAATGCAGTATTTGGAAAAGTAGCCCAAAATTCAATCCGGAGAATAGCCAAAAATGTCTTTCTCCATCTTCACAACCTGGATCTGGGTTTCCACCTGAGCAGACAGACAGGTGCTTTATCTAAGGCTATTGACAGAGGAACAAGAGGTATCAGTTTTGTCCTGAGTGCCTTGGTATTTAATCTTCTCCCCATCGTGTTTGAGATGACTCTTGTCAGTAGTATTTTGGTAAGTAATACATTTTTTTCATACTAAGCTTTTACCTTACATTTTCATTAACAGCAGTTGAAGATTTGAAACACTCATACACAACTAGGGGTTTGAAAGTAAAATTTCCTGATGCCAGAAAGAGATACAGTTATATTTACAGTTTATTTTGCCACAGATTTCAAAGGACTGTCCAAATTATTTATCATGTTTTTATCACAAAAGAATTGTTTATCTGTACACGCAGTAATTAACTAGTGCCTGCAAAGGTTTCGGGTTTTTTTTTTGGGGGGGGGGGAAATACACAAATATCCTTTATTGGTGAAGAAATAGACTGCTTTCATTTATACAATGGAATGCTACTTGACAATAAGAAAAGTGAAATATTGATACATGCAACAACATGGATAAAACTCTATTGTGTTACATAGAATATGCCACACTCAAAGGCTACATAGTGTGATCCTGCAAGTAGGGCCTGAGGCTACAGGGACAGGAAATAATTCTGGAAAGGGATGGAAATGTTCTATATTTTGATTGTGGTGGTGGCTACAAAACTATGTTTTTGTCAAAATCTATAGAACTATACACTAAAAACAGTGAAGGTTTGTTTTTGTTTTTGTTTTTTAGCAGAGCTTTATATATAAGACCTTGGACTGGCCGGGTACCAGTAGCTCATGCCTGTAATCCCAGCTACTCAGGAGGCTGAGATCTGAGGATCACAGTTCAAAGCCAGCCTGGGCAGGAAAGTCATGAGACTCTTATCTCCAATAAATCAGTAGAAAACTGGAAGTGGCACTGTGGCTCAAGCGGTAGAGCACTCGCCTTGAGCTGAAGAGCTTAGGGACAGTGCCCAGGCCCAGAGTTCAAGCGCCATGACCCACAAAATAAATAAATAAATAAGTAAAAAGACCTTGGACTGATATGCTCAGATATATTGGTTTCTGTTAGCCACTCTATTTCATGTTTTATAGTTAAATGTGAGTATATGAATGTGTGTATGCACACATAGTAATTAGTAGCATTTGATGGGAGTATAAATGGGACAAGTGCAGTGCAGTTTGACATCCTTTCTTTATTACCTAGAGAGGTTGTATAAGATATTTGATTTCTTGCCTTTTATTGATACATAGAACTAACCACCATGCTTTTATAAATGTCTTTTGACTAAAATTTGTTGTTACTCTAAGTGACAAGAACAATATCTGTTTCTCATTTCTTCTCCTGACTTCTTTTTCCAGTATTACAGATGTGGTGCCCAATTTGCCTTGGTAACCCTGGGAACACTCGGTGCATATACAGCCTTTACAGTTGCAATCACCCGGTGGAGGTATGATATCCCCCAGAGGCTAGTCAATGTTTAGAAGCTATGTTTTTATAACATCCATTTCATACTTGTGCAAATCTTTGTCTTACAGAACTAAATTTAGGATAGAAATGAACAAAGCAGATAATGATGCAGGTAACGCCGCTATAGATTCACTGCTGAATTATGAAACTGTGAAGGTAATATGTTTGATTATACTCTGTTTTGCCTTTACACTGCACTGTGATTTGTTCTGCCATTTACTTTAAAAGGAGCTATAACTTAGAACATCAGATTAGGATAGGATCTCTAGGTGTGATGGAAGGTTTCTTTTGCTTAGAAAATGCCCTGTTTTCCTTTTCAGTTTTTGTTTGGCAACCTCAGAATTTTTATCTTCTGCATTGACTTGTAAGTGATCATAAATATATCATTAGCATCTTGATTCAGAGTGAACATTAAGCTAATCAAGCTGACATGTCAGTTCTTGATCCTCTTCCTGTCTATCCCTCAGAGTACCTAGCATAGTGCTTTTCATAATTCTCAGGTTTTTGTTTATTTTCCATTCTTCTCATGTACAAAGCATTATACTGAGTGAAGAGAGTGGTAAAAATAACTATATTGTAATCCTTGCCCTCTCAGATTTTTACAGTGTATTGAGTTAAGTATGCAGATGACTAGACAAGACGACAAAATGTGGCAAGGGTAGTGGGGAGTGCAGTTCAGAGGATCAGGAAAAGACTTCCTAAAGGAAGTACCACTGAAGGTTTTTTAATTATGTAACTTCAGATTAGGCATTCAGTAAATATTAGTCGGACAAATTTTGCTGACTTTTGAAATACAGTCCATTGTGGAAATGCAAAGTACAGGGTCACATGTATTGATAGTATTTTTTTTTTTTTTTGTCCATCGTGGGGCTTGAACTCTTGGCTTGGTTGCCGTACCTAAGCTCTTCAGCTCAAGGCAAGCACTCTACTGCTTGAGCCACAGTGCCACTTCTGGTTTTCTGGTGATATATTGGAGATAGGAGTCTCATGGACTTTCTTGCCCGGGCTGGCTTTGAACTGTGATCCTCAGATCTCCGCTTCCTGAGTAGCTAGGATTACAGGTGTGAGCCACTGGCACACAGCAAAAGTAATTTTTTAAGATGGTGTCTGCAGTACAAAATTCTATCTAAGGGTAGGTACAGTGGCTCACTTATAATCACAGCTCCCCAGGAGGTGGAGATCAGGAAGATGATGGCTCAAGTCTAGCCCAGGTAAAAAAATTAGTAAGATTCCCTTCTGAACAAAGCAAACTATCTTCTCAACTATTTTCGGAGGTTGTAGAATAAGTAAGACCCTATCTGAAAAATAACCTAAAGCAGAAAGGGCTAGAAGTGTGACTCAAGTGTTGGAGCACCTACCTAGCAAGCATGGAGCCCTCTATTCAAACTCCAGTACTGATCAAAAAAATGTATCTCTGTATGAAACCTGGTGAAAACTAACACTAAACATTGTTAAACAATATATGCCAATTATATTTGTTACTGTTTTATGTGTTTTACAGTATTTTAATAATGAAAAATATGAAGCACAAAGATATGATGGATTTTTGAAGAGTTATGAGAATGCTTCATTGAAAAGTACCTCTACTCTGGCTATGCTGAACTTTGGCCAAAGTGCTATTTTCAGTATTGGTTTAACGGCTATAATGGTGCTCGCCAGTCAGGGAATTGTGGCAGGTAATGGATGTGTGGTTATCACATTTATAGACTATTTAACTTAACTTTTATAAATAAAAATTAATAAAAGTAATGTGTATTAAACTTAATGATAAAAGGATATTCAATGAAGTATTTTAGCACTTTTTGGAGTGCTTTCTTTTTTATATTAGAATGTATTTTCTTGATTGATAAGCACTAACACATCAAATGGGATTTCTGTTTATTTGTGTCTACAATCTGATTCATGAACAGCTTTTTTTTAACATCTAGTCTTTTGTAGACCTAGAAACCAACCTCATTAATTAATCCAAAGGACTAAAATGTAGGCTATTTTGTTTCTGGAATTACCAGTATCCTTATAATCTTTTATACATCCTTTTTCCATTCGGTAATATTCAAAAAGTAATATCTATGTCTCTTTCTGTAAACCTCCCAACTCAATTAGGATGCATTTACTCACTGTTGTTAGTATAAGACTTATTTTCGGTCCATTTGCTCCAATTGTTTAATGTATATGAATTTTTTTTTTGTCAGTCATGGGGCCTGAACTCTGGGCCTGGGTGCTGTCCCTCAGCTCTTCAGATCAAGGCTAGCGCTCTACCACTTGAGCCACAGTGCCACTTCTGGCTTTTTCTGCTTATGTGGTACTAAGGAATGAAACCCAGGGCCTCATGCATGCAAGGCAAGCACTCTACCACTGAGCCACCTTCCCAGCCCTTGTATATGTATTTTTATAAACATGTTTTATACTAGAAATAAACTATCGTTTATAGCTTAGAGACAAAAAGGAGAAAAATTTTAGCCTTTTTTATCCTTACTTGTACCATTCTTTTTGTATTACATATAGTATATAGGTGAGCTTGTCCCACTCCACTTTACATATATATAGTATTATCTAAATCATGGATTCAAATGCTTTGAATCCTGAGAACTGTTTTTTATGCATATTTTAAACTGTATTTCATAGTAGTAGGCTATAAAACTTTCTTGTCTTAAGACAGCTGGGAAGGTGTGTGGCATTAATCTAAAATATTTTTTCCTTCTGCTAATTGCATATTTAGGTACCCTTACAGTTGGAGATCTAGTAATGGTGAATGGACTACTTTTTCAGCTTTCATTACCCCTTAACTTCTTGGGAACAGTATATAGAGAAACTAGACAAGCACTCATAGATATGAACACCTTGTTTACTCTGCTCAAGGTAGACACCCGGATTAAAGTAAGTAATCTGTATAGTATCTTTTCAAAGTATGTGAGCCTATCCCATTACTATTGGATTATACTATTGGAGCCTTCTTATATCACCAAATCATCAAAAGCATTTTCTATTGCAAGAAGTAGGGATGTCATGTGTATTAAATGGTGGTTAAAGATTTCACTTCTGTGTATAAAAAAACATATAGTGTTAGCAGTTTATGTTATACCAGGGAACTAAATTTTGTTGAATTAACTTTCTACTTGAACTAAATTTACTTTTACTAACAATAATATAGAATGTATGATTACTGTCTTTGTATTTTCTTCTCCAGTTTTCTCCTGCTCATCATTCCTGTTCCCATCCCCCCCCAAAAAAAGTTGGCTAGCAACCAAAACATTCAATATTTTTCCTCTTAGCAGTGAGAACTAAGAAAGACTTATGCTTAGAAATGTTCTAATTCCACTTACATAAACCTACTCCTTTCCCATTATTTTTTCAGTGAATGTAAAAAAAATTGTCTGTGTGACTGTACTCAAGGTAACTTATAAAGTATTTGTTTGTTTTCTCTTCCCTACTAGGACAAAGAGATGGCATCTCCCCTTCAGATAACACCCCAGACAGCTACAGTAGCCTTTGATAATGTGCATTTTGAATACATTGAAGGACAGAAAGTCCTTAGTGGAGTATCTTTTGAAGTCCCTGCAGGAAAGAAAGTGGCCATTGTAGGAGGTAGTGGGTCAGGGTGGGTAATTTAGTTATTTATAAAATTCTGTTTTGATAATTCTGAACATCTTTTTCTTATCCTAGTAAAATGGTTATTCTGGTTTAAATAGAGACTTCAGAATGACAATGGGAGCTAAGTAATCTTTCTTCATGTTTAATTTCAGGAAAAGCACAATAGTGAGGTTGTTGTTTCGTTTTTATGAGCCTCAAAAAGGAAACATTTACCTTGCTGGTCAAAATATACAAGATGTGAGCCTGGAGAGCCTTCGGAGAGCCGTGGGAGTGGTACCTCAGGTATTTTGTGTTGGGTGTCCCAGAACATCCAACTGGAATAATTTGAAGCCAAATAGCATATACTAATGAAAGAGTAATATTAGGCCCTGCAAGTGAAATAACCTTACTAAGAAGAATTTTTTTTAATAGAAGAGAAAAATCTTGAATGGAAAAACTGCATTAGAGGAAGATTTTTATGCCTAATGTTATAGCTTAATAGAGTAGGAAGAACACAGACTAGAATCAGACTTTGGTTCTAACCCTGTCTGTCTCCAAGATGATTCTGTGGCCTTGGGTCTCCATTTCCTAACCTCTGAAGTAAAGATAACATTTATCCTGTAAGATAGGATTATTGTTACAGACCACAGGTTTTATAAGTGCAGTATCTATCACAGTTGTTCAGAAAATGGGAACAAGTATTGTAATTTTGAAAGCTTTCAACATAGTAAATTTATAACTTCAAGAAAAACTGGCTGTTAATCTCACCTGTATGCCTTGTTTACCATTGCATCTTCACTACTTACCGCATTCCCTGACCTATAGTAAACATTTAATAAAATATTTACTAGTGACACTGTAGAGGAATGAATACAAAGTAAGATATGAGAAGACAAGAAGTAGAGATAGTCTTTATAGAATGTGAGGTTCATTTTGTGTTGAAAATATATAGAGTATCTGGGAATGTAGCTTAATGGTACAATGTTTGCCTAGCATACGTGAGGCCCTAGATTCAATCCCTAGTTCCACCTAGAAAAAGAAGAAACCTTTTAGAGATTCATGGGAATTAGTTGCAGCTAGTATTATAAAGTTAATTTCTGGAATCAAATCCCTGGGAATACAGATCAAAATATCACTTTCTTAAAAATGAAGTGGTCAGACAGAGATATGTTGCTTGCAAAAGATCCCCACTTGACCCAACCTGTGATACTTCACTGAGAATCTCAAACTTTAGTGGGTATGAGTCATTATTGAAATTACAGTTCTGATTATGGAGGGCAATGTGGACAGAAGCCTGCATTTTAAAATATATATCATAATGATTCTGATAGGTGGTTTGTGACTGTGTTTTAACAAACACTAACCCACACTGTTTATCAACTGAACCATATTCTGGGCTGTAACTACATAGAATTCAATGTCTTCATTCCTATAACTAGATTCCTATCATCCTCTTAGGCTCTGTAATGGTTATTTTTATACTTTTGAAAAATAAAATATTTTATTCATAAAGGAAAAATATGCAAGGTCAACAAAAAAGATACTCAACCTCACTGAAGGCCTTAGATATGTAAATTAGCAATAGGAGATTATTTTTATCTATCAGTGTGATCAAGATTTTGAAATGCATGATACCCAGTTTTGGCAAGACTGTAAAATGGACAGTCTGTTGTCTTACTGGTGGAAGCATATGGCTGGTCCTCTTTCCCTTCTTCTCTTCCTCTGTCTCTCTCTAGTGATACTGGGTTTGAACTCAGTGATTTGTGCAGACACTCTACCATTTGAGCTATGACTCTCAACTCCAGCATATGGCTTTCTTGATAAACAAATTGGATCTATCTATCTATCTATCTATCTATCTATCTATCTATCTATCTATCTATCTATCTATCTATGAATATATATATATATATATATGAATTGCCTACTTAATAGTCATATTCTTTATCCTAATAATTCTACCTATAGGAAACTTTAGGAAGTCATTAAACAGATATATGAACAAGTCCTTATATACAAAGAGGTTTATTACAGCATTATTTATGATAGTAAAAGTTGGGCACAATGTAAATTTCTAGCAATAACTTAGTGGCTAAATGTCATCACAAGATTGTTATACAACCATTTATAAATAATATGCTTAAAGAATATTAAGAGTCATGAATATGTAGATACCAAGTTGTTGAATTTGGCAGCTGATGGATTTAATACAGTTTTATTTTTTCAATTTTTTTTTGGTTGGTTGTGGGGCTTGAACTCTGGGCTTGGGCGCTGTCCCTGCGCTCTTCAGCTCAAGGTGAGCGCTCTACCGCTTGAGCCACAGCACCACTTCTGGTTTTTATTGGAGATAAGAGTCTCACGGAATTTCCTGCCTGAGCTGGTTTTGAACTGGGATCCTCAGATCTCAGCCTCCTAAGTAGCTAGGATTACAGGCATGAGCCATGGGCACCTGGATTTTTTTTTTAATTTATACAAAAAATTATTTTTTATTCATTTATTTATTTTGGGTCTGGTTGTGGGGCTTGAACTCTGGGCCTGGGCGCTGTCCTTCAGCTCTTCAGCTCAAGGCTAGTGCTCTACCACTTGTGCCACAGCGCCACTTCTGGCTTTTTTCTTTTTCTTATGTGGTGCTGAGGAATCGAACCCAGGGCCTCATGTATGCAAGACTCTACCACTGAGCCACCTTCCCAGCCCCCTAATTTATAAATTTAATTGTGTATATTTAAGATATATATGTATATATACTGTCATGAGATTCATATAGATAATAAAATGATTATCTCACATAACTACTCATTGTTCATATGTGGCAAGAGCAACTAAACTCATATCTAGCAAAAGTCATTTTTTTTCCACTTATGTGGTGCTGAGGAATCGAACCCAGGGCCTCATGCATGCAAGGCAAGCACTCTACCACAGGGCCACCTTCGCAGCCCAAAAGTCATTATTTTTTGAGACAGAATCTCAGTGTATAGCCTTAGCTAGCCTCAGACTCAAACAGTCCTCCTTATTCTGCTTCCCAAGTGGAAGATTACAAGCATGTGCCATCATACCCAGCTAATTTTTACTCTGGCATTTTGAATTTTCATATTATTCAGTTCAGTTAATGCTTGTTAATTTTTCACAGAATATGAAGTATTTAAAATAGTTTCTATTTATGGAACTTTGAGTTCATATTGTGTCATTTCAATGTGTTTATATATGTGGTATTAGTTCTTTGTTGTCTGTGCTTCAAGTTCACTATCAAAGCTTCTCAAGAATAAAGGAAAACATTCAACTTCATT
The DNA here is from genome assembly GCF_024711535.1 of Dipodomys merriami. Lineage (NCBI taxonomy): Eukaryota > Metazoa > Chordata > Mammalia > Rodentia > Heteromyidae > Dipodomys > Dipodomys merriami. The sequence goes on from NW_027204492.1 coordinate 64,072,910, forward strand.
GATAACTAGGGAAGTGCTTATTTGAACAGAAAGCACATCTCTAAAAGTAGCAGCAACTGAATATTGTTAATTCCTGGAGTTGCTGAAGATATGGAGAGCTGTCAACATGATGCCGTTTATCAAGAGTACTGCTACATTACTACCTGTTTCGGGAAGATAGTTGGGCAATACTCTCAAAGGCCAAGCACGTACTTACCTTCTGACCCATCCGTATTCTAGGAATTCTTTGTATGGAAATTCCCAGATGTTCAAGTCACATATGTAAAATGATTTTTCCAACATTGTAGCAGCAAATATTAATGAAATTAATGTTTAGAACAAGAATGGATGAGTAAATTATGATATAGTATGAAATGTTCAAGGTTTCTATAATTGACATGCAGAGTTTTTTTTTTTTTTTTGTCGGTCATGGGGCTTGAACTCTGGGCCTGGGCGCTGTCCCTCAGCTCTTCAGCTCAAGGCGAGCGCTCTACCACTTGAGCTACAGCGCCACTACATGCAGAGTTTTTAAGATATAGGAAAAAGCAGTTTGTAATGGTCACGCTCATGTTGGAAAAAAACATATGTTTAGGCATATAAAGACATAAAGTCTGGAATTAGAACGGATTGAGCAGGTCATGGTGGTTCATGCCTGTAATCCCAGCACTGAGAAGACAAGAGGATCATGGGTATGAAATTAGTCCAAATCACCCATGATGATTCACTTATAGGAAGGTAAATGGAATGGTAGGGATAATGCTTGATCAAAGAGGCTATCATGGTTCATTCATTAAGACTTTACAATTGTTTTAATGTTTGTAAACATACATACATACACATGTAAATCTACTTTAGGATGCTGTCCTCTTCCATAATACTATTTACTACAACCTCTTATATGGAAACATCAATGCTTCGCCTGAGGAAGTGCATGCAGTGGCAAAATTAGCTGGACTTCATGATGCAATTCTTCGAATGCCTTGTGGATATGACACCCAAGTAGGGGAACGAGGTCTCAAGCTTTCAGGTGAGCAAAGATTTTAAGCCTGCTCCCATTAGTATACTCTCTTCAAACAACATTTTTAGAACCATTTTTATCATTAGTATATGTTTATGTCAGTGTTGATTTATAATACATCATCTTCATATTAAAGGATTGTTACTCACTTGGGAAAGTAGTAACAGCTTATAGGGAGATAGTGAATAGTGTATCTCTTATAATTTCATAGGGAGGTTTTCAGTACTGTAGGCCTTATTATACTTGGTCCTGTTCATTTGCTTATACTTGTTAGCTCAGTGGTCAAGATTTGGAGGAGAGTTGTCTATTTTAGCATGAATATAATCTTACTTATATTAGACATAAAAATTTCCTTTTACAATTCAATAATTATTGTACAACTTAAAATAAAATATTATATAATGTACCAGATTAATTAACTGGCAGAGTTTGTTTGTTGAAAGTAACTGAAATTGAAGAATGCAAGTTTACTTTTCAGACATTATAATGTTCAGGCTAACCAAAGAGGTGAAAAAGGACATAATCAACAAAGCATTACTATCTGTATTTCCAAGTATAGTTTATGATTGCCTTAGATCCACAGAAGTCTCAGATGAAAAAGAAAGGGTTTTTTATTTTTATTTTTGTCGGTCATGGGGCTTGAACTCTGGGCTTGAGTGCTGTCCCTCAGCCCTTCAACCCAAGGCTAGCACTCTACCACTTGAGCTACAGGGCCACTTTGGGTTTTCTGGTGGTTTATTGGAGATAAGAGTCTCTCAGACTTTGCTGCCTACACTGGCTTTGAACTGTGATCCTCAGATCTCAACCTCCTAAGTAGCTAGGATTACAGGCATGAGCCACTAGCACCCAGCTTATTAAATTTATTTCATTAAATGTTTTCATTTTTTAGGATATGAATATTTCCTAACTATATATTCCTGTATTTAGGAGTAATTCCAAAATAAGTGTAGGCTTATACATTGTGATAGGAAGAATATTAAAGTAGGAGTCAAATCTAGTCTATATTCTGCTAGAACTAGATTTGTGACCTTGAACAAGTTGTTTAATCTTTCTGGGCCTCTGTTTTAGTTTATAAAAATCAATTATGCTAGAGACCTAAAACAAATAATGAAGAAGTAAAAGATACCAAGTGTATAACCTTAATTTGATGAATGCTGTGGAAATAATATGCTCCTCACAAAAGATCCTTGGGAGAATACTGACTAAATGATACTTTAAAAAATATTGACATAAATTTAAATATTCATGGTTCATATCTTTAAGTTTTCCCATTTTAGATCCTAAATTTGTTTTTAGCTTTATTGATTCCCCACTATTGAAATTTTTCTATCTGAAATTGTGAGTAGTCTATAAGATAAAGTAACAAGCCAGGCACCCAACAAGCTGAGTGTGGCGGCACAAAACTGTCATGCCAGCTACACAAAAGGTTGAAATTGGGAGAATTGCAGTTGAAGGCCACCTGGGCAGAAAAGTTCACATCTTCAACTCAGTGGAAAAAGGTGGGCATGGTACCATACATGTCTCATCCCAGACAATCCCAGAGATTATTGTGTGGGCACAAGCCCAGCAAAAAGCAAGACTCTTATCTCCAAATAGGCAGTTCAGATGGCGGAGGCATGTCTCAACAGTAGAAGTACGTACACACACACACACACACACACACACACACACACACACACACACACACACACACACACACACACACACACACACACACACACACACACACACACACACACACTCATACATATTCGCCATGAAGTCAGATTGTAGTATTAAACACACACACACACACACACACACACACACACACACACTCATACATATTCGCCATGAAGTCAGATTGTAGTATTAAACACACACACACACACATTCACACACACACACACACACACCACACACACACACACACACACCACACACACATTCATACATATTCGCCATGAAGTCAGATTGTAGTATTAAACACACACACACACACACACATTCATACATATTCGCCATGAAGTCAGATTGTAGTATTAAACACACACACACACACACACACACACACACACACACACTCACTCACTCGCCATGAAGTCAGATTGTAGTATTAATTTGTGTTCCGGGGAATATACTTTGTCATCTTAGACTCTACAACTCAGAAAAAATACTTAAAAAGAGTATAAGTAAATCTTAAAGGTATAACTTGGTAGTTATTATATAATATTTCTATACTATGTTTCTTTAAATGTTTTCTTTGCCAGGAGGAGAAAAGCAGAGAGTTGCAATTGCACGAGCCATTTTGAAGAACCCGCCAGTCATTGTCTATGATGAAGCCACGTCATCATTAGATTCAATTACTGAAGAGGTAAATGATTATCAAACTATAGTTTAGCTTTTCTCCTTAGAAGTTTTCTCAAAAGTGTGCATTAGTTTGCATTTTGAATGAACTTCTGTAGGAGGTTCTATAGAATAAAATGCCTAGCCCCCTTTCCCCAATATGGCAAATATTAATGGTAGATATGCCATGGTTTGTTGAGCTAGATATTATACTGGTGAATCTATTTGCAAACATGTCTCTGTTTGGCACTGTGTGACAACTTATGCTGTTGTTGCATTACCCTTGCATCTCGCAGCACTGTACATGTCATCTAATATACTGTCAAAGAAGAGGGATTGATTCTCTCTTCCTGCTGCCGTTTAACACTCATTAATACAATATCTAACTCATTGTGACACAGTGTACACCATGAATGCCTTTTACTTATCAGGGACAATTCTTTGAGCATGCAGAACTGGTATCAATTTGTATTCATTTCACAGGAAGTGTTATGAAACACCGAGATGTTGTGACATTTATGTCATGATGCTACCCTAGCAACTACAGTGCACTTAACATGCATTTATTACATTAAAAGTCTCAGTAGTGATATAATTTCATAAACAGATCCCCTCAATCTAGCACTGAAGATAGTTGTCAGTTGCCTACCTTTTGACTTAGTACTTTTAATGTATAAACCTAATGTTAAAGAATTAAATCATCTTTCAGCTTTACAGACTATATAACATTTGCATGTTTAGTTAAGTTTCAGTATACTTTTAAACACTATGTTTAAAACTAATTTCAAAATGAATTGGTTATCATGAGGATGTGTTATAATTCAAGTGAACCTTCATCAGGACCAGATCCCATTCATCAGAGGAAAACTTATTTATAAGAACTTATACCTAAAAATGTATCATACTGGGTGGGGAGATTGGGTGGGGGAGCGGGGGGAGGCTGGGAAGGGATGTGAAGGGTAAACAAAGGAGGAGGCTGCAATGCTTGATAAAAAATGTACTCATTTTCTTGCCCATGCAATTGTAACCCCTCTATACAGTATGTTCACAAAAAATAAAAATTATAATTTAAAAAATGTATCATACTACCACAAATTAAAATTTCTACCCACAGTCTTTGAGTTATATAGCATTATTATGCCAGTGAACATTCCTTACTAAAACTTCATAGAGAACCTACCAAATGAGTTACCAGAAGATTTGAGAAGTTTGAATGGGCCTTTTTAAGTTTTTTCTGAATAAGAAGCCTCCACAAAGATCCTAGTGTTTCTTAATGTTGGCCCTGCACTTTTTTTTTTTATTGTAAAGATACTATACAGAGGGTTACAGTTACATGAGTGAGGTAATGAGTACACTTCCTCTTGAACATTGTTTGGCCCTGCACTTTTATTTCAGCATAAACTAATTGTACAAGATTTCACTATGGCAAATCCATACATGTATACAACACACCATAACTAAACCCTTCTCCCACTAAAACCTTCTTCCTTTTCCCCTTTCATAGATAATTTCAGTAGATTTCATTATTCTATTTTCTTTTGAAAAAATTTTATTGTTACTGTAAAGATGATATACAGAGGAATAAGCCACAAGTCAGGTAAAGAGTTATTTCTTTTTGGACAGTGTCACCCCTTCCCTCAGTCTCTCCCAGTTTTTCCCTCCTGTCCTTACCCACAAGTTGTATAGTTCACCTTCAATAGTGTCTATGAGTACTACTGCTGAATTTGTTCACCCTTCTATTTTCATTATACATATATAAAATGTGTGTGTTTATGTGTGTATGTATGTATATATAAGGTATTTTGTCACATTCATCCACCATCAACCTTTCCTTTTCCTTCTCTTGGTTGCCTCCACTTGGTTCCTTTTATAATCATGTCATTACTATTACTACCATTGTTATTGTTGCTTAAGTCTGCATTCCTCATATGAACAAAAACATGTGATATTTGTGTTTTAGAGCTTGATTTGCCTTGAGTTCCTCCATCCTTCTGCAATGATATATCATCTTTAAAAAAAATTTTCTGTATAAATTGTTTTTATTATTATATCTTTAAGTAGTTGTACAAAGAAGTTCCCATTCTACAAAACAGTATATGAATATAAGGTGTCACCCATCGCTCTTAACCCATCCCTTCTCTCACTTTTCTTTTTTAATTGAGAGTAGGTGATTACATAAATTTCACATATTTCACAGTATTGTGGAATAATGATACTTAAAGTCACGAACACATTTTAACCTTCACAAGGCAAATTGTCATTATCATGGTCTATAGTTTGTGAATTCTATGAGCTTTGACAATACAAATTATTTCTGCCACATCAGGTGATGATTACATTTCTTTCCTTTTGCTTAGTGTAGGCTTTTCCCTCTTTCCCTCTCATTCCTCCCTTCCCATCACTGTCTTTGGGTTGTTTAGTTCTTTTTCTTTTATGTCTGGTGCAGCTGATGGGTAATATCTTTTCATGGCTAAATAATACTTCATTTTATATATGTACCACAATTTCTTTTTCCATTCTTCTTGTTGCCCTTGTTGGGCAACAAAGCTGATTCCATAGCTTGGCCATTGTAAATAGTGTAATAAACAAGGAGATACCTGTTGGTATCTCTATGATTTGTTTACTTACATTCCTTCAGACATATGCTTAAGAGATGATAAACTAGGATGGTATGGTAGTTCCATCCTTCGTTTTTTAAGGAGCTTTCATATTCATTTCAGTAATAGCTGCACTGATTTATATTCCCATCAGTAGAGTATAAGGGATCTTTTTTTTCCTGCATCTTTGACGGCATTTGTTGTTTGATTCTTCAATCCTATTGATCAATTCTTGCTCTTATTTCCTGGGTGATTGGATTCCTTTTCATAAAGTGGTTGCCACTTTTATTTTCCTGTTGTAGTTTCAAAGTTTCAGGTCTTTGATTAAGGTGTATGATCCATTTTAGTTAGGTATGGTAGCTTACACCAGTACTTATAGAGTGTATGAATAAAAGCTGGATTTGGAGGTACACATTGTGTAAACAGGAGTTTTGTAGTCCAGGCTGGCCCAGGCATGAATAGGAGAATCTATCTGAAAAATAATGAAAGTAAAAAGGACTAAGGCATGTAACTGGAAGAGTCCCTACTTAGCAAGCACAAGGCCTGAGATCAAACCCCAGAACCTCCAAAAATGTTTATGTAAGCTCTGTGATCTGTTTTCAATTAATTTCGTGATACTGTTTGCTTTCACATTCCATTCGCTTGAAATAACTTTTTCTATCCTCTCACTTTAGTCTATGTTTACGTTTGCCAGAGAAGTAGGCAATAAATGACTGGGTCTTGTTTTTTTATCTATCTCACCAGTCTTTGCCTTATGATTGCAGAATTGAGGCTGTTAACATTTAGTGTTCTTCTTTTTAATTTTTTTTGGGGGGGTCCGGTCGTGGGGCCTGAACTCTGGGCCTGGGCGCTGTCCCTCAGCTCTTCAGCTCAAGGCTAGCGCTCTACCACTTGAGCCACAGCGCCACTTCTGGGTTTTTTCTTTTTGCTTATGTGGTGCTGAGGAATCGAACCCAGGGCCTCGAGCATGCAAGGCAAGAGCTCTACCACTGAGCTACTTTCCCAGCCCAACATTTAGTGTTCTTATTGAAAGGTATGCAGTGATTCTTGCCATTTTGTTCATTTTATAATGCTTGAAACTTAGCTTATCTGTATCATCTGCATGTCTTTTTTTTTTCCTGGCATGGGCGCTATCCCTGAGCTTCTTTTGCTCAAGGCTAACACTCTACCACTTGAGCCATACCACCACTTCCAGCTTTTTCTGTGATTAATTGGAGATAAGAGTCTCAGGACTTTGTTGCCTGGGCTGGCTTCAGACCATGATCCTCAGATCTCAACATCCTGAGTAGCTAGTATTACAGGCATGAGCCCCCAGCACCTGACTTGCATGTCCTTTTTAATTTCATTGTTCATTCTTCTGATCATTCTCTGAGATTTTACCCACTTCACAAGTATTGGATTCCATTGTATAGCTATTGATTCTTGGAGGTATCGTGTTGTGTTGTTTTCTTGTATTATTTTGTGGGATTTTTTTATTTCAGCTATAAGTTTTCATCTCTTGTGTCCTTTCATTTGTAATACTCTCAATGCTTAGGCAAGGCTGAGTTAGTAGCCATGTTATAGCATAGCTTCTCATCTCCGGATTGGGGTGTATGGCTTAGAAATCAAACATTCACCCACAATGCACAGTACGCTTGGTCCACTCACTCAGGGAGAACAAGGCTAACTGAAAGAGTGCCACTGCTTGGTCCCTTTCTGAAGATGTAGAGTTGGGTGCCTTTAGTACCCCATCTTCACCTTCCTTTATTCCTAAATGGTGCTTTACTTGATTCCCAAACTAACATAGTAAAATATGAGATCTTCTTAGGTACTATCTTCTCTCAGTAATTTATACATTTAATAAGTAAAATGTTTAGAAATTTTTGTAGGAAGTAAGTGAGAGTATTTCCACCTCCCTTCCACACTTCTATTTTCATTTAGCTAACTGAAGTTACCTAGATTTCCAAGTACAGCCAAAGATAGAAGAGAGAGAAAGAGAGAGAGAGAGAGAGAGAGAGAGAGAGAGAGAGAGAGAGAGAGAGAGAGAGAGAGAGAGAGAGAGAGAGAGAGAGAGATATACACCTCTGTCTGTTTGTCTGTCTGTCTGCCTGCCTGCCTATCTGTCTGCCGGTCTGTCCTGGAGCTTCAACTCAGGGCTTGCTTGGGTGATGTCCCAGAGATTTTTACTCAAGGCTAATACTCTACCACTTGAACCTCAACTCCACTTCTGGCATTTTGGTGGTTTAGTGGAGATATGAGTCTCACAGACTATGCTGCCCAGGCTGGCTTCGTACTGCAGTCCTCAGTTTTCAGCCCCCAGAGTAGCTAGGATTACAGATGTAAGCCACTGGTGCTAAGCTATACATCTCTCTTGTATTGTACAGACAGTATGTGAAAGGCATTTTATAGAATGAATTAAGAGGTTGGGATGCTTTTGAGAAAAGACACTGTCTTGAGTTAAAAATAAACATGTTTTTGTCTCCCTTCCTGTCATCTGAATGAGGTTTAGCTAAGGAAAAGCAAGTATCCCTACCTTTCTTTGGATTGCCTTGAATTTCTCTTGAGTCCTATCACTTGAGTCCCTGTTAGTTTTAGATTTGTGCTCATCATATCTGGTTATTCTCATGGCATTAATGGAGTTATTTGTTTTTGTGCACAGAAAATAACTACTTTTTCCTAGCCTATTTAGAGAACTATTGCCTATGTTAATGACCTATTTTTTCCGTGGCTGTGTACTAATAATTGCTTTTTCGGTTTTATTTTCTGCTTTTTACTTATTTTTAGTAAGTATTAAAGGTGAAGTATTTGGTTCAGGAATAAAGTTTATATATTAAAATACTAATTGATATTTCCTGTGTTTCTTTAGGAAAAGTTTGGTTAATATATATCTGCCTAATGAGTATCTTTTTTTTCTCCTACTCTTCTTGTCAAACTTGCAGACTATTCTTGGTGCCATGAGGGATATGGTCAAACACAGAACTTCTATTTTCATTGCACATAGATTATCAACAGTGGTTGATGCAGATGAAATCATTGTCTTGGATCAGGTAAGAGATTATCTTTAAAAGTTAGTCTGAAAAATATTGGAAATTTTTAGATATAAGAAACTTAAATATTATTTCTAATGTACAGAGTATGTTTTTTAGAAGAGGTAAAGTCTTGATAAAATTCTATTTGGGACCCATTTGTAGGAAATAATACAATCACATTAACTTTATTAAAGTATTGAAAGCAAAGTTTGGCCAGGAAAGCATTAAAAAGTCTTCAAGGATAGAAGCAGGTTTTCAATGATTGATCTATAAAATAATTTTTCTGCATTCATTTTTGCTGAGTGGAATCTTTTCTTAATGTCTTTGCTATATTATCTGTTTTCATCTTCTAATAGTGCACATACCCTTAGTGTCTAAAAGAAAATTAGCATAAAATAAAGAGGTCATTTTCTAACATAGCCATTTTATTTTACATTTTTCCTTATGGGGAAAGTAAGAAAATAAGCTTATTTTATCTTCAGAGATTGATACATATGACCACAAGCTTTCTCATGCTACTGCCTCTATGAACTTTGCCAGCAGCTTATTTCCACCATCACCACTCCTTTCCTCATCAGCAAATAATTGGAGGCTTCTTCTGTGGAGAGACAATACCGTGACAATACCAGCTGAGACAATACCAGTTGAGAAGGTCATTTTCATGCACATACAGCTAGTATTTAGCCTTTTAATGCTCCATTCTTAAGTATTAGTGTTAGTAAACCTCTAAAGCAAATAGCAAAAAAAGAGCTCAATAGCAAATGTAGTCAATGCAGAAAACATTAAAAAAAATTAAAACTATCATATCCTCAGAAAACATGGAAAATACAGCATTTCTAAAATCAGTACAGATGCTATTTAAAAATAGTAAAGGAAACCCAGAGTGGTGTCTCACACCTGTAATCCAACTACTCAGAAGGTTGAGATTGGGAAGATTGTGGTTTGAGGTTAGCCCAGGGAAAATGTTCATAAGACCCCTTCTCAATCAATAGTTGGGCACATTGGTGTGTGCCTGTCTCACAGATACATAGATGGCTGAGATTAGGAGGATTATGATTCCAAACCAGCTTGGGAAAAATAGTTTACATGACTCCATCTCAATGGAAGATGGTGGCACACCTGTCATCCAGCTGTTGTGGGAAATGTAAAATAGGAGTGTGGTCCAAGCATGGACCTATGCCAGAAGCAAGATCTTATCTCAAAATAACCAGTGCTAGAGGGGCTGGGGGTATGCACAATGGTAGAACATCTTCCCAGCAGGCACAATGCCCTGAGTTCAATCACAAATGCCGTCATAAAAGAAGAGGAAAGGAAACATATATGGCATGACTTCCAGAATATAGGGTTAAATGAAAATAAATGTTGGGTAAAAGGAGTATATAGTATGCTGGCTTTTGCCAGGAGAATGGACAGAAAATAGTATGTGTACACGTGTCTGTTATACTAAAAGAAACTCCAAAGAATAAGCTATAAACTAAAACAGCTACCTTAGGAGGGGTGCAAAAAAGGGTTCCAAGAGATAGGGAAGGGAGTACACTTGTTTATACTGTATTTGTGTCTTATATGTTCAAAAATAAAATTAAGCCAACCAATATGGAAAACAATTGGATACAAAGAAGACAAAACTGCCTATCAAATTCATAATCACTGAGAAGAAAAACAATGAATCCCAGTAACTCTTGAACATTTTTCCAATCATATAGCCTTAGTGGAATATAAGGGCAAAAATAATTCAAAGGCAAATCAAACTTAGTTTACTTTTTTGGTCATGGTATTTTCAAGATAACCATTTTGAAACTACTTTTTATATATGTTAAAATTGAACCTATGAGTAAATACACTGATGGCGTTAGAGATATCCCTTTGAAGAAGATAGATACAAATATGTAACCAAAGAAGAAGAGGAATGTGATGATGTTATAGTGGAACAGAATTATTAGTATGAATTCATAGTATTTTAAATATGATCTCTATTCAGTGGAATGGCCTACAAGCAGTAAAAATCTGGTAGCAATGTGAATACCTGGCACAGAGATTTGAGGCACTTATGACTGTTTCTCACCAAAAGGAACCAAGCCTCCTTGGAGAAATAACTGACACCAAATCTGGGACAGAGAAACTAATGAACACATGTCACAAGGACACAGAAACCATTTTGAATGGGCTCCCACTGGCCAAATTTGGGATAATTAGAGCAGCAAAAAGAATAATGACACTAATGAATTCTTACACATTGAATACAAAATTAATTTCTGTATCCATAACAATACTTTTACAACAAAAAAAGTGCTTAGCAGAAAAGGAAAGCCCATCTTTAAAAATTCCAACTGACACATGGAGAAAGAATGGTAATTTTAGAAAAATCGGACTTTGCAACCACCATTATAATAATTGATTCAGATAAGGATCATCACTGGTTGATAAAACCATATGGTGAAAAGCTATTGGGGAATAGGATGTTCATACATTTTGCAAGTACAACTCATAGATAACATTAATTCCAAAGAGAAAATGTATCTTTAAATAGAGAAATCTGATAGATACCATTAACCAAGTGATCAAACGTAATATCAATTATGGAACAAATTAACTTCCTGTACCTCCTTAAGTAACTGAGAGCACACATATTTGTGACTGAAGCATTTAGCCTGGATCTAGTCTTCAGTACCAACTGGACTAATACAAACTGAAGGGCATTCTTCCAAAAATAGGCCTGGACATTTCAGAATGTCAGTGTCACCCACAGACAGAGGCAAAGAAACTGTTATAAAGTCAGGGTATTGATCGTGACTGGATTCTTGATGGGAAAAAATAAAGGTCATTATTGGGATGAACTTTGATTATGAACTATGTTAGATAGACTGTCACATCATAGCTAAATTACTTGGATGTGATATAGTTATATTCGTCATGTAGGAGAATGTCCTTGTTTTTAGGACATAGATACTAATGAAACATTTAAAGATAAAGTATTACAGGTGTCTGCAAGTCATTCTCAAATGGCTATGCAAAAATAGTGGGGGGGGGTGTAAACAAGGCAAGTATGGAAAAAAACAGTTGCTAAACTAGGAGAACTATTTATAATTGTTCACTTTTGGAGATTTCTAATAGTAAGATACAAAACCAAGGAAATGAAAAAAAGGCTGTTAGTAAGTCTAAGAATATATAAGTATATGAAGAAAAATATGTAAAAATAAAAAATATATAAGAAAAATACATAAAATCCAAGTTTCTAGATAGCTCAATAGCAAATAAATATGTTTACATAGCCATAATAGACACTAAATCAGAATTTTATTTGATGTTATTATGAAAGTAGAGAAATGGGGCAGAGGGAATGTGAAATAGTAGAAAGTACTTGTAAAGGTTTTATCATTAGGAGTACCAAAAATACTGACAAAATTCCTTTTCTATCCCACCATGTTTAACAGTAGCTGGCAAAAGAGATTGGTTGTAAATCAGAGTTTGGAATGTATACACAGACCAGTACAGTGTTGGGTTTAATAGTAACTTCTGGAACAAGTAAATTTTGTATTTTCATGAAATCATTTTTTTCAAAGTACACATATATATTTTAAGATATTACTTTGCATCCCTGTACAAATTATTGCTTTTGATTTGAATATTTACTGGTTATAGAAAAATCACCATTTTATATTTTTAACCTTCCCTTCAAAGTGAAAAATAAGGGCTGGGAATGTGGCTTAGTGGTAGAGTGCTTGCCTAGCATGCATGAAGCCCTTGGTTCGATTCTTCAGCTCCACATAAACATAAAAAGCCAGAAGTGGCACTCTGACTCAAGTGATAGAGTGCTAGCCTTGGGCAAAAAGAAGCTCGGGAGGACAGTACCCAAGCCACAGGACTGGCAAAAAAAGGAAGAAGGGAGGGAGGGAGGGAGGGAGGGAGGGAGGGAGGAATGAAGGAAGGAAGGAAGGAAGGAAGGAAGGAAGAAAGGAAGGAAGGGAGGGAGGGAGGGAGGGAGGGAGGGAGGGAGGGAGGGAGGGAGGGAGGGGGAACAATTTAAATAAAATTGTGTTTGTGATCATTGAATTTTCAATGTTTACTGGGGGCTGGAAGTTCCACAGTGATGAAAACATTTGTACTTCAGTTTTCCTCGCTTATACTATGTGGAGATGGAATTGTGACAAGAATTTTACTTTAATGAACACAAATTTTTCAAAATCCTTCAGTTATAAAGTATTACCATTTTTAGTTATGCTAGCTAAATAACCTTTCTCTGTGTTTACTTTTTAGGGTAAAGTAGCTGAACGTGGTACCCACTACAATTTGCTTGCTAACTCTAGCAGTATCTATTCAGAAATGTGGCATACTCAGAGCAGCCGTATGAATAACTATGGTAACTCCAAATGGAATGCACAGAAAGAGAATATGTCCAAGGAGGAGGAAAGGAAGAAACTACAAGAAGAAATTGTCAATAGTGTGAAAGGCTGTGGAAACTGTTCCTGCTAAATTATATGAATCTTTCTTCCTCCATCCCTCTCTCTCCCCTACCTCCCTTTCTTACTCCCTCCTCCCCTCTCCTCTTTCTTTCTTACCACACATTTGCACTGAAGCAGAATTGTTTAATTAAAATCATACATTCCCACTTACTATAATCCTTTTAAGTAGGACTTTATTTTCAGGAGGTTTTGAGTTTTATACCTTTCAGTCTAACATGGCATCTGTATCCCCAAATTAATTTCTTGCTATAGCCCTAGTTGTGCTCAATACATAAATTTTGTTACATTTTTACTTTACTCTGTTGTTCTTTTTGAAGTTCTGACATCCATTTGATACCCATAACCAGATGAATCAGATTGATGTTCAAATTTTTGCAGTTTTTAAAAACCCCTTTATGCTGAAAATTTGTAGAAAAGGGTCATTTTCTTAAAACTGAAGCAAAAGAGAACAGGATACATTTATTGTCTCTTCTCTATCCCCTCCAATTGAAATACTTTATTGATGTGAAAATTAGTTTATGAACAAATTTAAAGTTAGGACTTATCAGAAATAGGCATTTATAATTTTGATGTCTTCAAAAATACCTATGCTGACTGGGAAGGTGGCTCAGTGGTAAAGTGCTTGCCTTGCATGCCAGAGGCCCTAGGTTCGATTCCTCAGCACCACATAAGCAAAAAGAAAAAGCCAGAAGTGGCACTGTGGCTCAAGTGGTAGAGCGCTAGCCTTGAGCTGAAGAGCTGAGGGACAGCGTCCAGGCCCAGAGTTCAGTCCCCACCACCGGACCCAAAAAACAAAACAAAAATACCTATGCTTACAGTTTTTTAAGTGTTTCCAGTTATATACTTTTTAGAGGGAACATTTTTATTTTCATGTTGAGGTAGAGAAACAAAGTGTTGCAAACCAAATTTATGCATTTTTTTCTTTACATACTTATAAACCCAGGTGTCATTTGAGAGTTGCTATATTGGGAATGATCTGAAAGTTTAGGAACTTAATGGCCTTTTCTAATTTACGTCTTAGATGCACTGATTTTTGCATCTGGAGTTATACAAACAAATAAGTAGAATGTTATGCATGTACCCACATATGGGTATGTACCTGCTCATGAATGTTTATTAATTGCTGTCCACTTAAACATTATTGAAAATTTTTGATAAATAAGAAAGATTAAATATATACATACATATGTATACATACACAGGCACTCTTTAAATGACCTAGACTCTCAATCTGTATTGACACTTCAGAATTCCTTCATTAAGGTCTTCTACTTTTTTCACTAATTTAATGAGTTCCTTTAAACCTGATGAAACAAGGAGCCTAAGCAATATAGTCAAGTTCCACCTGAAATAAAAAGAAAACAAACCTTACCTGCTAGGATTATTTAGATGGCATGTACCTGTAGCTCAAGTTGCTTAGGAAGCTGAGCCGGGAGGATCACTGAGCCCAGGAGTTTGAGGCCAGCCTAGTGACATCCTGTTTCTTACAAATTAAGGGAAAAAAAAGAAATTACACATTTCTTTTTTCAATGTGAATTTGCTTTGTTTGACAGTAATCATTCAGTCTGAAAACTTACATATCTCATGAATTAATGGCCCCATAACCATAAGTAATGAGTTTTCTCAGGAAAAGTACTCAAATATTTGTTTTATTGGTTTATGGTTTTAATATGTGTTAAGTGATTTATTAATATAGGAAAGATTAATAGTTTTTTATTTGTTGACGTTGTTGGGTAACTATCTGAATTTGTCTAACAGAAGTGAATACTTTTGTTACATAAAGGCAATTTGATAAGTAACTTGAGGCCAGTATTTTATATATAGACTTTGATACTAGAATAAGTGATGTGACATGTTGAAATTAACACTGAGGTGCATAATCTGCAAAATGAGGTGGTTTTGCTTTTTGACATATCTTATTGTGAAGCCATAGGTATTATTGCTAGTCTAAAGAGAAAACAGCACTTCCACTAAACAAAGCAGTTACATTATTAGAAAGGGTAAAACCTGGGTAGAAATTTTGTTTCTACATTAATGCCTTCTATACATATCCAGTGATGCTGGTAAGAAAGATTTAGCTTAGTTGCATAAACAAGTGGGTAAAAATTAAGTAATCATTACTGATAATTCCACTTGAAGTGTTTATAGTGTTGTTAAAAGCAAGCAATTTTGTGATGCAGGGGAACATTGAGTTCAAGAAGGTAGAACTGTTTTCAAGGTAGGAATAATTTTCCCCACTAAGACATTTTGAAGCTGTTTTTCTTTTCATGTGATTGCAGGTGGTCCCTTAGGCCATTGTGGTCATTAACCTGTATTTTCAGCTAATAAAAAGTAAAACTACCTGAAAAACACAGTTATTATAGAGGCCATAACTACATCTTAAGGACATTTCTCTTAAAACCAAAAACCACGTCATATTAACATGGTTCTGTGCAGAGAAATAATAGATTAGTTGAAAGAAAAGCTTCTTAGGATGATTCACTCATAGGAAATGCCAAAAAAGGAACATTTAATTATAATGTACTAATTTTACATTACAATATTACATGCTCACACAAAAGGACAATGTGTATAAATTTTTTAATTCAGTGTTGGAACAATGTTTTTAATGTATCAGGATGAATAAGCTACAGTTTTAGAATTTGAGCTCTGAAAATGAACTAAGATGATAGGGATGTAATTCTTGTACTCCTTTATTTTAAAGATTGGAACATTTACTTTCTAAAGTAATCCAAGTTTACAGAAATTAAGTTGAAACCAAGGTAAAGTGGGTTGGAATTGAAATGGACTCGGTGCCATTCTGGAGGTTTGTCACATGGAAATATTTTGATGAGCAGATGAGCTCATTTGGAAGTCTTTGAACAGCTCAAGTCCGGGTCACTTGGGATAATCACAGAGTCCTTCACATTTGGACATGAACAAGCTCACAAAATGCATTTCCTTTTCCTCTGCAGGGATGTGTACCTTTTACATACCTTAAGATTGTTATTTTGTCTTATTCTTCGATGTTGACAAAGGCCACTTTGTGAAAATGGTTGTTTCTAAAATACGTTTTGTTTAAAAAGGTATTTAAAAATTGTGTGATTCAAAACTTCACTCAGAGACATTGGGAAAAGATGTGTGATTCCTTGTTTTTGGAACCCTTTGTTCTGTTAATGCTGCCATATTGCTCCTATCTTTCCTACTTGTTAAGTGTGTCAGCAAGTAGCCATTTTTGCCAGTGTATGTTCATAATTCTCTTACCTTATAACTTTATTTCAGGATATGCTGTTGTGAATTTGTAGTTGAAAGTATTTAAATACGTTTGCAATTGCAGTTTTCTTAAATTATTAGGACGTCTCATTTTTTCTTTCTTTGAATATATACATTTTTGAATGTAAACTTTATGGTCAATCACAATATTAAGCCAAATAACCTGTATAAAACTGGTTAAGACAAAACAACTGAACCAAGGAATCCCTTACCACAGTTCTGTTGTTTATAGCAACCTGTGTGGATAATCATTACTAAATAAACATATGTCTTTGTGATTAGAAATGGGTATTCAATTGAAATTACTCTTTTCTGAACTGTCTAGGGGAAAGCTGATACTTCATCACAACTCTCAAAAATTAGATCATTAATAGACACCTGGGAGTATGGTCCTACAGCCTTATGCAGAAGATGGAAACTTGGCATTGGTTCAGAGAGAACATAATTATTTGTGGAGCTCATAATGCAGGCAAACTGGTAGCAATTATAGTGATTTCATTTAGCATTATGCTGTCATATTTTTGATGGCCAATCAGTGAAAGGGTCCTAGTTTCTTAGTTACCCACAGTTCTAATGATTAGGAAGGAAGCCTTTGGCTGAAGAAAAGTCCTATCTAAAAACCGTGCATTAAACTAGCATCCCAATTCACTAGGTAGAGTTGGAAATGAAGTGTATGTTCTAATTAAAAAGAGGCTGGAACATTTTTATTGAAAAATGTCAGTAGATTGTTTCCATATTTCCTGTTCTCATACAGCTACAGTGAAAATGTTGCTCACTGAAGACTTTGTGTTGTTTCATAAAATCATAGGATTTGGATTGGAAAGAGTTGAAGGGTTATTTAGTACAATTTCCTCATAATGCAAATGAGGAAGTTGAACTTCAGGAGAAGTCACTGAGCTTGCTAGAGGCCTACTTAGGATGAAACCCCTGGCTTCTGACACCCTCCTCCTATGCAGCACCATAAAAACCATTCAGAAGTTACATTACAAAAGAAATTTAAAGGCAAGACTTCTAGAATAATGAACTGAGGAGCTCAATAGACCCTCTCCCCTACAAAGCAACAATTTAATTGGTTTAAAAACAAGGTTGATTTAGAAAAGGCAATCATTTAAAGCTGCTGAAATTGTCTTCAGGGCATACAGGAAATGAAACATTTATTCAAGTCAATCTATTAAATCTTGGCAAGAACAGCAAGAGACTGGCCTTTGAAAAACAACCTGATCCATATCCTCCACACTCATAAGGCCAGACTTGAGTGATTTGTGCAGAAAGCTTTAACTAAGGTGTTCTGTTCTGAGCATCTGGGTGAAGATGTGAAGAGAGGACTCATTCTTCCCCCAGCTCTCAGCCAGGCATTACGATTTCACCCTGGCAAGTAGATTTGCCTACATTTCTCATCTACCACCCTGCCCCTTCACCTTAGGTGTGTCTTAATTCATTTTTTGTTGCTATAACAGAATACTGGACACAAGCTAATTTATAAAGAATAGAAGTTTACACTGGGCACCGATGGCTTATGCCTGCAACCCTACCTACTCAGGAGACAGATCTGAGGATCTTGGTTCAAAGCCAGCCGAAGCAGGAAAGTCTATGTCTCTCTTATCTCCAATTAAGCACTAAAAAGGTGGAAGTGGAGCTGTGGCGCAAGTGGTAGAGGGCTACCACTGAGCAGAAAAACTCAGAAACAGCACCCAGGTCCTGAGTTCAAGCCCCAGGACAGGCACAAAGAAAAGTTTACATGGATATAATTCTAAAAGCTAGGAAGCCCAATAGCATGGTACTGGCACCAGCTCATCATCCAGTGAAGACATTTGCTGCATGATAATGTGATGGAAGTCATCACATGGTAAGGCCAGAGTGTCCCAACCAGCAGGACTTCAATGAGGGCAGTGAACCTAAGCTAGAAGGAATGAAGGGACAAGAGACACGAAGAATGACAGCAAGACAAGGATTCTGATCAAGCTGCCAATTTTTATTTTTCACACAAGGGTATTTATATGCTTGGAATAAGGAAGCTTTTTCATTGGCCATCAAGGAAGCTTTTTCATTGGCCGTAGCAGTGCAGGATGTTTACTTAGGGCAGGATGAGGGTAGGATTCTGTAAACTCAGCCTCAAGATGTTCCAGTGAGATAGTCAAGCCTATTATGTTGAGAGATTCAACTTTTGGCTCCCGACATCTCCCCCTTTCTTATTTAGAAAATTGACCATCAATTGTTGGCTGCTCTTTTTAAGGGGGTGACAGAGGCTCTGTTCCTCTAAGGGCCCAGGGTTTTTCTCCGCTCCCGAGCAAGTGTCCTCACTCGGGGAGGGGAATTTTACAGGGCTTGGCATGTTTTTTGAGGAGATGGCTTGTGGGTATGCATGCCAACCGTCATGCACCAGAGCTTGCCACTCAGGGGTCTTGGGTTTTGGGATCTCGCGGATCCATCCCCCTGCAGTCTTACCTGCACCCTTGATTAGAGCATTTTTTCTTCCTCCCATAGGTGCATCCTTCCCCAAGTGGAGGGGCCTATAAGGAGGAGGGGCGAACCTATCCCTTATAGCAATAGGTCTTGCCCGTTGAATGCTCAGGAGTTATGAATAAGGAGAAGGGTTTACTTGCAGCCACCTTCTGAAAATGTATCTTTGATTGAATTCGAAAACATGGCTGTTGATAGATTGAAATTGCTAAAAGTGGTGGGGGCTGGAAAGGTGGCTCAGTGGTAGAGCGCCTGCCTTGCATGCCTGAGGCCCTGAGTTCGATTCCTCAGCACCACATAAACAAAAAGAAAAAAGCCGGAAGTGGCACTGTGGCTCAAGTGGTAGAGTGCTAGCCTTGAGCTGAAGAGCTGAGGGACAGCGCCCAGGCCCAGAGTTCAGGCCCACGACTGGACCCCCCCCAAAAAAAAGGGGCTGGGAAGGTGGCTCAGTGGTAGAGTGCTTGCTTTGCATGCATGAGGCCCTGGGTTCAATTCCTCAGCACCACATAAGCAGAAAAAAAAGCCGGAAGTGGCACTGTGGCTCAAGCGGTAGAGTGCTAGCCTTGAGCTGAAGAGTGCAGGGACAACGTCCAAGCCCAGAGTTCAAGCCCCACATTGGGCGCCAGTTGTCCTGACCCGCAGGACGTCAACGAGGGCAGTGAACCTAAGCTAGAAGGAATGAAGGGACAAGAGACACGAAGAATGACAGCAAAACAAGGGTTCTGATCAAGCTGCAAATTTTTATTTTTCACACAAGGGTATTTATATGCTTGGAATAAGGAAGCTTTTTCATTGGCCTTAAGGAAGCTTTTTCATTGGCCATAGCAGTGCAGGATGTTTGCTTAGGGCAGGATGAGGGTAGGATTCTGTAAACTCAGCCTCAAGATGTTCCAGTGAGATAGTCAAGCCTATTATGTTGAGAGACTCAACTTTTGGCTCCCGACAGCAGAGCAAGTATGCTAGTTCTGGTGTCTTTTTTCTGATAAAGCCATTCATACCATCATAGGACCCCACCCCCATGATTTCATTTAATCTAACCTCTCAAAGGTTCCACTTCCAAATACCATTAACATATGAACTTAGGGATTAATTTTCCAATACACTGAGAATAACAGGAACCTAATTTTTCTTCTCTAGTTTGCTTGTAGATTGGAGATTGGAATCAAAGAAGGAACTGGTAAACACTAGGGATTTCTACCCCACTGCTCGAGAGTAGAGGGCTTGTCTCATTCCTGAGAAAGTTGGTCCAGGCCTCACCTGCAGTTTGCAGATGCTGAGTTTCTGCTTGAGCAAAAACATAAGAACATAGAGATCCATGGCTTTGCCTGCAACATGACTTTCTTTGGAACAGGATGGAGAACTCCCTTAGCAAGGTCATTGTCAAAAGTGATGGAGATCTTGGTAGAGTTCAATTAGGAGCAGCTGGCATAAGCAAAATAGCTTAGCAGCCAGAAGTTTAATCGAAAGATACAACAAAGGGAGCCAAGAGGAACAGTCACTTCAGAGTTGAAAGAGCTGTAAGCATGTATTGGGTGCAGTGCACCCACTTAGGACAAACAGAGAAGAATATGCAGCAGTCTTGAAAGGATTTTCCCTGTGCATGCAGACCCATGACACCAAAAGCCTCACTTGACGCAAGGAGTTTAAACACAATCTTTGGCCAAACTGTCAGAACAATAAGCCAAAGGTAGTGTAGAGGTGATTCCTAGGAGCATAAGCTTCAGAATAAAATCACACACATGCACACACACACACACACACACACACACACACACACACACATCTCTAGCAATGTGGAAGACCATGTATGCCACAAGATAGGTTTTCTTTTTTTTATATCAAACTTTTTTTTATTGTGAAAATACTGTACAGAGGGGTTACAATTACATGGGCAAGATAATGAGTACATTTCTTATCAAGCATTGTAGCCTCCTCCTTTGTTTCCCCTTCCCATCCTCCCCCCACCCCCCACACAATCCTCCCCACCCCACCACCAAAGTTGTAAAGTTCATTTTCAACATAACGACTTGTATATCTCATTGTTGCAATGGGTCCACCTGTATCCCTATTTAAACGATTTGTTTTTCCCCTTCCCCTCCACAAATTATACTGACATCAAATACAGTGAAAGCAGGGGTTATACTGTGGGGGAGAGACATACAAAGCAACAAAGAAATAATCTTATAAATGCGTTAGAAACAATCGCATGAAAGAAAAAAAAACATTTCAGTACATATCTTAGGGTTCATTTCCCTAACATCACTTTATCTGACCTTTTCTGCTTGACTCAGACATACACTACATAGTGCAAATAAGGGAAACCATGGGAACTGTGTTTCTTTGGGCCTGGCTTACTTCACTTAATATAATTTTTTCCAAGCCTTTCCATTTCCTAAGAAGTGGGGCAATGTCATTCTTTCTGATGGAGGCATAGAATTCCATTGTGTATATATACCACATTTTCTTGATCCATTCATCTACTGAGGGGCATCTGGGTTGGTTCCATATCTTAGCTATAGTAAATAGTGCTGCAATAAACATAGTCGTGCTGGTAGCTTTAGTATGGTCTTGTTTGTGATCATTTGGGTAACTGCCCAAAAGTGGGATTGCTGGGTCATAGAGGAGCTCTATGTGGAGTCTTTTGAGGAACCTCCATTCTGCTTTCCAAAGTGGTTGAACAAGTTTACACTGCCACCAACAATGCAGTAGGGTTCCCTTCTGTCCACATCCCCTCCAACATCTGTTAATGATTTTAGCCATTCTAACTGGAGTGAGGTGGTATCTCCATGTTGTTGTTTTGATTTGCATTTCTTTTATGGCTAGGGAGGTTGAACATTTCTTCATGTGTCTATTGGCCATCAAGATAGGCTTTCTTAATCAGAGAGTGAATCTCCAAGTTACCAGTCTCTGGTGAACAGGAGTCAGTGATAAATTCCCTGAACTATTGATCTCAGCCTCCAAGCACACATGTATTCAATCATAGAAGGTAAAAATCTTGCGAATAAGTGTTTGTGCCCACCCAAGGGCAACCCCAGGGAAGCTGAATTAAGAATAGAGGGAATACCAGGCTGCCCACTGCCAGGGAAATAACCTAGCAAACTACAAATCCCCCAAGAGAAAAGGATCAGTATGCAGAATTGCCATAGGATGATAATCTAAAACGTTCATTCCACTCACAACAAAAAAGTACAAGACATAACAAGGAAACAGAAAAGTGACCCAAATGGGGGGGAGCGGGGGTGGGAGGGAAGAAGCCTTGCTGTAGTGGAGCCCCAGATTGTGGATGTAGCAAATGAAAGATTTTCTAACAAAGATTTATGTGTGTGTTATATGTGTATAGATATATGGAAACGGAAAGTAAGTTCTTGAATTTTTGGTACAATAACTGAAATGAGAAATTCACCACAGGGATTCAGTAATGTATTTCAGCTGGTAGAAGAAAAAATCTGAAACCACATGGTAAATCAATAGAGATTATGCAGCCTGAAAAATAAAAAATAAAAATTACCTCAGAGAAATGTGGAACACAATTAAGCATCCCAACATGCATAGTGCGAGTACCAGAGAGTACCAGGGAGTACCAGAGAGAAAGGACAAACTAAATTCTAAGACATAAAAAAACCAAGAAAATTACAAAAGAGTACTATAAATTAAACACTGGAGGCTCATGCCTATAAGCCTAGCTACTTAGCAGACTGAAATCTAAGGATCACAGTTCAAAGCCAACGTTGGGCAGACAAGTCCAACATATTCTGATCTCCAACAAACCAGCAAAAAGAAGTGAAGCCATAAGCCGAGTGAATGCAAAAAATTAGATAGCTTAAATTACCAAATAAATTAATAGACACAAACTATCACAAACTTAAGTGTAATAAAGCCAGCCATTATAGTAAAATATAGGAGTAGATAAGTCAGATTACTTGTACATTGTGATGTACTATACATATGAACAGACTGTTATCCTAGTTAATGAAGCAGAGGCCTAATTTTGTTAAACCATATGGTTTGGGTAGCTAAGCAGAGGTACCTTACAAGTATTTCTTTGGTCCAAATAAATTACTAAAAGACATGTGTAGTATGAATTTAATTAGGAATCAATAAGGTGCCAATATATCAGAAACTAGAAAATACAGAATAGATACTGTTAATTTATACGCTCAACATGGCAGTTGATTTGGCCAGGTTGTTAATTCTTTCAACCAAAGTTAGGTCAGATAACCTCTCCTGAGTTTTCAAAAGTCTGACTCTGACTGGGCATCGTGACACACCTGTAATCCCAGCACATGGGAGGCTGACAGTAGGATGGTGCATTAGAAGCCAATATGCGCTACATAGCAAGACCCTTTCTCAAAAAGCAACAACATAGTCTGACTCTTTGTGATTCATTCAAATCATTTCTCTTCCTAACATGACAATTACCATCTTTAGGAATAGAAAACCATAGCTGACTTTATTGTGCTTCCATTGTACCCAAAGAAGTTACTATGCTGTGAATATGGGTGTTTTTGTGATTCATATGAATGGAAGCTTGGTCTCTAGGTAGGAGATGTAGTGGAATCTCTAAGACCCAGTGAGAGGATTTTTAAGTCATTGGGGATGTGATGTGGTTCTCTTGGAACTCTGGTAGTCCTCAGGAAAGGGCTGTTATAGGAAGAGCAAGCCTGACTCTGCCCAAATCTCTCTGCTTCCTGTATCAAGCCATAATGTGTGTGTTTATACACAGGTTTGCACCATTGTCACCCACTGTAATGTGACACAGCTCTCACCAGTACTGAGTTGATGAAGGCACCATGACCTTGAGATGCCAAAATATGAGCCAAATAACTGTCTTTATAAAGTTTGCTGCCTCACACAGGCCAAAATTATCTTAACAATGACCCAGAAACACAAAAAAATCAAAGAAAGGTTGGACAAATGGAATTGCATGAAACTGCAGAGCTGCATGGCAAAGGACATAGCTAGCAAGATCAATAGAAAGCCCACAGATTGGGAGAAGATCTTCACTAGCCATACAACGGACAAAGGTCTCAGGTCTAAAATATACTTAGAACCCAAAAAATTAAATCCCCCAACAACAAATCCTCAAAGAAACAACTGCCTGATTAATAAGTGGGCTAAAGACTTAAAGAAAAACTTCTCTGAAGAGGAAATAAGAATGGCCAATAGACACTTGAAGAAATGCTCAACTTCTCTAACCATAAAAGAAATGCAAATCAAAACAACATTGAGATACCACCTCACCCCGGTTAGAATGGCTATAATCAAGAAATCTAATAACAGATACTGGAGGAGATGTGTCCAAAAGGTAACCCTACTGCATTAGTGGGAGTGTAAACTTGTTCAACCACTTTGGAAAGTAGTATGGAGGTTCCTCAAAAGACTCCACATAGAGCTCCCCTATGACCCAGCAATCCCACTTTTGGGCATTTACCCAAATGATCACAAACAAGGACATACTAAAGCTACCAGCACAACTATGTTTATCGCACCATTATTCACCATAGCTAAGATGTGGAACCAATCCAGATGCCCCTCAGTAGATGAATAGATCAAGAAAATGTCTCTCTCTCTCTCTGTCTCTCTCTCTCTCACTCTCTCTTCTCTCTCTGTCTCTCTCTCTCTCTCTCTCTCTCTCTCTCTCTCTCTCACACACACACACACACACACACATACACACACTCAATTCTATGCCTCCATTAGAAAGAATGACACTGCTCCATTTGTCAGAAAATGGAAAGACATGGAAAAAAATTATATTAAGTGAAGTAAGCAAGGCCCAAAGAAACATAGGTCCCATGGTTTCCTTTATCTGCAATAACTAGTATACGTCTAGGACAAACAGAAAAGGTCAAAAGGTATGTACACATGACCATATAAGCTGATGCTAAGTGAAATGAACCCCAAGATAGGGACACAAGAGGTTTTATTTTTCTTGCTGTAGTTTTTAATGTACTTATAATGCACTATGTGATTTTTTGTATCCTTTGTATGTTCTTCGCCCATGGTATAACCTCTGTTTTCACTGTATTTGATTCTGGTGCCCTGCATCTTGTTTATACATTTTTCTAATTTGGGGAGGGGAAGGGAAAAAACAAAATGCTGAAATAAGGATACAGGTTGACCCATTTTAACAATGAGATGTACAAGACACTATGTTGCGAATGAACTTTACAACTGGGAGTGGGATGGGAGGGAGGAGTTGGGAGGTGGGAAGGGAAGGGATGGTAGGGGGAAAACAAGGAGGAGGTAACAGTGCTCTATAGGAAATATACTCATTACGTTACTCATGTAACTGTAAGCCCTCTGTACAGTATCTTTATAATAAAAATATATACTAAAAATGTTTGCTGCCTCATGTATTTTGTTGTAGTAATGCAAAGATGACAGATACAGAACATGTGATAAATGTGTGTGTGTGTGTGTGTGTGTGTGTGTGTGTGTGTGTGTGTGTGTGTGTGTGTGTGTGTGTGTGTGTGTGTGTGTGTAAAGGTTTCAATAATAAATCTGTATTCCTGCTATCTTGGTTTATGTTGAATCTTGTCAAAGCTTTCAGGTGTTACCCTTAGACTTAGAAACTGAAAAGTGATACTTTGTAATTCTTCTTTTATATAGCAATTTTTTTTTTTTTTTTTCTTTTGGGTCCGGTCATGGGGCCTGAACTCTGGGCTTGGGCACTGTCCCTCAGCTCTTCAGCTCAAAGCTAGTGCTCTACCACTTGAGCCACAGCGCCACTTCCGGCTTTTTTCTTTTTGCTTATGTGGTGCTGAGGAATCGAACCCAGGGCCTCAGGCATGCAAGGCAAGCGCTTTAACCACTGAGCCACCTTCCCAGCCCTTATATAGCAATTTTTATTGTAATTGTCATTACATGAATTTCACAAATTTCACAGTATTGTGAGATAGTGATAGTTAAAGTCACAAACACATTCTAACCTTCATGGGGCAAATTGTCTTTATCATGGTCTATAAAGTTTTTGAGGTCTATATGAGCTTTGACAATACAGTTATTTCTTCCACATCAGGTGATATGTACATTTATTTCCTTTTGCTTAGTGTCAGCTGCTCTCTCTTTCCTGCTCATTCCCTCCCTCCCATCGTTGCCATTGAGTTGCTTAGTTCATTTTGATCAATGACCAGAGCAGCTGATGGGTCCGCTGTTGTGTGTTTTCCCATTTCCCTCTGTTTCTGTGTCCTCCTCCTAGTTTCCCTCAGATATATATATATATATATATATATATATATATATATATATATATATATATATATATATATATATATATATATATATATATATATATATATATATACCATGTATGTGGTCAGCAGCATGGGGTTATTTAGTAATGATTCAACCTGATTCAGGAGGTCCTTTGTTTCTTGAGTCTTGTTTACTTTGTCTTATCTCCTTACCTTTTGGATTTAACATCCACTTATCAGGGTGACCGTGTGCCGTTTGTCTCTTTGCTCTTGGCCTACCTCAGTCATCATATTTTTTTCTAGTTCCATCCATCTCTCTGTGAATGCCATTATTTTGTCCTTTCTAATGGCTGTATAATATTCCATTGTATATAGGTATCACAATTTTGGATCCATTCATCTGATATTATTGTTTGATATATTGCTGGTGAATTTTTTCCCAGTTAATTGGCTGTCTTTCTAGTTTGGTTGCTATGTCTAGCTGTGCAGAAACTTTTTAAGGTAGTCCCATTTGTCAGGTCTCTCTCCAATTTGTTGTGACCTTGGGACTCTGTTCAGGAAATTCCTGCCTGTGCCAATAAGTTCAAGTGTCTCTCCTACTCTGTCCTGCAGTAGTTTCAGAGATTCAGGTTTAATGTTAAGGTCTGTAATCCATTTTGAGTTGATGTTGGTGCATGGTGATAGGCTGGGGTCCACTTTTAGTTTTCTGCATGTGGCCGCCCAGTTTTCCCAGCACCAGTAGTTGGAGAGGCTGTGTTTCTTCCATTGTATGTCTTTGGCTCCTTTGTCAAATATCAGCTGACTGTAAACATGTGGTTTTATTTCTGGATCTTCTAATCTATTCCATTGGTCTTCAGGTCTGCTTTTGTGCCAGTACCAAGCTATCTTTGTTATTATGGCTCTATTATAGAGCTTGAAGTCCGCCATTGAGATCCCTCCCGTGTTGTCTTTTTTGCCTAGGTCTTTCGTTGTTCCATATGAATTTTTGAACTGTTTTCTGTATTTCAGTAATGAACGTCATTTGGATTTTAATGGGAATTGCGTTGAATTTGTATATCAGTTTTGGCAGTATAGCCATTTTCACTATCCAAGAATATGGAAGGTCTTTCCAATTCCTGGTGTCCTCTATAATTTCTTTCTTTAAGGTTTTATAGTTTTCATTAGTTCTTTTGCATCTTTGGTTAATTCCTAAATATTTTTGAGGTTATTGTAAATGGGGTTGTTTCCTCGATTTCCCTTTCTGTTTGTACATTGTTGGTATACAGAAAGAGCTTATTTTTGTGGGTTAATTTTGTATCCTGCTACTTTGCCGAAGTGGTTTATAAGTTCTAAGAGTTTGGGGTTGGAGTTTTTAGGATCATGGAGGTATAGTATCATGTCATCTGCAAAAAGGAATAGTTTAACTTCTTCCTTCCCTATGCGGATCCCTTTAATGTCTTTTTCTTGCCTTATTGCCCTGGCTAAGGATTCCAGAACTATATTGAAGAGGAGTGATGAGAGTGGGCATCTTTGCCTTGTTCCTTATTTTAGGAAAATAGGTTGTAGTTTTTCCCCATTAAGTATAATATTGGCTATTGGTCTGTTGTATATGGATTTTATTGTTTTAAGGAGTGTTCCTTCTATTCCTATTTTCTCTAGAGCTTTTAACATGAATGAATGAATGCTGTATCTTATCAAAATCCTTTTCTGCGTCAATGGAGATAATTATGTGGTTCTTGACTTTGGATCTGCTGATGTGATGGATTACATTTATTGATTTACGTATGTTAAACCATCCCTGCATCTCTGGGATGAAGCCTTCTTGGTTGGTTGTAATGTATGATTTTGTTTTGATGTTTCTGGATTCTGTTGGCTAGAATTTGGTTAAGGATCTTTGCATCTGTGTTCACCAAGGACATTGGTCTGTAGTTCTTTTTTTTTGTTGGGTCTTTGCCTGGTTTGGGGATGAGTGTGATATTGGGTTCATAGAATGAGTTTGGGATATCTCCCTCCTTCTTTATTTCTCAGAAGTGCTTGAGGAGTATGGGTATTAGTTCCTCTTTAAAGGTCTTATAAAATTTCATAGTGAATCCATCTGGTTCTGGGCTTTTCCTTGTTGGAAGACTTCTGATTGTTTCCTCTATCTCATTGTAAGATATTGGCTTATTTAATTGATTTATTAATTCTTGGTTCAGATTGGGCAATTTGTATTTCTCTAAAAATTCATCCATTTCTGCTAGGTTTTCTTTCCTTAGTGAGGATAGATTCTGGAAATAATTCTTTATAATTGTTTAGATATCTTGGGCATTTGTTGTAATTTTTCCTGTGGCATCCCTGATCTTATTGAATTAGGTTTCCTCTCTTCTTTTTTCAGTTAATCTTGCCAAAGGTCCATAAATTTTATTGACTTTTTTTAAACCAGCTTTTTGTTTTATTAATTTTATTTATAGTTTTCTTAGTCTCTAACTCATTAATTTCAGCTCTTATTTTAGTTATCTCACTCCATGTAGTAACTTTAGGTTCAATTTTTTCATGCTTTTCTAGCAGTTTTAGTTGCAACATGAGATTATTTACTTGGTCTGTCTCTATTTTCTTGATGTGGACACTGAGAGCAATAAATTTGCCCCTCAGGACTGCTTTTGCTGTGTCCCACAGGGTTCTTTGTGATGTACATTCATTTTCATTGAATTGTAGGAAGCTTTTTTTAATATCTTCTGTTACCCAGATGTTGCTCAGAAGTGTGCTGTTCAATTTCCATGTATTTGAGTAATTTCTATGGTATGCTTTTTTTTTTTGTTGTTGTTGTTGTTGTTGTTTTTTGGGTCCGGTCATGAGGCCTGAACTCTGGGCCTGGGCGCTGTCCCTCAGCTCTTCAGCTCAAGGCTAGCGCTCTACCACTTGAGCCACAGTACCACTTCCGGCTTTTTGCTTATGTGGTGCTGAGGAATCGAACCCAGGGCCTCTGGCTTGCAAGGCAAGCACTCTACCACTGAGCCACCTTCCCAGCCCTATGGTATGCTTTGTTATTGAGAACTACCTTGATTCCACTGTGGTCAGATAGGATATGGGGGATTATGTCAATCCCCTTGTATTTGCTTAAATTCCTTGTATGAACTATGATATGGTCTATTTTGGAGAAAGTTCCATGAGCTGCTGAGAAGAACGTGTATTGTTTTATTTTAGGGTGGAAAAGTTGGTAGATGTCAATTGGTTACATTTGAAATATGGCATCACTTAATTTGGTGGCTTCTCTGCCAAATCTCTGGTTGGTAGACCTGTCCTTTGGTGAGAGTGGGGTTTTAAAGTCCCCTAGTATTAGTGTATTTGGATCTATTTTATTCTGTAAGTTTGAGAGCATTTGCTTAACATATTTGGGTGCGCCAATGTTTGGGGAGTATAAGTTGATAATGGTAATATCCTGTTTTTGGATTGTTCCCTGTATTAATAGGTAGTGTCCTTCTTTGCCTTTGTGTATTGATTTTAATGAAAAGTTTATTTTGTCAGATATCAGGATGGCAACTCCTGCTTTCTTGCTGGGAGCATTGCATGGTAGATCTTTCACCATCCCTTCACCCGGAGTTTGTTTTTATGGTTGGCTGTGAGGTGGGTTTCTTGAAGGCAACAGATGGATGGGTCTTGTTTTCTGATCCGATCTGTAGTTCCTTTTCTTTTGATTGGTAAATTGAGCCCCTAATATTTATGGTTATTATAGAGAGATGCATTGTGTTTCCTATCAATTTCCTGCTTTCCTAAGTTTTTCTTCTTTCCTTTCCTCCTGTGCTTACTAAGTCAGACTTCTAGTGATATCTGTCTGATGTGGATCCCTGTTCTTGATTGCTTTCTTCAGGTTGTGTTCCCTCTTAATATTCTTTGTATTGATGGCTTATTGTTTATGAATTCATTTAGTCTTTCTTTACTATTAAAAATTTTAGTTTCTCCATCGAATGTGAATGCCACTTTTGCTGGGTATATCAGTCTAGGCTGGCAGTTATTTGTTCTCAGGGCTCAGATGGTTCTTTCCCAGGCTTTCTTTGCATTCAGTGTCTGTGTGGAGAGATCTGCAGTGATTCTGATTTTTTTCCCCATTATAGTATAGCTCCTTCTTTGTTTTTGCTGCATGTAAGATTGTTTCTATTATTCAGATCTATCATTTTTACTATAATATGCCTAGAAGTGTTTCTCCTGGGATCCTGCTTGTTAGGTGTTCTATATGCTTGTTATGTAGATAAGATGTTCTCTTTTAAGATGAGGGAAATTCTCATTGATAATCTTGTTGAATAGGTGTTGCATTCCCTTGCTTTGCTATTCCTCACTTTCGTCCACTCCAATTATACGAAGGTTAAATTTTTTGGCACTGTCTGCTTGTTCTTTGATTTCCCTTTAACATAATTTAAGTGATTTTTCCTTATCTGTGACTTTTTTTTCCAGTTGCTGCATTGTGTATTCCGTATCTGATATTCTAATTTCCATTTCATTCTATTAACTATAGCTTCCACTGTGGTTTGCATGGAGGAAATTGAGCCATTTATGGCTTCTATGTTGGTCCTCAGAGTATTAATCTCACCTCTTAGCGAGGTGTGTACTGCATCTATTTTTGCATGCATCCCCTGTTTGAAATTCTGCATCTCTTTGATATTTCGTTTTTGTGTTCTTTAAATTTCTGATTTATTTCTCGCTTTAATTCTTGAGTCATTGCCTCCAGCATCCCTTGGATGTAGCGTTTGTCTTCCATTCCTGCTTTGCTTCCACTGGGGCTCTCCCTGGGTGGCTGCTGGGTATTGATAAATCTTGTCATTTTTCCCTGTGATTTTCACATGGTGATTCAGAGATTATTGGAGACTAATCTGAAACTGTTTTGCTCAATATATGGCTGTCTTTGCTTGGTTCTGGGTTGGTTCCTGGATCAGTTGATAAGCTTGCTCTCTGCACTGGGTTGGCTGAGAGAGTCTGTACCTGGTCTCAGTTCTGTTGGGGGAGAGGCCGACCTCCAGCTGCTACTCTGACCCATGTAGGGCTCTCAGCTGTCTGCTGGAGATCACAGGCAGTTCTTGCCTTTAGCCAAGGACTAAGCAGCCTAGACTGCTCATGCTTCCTCCTACGGGTGCTCTTGGCAAGATGAGGTGGGCTGGATTACTCTCCCACTTGCTGGAGTCTGCTATGAGTTCCTGACTATAATCAGGTGCTGGCAGCCTGAGCTGTCCAATCCCCAGCCTGGGATATACAGGTCAGGCTATGGTAGGATTTGGGCTTCTGGTTCGTCCACCCTGGACACACAGGTCTTTTGCAGTTAGGGGCACGATTCCCAGGGGGGTGCAGTTCCCTGCTTTCTCCCCTCTGCTGAGGTGTGTGCTCAGCTTCTGACTTCAACTAGGATGGGTGGGTTCTGCAGCTCAGGTACCCAGTCCCCAGGCCTAGCCCTAGCTCTGCCAGTTGGACCTGTGCTGCTGGGTATCCCACCTGGGGTCTGCAGCCTGGGGTACACAGTTTGGATTTCTGCTGCTGCTGGCTGCTATGGCCCACAGGTGCTGTTCCAGGCCTGGGCATTTAAGCTCCCTTCCAGGGGTGATCTTGATCCAGCCTGGCAGGCTGGATGTGCTCCATGGTCTGGTGGGGTGCTTGAGCAGTTCCTAGTTTTAGTGGGGCCTGTAGTCCAGGTGGTGGTGGGGGTCCAGGCTCTGGGGTTTACCACTAGCACTGGTCTCCATTGGGGATTGTACACTGTCCCCTGCAGGGTAATCACCCTGGAGCTAGTTGGGAACTCTCCAGTGGTGCTGTGGCAGATCTCTGTTTCTGTGCGATGCAGGTCGCTGGTTGCCGCTGTGCTCTGCATTCAATTGAGATGCTTGTGGGCTGGGCCAGGTGGTGGCTGCTCTGGGTCTGTGTTTCTCCCCATCTCTGCCTCTGTTGATGCTGTTTGGGTTGGTGCCGTGGGCATTTTTTTGCGCTGGCCACAGGGTGAGAGGTGAGAGAGGGGTCTTCGCACAGGTTCTGAACTCCGAGGATTCTGACTCTGTTTGCACTCTCTGGGGCAGCACTGGCACCTTGGGAGTCTTCTTCATTGGCCTTCTGCGGACAGACCCCTGTAGTTCTGGGGTTCCCCCCTCAGTTCTGAGGCCAAGTGGCTTTGGCGGGATAGGGCGGCACCACTCTGGTGAGGGGAGGGGGAAGGGTCTTTGTGCAAGTTCTGAGCTTTGTTTGCAATCAGCAGGTCCAACACCAGCAGCTTGGGCATCTTCTGTGCTGGCATTCTGCAGACAACCCACTGTGGTTCTGGGGTCTCCGGCAGCCCCAGCCAGGCCTGGCTGTGCTGATCTGTGCAGCCAGCAAGGGTTGGAGGGAAGGGTGTTTGTGCTTTTCTGTTCTGAAATTCTTCCTTTTCTTTCTTTCTCTTTTTTTTCACCTCCTGTTTTTCTCTGGTGTTCATCTTTTTGCTGTTGTCGGTCTCTTGGGGGAAATTAAGCATTGGAGCTCTCTATTTGGTTGGAGAGAGATGTGGTGTTTCCCTACTGTCCCGTCGCAATCTTGGCCCCCCCTCTGAGCTTTGTATTTCTTTTTTTTTTTTTTTTTTTTTTGGTCCGGTTGTGGGGCCTGAACTCTGGGCCTGGGCACTGTCCCTCAGCTCTTCAGCTCAAGGCTAGTGCTCTACCACTTGAGCCACAGCGCCACTTCCGGCTTTTTTCTTTTTGCTTATGTGGTGCTGAGGAATCGAACCCAGGGCCTCAGGCATGCAAGGCAAGCGCTCTACCACTGAGCCAACTTCCCAGCCCCAGCTTTGTATTTCTTAATTGGCATTGTTACTATAAGCCAAACACTTTGCCTATTGTAAATGAACTTAAATAATGCCATTAAATGGCATTTATGCACAACATTGAATATCTTTGCACCATGAATACATTAGGAATCTGATTAACCTTCCCTCTTTTTTAAATCAAATTTAGTCTCAGAAAGGTGGTTTTCCCATCTTCATTTATGTTTTATTCTCAGACCATAGTATTATCTTTTTTCTGTAGAAAACCCACCCAAATATCAAATGCATCTAAATACTTCATACTCCTGAAAGTGTCATATTTCCCATATTTATCTTTCTTAATGTAGCTTGTAACTTTTCCAGCCATACATGTCCTTTCCGTCTGTTAATTCTTCTTTCAATGAAATACCTCTAACTTATTTATACTATAATAAATACTGTCACAACAATCTATTATCAGCTGATTCCATGGGATTCAAGAATTTAGGAAATACATAAATAATTACAGAATCATATTTCACTCCCTGACTACTGATCAGATTCATCAGCATAAGAAAATTCACCATTTGTTGGGGCTGGGAAGGTGGCTCAGTGGTAGAGCGCATGCCTTGCATGCCAGAGGCCCTGGGTTCGATTCCTCAGCACCACATAAGCAAAAAGAAAAAAGCCGGAAGTGGCACTGTGGCTCAAGTGGTAGAGTGCTAGCCTTGAGCTGAAGAGCTGAGGGACAGCACCCAGGCCCAGAGTTCAGGCCCCATGACAGGACCCCCCCCCCAAAAAAAAAAACCCCAAAAAAACAAAAAACAAAAAAAAAGAAAATTCACCATTTGTCTGTCTATTCTGTTATTTCACTTTAGCCCATTGATAGAGAGGGCAGCATGATGACCAGAGGCCTAAAATCCAAAGACAGGAGAAAGTTTAACTATTCCTAACCTGAGGAATCACATTTCCAGCTATGTAATAGTTTGGAATTGCCTAAGTGGATCCTTAGTTGAACCAGTTGCTGTATCCCAGTTGACTTCCCCTCCTGACAAAGCACAGACTTTCTTAAGCATATACAAATATTTTGTTCCAAATGTACAATTCCTGTGATTGCCCACTCAAAAGAGACTGCAAAGAACAGCTTTCTGGGTTTATTGATTAACATCCTTTTCAAAACTAGTATTTCAGTGCAGGGTTTTGTTTTCCCTAAGGTCCTGCCATTTTTGATGGTCTGTATTTGGGGAAAAGATAAAAATGAAAAGTATAATAATATATCTAAGTGAATCCCTCACATTAATTTCAACTTCTCATGCCTCAAAACCTCAGGAGTATTACACACTTCTCATAGTTTTAAGATGATGTGAAATGCATCAATATATCATTTATCCTATAGCTCACAATACAACTTGTCTGAATGGTCCCTGCATCCATTTCTGTAGCCATTCTAATTTTTCTATTTGAAATTGCAGTGATGATTAACATTTGTTTGTTAAATTTATTTGTGCAAATTAAGCTCCATACATTTTATTGGTCATCATGGATATGGTAAAATTCCTAGTACAGTAATCTCTTCATGGTTAACTATGCAAAGCTCTCAGATTTAAGTAACTAGGGTGTGTGTGAAAGATTCTGTAATAATAGCACTCACTTTTCTTTCTTTCTTTCTTTTTTAAAGGGGCAGTAGCACACCTCCACTTTTAGCTTTTTGCTGGTTTCTTGGAAATGGTTTCAAGGATTTTCCTGCCCTGGTCTGGCTTCAAACTATGATCCTCAGATCACAGTCTTCTGAGTATCTAGGATAACAGGCATGAGCCATTGGTACCTGACTTCACAGGAAAAAATACATGAAGTATGAGGACAGACACAGGGAGACCATAGCCACGTGGCCTTGGAGGCAGATTGAGATTAAGCATTCTCAAGCTAAGGAATGCCTGGAGCTTCCCAGAATCTGGAGGAGACAAAACACAATCTTCCCTGGAAAGATTATGGCCCTATCGACACCGTGGCTTTGGATTTCTAGCTACCAGGACCTCTGTGAAATGGAGGACCATTGATCAAGCAATAAGCTCAGAGTGAGCTAATGAGCACTAAGCAGAGCTGAGATCTATTCAGAACCTCAACTAATCAGGGGGACTTGGGTTTTGTGGGAGTAGAAGAGTGGTTCTCACTTTACCACATATCTAAGATCCCAGGGAGAGTAACAATTTCTGAAGATGTGATGAGAATATGAGCAGAAAACACTTGAGGATTTTCTTTTCAGTCCACTCAGAAAGCATCATACTGCAAACCTAATTAGATTACATAACAACTAGATAAGAGACCATCAAACTGAGATGGGTAATTCAATTCTCTTGGACTTCTATTGCATTTAACATTTTGATCCAACCACTAGTTTATACAATTTTTCTGTTCTAAGACCAAAAAATATTTTTTGGGGTGGAGGGTCCGGTCGTGGGGCCTTAACTCTGGGCCTGGGCGCTGTCCCTCAGCTCTTCAGCTCAAGGCTAGCGCTCTACCACTTGAGCCACAGTGCCACTTCCGGCTTTTTTCTTTTTGTTTATGTGGTGCTGAGGAATCGAACCCAGGGCCTCAGGCATGCAAGGCAAGCGCTCTACCACTGAGCCACCTTCCCAGCCCCCCAAAAAATATTTTTAAAAACCCAAAAGAAAGCCGGGCACTGGTGGCTCACGCCTGTAATCCTAGCTACTCAGGAGGCTGAGATCTGAGGATCAAGGTTCAAAGCCAGCCCGGGCAGGAGAGACCGTGAGACTCCTATCTCCAATAAACCACCAGAAAACCGGAAGTGGCGCTGTAGCTCAAGTGGTAGAGTGCTCGCCTTGAGCTGAAGAGCTGAGGGACAGTGCCCAGGCCCAGAGTTCAAGCCCCACGACCCACCAAAAAAAAAAAAAACCCAAAAGAAAAAAATGCTGGTGCTTTCATTATACTTACTGGTGAAAAGTTAAAACCATTTCTTCTAAAATCAGGAACCCCCAAATACAAATCCTTGAAGAAACAACAACCCAATTATTAAATAGACTAAAAACTTAAAGACTTCTCAGCTGGGCACCAGTGGTTTATGCCTGTAATCCTAGCTACTCAGGGGGTTGAGATCTGAGGATCACAGTTCAAAGCCAACCAGCCTGGGCAGGAAAATCTGTGAGACTCTTATCTCCAATAAACCACCAGAAGTGGCACTGTGGCTCAAGTGGTAGAGTGCAAGCTTTGAGCTGAAGAGCCCAGGGACAACACCCAGGCCCAGAGTTCAAGCCCCACGACCGACAAAAAAAAAAAAAAAAAGAAAGAAAGAAAGAAAACTTCTCAGAGAAAAAGAATGGCCAATAGATACATGAAGAAATTTTCAACATGTCTGGCCATAAAAGAAATGCACATCAAAATAACATTGAGGGCTGGAAGGTGGCTCAGTGGTAGCGTGCTTGCCTTGCATACATGAGGCCCTCAGTTCGATTCCTCAGCACCACATAAGCAGAAAAAGCCAGAAGTGGCGCTGTGACTCAGGTGGTAGAGCACTAGCCTTAAGCTGAAGAGCTGAGGGACAGCATCCAGGCCCAGAGTTCAGGCCCCATGACTGACAACAACAACAACAACAACAACACTAAGATTCCACTTCACCCCAGTTAAAATGGCCATTATAAAGAAAACTAACCATAACAAATGCTGGTGGGGATGTAGTCATAGGGACCCCTATTACACTGTTGGTGGGAATGTAAACTTGTTCAACCATTCTGGAAAGCAGTATGGTGGTCTCTCAAAAGGCTAAACATAGAGATTCTCTATGACCCAGCAACTCTACTCCTGGGCATTTACCCACTAGAACACAAACAAGGCCACACTAAAGCTACCAGCACAACCATGTTCACTGTGGCATTGTTTACCATAACCAATTTAGATGGGCTCGGTTTATATGCCCCTCAGTGGACAAATGGATCAAGAAAATGTAGAATATATATATATATATATGTATGTATATATGTATATATATATATATATAAAATGGACTACTCATCCATCAAAAAAATGATATTGTACCATTCATAAGGAAATGGAAAGATTTGGGAAAAATTATATTAAGCAAAGTAAGCCAGACCCTAAGAAACATTAGTTGCATGGTTTCCCTCATTTGTCATAACTAGAATGTGACTATAAATCTACAAGTAGATACACTGGATGATAAAAGACAAACAAATGTATGTACTGGGACATGATAAATTATACAGGACTGTAAACATTCATACAGAGAGACCAAACGAGGGTATTCTTAGGAGAGCATCACAAAGGCTCAATAGCTATGTGCATATGGTCATGTAAAATTGTGTTTATGAAAATAAACTCCAAAAAATGGAAACAAGGTTTTTTTTGTTATATTGCTTTTTCTCTCTTCTTTATCATTTTTGTTTTCTGTACTTTTGTTTTAAGTTTATCTATTTGAGGGAGGATAAGGAGAAGCCCAGAAATGGTGGAACAAAGGGTGAACAGATGCAGCATTAATACTCACTAGATACTATGTTGAAAATGAACTATACAACCTGTGAGGCAGGGAGATGGGAAGGAAAAACTGGGAGAGAGTGAGGGAAGGTGTGACTGTTCAAAAAGAAATGTACTCTACCTGATTTATGTATCTGTAACCCCTCTGTACATCACCTTTACAATAACAATAAAATGTTTTTTAAAAGCTGGCTCTCCAAATAATAGTTTAAATCAAATTTTGAAACTTTTCTTACTAAAGCCATGTGGGAACTACTTCTTCATATCTGGTCTCATCAAGTCTTAATATCAAGCCCAAGAAGTACAGGAAGGATTCATCACAATATTTGTGAAAGATAAGAAATTTATAAGATTTATATTTGCCAATTAGCCTAATTAATCCAAATAGGCCTCTTCTGTGTTCAGATTTGAATATAGCCTGTGAACCTGGCCTGTGTAGTTTGTTTGTAGGAGGAGGAGTCCCAGAATTCTTAGCAAATCAGGAACTAGATGAACAAATTTATGAAAATATAAGACCATTGCTTTCATCAATAGCCTGTTGGTAACAAGTGATATACATATATGATCAATTTATTTAATAAATATATTAATACTACAATACATCAAATATACATCAGCATCAAAAATAAGATCCTGACAGAATGTAAAATTCTTATTCTTTCCTTCTAGCTATTGTACTACATAGACTAGAGCCAATGCTTTTACTTTTCTTTGTGTGTGCCAGTATTGGGGCTTGAACTCAGGGCCTTTTGCTCTCCCTTTGGGTTTTCACAGAAGGTTGGTGTCTCTAATTGAAGACAACAAGTTTCACAGACTTCCCCCATATACACACTTCCCATCCCCACTGGTTTTGAACTACAATCCTCAGATTTCATCCTCTCAAGTAGCTAAGATTACAGGAATGAGCCACTTGAATCCAGCCAGTGTCTTTACCCTCAAGAGAATCTTTATCCTTTGGGAAAACTTTGGAGGCATTAATAGATCACTGCTATATATCTTATGGCTTCTTACCCAATCCAAAACATTTAGTTCAATTAAAAAGCCATGAGCTAATTCAAATCCCAATATATCACCAAAGTAAGAAATCATAATCAAGGAAAATAAAAAATCAAACAACCTCATAAAAAGCATTTTTATAAAATGTACTAACTATACATTTCCTTGCCTACCAAGAAGATATCATGATCATAAAGACCAATGTATGTCCATGTAATTGTGTCCAAATGTCAATGAATGATAAATTTGAATGCATCAATGAGTTCCATTAAGAGATGAGAACAGAGCAGGCAACCAAGTCAGTACTTAAAATTTCTTCACCAAATTGTCATTTTAATTAGTTACACTTGAACTCTGGGCCTGGGTGCTGTCCCTGAGCTTTTTTGCTCAAGGCTAACATTCTACCACTTTAGCCACAACTCCACTATCAGCTTTTTTGTGGGGGTAGCTTATTGGAGAAGAGTCTCATGGATTTTCAATGTGTTAAAAATCTATTAAAGATTTTTTTTCAATGTAAGGGTGGATCTATTTCTGGGGGAAAATATTATTACTTCTTTGGAAGGGAACTCTCAGTCTTAGAAGTTATCAGATAAGCCCAGAATTTAGAACAGTGGATGAGGGGGTCAGGACAGGAGTGGGGAGGGCACCAGGAAGGCTCAAAGGAAGCATAATAAATGTTATCTGTAGAGCACAAGAAGGGTTTGGGGTGCAGAAAGGAAAAAAAGTTATCAGAAAAAAATTATTGTTGTTTCTTTTACAATCCACCAAAAATGTGGGTGGAAAATACCTCAATTAGTAACTTCGTCTTCTACACTTTTTGTTCATAACAGAAGAGTTAATTTGACTTTTCAAAAAGAGCTCTTTTGCTAGTGTTTGTATACCAAATAACACTTTTTAGTGACAATACCACAGCTGCAGAAATTTTAATCATGGCCCTTAGGAACTTTTTTTGACGCCATTCCTAAGGCTTGAACTCAGGGCCTGGGCACAGTCCCTGAGTCTCTTTTGCTCAAGGCGAGCACTCTACCACTTGCGCCACAGCACCACTTCTGGCTTTTTCTGCTTATGTGGTGCTGAGCAATCGAACCCA
This sequence comes from Dipodomys merriami, assembly GCF_024711535.1. Taxonomy (NCBI): domain Eukaryota; kingdom Metazoa; phylum Chordata; class Mammalia; order Rodentia; family Heteromyidae; genus Dipodomys; species Dipodomys merriami. Next base: position 64,112,503 of record NW_027204492.1, read on the forward strand.
GGGCCTCATGTATGCGAGGCAAGCACTCTACCACTGAGCCACCTTCCCAGCCCAGGAACCTTTTTCTGTAAATTTTCTGTTCTAGAAACCAGTTTAACAGGTGAAAAGATAGCTGAGAACTCTAAGTAAGCACCCTATCAATGAGCCATAACCCCAAAGACTGGGAACGATAATATGTTGCTTTCTTTGGAAGGGATTTCTCTGGTTTGGGTGAATCTATATGTTAAAGACAGTCCCTAGGTTGGTGCTATTAGGGAGTGGTGTGGACCTTTAAGAGGTAGAGCCTAGTGGGAGGTCCTGAAATCATTGGGGGTATGTCTTTAAAGGGAGCTGTGGCACTCACATTTTCCAATGATACAAGAGTTCATCTAATGAATGAAGTGTTTCACTGTACATATGAAGACTGACTTCTTCCCAGAATTATTTTTTTTGTCTTATAAGTGGAAAAATCTATAAATGTAGCTGAAGCTACTGTGACTGCTTGGAAACAAATGTATGTGTTGCTGAAATATGGCAAGTGTTGACTAACTTTCCATGAAGTTTGTAAGGGAACCACCATGTTAAATATTTACACTGACAGGGCAGAGCAGTGGTAGGGAGCATACAGGTCATTTAGTCAAGACACTTAGATGAAATGGCTACCATTGTAGTGTGTATGTGTGTGTGTGTGTGTGCGTGTGTGTGTGTGTATGTGTGTGTGTGTGTGTGTGTGTGTGTGTGTGTGTGCCACAAGAACTAGGGCTTGAACTCGGGGCCTTACACTCTTGCTTGACTTATTACTAAATGCTACTGCCCTCACATTGAGCCCCTGCTTCACTTCTGGGTTTGCTAGAGGTGAGAGTCTCACGAACTTTCCTACCCAGGCTGGCTTCAAACAATAATCCTCAGATCTCAGCCTTCTGACAAGCTAGGATTCCAGGGATGAGCCACCAGAACCTGGCAGGAGCCTAATTTAAAGTCACATAAAAACAGGACAAAAGTTGGGAGAAGATAAAAGAGAACTAATATTAAATTCTATTTTCTAGGTAGTATAATCTCAGTACCCAGCTTCCACCCATTGTAATCTTTACCATCATGTACTTACAGGAAATCTTTAAAGCTTATTCCTTTCCCTTGAGAATATCCTTGACAAAATACTAAAATTATGTTTATTAAACGCAACCTTTTAGTACATTTAACAAGTATTCTATGGGATGAAATGGGAAACATACATAAACCACTCCTCCTAAAACACTAAAGTACAATATTCTCCAAAGGAAAACCACTGGTGTCATTAGTGCTTTTTTGTGCCAGTACTGGAGTTTGAATTCTGGCCCCTGTTCTCTTGCTTGGCTTTTTCAATCACATCTGATATTCTACTACTTGAGCCATGCCTGTAGTCCAGCATTTTGCTGGCTGGTTGGAGATAAGAACCTCTTGGATTTTCCTGCCAAGTCTGGCTTCAAACAGATCTCACCCTCCCAAATAGCTAGTGTTACAGGCATACATCAACAGCACCAGCCTGCTATGCCATTGTTTGGAGTTGACCACTGAACTAGTCCTGTTTTTCATGGAGCACAATGTATATGTGAAGAAAACCAACAGAACTGTGGCTATTAAGACTTGAATATTTAACAGACATTTTCTGAAAAGTTAATAACGTAAAAACAAACAAACAAAAAGTTAAGGAAGTAATCATACCACTTCTAGGAAAACAATGGACAGTATTTGTCACCAATTATGACATTTAAGCTTCCAGGGAAAAATTAGAACCTGAATCTATCATGGCGAGCCTGACAAATTCCCAGTACTTAATGACATTTCAGAAAGGATCAATGGTGATAACAAATGTGACATTCAGGATATTTTATGATGGAACAAATGCTGTGAATACATAAAACTAATGTATGTTAGTTACATGCTAATATGTTAGAACACAATCACATGTGAATAAGAGATATAGCAAATGTATTTAATTGTAACAGATCCCCCAAAATGTGCTGCTACAGTGCCATATTACACAGTGCAAACTTTTAAGAAACTGGACTTGTCAAGTCTGTTCTAGATTCCCCAAAGAATATCCAAAAATCATCTGGAAAAAAGCTATGAAAATACACATCTCTTTGTTAACCATATCTCCACTTAAGGCTGCATTCCTTTCAACCAAAACAACAGATCACAGCAGATCGGATTCTGAAGCAGATGTGGAAATCCACCTATCTTCTATTAAAACAGACATAAAAGGTATTTGCAAACTTGTAACATATGATGTTTTCATTCAAATGTTATAGTGTGAATTTACTTTTTTAAGTAAGTTCCTAAACAAGATATTAAATTGTTCTCAATTTTAATTTCCAATTCAGTAATATGGATGTAACTAATATGAAGAAAAGCTATCTTGGTTTCTCAAGAATTTTTAAGAGTAGAAAAGAGATCTTGGGGCCAAATGAACATTTAGAACATTTAGTAAATGTTCTATGTGTAAGATGTAGATTGGTGATGGGAAGCTCCAAGCCTTATTCAAAATGTAGCCTCTTATCAAATAAGGAAATTGGTTCCTAGAAAGAGAAGAAGTCCTGTTTTCAACAAGTCTTAGGATGAGCTATATGAACTCTGTACATATTGATCAAGTTAACCCTAGAAAATAAATGTGGAAAAACAAATTGTGGTATATATTTTCTTTGTGCAACCTAGCATTATGAAGTCTTACATTTTAGTGCTTTGCAATTAGCAAGGTATTTTCATACCCATTATCTCTCTCCTTCCAAGTGTATATTTTGGTAATACTAAGATTTGAACTCAGGGCTTCAGGCAGGCCTGTTACCACTTGAGCCTCACCTTCAGCCCTTTTTGATTTTAAGTATCTTTCAGATAGGGTCTCAGATTTTTGTCCAGGGCTGTCCTTGGATTGTGGTCCTCCTAATTACCCCTCCAAAGTAGCTGGGGTTAGTCATAAACTACCACCACATCAGGTTTGTTGGTTGAGATAAGGGTATCACTAACTTTGTACCCAGACTGTCTTCAAACCATGATCCTCCTGACCTCCTCCATCCTGAGTAGAAGGATTACAGGTAAGTGCCACCATACTTGGCAAAATTAAAAGTATTTTCATAGAACAAATCTCAAAGCCCCATTTTGTGGATGAGAAAATTCAGACTAAAAAATAGAAGTGACTGACAGTCACATAGTAATTTTTGCCATTGCATTCCTAGCAACTAGCATGATATACTAGCACATATTTGAGATATGCATATCCAAAAGAATAAGTGAATGAATGAAAAAATGAAGGAATTCACAGAGCTTGAATAAGATAGAAGTCCTCTTTCTGAGTCCTGTGTTTTCCTACTGTTACATGGCTTCCTATTTTTAATGCAAAATAAGAGTAAATATGTTTCCATTTTAGCAGGGAACACTTTGATTACTCATTAAAAAAAACATTTTTGGCAGGGCACTGGTGGCTCACACCTGTAAATTCTAGCTAGTCAAGAGGGTGAGCCCTGAGGATCATGGTTTGAAGCCAGCCTAAACCTACCAAACAAGCTAGAAGTGGAGCTCAAGTGGTAGAGTGCTAGTCTTGAGCAAACTAAGCTCAGGGACAGTGTGTAGGCCCTGAGTTCAAGCCCCAGGACTGATACACACACACACACACACACACACACACACCAACAACAACATACAACAACAACAACAACTATTTTGACACTTATGGTTCATTCTAGTCTTTTATATGAACCAAAATACAGAATGTGGCCCCTCTTCTAAAGAACAAGGGAAAAGAAATCTCATTTTTTTTCCTCCTAGTAACCCTGCTGGTCTTTCTTACTTGAAACTACAGATTTTCAAATAGAAATCCTATATTATTGAGTTGAGCCTTTTCTATCTGTGTTATTTATGGCAGTGCAATTCACAAGCTATATTTCAAGTGTGTAGATGGACATATGTGCATATATGTATATATGTATGTGTATCTATCTACACACACACACACACACACACACACACACACACACACACACACACAAACTGTAAGCTTGTATACACCATGCTCAAGAACTTACAACCTATAGACAGGACCCAAGATTTAGTAACCCAGATCTAGGTTCCCTGTTCCTCTTGCTTTAAGGTTATTTGGCCTAGTAATCATAATCATAAGAAAGGATAGAGTTCTAATTTCTGTCATACCTCACAATAATAGAAGCCCAGCTGGCCGTGTGGATGAGGAGTCTCACTGGAACATGACTAACGAAGGCATCTGGATTATAATCCCCTGCATCAAAATGGGATCCAATTTTTAAAGGAAAACAGCTGTCAAGGTTAGGCTTATTTTGTTTGCCATTTGATGGAATCCCAGGGAATATAGTACCACCAACCTCAGACATTTTCAAGTCCCCATTTACCTGAAACTCACTGGGAATTCGGGTCTATAGAATTGGCCAAACTACTGAGGCTCAAGAACCCATCTCCAGTCAATTCCAATGCCATATTGTTCAAGTGTTTCTAGGGACTAAGATTTCGAATGAAAATGGTTCTATACAAATTATAGTTGACAGTTTTTAATGGAGAATGTTTTACTTAACTTTGTTCCAAGTATCATCTGGGGAAGGAATGCAGTTTAAACGAGTGGGAGTTAAGAAACCTGCATTCCAGTCCTGGCTGTGCTATTGATCGTTGACAAGGGGCCCTGGAGAGATGACTTCATTGCATACACTGGATAATGTCTGTCTCCCTGTGCCTCATAGGAATACTGTGAATGACTGAGAATGTATGCAAAAAAACATATTGAGCTCCTTAAAAAACATAAAAACTTAAATGCCACTGCTAGACTGAAGAATAAAGTTATCTTTCATTTTTGGATCCAAAATGCCCTGATTTCCTTCCTTTGCACACATTTTAAGAACTGATAGAAAAAAAGATAAACAAAATATAATGTTTAAGACATAACAAACCATAAGAATCCTGACCCAAAGAATCAGGGGGTCCATTGTGAAAAGAAACGTGACTTTAATTCATCTGTCTACACTTCAGCTACCTAGATTTGTTCCCACTCTGGAGTTTCTTTATCTGGGCCCCACTAGACTAAAAGCTGGAAAGTAAGGATGATTTCATCCACCTTGTAACTTCCATTCTGTCTAATGTAGCCTTGGCTGTTATCATTCAGTAAATGCATGATACTTGAAATCGACTCTCAGTGCAACATTGGCTATAAAGCTTCTTACCTTTTAATTCTTGTAATAGCTTTTCAAGTGGCCTCCCTACATCTACACTGAACAAATAAAGCTGGGGATTTTTTTTCTTTTCTTTTTCATTCCTGTGCAATTCTCTTTTCAGCTTGTTCTCCCTACTACTCTTTACAAGTTGAAGAGATTATCAGACTTTTATCATCAGAAATTGAACAGTGAAGCTGTTCTAAAACGATAGTTGGCCTTTGCAGAAAAAAAAGAGAAATTCTGCGTGGCAACAGTATGATGAAAAGTTCAACGTGAAACCCAAGAAGTGTCTGACTAACATTAGCATGAACCCTGTCTTCTCTTTAAATCCACCATCTGCTGTTAACTTCACGGATTGTCCAAACACCTGCTCAGAACACATCTGAACTCCCCAAGAAACCTTTTGCATCATATATATGGATGAGTCACTGGACAACTCCTTCTTTTGTTCTTTAGCTTGATTAAATTCAGTCCAGGGGCTGGGGGTGTAGCTCATGATAAAAAGTTTGCTTAGCATGTGCCAAGCTGTAGGCTCTATTCCCCAGCACTGCAAAAAAAAAAAAAAAAAGCCAGTGCTGGTCCTGAAGCTGTCCCTGAGCTTTTGTGCTGAAGGCTAGAACTCTACCACTTGAGCCACAGCTGTAATTCTAGCTTTTTGTTGTTTAATTGGAGTTGAGAGTCTCACAGACTTTTCTGCCTGGGATGGCTTTGAACTACAACCCTCAGATCCCAGTAGTTAAATACATCCCTCAAAATATTTCACCCTACTTCATTAATTTACTCTTGCTGATTCATTTCAATGGAAAATGTCAAAAAGAAAACAATGACACTTCTTTTTCCTTCTTATTCCCCACTTCTCAACTGTTATATCTAAACTTGCTCTTACTTCTTTTTATTCTTTCTTACAGTGATTGACTGATTGATTATGTGAATCTGCACTGTACCACTTCAGCATCACCTCTACTTCTGAGATTTTACTGATTAAGTGAAGGTTACAGTCTCATGATCCTAGTCTGTTACTACTTGCATATGAAAGGTTTATCCATTCTTTTTTAACTTTTCTTTGGGTACTGGGAATCAAACCCAGGATGTTGCACTTGCTAGGCAAGCATATTGCCACTGAGCTACACCCTAGCCCTCTTATCCATTCTTCCAAGAAGGCCCAACTCCTTTGTTTAATGATTCTTGCACAGTACCACTCACTTTGCAACTAGTGGATCAGTAAGTATTTGTTGAGGACGATCTGGGTGAAAAATAAAATTCAAGCCATTCCAGTCTGTGATTATGGGGATCTTATTTGTCATGATGATTCCATGACAAGCAAGTAGATAGTGCTTACTGCCACTAGATATTTCTGGAAGGTGAATGGGTAGAGGACACAGTCTGAGAAATTACTACAAAAAATATTAGGCACACATGGATCTCTTTATTCTTTTCTTTTTTGTGCTGGTTCTGGGGCTGTCCCTGAGCTTTTGTGCTGAAGGCTAGAACTCTACCACTTGAGCCACAGCTGTAATTCTAGCTTTGTGTTGTTAATTGGAGTTAAGAGTCTCACAGACTTTTCTGCCTGGGATGGCTTTGAAGTGCAGCCCTCAGATCCCAGTAGCTACTAGCACAGATGTATATGGCTCTCTAAATAGTGTTTGTTTATTATTAAGGTATAAGATCTTTAATGATGGCTCCTTTTCAGTCTTCCCGAGGCTGAATACGTGCAGGTCCTACTGGACCTGATTACAATTTACTATATTATGCTTTACCCTTATCCCCACATTTGCCTTCAGCATTGCAATTTCCTACTTAATAAGATGGCATTCAGATTCTACCTACATCACCTAGTTATTAATGTTATTCTAAAGGCTTATATTCACAGACTCTTTTTCCTTCTGGAAATCAAGCAGCTCATCAGTAAATACCCATTGCTGAATAGCACTGAAAATTTTCAAATGTATACATTCAACAAATATTAGTTAACTTCCGATGAAATGCCTGGCCCTTTTGTAGGTAATTGGAGATTACTGTGCTGGATAAGATAGACATGATTTTTTTCAAGAAAAATGTATCATTTATTAGAGAGATAGCCATGAGGGTAAAACTAAATATGCCAGAGATATTCTTAGGATAAGAATAGAAAGAATAATGTGAGCTGTATTCAAACAGGACTTACTTTAGAAATGAAGAAGGTATAAAGACTTTCCCAGACAAACAAAAGCTGAGAGGATATAGCGTCAGCAGACCTGTTCAATAAGAGATGATAAAGGAAATTCTCCACACTGAAAGAGACTTTAATGAGTAAGAAGAAAACAAAAGCATAGGAAACGAAAGCAGAAATAAAGAAATGAGATTACATCAAACACACACACACACAAAAAGCGGAGCACAATGCGGAGACAAAAGAACAGGGGAAGATGTTTGCAATGTAGACCTGAAACAAGGGTTAATAAAGTAGCGCTAGCTACTTGGGAGACTGAAGCATGAAGGTCATTTGAGCCCAGGAGTGTGGGACCAGCTTGAGTAATTGAGACCCTATCTCAAAAATAAAGGGAGCTTAATAACCAGAATATACGAACATCCCAATAATAAACACCTAAATAACCCGATTAAAATGGGCACTAAATCTAAATAGACTTTTCTCAAAAGAAGACACATATACAGCTGGGTACCAGTGGCTCATGCTTGAAATCCTAGCTACTTAGGAGACTGAGATCTGAGGATTTTGGTTCAAAGCCAGCTCAGCAGGAAACACCGTGAGACTCTGATCTTCAATTGCCCATCAGAAAACTAGAAGTGGTGCTATGGTTCAAAGTGGTAGAGCACTAGCCTTGAGCTCAGGGACAGTGCCCAGGCCTGAGTTCAAGCCCCATGACTGACAAAAAAGACAGACATACAAATAAATAGCCAATAGGTATGAGAAGAAATACTCAACAACACTGATCATCAGGGAAATATAAAGCAAAGGAGATTCTTGATAATATTTTGTGACTTTAACTAAGCATCACTATCCCAGAATTTGAAAAAAATAATAAAGAGAATTTCAAATAATACAAAAACTGGATAATATCAAAAAGACTAAAGACTTCAAGTGCTGGCAATGATGGGGAGAAAAGAAAAACCTTGTATAATGTTGGTAGGAATAGAAATGAGTGTGGCCATTATGGAAAACAGTATGGAGCTTTCTCAAAAAAACAAAAATTATTATATTATCCAACAATTGCTCCACTAGGAATATATCCAAAGGAAATGAAATCACTATGTCAAAGAGTTATCTGTGTGCCCAAGTTTATTCCACCCAAGTGTATTCCAGCACTATTTATAGTAGCCAAAATATAGCTTTTAAGTGTCCATTCAGCCATTAAGAACAATGAAATTGCTGGGTGCTGGTGACTCTTGACTGTGGCTACTCAGGAGGCTGAGATCTGAGGATCATGAATGGAAGCAAGCCAAGGCAGAAAAGTCCAGGAGACTCTTATTTCCAATTAATCAGAGGAAAAGACAGAAGTAGAGCTGTGGTTCAAGTGGTAGAGTGCTAGCCTTGAGCAAAAAGGAGCCCAGCGACAGTGCCCAGCCCCAGAGTTCAAGCCCCAGGATCAGAAGAAAAAAAGAAGAAGAAAGAAGAAAGAAATGAAATCCCAGCCAAGTGCTGATGGTTCATGCCTATAATCCTAGCTATTCAGGAGGCAAGAACCTGGAGGATCAAGCCAGCCCAGGCAGAAAAGTCTATGAGATTACAGCTCTAATTAACCAACAAAAAGCTCAGTTGGAGGCATGGCTCAAGTAGTACAGCACCAGCTGAGTAAGCAAATGGAGAAAGTATAAGGGCTTATAGTCAAGTCTCAGTAACAGCACAAGAATAAAAAAACAAAACCAAAAAATTAACATAGCCCTTTTTCTTTTTTTATTGTGAAAATACTGTACAGAGGGGTTACAATTACATGGGCAAGATAATGAGTACATTTCTTATCAAGCATTGTAGCCTCCTCCTTTGTTTCCCCTTCCCATCCCTTCCCATCCTCCTCCTGCCCCCCCCATCCAATCCTTCCCCCCCCCCAAGTTGTAAAGTTCGTTTTCGACATAACAACTTCTACATCTCATTGTTGCAATGGGTCCACCTGTATCCCTAGTTAAACAATTTGTTTTTTCCCTTCCCCTCTACACATTATACCAGCATAAAATACAGTGAAAGCAGGGCTTATACTGTGGGGGAGGGACATACAAAGCAACAAAGAAATAATCTTATAAATGTGTTAGAAACAATTGCATGAAAGAAAAAAAATTGAATACATTTCTTAGGGTTCATTTCCCTAACATCGACTTATTTGACCTTTTCTGCTTGACTCAGACATATACTAGTTATTGCAAATAAGGGAAACCATGGGACCTATGTTTCTTTGGGCCTGGCTTACTTCACTTAATATAATTTTTTCCAAGTCTTTCCATTTCCTAACAAATGGGGCAATGTCATTCTTTCTGATGGAGGCATAGAATTCCATTGTGTATATATACCACATTTTCTTGATCCATTCATCTACTGAGGGGCATCTGGGTTGGTTCCATATCTTAGCTATGGTAAATAATGCTGCAATAAACATAGTCGTGCTGGTAGCTTTAGTGTGGTCTTGTTTGTGAACATTTGGGTAAATGCCCAAAAGTGGTATTGCTAGGTCATAGGGGAGCTCTATGTGGAGTCTTTTGAGAAACCTCCATACTGCTTTCCAAAGTGGTTGAACAAGTTTACACTCCCACCAACAATGCAGTAAGATTCCCTTCTGTCCACATCCCCTCCAGCATCTGTTGTTATTAGGGTTCTTGATTATAGCCATTTTAACTGGGGTGAGGTGGTATCTCAATGCTGTTTTGATTTACATTTCTTTTATGGCTAGAGAAGTTGAACGTTTCTTCGAGTGTCTATTGGCCATTCTTATTTCCTCTTCAGAGAAGTTTCTCTTTAAGTCTTTAGTCCACTTATTAATCAGGCAGTTGTTTCTTTGAAGATTTGTTGTTGGGGGATTTAATTTTTTGGGTTCTAAGTATATTTTATACCTGAGAACTTTGTCCATTGTGTGGCTAGTGAAGATCTTCTCCCAATCTGTGGGCTTTCTATTGATCTTACTAGCTATGTCCTTTGCCATGCAGAAGCTCTGCAATTTCATGCAATCCCATTTGTCTAACCTTTTTTTGATTTGTTGTGTTTCTGGGTCTCTATTAAGAAAATTTCGGCCAACACAGTCCTTTTTCTTGAATTCAGAGGCCCAGAGTAAATCTTGGAGATGAATCTGTAAGAATAAGCCCTGTCACTACCATATTATTACTATTTACTACTATCACGATTTAGCTTATAGGATGAGAATATTAGTTGTGCTAGTCACTGATCAGTTGTGGATAAAATGTCAGATGGAAAACAGGAACTAGTGACTGACTATACAGAAATGGCCATACAGGTTATTAGTGGGGAAAAAGGAAAAGGAAGAAATAACCACCTTATAACTAACCAGTAAACTGGAAGTAGAGCTGTGGCTCAAAATGGTAGCCTTTAAGAATAGGGCTCAGGGCCAGTGTGTAGGCCCTGAGTTCAAGCCCTATGACTGACAAAACAAAAAGTGTGGGAAATTGTATTAGTCAGTATGTGGGGGCTGAAGTCCAAGTACCCAAGAATAAAGCATGGGTGGGATTTGGCTTGAGAGACTTGAAAGGAAGATGACTGGTGTAGAGTTAGAAATAAGTCCTTTGGAAGCTTGATTTTTGTGTTTCTTGTACTCCTTTATTTTCTTTGTGTTCTTTCTTCAAATTTTTTAAAATGGTTTTAAAATGTCAGCTCTTTACAGATGTGCTAAAGGAAACCAAGAAACGAGGAAATTATTCCCACTTGTGCCAGGGACTTAATGGGAAAATAGTGTTCCTGTGGAGGTCAGGCATAGTGGCTTGAGCAGCAAGACAGGCTTCAGGAGTTTATTTCCTGACAGAGACCACTTCAGAGATGTTAAAATTTAAAGTTGAGCTCTCCTAGTGTGACTGATTATCAGATGGTAGCACAGGCCAGCTTCTTCGAAGTGACAGGAAATTTTGTATCCTGGTGATGGTGGTAGTTACATAAGACATTTTATTTAAAAAGTACAACTATGTGGAAAATGAACTGTGCAACTCATGGGTAGGCTTGGAAGGAGGAAACTGAGGGAAAGCAAAGGAAGGGGTGAACTCATTACCTGACTTATGAAATGGTAGGCAACCCCCTGTACAATACCTACCTAAAATATTAACAATAAAAATATATTTTAAAAATCCAAAAAACCTGTAATCCTAGCTACCCAGGAGGCTGAGACCTGAGGATCACAGTCAGCTTGGGCAGGAAAGGCCATGAGACTCTTTTTTTGTTTTTGTTTTTGTTTTTGTTTTTGTTTTAATTTAACTTTATTTTATTTGTGAACATACTGTACAGAGGAGTTACAATTACGTGGGCAGGATAATGCGTACATTTCTTACCAAGCATTGCAGCCTCCTCCTTTGGGCCATGAGACTCTTATCTACAATTAACCACCAGAAACCAGAAGTGGCACCTTGAGTGAAAAAGCTCAGAGATCACCAAGGCCATGAGTTCAAGCCCCATGACTGACAAAAAAGGAAAAGTTCTAAAGAAAATCACAACTCCAAGTGCTGTGGGTATAGCTCAGTGGTCAAGTACTCACCTACTTAGCATGTTTAAGGGCTTGAGTTCCATCCTCAACACAAAAAAAAGAAGTACTTCCCCCAAAATGAATGCATATGATATTAGAATGAAATCTCAACAAAGTCTACAGTTAGTTTTATGCCACTGATACTTTCCTGGTTTCCATAATATTCTATGGTTCTATGTTATTATTGGTGAAAAATGGGTGAAGGGTACATAGAAAGTCGCAACAACTTGTGAACCTTATTTCAAAAACAAGGCAAAATCTGTAAAAAAAAAAAAAAAAAAAAAAAAAAAGATTCTTAGATTTGTGATACTAATCCAGAAACTAGTAGTCTGATTCAGACTAGGAATTAAGAGAAACATGAAGTGATTTTTTTTTTTGCAAAGTTCTAACAACCACGAGGCATCCATTAAACCTCAGCCCTGTTACTGAATCACAAAACACATGCTATGAGGGGTATTGTCTTCTGCTGCTCTGTCCAAATCAAGACTTCAAACACATTCTGAAGAAATACTAACTATGGCTGTGAATGCTCTAACCTGTCCTTCACCATCCATCCCTATGCCAGTCAACTCTCCTATGGGAATTTATACACAGAAGAGCAAGAGCAGAGAGTGTCAGGAAAGGTCAACAGCATCATCAGTGAGCTGACTGCAAGACAAAGTCTTCAGTCCCCTGATTTACTGTCCTGCTGGTACATGCCATGCACCACACAGCTTTGCTTATTGTCACTTTCTCTTCTAATCAGTTGTGTGACTGATAGTATGATGCCCTCTCCCACAGGCTAATGCATGAGGTAGAAGCAATGAGAGCGCCATGGATCAGAAGAAGATTCAGTCTGATTAAGTAGCTGTGTATTGGTTCTATCTCCCTCTTCTGAGAGAATGCAGGCACCTAACATATTTGTTTCCTGACTTACTATGCAAGCACACTCGTATTTGCAGATGTGTGTGTTTTCTTCCTCTTATTTTCCTCTTGTGTCCTTCCTCTTGTGCCCACAAAAACATCATATTTCTCAAAATCTAGGCTCCAACAGGTTCAACACTCCTATCATTCTTCCTGACTTTTAAACAAAAGTAAACGCAAATGCTTCATAAGAGGAGACAGGAAGGATGTGTGTAAAAATCATTTGCCCTAGACTACTATTGTTGTAAGGTACATTTGTGTTTTTTTTTTGGGGGGGGAGGTTGCTTTTAAAAAACACAGCTTGAGTTCTAAACTTAACCAGATGGAAATGTGCCAGCTGGAGAGTTGGATCTAATTCAGAAAAGATTGTTAGCCAATAGAGGAGCCAATTTAGACCAGCATATGCCAAAAATGGTCAGTCAAGTTGTCCCAAGTGTGACTCCTCCATAGAAGACATGACTGTCTTTCGAAAGGCTTTTAAGTGTCATTCTTTAGCACGGAGGTGGGTTTCTACATGCACGTATAGACATAAATAAACCCTGGGCCTGGAACTACCCTTTATTTCCTAGCAGTATGGCCTTTGTACTTTACAGCAAAGAGCTTAATCCCTCTCTTAGGGTTTTTAAACGAACACAGATTTTGCAAATAGAAAAGCTATTAGTGTATGCAATTAATTCCAAACAATGACCTTCACTTTTCTGGTTGTTTCATGTTCCTCTATTGTGGAAAAAAGGGAAGTGAGAAAGGAAAAAAAAAGAAACCCAGGATTGAGATCCGGAGGAACATAGCAGAGGAGAAGCTGGAAGCTAAACAAGCTTTTGCATAGAAAGCAGTTTTAGTGTTCCAGTGAAAAGTCCTAGGCTAGAGAGTCACACCAAGTGTGCCATCATACTACAGAGAGTTTGGCCAGAGAAGAAAAATCCAGGCAGCTTGGTTAAGGAGACAGATTTGAGCACTTATTGGTGTCCACAGTGGTGGCTGCTGCTGCAGCTGCCATATCAACAGAGAAGAGCCCAGGACAAAGGCACCAGAGGCAGTGGGAAAGTGGATTCTACTCACCATCAGCAAGACCTGACAAGGACCAGGAATCTTCATCGTGCTGACCACAGACAGTCATAGACCATGGATGACCCAGAAACCAAGGGATAGGCATGAGTACCCCACAAGACAGTCCCACTTCCCATTAGGAAGGTAGCCCCTCCCCCACCACTAGAGAAGAACTCCATCTTTGATATTGACAAAGACTGGGCCAGAGCAGCTAACATGCAACTCAGGCCTTGGAAGAAGACAATAGGAGCCATTCAACAGGTCACAGGAACCTGACCTTCTCCACTCAGTTCCACCCAGGGGAAAGTTGACCTTTCCAGGCAGAGAGAAAGCTCTGCCCACAGAGGAGTGACTTTCTTCACTGGGTAAACAGAGCTGCCTCTCCCCACTGAAGCCCAGGCAGCAGACCCAGCAGCATGAGGGGTAAAAGAAAAACAATTGAAACTCAGTAAACATAAAGCCTAAGAATGGCTCCAGGCTGGGCTCTGTGAGTGTCTCTGGAGCTAGCCCCTCAGGGTAAAGCTACTTATTGCTGACAGGCCTTAACCCTACCCACAACCTAGCCCCATCACAGTAACTCCAAGCTAGAGGAAACAGCCATCTCCCTCTTTTGTGATACTCAAAGTAGGTCTCCCTCCCAGTGAACTAGCCTAGGAGGAGGGTGATAAAGGCAGAGCTTCTTTCTGCCTGCTCAAACAAACTGACTTAAGAAACCAATCAAGCCACAGGAAAATCCAACACCACAGCAAACCAGACACCTCACCAAAAGACTGGTTATTGACACAGGGAAGACACAAGATCCCCACTCCCCCATCGAAGAACTCTTTTTTCTACCTAATGTTTTTTTTTAATTTTTAAAAAAATTGTTTTTTTCCATCAATTTTATTTTAGGTGTGTGTTTTTTAAACTCTTTTTACTCTTTTCCCTTTTGGTCTTTTTTGGGTTATTTTTGTGTGACTTAATTGCTGTTCTGCTTATCCCCAGATATATACCTTTCTTCGATCATTAGACTTTATCCTTCACTGTGTGCATACCTAATTTAGAAACTGACTACTCAAGTCACAAACTCTCAGCCTTAATTCCTTTATTATTTATTTATAGCTATATAATTTTTAAGTGTTTCATTTTTAAATTTTTTACCTTTTATTTTTTCATTTTTCCTTTTTTATCTCTCCTTTCCTTCTATCCTTCTCCTCCCTCAATATTATTTCTTTATACATATATAATTTTTTTACTTATATCATTCTCCTTGTTTTTTATCTCTCTCCTCTTTTCCTACTGTTTCCTCTCTCTGAATTTACGTCTTGGTTAAATTCCCTCTCTCCTTTTCCCTCTTTACATTCCTCTAATCTTATTTTCTCCCCACAATTCTCCCTAAACCTATTAATTTCTGGTCTGCTGACTCCTTCTATGACATTTTTAGTCTATTAATCCATAGTTGTTTATTGTTGAAATAGATTGTACTTGTTGAACTAGATTATATCTGCACTCATTTTGACTGCACCAAACAATCTATGCATACAGGGTTCGAGTTGATGCTTGCCTTAAAATAGTGTTCTAGCACAAAAATGGCTTTGCTTTCATACCAAATGGTCAGAACAAGCCAGAGAAACACAAGAAAAATGGCAAATCCAGGTATATCAACTCCCACTCATGATAATCAAGTGAAAGAGCAGTTAATGAATAATCCAGAGAGTTCCCAAAATGCTTTACAAACCCTACTGGTAAACATGCTGCATGAAAAGATTGAAAGCCAGCAAAGGAATCTGTGTGAGCATAATAGGGAAATGCGTGAGCAGGATAGGGAAAAGCATGAGTGTGATGAGGCTAACCAAAGATTAATACAGGAATTTCATGAGTGTGAGGAAGCTAATCAAAGATTAATAGAGGAATTGCGTGAGAAGGATGAGAATAGACAAAAATTAATGGAGGCATTCATGGAATCCACAGACAGCTGAAGGAATCTAAGGAGGCCACAAAGGGAATGCTGACTGGAGCCCATCAGAAGGAAAGGGAGTCCAATTAAACCATAACTAATCAATTAAGAGATTGAGAATGAACACTGAAAACCAAATTAAGTAAAGAAGTCCATACAAGATCTAAAACAAAGCTCCAACAAAGAATTGGAAGCCAACAAAGTCGACCAATTAGAAGGAAAGGAAATAAAAAACAAGAAAGTCTTGACAATAGGTTAGACCATGCAGAAGATCGAATCTCTGGGATTGAAGACAGCCTAGCTATTATAGAGAAAGAACATACAACTATTCAAGACAAATCCAAGAAATATGATAGATCTATTCAACATTTATAAGATACTATCAGAAGGCCTAATCTAAGCATAATGGGTGTAGAGGAGGACCTAGAGACAGAAAGTAATGGTCGTGGAAATTTATTTAACAGGATCCTAGCAGGGAACTTGCCAAACAAGCAAAAAAAAAAAAAAAAAAAAGGCCTATTTAGATACAAGAAGCCTTTAGAACTCCAAATAGACAAGACCAGAACAGGACATCCCACCATCACATTATAATCTGCACAGGATCAATTCAGACCAAGGAAAGGATCCTTAAACCTCTCAAGGAGAAAAGATCAATCACCTGTAAAGGGAAACCAATCCAAATAACTTCAGATTTCTCAGCAGAGACAATTAAAGTAAGAAGAACCTGGAATGATGTATGCCACAACCTGAAGACAAACAGATATCAACCAAGAGCAACAAGCTAAACCATAATCCAGTAGATGAAAACAAATAATTAAAATTAAATCAGAATTAAATGACTTAGAATCCAAAAGAATCATAGAAACAATCAACAAAACAGACCCTTAGCAAATGTTATCAGAAAAAGAACAGAACACACCCAAATAAACAAACTCAAACACAAGAATGGAAACATCACCACAGAAACAACCAAGATTCAGAACACTATGAGGGAATACTTCTCAAATCTTTATGCTAATAAGGTTGAGAATCTGGAATAAATGAATGATTTTCTAGCAAATATCGACATGCCGAAACTAAATCAGGATGATTTAAACCAACTTAACACACCCATATCAAGCATCAAAATAGAAACAGCAATAAGAAACCTCCCACCCAAGAAAAGCCAAGGACCAGATGGATTTACAGCTGAATTCTACAAGGCCTTCAAAGCAGAACTCAAACCAATACTCCTCCAACTCTTCAATGAAAGTGAAATTGAAAGTTCACTACCAAACTCTTTCTATGAAGCCATCATAACCTTCATCCCCAAACAGGCAGGGACTCATCAAAAAAAAATAACAATAGACTGATTTCTTTGACAAAAATCGATGCAAAACTTCTCAAAATATTTTGGCCAATCGACTTCAAAAACTCATCAAAAAAAAAAAAATCAAACACCATGATCAAACAGGATTCATTTCAGAGATGCAAAGCTGGTTCAATATATGCAAATCAATTAATATAATTCATCACATCAACAAGAGCAAGGATAAGAACAACATCATTGTCCCAATAGAAGCAGAAAAAGCATTTGACAAGATCCCACACCCCTCTATGATGAAGGTGCTGGAAAAACTAAGAATCCATGGAACATTCCTCAATATAATAAAGGCTGTGTATGACAAACCTGCAGCCTGCATTATACTTAATGGTGAGAAGCTAAAGCCATTTACTCTAAACTCAAGAACAAGTCAAGGATGTCCACTTTCTCCACCTCTTTTCAATTTAGTATTAGAATGCCTAGCTAGAGCAATAAGACAAGATGCAAACACAAAGAGGATCCAAATAGGGAAAGATGAAGTAAAACTCTCCCTCTTTGCAGATGACATGATCTTGTATTTAAAGAATCCCATGGACTCCACTCCCAAGTTACTCAAGCTGATTCAAAACTTTGGCAAAGTAGCAGGATATAAAAATTAACCCTCAAAAATCAGTGGCTTTTCTGTATGTCAATAACGAGAACAGCGCGGCTGAAATCAGGAAAGCAACTCCTTTTATAATAACCCCACAAAAAATAAAATACCTAGGAGTTAACTACAGAAGTGAAAAACCTCTGTGATGAAAACGTTAAAAACCTGAAAATGAAAATTAAAGCAGAATTTCAAAAGTGGAAAAACCTTCCATGCTACTGGATTGGGAGGATTAACATCTTGAAAATGGCAATACTGCCAAAGGCTATCTGTAAATTCAATGCGATACCTATCAATATCCCAACTTCATTTTTCAATAGAAGAAGCAACCCAAAAATTCATAGGGAACAATAAAGGACCCCGAATAGCAAAAACAATCCTTAGCAGAAAGAACAGTGCTAGAGGAATATCTATATCAAATTTCATACTCTACTACAAAATCAAAGTAATCAAAACAGCTTAGCACTTGCACAAGAACAGACCTGAGGACCAATTAATTAGAACTGAAGACCCAGAAATGAACCCACAGATTTATAGCCACCTAATCTTCAATAAAGGAGCTAAAAAAATAGAATGGAAGAAAGCCTCTTCAGTAAATGGTGCTGAAAAATAGGTTAAACAACTGTAGAAAACTAAAGCTAGATCCTTATATATGACCCTGCACCAGAATCAACTCCAAATGGATCAAAACTAGACAAAGTAGACATCTGAAAACATTACAGGAAGGAATAGGAGAAACTCTAGGGCTCCTTGGCACAGGACAAAATTTTCTTAATAAAGACCCAGAAACACAACAAATAAAAGAAAGATGGGACAAAATGGGATTGCATGAAACTATAGAGTTTCTGCATGAAAAAGGACATAGCTAGCAAGATCAATAGAAAGCCCACGGATTGGGAGAAGATCTTCACTAGCCATACAACAGACAAGGGTCTCATATCTCAAATATGCTTAGAACTCAAAAAATTAAATCCCCCAACAACAAATCCTCAAAGAAACAACTGCCCAATTAATAAGTGGTGTGAAGACTTACAAACTTCTCTAAAGAGGAAAGAGGGATGAAGAAATGCTCAACCTCCCTAGCCATAAAAGCAATGTAAATCAAAACAACATTGAGATTCCACCTCACCCCAGTTAGAATGGCTATAATCAAGAAATCTAATAACAACAGATGCTGGAGGGGATGTGGACAGAAGGGGACCCTACTGCATTGTTGGAGGGAGTGTAAACTTGTTCAACCACTTTGGAAAGTAGTATGGAAGTTCCTCAGAAGATTCCACCTAGAGCTCCCCTATGACCCAGCAATACCACTTTGGGGCATTTACCTGAATGATCACAAACAAGACTATACTAAAGCTACCATCACAAAGATGTTTATTGCAGCATTATTTATCATAGCTAAGATATGGAACCAAAGAACCAACCCAGATGCCCCTCAGTAGATGAATGGATCAAGAAAATGTGGTTTCCCTTATTTGCAATAACCAGTATAAGTCTAGGATAAGCAGAAAAGGTCAAAAGCTATATACATATTGCAATATAAGATGATGTTAAGTGAAATGAACCCCAAGATAAGGACAGAAGCAGTTTTTTCTTGGTTGCTATTGTTTTTAACGTATTTAAAATGTACTATGTAATTTTTTGTTTCTCTTGTATGCTCTTCTGCCATAGTATAGCCCCTGTTTTTACTGTATTTGATGTTGGTCCCCTGAATCTTGTATATCTATTTTCCTAATTTTGGGAGGGGAAGGGAAAAAACAAAATGCTGAAATAAGGATACAGGTTGACCCATTGTAACAATGAGATGTACAAGACACTATGTTGAAAACGAACTTTACAACTTGGGGTGGGGGGGAGGGAGGAGTTGAGAGGTGGGGAGGGAAAGGATGGTAGGGGAAAAACAAAGAAGGAGGTAACAGTCCTCGATAGGAAATGTACTCATTACCTTACTCATGTAACTGTAACCCTCTGTATAGTATCTTTACAATAAAAACATATAAAAATAAATTTTTAAAAATCTTAATGTAAGACCTGAAGCTTTGAAACTCCTTCATGAAAACACATAAGAAACTCTGGAAGATATAGACTTGAGCAATCATTGTCAAAAAGGGCTTCCATTGCCCAGGAAATAAGAGCAAGGGTCGACAGGTAGGATTACATCAAACTAAAATGCTTTTGCACACCAAAGGAAACAATTACCAGAATAAAGACACAACTCACAGAATGGAAGAAAATCTTCACCAGCTATTTATCAGATAAAGGATTAATATCCAGAATATACAAAAAGCACAGAAAGCTAAAGAGCAAAAGAATAAACGATCCAAGTAATAAATAGGCAAATGAATTAGACAGTTCTCAAAAGAAGTCTAAATGGTTAATAAATACATGAAGAAATGTTTGATATATTTAGCAATAAAGGAAATGCAAATGGAAACCACATTGAGATTCCATCTCACTCCAGCCAGAATGGCAATGATGAAGACAACAAACAAATGCTGTTGAAGATGTGAGGGAAAGTAAAATCTTTATACACTATTGGTAGGAATGTAAACTAGTGTAACCACTATGGAAATCAGTATGGAGGGTCATCAGAACTCTAAAAGTACATCTACCTTATGACCCTGCTATACCAGTCTTGGGTATATTCCTGAAGTCATCTAAGTTGGCATGCAATAGAGACACCTCCCCACCTATGTTCATCACAGCACTGTTCACAGTAACCAGGAAATGAATCAGCCTAGGTGCCCAAAAACTGCTGAAAGGATAAAAAAAATCAGCATATATACATGATGGAATATTATCCAACCATGAAAATGAACAAAATTATGTCATTGCAGGAACTAGAGATCAATATATTGAGTGAAATAACCAAAGTCAAAATAGCCAAATACATGCTCAGATTTCACTCATATGCAGAATCTAGGTCTAAATGATGGTGGTGGTGGTGGTGATGGGACATGAATGTAAGACGGGAATAGTCAGGGGAATCACCAGGAGGGGAGACAAGGAAAAGAGGGAGCACTGGGAAGTGAACAGGTTCAAAGTGTGTGTGTGTGAAGCCAGTATAGTAAAACAACCCAAATACTGTTTGAAAAAGGGGAAAGGAATATAATGGAATGGATGAGCTTGCTCAAAGTATTCTGTATGCATCTATGAAATTTTCACAATGAAATTCACTTTAACCAGCACATATACATGTATATGTAACACAAACAACTCAATAGTAAGAAGAAAAATGTACAAAAGATCTGAATAGACATTTATCAAAAGAAGACATATAACTAGCTGACAGGTATAGAAAAATGCTCATCCTTAATCATCAGGGAAATGCAAAGCAGTACATCAGTGAGATACATGCCTGTTTGAATGGTTATTATTAATAAGACATAAGATAGCAAGTGTTGGTGAGGGGTGGGGAGAAAAGGAAACTCTTGCACATTGTTGATAGATTGTAAATTGCAGTCATTATAGACAATGGTCTGGAGATTCCTCAAAACATTAAAAATATAACTACTATATAATTCACCAAACCCACTGCTCCCATTACAAGCACTGGAAATGAAATCAACACAATGAAGAGATATCTACACTCATATTCATTGCATCATCATTCACAATAACCAAGATATGAAGTCTTACCAGTGTCCATCAAAACCTAATGGATTAAGGAATAATGTGGTAAACACACAGAATTAAAAACAAATCAGCTTTTTTTTTTGTCTTTTCTTTTTTGGTACTGGGGATCGAACCCAGGATGTTACACTTGCTAGGCAAGCACTTTGCCACTGAGCTACATCCCAGCCCAAAAACAAATCAGCTTTTAACATCAAAGTAATCTGACAAGGAGGGTGAGATCTGAGGATCATGGTTTGAAGCCAGCCTTGGCAGACAAACCAGAGAGACATTTATCTCAATTAACCAGCAAGTCCAGATGTGGACTTGTGGCTCAAGTAGTAGAGCACGTTTTGAGCCAAAAAGAAAATGCAAGTAAGAGAACAAAGCCTTGAGTTCATGCACCAGTATAGCATGAAAAAGAAGGAAGGAAGGAAGGAAGGAAGGAAGGAAGGAAGGAAGGAAGGAAGGAAGGAAGGAAGGAAGGAAGGAAGGAAGGAAGGAAGGAAGCGAGGGAGGGAGGGAGGGAGGGAGGGAGGGAGGGAGGGAGGAAGAGAGGAAAGAAGGGAGGGAGGGAGGGAGGGAAGAAAGAAGGGAGGGAGGAAGGGAGGGAAGAAAGGAAGGAAGGAAGGAAGGAAGGAAGGAAGGAAGGAAGGAAGGAAGGAAGGAAGGAAGGAAGGAAGGAAGGAAGGAAGGAAGGAAGGAAGGAAGGGAGAGACAGAGAAAGAAAGGTTATCCTGCTGCTTGGCAAACCATAAATGAACCTGGAGGAAATTATGTTCCATGAAATAAACCAGACACAGAAAAGACAAGTCCTGCATGATCTCAGTCATGTGGAATCTAAAGATGTTGAACTCGTGAAAGCAGAGCAGAATCATGTTTATCTGGGAGTAGGCATGGGGAAAATGGAGAAATGCTGGTGGAAGGGTGAAAGTTTTCAGGTACTGTAAAAAGAATGCAACCATTTAGGAGATCTAACATACAAGATGGCTACTGTTAACAATAATTTATTGTATGCCTCATGACTACTAACGGAAAAAGGAGGTACACTGTAAGAGAATGGATAAATTAGCTTGAATATGGTCATCTTTACACCACATGTACATACATCAAATATCCATGTGTACCCTGTAGATTTGTACAATTTTATTTGGAAATATGCCTTAGATCTAGAGGGTTAAAGACTAATAAATATTAGGTGCTCTGGGCTGGAGAAGACCAGCTTGTTCTCAAAACCAAAATAAGCTCTACATTGCACCCTCAGCTACTCTATAAAATAAGGATTACTTTCCTGATTATTTTCCTTGTGTCAGTGATTGAATTCAGGGCCTTGAGCTCTCACCTGGCTTGTTCACTCTGAGCTGTGCTTTACCACTTGAGTCACATTTCCATTCTGTCATTTTGCAAGTTAACTGGAAATAAGAGGCTCAGGGACTTTTCTGCCTGGACTGGCTTCACACTGCAGTCTTCAGATCTCAGCCTCCTAAATAGCTAGGATCGTGGACATGAGCCACCAGGGCCCAGATACTTTTCATACTTTATAGATAAGAAAATAAAGGCACAGAGAGGGAAGTGACCCTTTCAAGGCCACAAGCTGGCTGTGGTAGAAGTAAAACTCAGATCTCCAATTCAGTGTTTGTCATTACCACCATAAATCCTGACCTCCATTTCATCACATCATTCAGAGAGCTAGAAATACACTAATCTGCCCAAAAGAGAACACTGAATAATAACAATAACAATAATACCTTGCAGAACTTTGTGGGAAACCGTTAAGATTGTTACAGAAAGTTAGATTTTCACTTACATAAAACTTTTCTGCATGAAGAACTAAAGTTGTACCTAAGTTGTCTCTGTTGAGAATTAGGAAGTAGAAAGAGTTTGAATAGTCATTTAAGATTCATATCTTTAAGGAATAAAAGAATCTTTGCTATGTTGAGAAATATTTCCAGACATTAGGAAAAAAAACTAGCTGTACTTGATTCTAATGTATTTTGCTTGGCACATTAGACCTCACATTAAGTTTTTGTTGTATTAGGATTTGAATTCTGAATGTCCTGCTTGGTAGGCAGATGCCACAACCACTGAGCAATTTTGTTTTCTGCTGGTAATTTTTGAGATAGGGTCTTATTTTCTGTCCATGGAAGTGAGCCACCTATGTTAGGCTTCCAGTAGCTAGTATAACAGGTTGTGCCACTGAGTCCAGCTCTTCCTTGAGAAGGGAATCTCTTGAGTTTTTCTTACTGGGCTGGTATCAAACTCAATCCCAACTATCTCAGTCTCCCAATTAGCTAGGATTACATGCCTGAATCACCAGCATCTGCTTTTCAAGTTATCTTTTCTTAGCTCACAGTTGGCTGAACTCTCAAGATACCATTTTGATTTGTTCCTAAGATGATGGAGCTTTGCCTTGAATTTTATGCATAATAGAAATGATATAAGTAACTCCTTGTTTAGTAAATTGATCAATTCTTAGTGCCTATCTCTCAGGATCCTCTAGGGATGGACCCAGGATTTTGAGCTTGCTATGTGAGCACCCTGCCACTTGAGCCTCATTTCCACTCATTTAATTTTTATTTTGGTTTTGAGATAGAGTCATACTATCTTGGCCAGGGGTGGAGGTAGATGTGAGTGGCCTTGAACTTGTGATTCTCCTGCCTCCATATCCTGAGAAGGTGAATTACAGATGTGCTTGTTTATTCTTGTATTGGTTATAACTTCAATCAGTATTTCTCATCATTTCTTATTTTTGTTCAATGAAATGAAGTCAGTTTTGCCCCTCCCCTAATGGAAAATAAATCCTATAGTGAAATCAGTTTGTAAATCTAAGAGGACAGCTAAAATACCCAGCATCCCTCACTGGAGGACACTTGAGATCCTTAAAAACTCCTATCTTCTCTTCAAGGAAGAACAATGAAGAAAGTTATACAAAAAAATGTGAATTTTTTTTATTAAAGGAGTTCTGGTTAAAAAAATGAAAGCAAAAAAAAAGAGCAAAAAAAAATAAAAAAATGAAAGCACCTCCGGATGTTAATGATTACTGATAATAATAACTAATCACATTATTTTAAAAGTCATTTTAGCTAGACTTTTGTAGCTCACACCTGGAATCCTAGCAACTCAAGAGGCTGAGATCTGATGAACGAGGTGCAAAGCCATCATGGGCAGGAAAGTCAACAAGTCTCTTATCTCTAATTAACCACCAGAAAACCAGCATTGGCCCTGTGGCTCAAAGTGGTAGAGTGCTAGCCTTGAGCAAAAGATCTCAAAGACAATGCAGACCCAGAGTTCAAGCCCCATGACTAACAAAAAATATTTCAGGGATGGTAGGAGAAAAACAAAGGAAGGGGTAACAATGCTTGATAGGAAGTATACTCATTACATTACTCATGTAATTGTAACCCCTTTGTACAGTATCTTTACAATAAAAAATACATATTAAAATTTTTCAGTTAATCTGTATTATAACCTGTTTATAGGTAGTGAAACTGTATTTCTGCTTAAAAAGCCTGCCTAAGGCACGAGGGAATCTGAGCTCTCCAGATTAACTTGATATCAGAGCCCATGAGCTCAACTGTGTTATATTCCTCTTAAAGCCTTGCTTGATTTTTCTATGCCTGAAAGAAAAACACCAGATAGGGGAATTGGTCCTAAAGGAAATCATGACACAAGGAATAATAATTGAACATTTTTTGTCCTCTAAAATACAAACTCATAAAAAAACACATACAGGGCATATGTATGTAAACACAATCAAACTGACTGAAGGATGGTACACACAAGAGATTCCATGGTGCAACCACTTTTGAACAATGAACCGATAGTTTAACAAAATAAATGTTGGGAAGCTGAAACATGTCTTGTCTGGGGTGATGGGGCATAAAGAGAGAGGTCAAATGAATGGAGAAAGGCTGTACAGTCAATGTACATACATGAAAATGGAGCTGGGAAATGAGGATATCGGGATATGGGATAGATGGGGAGGAGAATGATGAAAGATGACATTGATCAAGATGCATTATATATATATATATATATATATATATATACATTATAAATGGACAAGTTGAACTAAAAACTTTTGTATAACTATATATTTTTTATGTCCTAAAGTTCACATAAATATTATTTTATGTGATCAGAAGCACACAGGCATTATACCTTGGTGTTTCTCTCCTAAGAATATCTTCCTTTGGTCTCACTATGTGTGAATGCCTAGAGACGTGTACATGGCCTGGTGTATATTAGATCTAGCTTCCTCATATGAAAGAAAACTTGGACAGTCTGTTTCTCTAAGGGTGGCTTATATCACTTAACATGATTTGTTCCAGGTCCATCTATTTCCCTGCAAATGACATAATGTCATCCATTGTAATGGCTTGTGTAAAATTCCATTGTATATAGGTACCACTATTTTAAAGTAATATTTAAAAATAGTAAACAATAAATGAAAACCTGTGTCCTGAATGAATTGAAAAAGATCAATACTTTATTTTACAAACAGTTCAAAAATCCTGGATTATATTAACAGAGACCATTGGTTTTGGCTTAAAAGTATATTTACTAGCGGTCTTCAGTCTCTGATCTGATACTTGTTTTATCCAAAGCAAGGTACCTTTTCATTTGTACTGGTGATTATTATTAGTGTTTCATCAGAGAATGGCCTGTTTTCCCCCTTTTAAGTCACTTTAAAAGAGTACTTAAATTCTTTGTTTGTTGGACATAGGATCTCACTATGTAACAGCCTCACTATGTGGCCTCAAACTCTTTATCTTTCTACTCAATCTCCCGAGTTCTGGAATTATAAGCATATATTACCATTCCCAGCTCCGAGTTTGGGCATTCTTTAATGTGGGCTTTATCTGGGAGATGGAACCAAATGCCTTGCACATGTTAGGCAAGATCTCTACCTTTGAGCCACATCCCCAGCCACAGTATGTACTTTTAAATTTGTCATTTTGTACAAATTCTTCCTATTATAAAAACTATCTCTGCTTTTATACTGAAAGAAATTGAAAATGTGATTTGATTAACAAATGTGGTTTCTGGCAAGGCCAATTTTATTTAAAGTAAATATTTAAACCATAGGCTAGGAAGACTTAATTTTTGAGAACCATAAAATATTGGTATTGAAAGGGAAATTAGAGGTCATTGAGAATGACTCTCTATCTGACTCATGAATCAGAATATTAACTACAACAGCCCTGACTTTTCTCCTGGAAAAGTGCTTTCTTGTTTGTTATAGCCTTAATGCAGGTTCTTCAACTCAGTCGTAAATGTAGGCTTCATTTGAGAAGATTTTAGAGGTGCACACTAATGCACTTTAAAAGAATGACTCATTTTTTACCCTTTTCACATTAATTTTGCATCGACATAAGGTAACTAAATAATGCATTTTTTCCCAAGCTGATTGAGCTGAATATTTGGGAAGTCATTGGTAATAAAATCATCTACTGTCCAACAGATTTCATAGAAGCTATTTTATGGTGACAAAAGCAACCAAATTATTATGGAATTTTTCCTCTGCTAAAATGTATCTAATTGGAATATGTATCTATGGGATACATTATATACATGTATGAAAATGTCACAATGAAATCTTCCCTTGTATAGCTAATTTATGCAAATAAAAATAAGTAAAACATATTGTTTTAGTAAAATATGAATATAAAATCTCAAATTCTTTTTTCTTTGTTATATTTTTATTATAAAAATACTGTACAGAAGGGTTACAGTTACATGAGGAAGGTAATGAGTACTTTCCTATCAAGCATTGTTGCCTCCTCCTTTGTGTTTCCCCTACCATCCCTTCCCTCCCCACCTCCTCAACTCCTCCCTCCACTCCCCAAGTTGTAAAGTTATTTTCAACATAATGTCTTGAACATCTCATTGTTACAAGGGGTCAACCTGTATCCTTATTTTAGAATTTTTTATTATCCTTCCCCTCCCCAAATTAGAAAAATGTATATACAAGATGCAGAACACCAGAATCAAAAACAGTGAAAACAGGGGTTATACCATGGGGGAAGAACATACAAAAGAAACAAAAAAAAATCACATAGTACATTAAAAACAACAGCGACAGAGGAAAAAACCTCTTGTGTCCCTATCTTGGGGTTCATTTCACTTGTCATTATGTTATGTGGTCATATGTACATAGCTTTTCACCTTTTCTGGTAAGATTATGCTAGATGTATACTAGTTATTGAAAATAAGGGAAACCATAGGACCTATATTTCTGTGGGCCTGGCTTGCTGTACTTAATATATTTTTTTCCAAGTCTTTCCATTTCTTAAAAAATGGGGCAGTGTCATTCTTTCTGATGAAAGCATAGAATTCCATTTTCTTGATCCATTGGTCTACTGAGGAGCATCTGGGTTGATTCCATATCTGAACTATGGTGAATAATGCTGTGATAAACAGCATTGTGCTGGTAGTTGTGTTGGTAGCTTTAGTATGGCCTGTTTGTCATTGTTTGGGTAAATGCCCAAAAGTGGGATTGCTGGGTCACAGGGGAGATCTATGTATATATAGTCTTTTGAGGAACCTCCTTACTGCTTTCGAGAGTGGTTGAACAAGTTTACACTCCCACTAACAATGTAGTAGGGTTCCCTTTTGGTCACATCCCCTCCAGTGTCTGTTGTTATTAGATTTCTTGATGATAGCCATTCTAACTGGAGTGAGGTGGAATCTCAATGTTGTTTTGATTTGCATTTCTTTTTTGGGGGGGGGTCCGGTCATGGGGCCTGAACTCTGGGCCTAGGCACTGTCCTTCAGCTCTTCAGCTTAAGGCTAGTGCTCTACCACTTGAGCCACAGCACCACTTCCAGCTTTTTTCTTTTTGCTTATGTGGTGCTGAGGAATCGAACCCAGGGCCTCAGGCATGCAAGGCAAGCATTCTACCACTGAGCCACCTTCCCAGCCCTGCATTTCTTTTATGGCTAGAGAAGTTGAGCATTTCTTCGTGTGTCTATTGGCCATTCCTATTTCCTCTTCAGAGAAGTCTTTACCCCACTTATTAATCAGGTGGTTGTTTCTTTGAGGATTTGTTGTTGGGGGATTTAATTTTTTGAGGAACTCTCAAATTCTTTAGTGATAACCATGTGTCCAATGACCACAATTTTAAGTAAAAATCAAGTCCCTTATTAAAAATACATTTATACAAAATCAAGTTTTATCCTCTAAATTCAGAAACAAGACAAGAATGTCCACTCTCTCCAGTTCTCTTCAATTTAGTATTCGAATGCCGAGCTAGAGCAATAAGACAAGATGCAAACACAAAGGAGATCCAAATAGAGAAAGATGAAGTAAAACTCTCCCTCTTTGCAGATGACATGATCTTGTATTTAAAGAACCCCATGGACTTCACTCCCAAGTTACTCAAGCTGATTCAAAACTTTGGCAAAGAAGCAGGGTATAAAATTAACCCTCAAAAATCAATGTCTTTAGGCCTAAAGAAACAAAAGTCTCATGGTTTCCCTTATTTGCAATATCTAGTATATGTCTGAGTCAAGCAGAAAAGGTCAAATAAGTTGATGTTAGGGAAATGAACCCTAAGATATGTATTCAAATGTTTTTTTCTTTCATGTGATTGTTTCTAACACATTTATAAGATTATTTCTTTGTTGCTTTGTATGTCCCTCCCCCACAGTATAACCCCTGCTTTCACTGTATTTGATGTCGGTATAATTTGTGGAGGGGAAGGGGAAAACAAATCGTTTAAATAGGGATACAGGTGGACCCATTGCAACAATGAGATGTAGAAGTTGTTATGTCGAAAACAAACTTTACAACTTTGGTGGTGGTGGGTGGAGCAGGGAGGATTGGGTGGGGGGGCAGGGGAGGATGGGAAGGGGAAACAAAGGAGGAGGCTACAATGCTTGATAAGAAATGTACTCATTATCTTGCCCATGTAATTGTAACCCCTCTGTACAGTATTTTCAGAATTAAAAAAAAATCAATGGCTTTGGGGCTGGGAAGGTGGCTCAGTGGTAGAGTGCTTGCCTTGCATGCATGAGGCCCTGGATTTGATTCCTTAGCACCACATAAGAAAAAAGAAAAAAGCCAGAAGTGGCGCTGTGGCTCAAGTGGTAGAGCTCTAGCCTTGAGCTGAAGAGCTGAAGGACAGCACCCAGGCCCAGAGTTCAGGCCCCACGACCGGTCCCCCCCACCCAAAAAAAAATCAATGGCTTTTCTGTATGCCAACAATGAGAAGAGCATGGCTGAAATAAGGAAAGCAACTCCTTTTATAATAGCTTCACAAAAAAAAAAAAAATACCTAGGAGTTAAGTTAACTAAAGAAGTGAAAGACCTCTAAGATGAAAACTTTAAAAACCTGAAAAGGGAAATTAAA
Source organism: Dipodomys merriami (assembly GCF_024711535.1). Lineage (NCBI taxonomy): Eukaryota > Metazoa > Chordata > Mammalia > Rodentia > Heteromyidae > Dipodomys > Dipodomys merriami. The sequence goes on from NW_027204492.1 coordinate 64,142,157, forward strand.
GCAGAATTTTAGAAGTGGAAAAACCTTCCATGCTACTGGATTGGGAGGATTAACATTGTGAAAGTGGCAATACTGCCAAAGGCCATCTACAAATTCAATGCGATGCCTATCAATATCCCAACCTCATTCTTCAATGAAATAGAAGAAGCAACCCAATAATTCATAGGGAACGATAAAGGACCCCGAATAGCAAAAACAATCCTTAGCAGAAAGAACAGTGCTAGAGGAATATCAATACCAAATCTCAAACTCTACTACAAAGCCACAGTAATCAAAACAGCTTGGAACTGGTACAAGAACAGACCTCAGGACCAATTGAATAGAACTGAAGACCCAGAAATGAACCCACAGACCTATAGCCACCTAATCTTCAATAATGGAGCTAAAAAAATAGAATGGAAGAAAGACAGTCTCTTCAGTAAATGGTGCTGAAAAAATACGTTAAACACCTGTAATAAACTAAAGCTAGATCCTTATATATCACCCTGCACCAGGATCAACTCCAAATGGATCAAAGACCTCGAAGTCAAAGTAGACACCCTGAAAACATTACAGGAAGGAATAGGAGAAACTCTGGGGTTCCTTGGCACAGGACAAAATTTTCTTAATAAGACCCAGAAACACAACAAATAAAAGAAAAATTGGGCATATAGAATTGCATGAAACTGCAGATCTTCTGCATGGCAAAGGACATAGCAAGCAAGATCAATAGAAAGCCCACCAATTGGGAGAAGATCTTAACAAGCCATACAATGGACAAAGGTCTCATATCTAAAATATACTTAGAACTCAAAAAATTAAATCCCCCAACAACAAATCCTCAAAGAAACAATCACCTGATTAATAAGTGGGCTAAAGACTTAGAGATTTCTCTGAAGAGGAAATAAGAATGGCCAATAGACACACAAAGAAATGCTCAACTTCTCTAGCCATAAAAGAAATGCAAATCAAAACAACATTGAGATTCCACCTCACTCCAGTTAGAATGACTATAATCAAGAAATCAAGTGCAGGGTGATATATAAGGATCTAGCTTTAGTTTTCTGCAAGTAGTTAACCAATTTTGCCAGCACCATTTACTGAAGAGGCTGTCTTTCTTCCATTCTATTTTTTAGCTCCCTTATCTTGTCCATGTAATTGTAAACCCTCTGTACAGTATTTTCACAATAAAAAAAAAGAAATCTAATAACAACAAATGCTGGAGGAGATGTGGCCAAAGGGAACCCTACTGCATTGTTGGTGGGAGTGTAAACTTGTTCAAGCACTCTGGAAAGCAGTATGGAGGTTCCTCAAAAGACTCCACGTAGAGCTCCCCTATGACCCAGCAATCCCACTTTTGGACATTTACCCAAACAATCACAAACAAGACCATACTAAAGCTACCAGCACAACTACCAGTACAATGCTGTTTATAGCAGCATTATTCACCATAGCTAAGATATGGAACCAACACAGATGCCCCTCAGTAGACAAATGGATCAAGAAAATGTGATATATATAATGGAATTCTGTGCTTTCATCAGAAAGAATGACACTGTTCCATTTGTTAGGAAATGGAAAGACTTGGAAAAAATTATATTAAGTGAAATAAGCCAGGTCCAAAGAAACATAGGTCCCATGGTTTCCCTTATCTGCAGTAACTAGTATATGTCTAGGACAAGCCAAATAGGCCAAAAGCTATGTACATATGACTATATAAGCTGCTACTAAGTGAAATGAACCCCAAGATAGGGAGACAAGAGATTTTATCTTTCTTGCTGTTGTTGTTGTTGTTGTTGTTGTTGTTGTGTATGTGTGTGTGTGAATGTGTGTGTGTGTGTGTGTGTGTGTGTGTGTGATGGTCGTGGGCCTGAATTCTAGGCCTGGGTGCTGTCCCTCAGCTCTTCAGCTCAAGGCTAGCACTCTACCACAGTGCCACAGTGACACTTTAGGCTTTTTCTGTTTATGTGGTACTGAGGAATTGAACCCAGGGCCTAATGAATGCAAGGCAAGCACTCTACCACTGAGCCTCTTGCTGTTGTTTTTAATGTACTTGTAGTGTACTATATGATTTTTTTTGTTTATTTTGTATGTTCTTCCCCCATGGTATAACCCCTGTTTTCACTGTTTTTTATTCCTGTGCCCTACATCATGTATATGCGTTTTTCTAATTTGGGGAGGAGAAGGGAAATAACAAAATGCTAAAATAAGAATACAGGTTGACCCATTGTAACAATGAGATGTACAAGACACTATGTTGAAGATGGACTTTTCAACTTCAGGGTAGGGAGGGAGGAGTTGGGGAGGTGGGAAGGGAAGGGATGGTAGGGGAAAATAAAGGAAGGGGAAACAGTACTTGATAGGAAATGGACTCATTCTCTTCCTCATGTAATTGTAACCCCTCTGTATAGTATCTATACAATAAAAAAAACTGGCTGTATCACTGTGGTGTTTATGGTGTACAAATCCATTTGTCAGCATGACTTTGATGAAAGCCTCAATGACTATATTAATGAAGGATTGATCATTGGCAATTGTTTTCTGTACCTGCTTTAGACCAACTGCTGTACTAGAGGGTAGGAATATAAATATGATTTCTATTCCTGAAGGTCACAATGGAAACAGAGTGCCAAGCCTGTGACTGGTGTAGTATTCAGCCTTCAGATCCTCTCTCCTACCTCCATGTGTTGTGTACTAGGTGAGTCTGAGAGCCCCAAGCCAGACCTTCTGCAACACATGATTTTTCAAAGCTTCATCTACCCCTAACACAGAGAGGTGAACTGCTCGATGGGGTTTGATCAAAGAGAGAAATGCTGGAGGTATTACAAGACCTGACTGCAAATTATACTTACAGAGCCATAGTAACAAAAATAGCATGATACTGGTACCAAAAAACCCCAGACATTTAGACCAACAGAATAAAACATAAATTCCAGATATTACACATAGCTACAGCCATCTGATTTTTGACACAGGCACCAACAATATGTGTTGGAGACAAGACAGTCTCTTCAATAAACGGAAACAAGTGGAAAACTGGATATCCATACATAAAAGGCTGAAAATAGACCCTTATGTCTTACCCTGTACAAAAAGTAAAAATGAATTTTAAAAAAATAAATGAAATAACCAATTCTTGGAGTTGAGAGTATGATTCAGTTGGTAGAGTGCAAGCCAAAGAGTGAATGCATCAGGTACCAAGTTTGAATCCTGGTCTCCAATGAAAAAGAAAAAAGAAAAAGAAAGATCTTCATATGACCCTAAGAAATTTGAAACTACTGTGGAAACCATAGGGAAAACAATTTGAGGGAAAAATATTATGAGGAGTTCCAGGAAGATGGTGGAGAAGCTGGAGGCTAAACAAGCTCTCCCATAGAAAGCAGTTTTAGTGTTCCAGTGAACAGTCCTAAGCCAGAGAATCACACCAAATGTGCCATCACAGTACAGAGAGTTAGGCCAGAGAGGGAAAATCCAGGCAAGGAAACAGATCTGAGCACTTGCCAGCAGCCAGGGCTGCCGTAGCCACCATACCTGCAACACAGAGAGTTCGGGACAAAGGAGCCAGATGCCTCAGCGAGCAGATTCTTCTCAACACGAGCAAGAACCGACAAGGAGCAGACATCTTCATCCTGCAGTTCGCAGACCAGAGACGACCCAGGAACCAAGACTCGGCGTGAGTAGAAGCCTGACATCCTCACTCCTTCTCTGGGAACAACGGAGGAAAGGCCACCCCTCCCCCCCACTACCAGAGATCTCCATCTTTGATACTGACAAAGGCCTGGCTGATCAGCTAGCTCCAACTCGGCCTTGGACGAAAACTAGAGTCATTTAGCAGGTCACAGGAACCTAAGCTGACCTGCTAGGATCAGCTCCACCCAGGGAAAAGTCACTCAGCCCAGGCTGCCAGCCCCAGGAGGGGCTTTCTTCACTGGGTAAACAGAGCCAGAGGCTGTCCCTCCCTACAGCAGCCTTGACAATCAATTGAAATACAGTAAACATAAACCCTGAGAATATCTCCAGGCTGGACTCTGTGAGTGCCTCAGAAGCTAGCCCCTCAGGGAAAAGCTACTGTTTGCTGAAAGGCCTCAACTCTACCCAGAACCTAGCTTCATCTCAGCATCTCCAAACTGGAAACAGCCAGCTCCCTCTTTTGTGATACTCAAAGCAGATCTCTATCCCACTGAACTAGCCTGGGAGGAGGATCACAAAATCCTGGGTAAAGCAGAGCATTTTTCTGCCTGCTCAAACAAACTGACTTAAGAAACCATCCAAGCCACAGGAAAATCAAACTCCACAAGCCGACCAGAGACTCCAACAAGAGACTGGTTATGGACAAAAGGGAGATACAGGATCTTCCCATTCCCCCCCCAAAAAAAATAAAAGAATTCTTTTTTTTGTACTTTTTATTAAAAAAAATTCTAAAACTTTTTAATTTTTAACTTTAAAAAAATTTTGTTTTCTATTAACTTTTTTTCTTCCTCTTATAATTTTTATTTTAGGGGTATAAGTGTGTGTGCTTTTTTTTCTTTTTTTTTCTTTCTTTTCTTTTTCTTTTTAAAATTTTTTTTGTTTAGCTCTACTGACCTTTTGATCCTTTTTTTTCTTTCCTTCTCATTCTTTTCACCTTTTCTTCTCTTTTGTTCTTCTTTGCATGACTTAATTGCTGGTCTGCTCATCTTCAGATATACCCGTAGTCAATTATTAGACCTTATCCCCCATTGTGTACACACTTAATCCAGAAATGTATTACTCAATTCAAAACCTTTTAGACTTAAATCCCTTAATAACAGTACTATATTACCTCTTTATATCTATAGAATATTTTAAGCATTTTTATTTTTAAGTTTTTTACATCTCCTTCCTATCCCTACCCTTACCTTATCCTATCCACATTCTTCTCTGCATATTACGTTCTTAGATTTGCATAATTTTTAAGTTTTTAAGTGTTTCACTTTTTAATTTTAATATTTTTCTATTTTTTCTTGTCTCTTTTTTTCTTTCTCTTCTTTTTTTTCCTCTCCCTCTACTATCATTCTATCCAACCTATCTCCCGCTTTGAGATTAGGACTTAGTTAATTTAACTCACCCTCTGCCTTTCCACATCCCTCTATTCCTATTTTTACCCACATCTCTCCTTAAACCTAATAATTTCTAGTTTGCCAAATTCTTCTTTGCAGTTTGTAGCCCATTAATACATAGTTGTTTGATGTTGAGTAGATATATCTGTTGAACTAGAGTGTATCTGCAGACTTTTGACTGTGCAACTAGTAGACTTTGGTTGATGCTTACCTTAAGATAGTGTTCTAGCACAAAACTGGTGTTACTTTCATCCCAAATGGGCAGGGCAAGCCAGAAAAACACAAGAAAAATGGCAAGTCCAGGTATCTCAACTCCCACTCATGATAATCAGGGGACAGAACAGATAATGAATAATCCAGAGGACAGGTCCCAAAAAGCTCTACAAACACTACTGGTAAACATGGTAAATGAAAAGATTGAAAACCTGCAAAGGACTCTGTATGAGCGTGATAGGGAGGGAGAGGAGGCAAACCAAAGGTCAATACAGGAATATCAGGAGCATGAGGAAGCTACTCAAAGATTGATACAGGAATTGCATGAGCAGCTTGAGAACATTCAAAGAGAAATAATGGAATGGCATGAGCAGGCTGAGATCAGTCAAAGAGATAAACAGGAATTGCGGGAGCTGGACAAGAACAGACAAAGAGAAAGTCAGGAATGGCATGAGCAGGCTGAAAACACTCAAAGAGAGCTACAGGAATCACATGAACATGAGGAAGCTAATCAAAGAGTAATACAGGAATTGAGAGAGCAGGATGAGTACACACAAAGATCACCAAAGGCATTCATGGAATCTATAAACAGAGAGCGGAAAGAACTCAGGGATTCCACAAAGGGAATGCTGAATGGAACCCAAAAGAAGGAATGGGAATCTAAGGAAACCATGACCAATCAACTAAGTGATTTGAGAATGAACACTGAACAACAAGCTTTAAAACAAAGCTCCAACAAAGAATTTGAGGCCATCAAAGCCAAGCAACTAGAAGAAAAAGAAATAAAAAACAAAGTAGAAAGTCTTGATAGTAGGTTAGACTATGCAAAAGATCGAATCTCGGGGATTGAAGACAGCCTAGATATTATAGAGAAAGAACATAAAATCATCCAAGACAAATCCAAGAAATATGATAGATCTATTCAACACTTGGAAGACACCATCAGAAGACCTAATCTGAGGATAATGGGTATAGAGGAGCACCTAGAAACAGAAGTTAATGGTCTAGGAAATTTGTTTAACAGGATCCTAGCAGAGAACTTCCCAAACATGCAAAAAGATAGGCTTATTCAGATAAAAGAAGCTTTTAGAACTCCAAATAGACCAGACCAGAACAGGACATCCCACCGTCACATTATAATCCCACAGGATCAATTCAGACCAAAGAAAACATCCTTAAAGCTGTCAAGGAGAAAAGATCAATCACCTATAAAGGGAAACCAACTAGAATCACCTCAGATTTCTCAGCAGAGACAATCAAAGCAAGAAGAGCCTGGAATGATGTACGCCATGCCCTAAAGACAAACAACTATCAACCAAGAATACTGTACCCAGCTAAACTCTCCTTCATAACTGAAGGACAAATAAAAACCTTCCACAGCAAGGAAAAATTGATACAATATATCTCCAGCAAACCAGCCCCACAAAAGATACTTAAAGATGTCCTACACATAGAAAACCAACAAGACCACAATAAAGGCCAAGGAACTACACCCAAACTGAGAATCCAAGAACCATAGGAAGAATCCAGTTGCTGCAGCACCCAAGAAGGTGGATAAAATGGCAGAAACTCCCAAATACCTCTCAGTCCTATCTCTCAACATTAACGAACTTAACTCTCCAATTAAGCGACATAGACTGTCTAGTTGGATTAAAAAGTAAGATCCTTCTATCTGTTGCCTTCAGGAGTCACATCTTGCCCATAAAAACAAACACATTTTCAATGTGAAAGGCAAGAACAAAATCTACCAAGCAAATAGCCCCCATAAACAGGCAGGAGTTGCAATCCTAATATCAGATAAAATAGACTTCAAATTAAAATTAGTAAGAAGAGATAAAGAAGGTCGCTACATACTAATTAAGGGATTTCTCCTTCAGGAAGATATTACAATTCTAAATATCTATTCACCAAACAACGGAGCACTCACATTTATCCAAGAAACACTACTTTCACTCTTATCCCACATAGATCCAAAGACAATAATTGTTGGGGACTTTAACACACCACTTTCCCCACTAGATAGATCAACTCGGCAAAAACTCAACAGAGAAACCACAGATCTAAACAACTGCATAGATCAACTAGATTTAACGGACATCTACCAAATATTTCACCCAATAGCATCAGAATACATGTTTTTCTCAGCAGCACAAAATAGACCACATTTTAGGCCACAAAGCAAACTTGTCCAAATTCAGAAACATTGAACTTATACCTTGCATTCTCTCAGTCCACAAGGGAATAAAATTAGAACTCAACACCAAAAGCCAACAAAGAAAGTCCTGTAACACATGGAGGCTGAACAACACACTGCTGAATCACGAGTGGGTCATAGAAGAGATTAGAAAGGAAATTCAAATGTTCGTGATATTCAACAAAAATGAACATACAAACTACTAGCTCCTCTGGGACACAGCAAAGGCAGTACTAGGGGCAAGTTTATAGCTCTGAGTTCCTACATCAACAAATTGGAGAGATCTGAAACCAACAATTTAATGAGGCATCTGAGCCTCCTTGAAAAAGAGCAGCAAGATAAACCCCAATCCAGTAGACAGAAAAAAATAATTAAAATTAAATCAGAACTAAATGAATTAGAATCCAAAAAAACCATGGAAAGAATCAATAAAACAAAGAGTTGGTTCTTTGAAAAAATTAACAAAATTGACAGACCCTTAGCAAATCTTATCAGAAAAAGAAGAGAACACACCCAAATAAATAAACTCAGAGATGAGAATGGAAACATCACCACAGAAACAACCAAGATTCAGAACATTATAAGGGAATACTTCTCAAAACTTTATGCTAATAAGTTTGAGAACTTGGCAGAAATGGACCTTTTCCTAGCAAATACTGACATGCCAAAACTAAACCAAGATGAGTTAAATCATCTTAACAGCTCATATCAAGTATTGAAATAGAAACAGCAATACGAGACCTCCCATCTAAGAAAAGCCCAGGACCAGATGGTTTTACGGCGGAATTCTACAAGGCCTTCAAAGCAGAGCTCACACCAATACTCCTCCAACTTTTCAATGAAATTGAAAGAGAAAGTTCACTACCGAACTCATTCTATGAAGCCATCATAACCCTCATCCCAAAACCAGTCAGGGACTCATCAAAGAAAGAGAACTATAGACCAATTTCTTTGATGAACATTGATGCAAAACTTCTCAACAAAATTTTGGCCAATCGACTTCAACAATTCATCCAAAAAATCATACACCACAATTAAACCGGATTCATTTCAGGGATGCAAAGCTGGTTCAATATATGCAAATCAATTAATATAATTCATCACATCAACAAGAGCAAGGATAAGAACCACATGCTTATCTCAATAGATGCAGAAAAAGCATTTGACAAGATCAAACACCCCTTTATGATGAAGGTTCTGGAAAAATTAGGAATCCATGGAACATTCCTCAATACAATAAAGGCTGTATATGACAAACCTACAGCCAGCATTGTACTTAACGGTGAAAAACTAAAGCCATTTCCTCTTAACTCAGGAACGAGACAAGGTTGTCCACTGTCTCCACTGCTCTTCAATCTAGTATTAGAATGCCTAGCTACACCAATAAGACAAGATGCAAACATAAAGGGGATCCAAATAGGAAAAGAAGTAAAACTCTCCCTCTTTGCAGATGACATGATCTTGTATTTAAAGAATCCCACAGACTCCACTCCCAAATTACTCAAACTGATTCAAAACTTTGGCAAAGTAGCAGGGTATAAAATTAACCCTCAAAAATCAATGGCTTTTCTGTATGCCAACAATAAGAAAAGTGTGGCTGAAATTAGGAAAGCAACTCCATTCGTAATAGCCCCACAAAAAATAAAATACCTAGGAAGTAACTCAACCAAAGAAGTGAAGGACCTCTACGATGAAAACTTTAAAAACTTGAAAAAGGAAATTAAAACAGAACTTAGAAAGTGGCAAAAACTCCCATGCTCCTGGCTTGGAAAGATCAACATCGTGAAGATGGCAATACTTCCCAAAGCTATCTACAAATTCAATGTGATACCTATCAATATTCCATCCTCATTCTTCAAGGAAATAGAAGAGGCAATCCAAAAATTCATATGGAACAATAAAAGACCCTGAATAGCTAAAACGATCCTCAACGGAAAGAACACTGCTGGAGGAATATCAATACCAAATTTCAAACTCTACTACAAAGTCATAGTAATCAAAACAGCTTGGTATTGGCATAAGAACAGACCTCAGGACCAATGGAATAGAATTGAAAACCCAGAAATGAACCTACAGACCTATAGCCATCTAATCTTCGATAAGGAAGCTAAAACAATAGAATGGAAGAAAGACAGCCTCTTCAGTAAATGGTGCTGGAAAAATTGGTTAACTACTTGCAGAAAACTAAAGCTAGATCTTTATATATCACCCTGCACCAGAATCAACTCCAAATGGATCAAAGACCTCGGAGTCAAAGCAGACACCCTGAAAACATTACAGGATGGAATAGGAGAAACCCTAGGACTCCTTGGCACAGGCCGAAATTTTCTTAATAGAGACCCAGAAACACAACAAACCAAAGAAAGGTTGGACAAATGGGATTGCATGAAATTGCAGAGCTTCTGTATGGTAAAGGACATAGCTAGCAAGATCAATAGAAAACCCACGGATTGGGAGAAGATCTTCACTAACCTTACAACAGACAAGGGTCTCATATCTAAAATATACCTAGAACTCAAAAAATTAAATCCCCCAACAACAAATCTTCAAAGAAACAACTGCCCAATAAATAAGTGGGCTAAAGACTTAAAGAGAAACTTCTCTGAAGAAGAAAGAAGGATGGCCAATAGACACATGAAGAAATGCTCAACATCCCTAGCCATAAAAGAAATGCAAATTATAAGATTGCAGAGCTTCTGCAGGGCAAATGACATAGCTAGCAAGATCAATAGAAAGCCCACCGATTGGGAGAAGATCTTTACTAGCCATACAACGGACAAGGGTCTCATATCTAAAATATACTTGCAACTCAAAAAATTAAACCACCCAACAACAAATCCTCAAAGAAACAACTGCCCAATAAATAAGTGGGCGAAAGACTTAAAGAGAAGCTTCTCTGAAGAAGAAAGAAGGATGGCCAATAGACACATGAAGAAATGTTCAACATCCCTAGTCATAAAAGAAATGCAAATCAAAACAACATTGAGATATCACCTCACTCCAGTTAGAACAGCAAAAATCAAGAACTCTAACAACAACAGATGCTGGAGGGGATGTGGACAGAAAGGAACCTTACTTCATTGTTGGTGGGAATGTAAACTTGTTCAACCACTTTGGAAAGTAGTATGGAGGTTCCTCAAAAGACTTCACATAGATCTCCCCTATGATCCAGCAATCCCACTTTTGGGCATTTACCCAAATGTTTACAAACAAGACCACACTAAAGCTACCAGCACAACTATGTTTATTGCAGCATTATTTACCATAGCTAAGATATGGAACCAACCCAGATGCCCCTCAGTAGATGAATGGATCAAGAAAATGTGGTATATATACACAATGGAATTCTATGCCTCCATCAGAAAGAATGACATTTCCCCATTTGTTAGGAAATGGAAAGGTTTGGAAAAAATTATATTAAGTGAAGTAAGCCAGGCCCAAAGAAGCATAGGTCCCATGGATTCCCTTATTTGCAATATCTAGTATAGGTATGAGTCAAGCGGAAAAGGTCAGATAATGTGATGTTAGGAAAATGAACCCTTAAATATGTATTTTAATGTTTTTGTTTCTTTCATGCATGTGTTTCTAACGCATTTATAAGATTATTTCTTTGTTGCTTTTTTTAAAATTTTATTTTATTTTATTTGAGAACATACTGTACAGAGGGGCTACAATTACATGGGCAGGATAATGCATACATTTCTTACCAAGCATTGCAGCCTCCTCCTTTGTTTACCCTTCACCTCCCTTCCCAGCCTCCCCCCTCCCCCCACCCAATTATACCCCCCTCCCCCCCCACACCGACATTGTAAAGTTGGTTTTGACATGACATTTTGTACTTCTCATTGTTGCAACAGGTCCACCTGAATCCTTAAACGACTTGTTTGTCCTCATCTCCTCCACATGTTATACTGACATCAAATATAGTGAAAGCGGGGGTTACACTGTGGGGGAGGGACATACAAAGCAACAAAGAAATAATCTTATAAATGCGTTAGAAACACATGCATGAAAGAAATAAAAACATTAAAATACATATTTAAGGGTTCATTTTCCTAACATCACATTATCTGACCTTTTCCGCTTGACTCATACCTATACTAGATATTGCAAATAAGGGAAACCATGGGACCTATGCTTCTTTGGGCCTGGCTTACTTCACTTAATATAATTTTTTCCAAACCTTTCCATTTCCTAACAAATGGGGAAATGTCATTCTTTCTGATGGAGGCATAGAATTCCATTGTGTATATATACCACATTTTCTTGATCCATTCATCTACTGAGGGGCATCTGGGTTGGTTCCATATCTTAGCTATGGTAAATAATGCTGCAATAAACATAGTTGTGCTGGTAGCTTTAGTGTGGTCTTGTTTGTAAACATTTGGGTAAATGCCCAAAAGTGGGATTGCTGGATCATAGGGGAGATCTATGTGAAGTCTTTTGAGGAACCTCCATACTGCTTTCCAAAGTGGTTGAACAAGTTTACATTCCCACCAACAATGAAGTAAGGTTCCTTTCTGTCCACATCCCCTCCAGCATCTGTTGTTGTTAGAGTTCTTGATTTTTGCTGTTCTAACTGGAGTGAGGTGATATCTCAATGTTGTTTTGATTTGCATTTCTTTTATGGCTAGGGATGTTGAACATTTCTTCATGTGTCTATTGGCCATCCTTCTTTCTTCTTCAGAGAAGCTTCTCTTTAAGTCTTTCGCCCACTTATTTATTGGGCAGTTGTTTCTTTGAGGATTTGTTGTTGGGTGGTTTAATTTTTTGAGTTGCAAGTATATTTTAGATATGAGACCCTTGTCCGTTGTATGGCTAGTAAAGATCTTCTCCCAATCGGTGGGCTTTCTATTGATCTTGCTAGCTATGTCATTTGCCCTGCAGAAGCTCTGCAACCTTATGTAATCCCATTTGTCCAACCTTTCTTTGATTTGTTGTGCTTCCGGGTCTCTATTCAGAAAATTTCAGCCTGAGCCAAGGAGACCTAGGGTTTCTCCTATTCCATCCTGTAATGTTTTCAGAGTGTCTGCTTTGAGTTCAAGGTCTTTGATCCATTTGGAGTTGATTCTGGTGCAGGGTGATATATAAAGATCTAGCTTTAGTTTTCTGCAAGTAGTTAACCAATTTTTCCAGCACCATTTACTGAAGAGGCTGTCTTTCTTCCATTCTATTGTTTTAGCTTCCTTATCGAAGATTAGATGGCTATAGGTCTGTAGGTTCATTTCTGGGTTTTCAATTCTATTCCATTGGTCCTGAGGTCTGTTCTTATGCCAATACCAAGCTGTTTTGATTACTATGGCTTTATAGTAGAGTTTGAAATTTGGTATTGATATTCCTCCAGCAGTGTTCTTTCCGTTGAAGAGCGTTTTTGCTATTCGGGGTCTTTTATTGTTCCATATGATTTTTGGATTGCCTCTTCTATTTCCTTGAAGAATGAGGGTGGAATTTTGATAGGTATCGCGTTGAATTTGTAGATAGCCTTGGGAAGTATTGCCATTTTCACGATGTTAATCTTGCCAATCCAGGAGCATGGGAGGTTTTGCCATTTTTTAAGTTCTGTGTTGATTTCCTTTTTCAAGATTTTAAAGTTTTCATCATAGTGGTCCTTCACTTCTTTGGTTAAGTTAATTCCTAGGTATTTTATTTTTTGTGGGGCTATTACAAATGGAGTTGCTTTCCTAATTTCAGCCACACTTTTCTCATTGTTGGCGTACAGAAAAGCCATTGATTTTTGGGGGTTAATTTTATAACCTGCTACTTTGCCAAAGTTTTGAATCAGCTTGAGTAATTTGGGAGTGGAGTCTATGGGATTCTTTAAATACAAGATCATGTCATCTGCAAAGAGGGAGAGTTTTATTTCTTCTTTCCCTATTTTCTTTGTTGCTTTGTATGTCCCTACCCCACAGTGTAACCCCCGCTTTCACTATATTTGAGTCAGTATAACATGTGGAGGAGATGGGGACAAACAAGTCGTTTAAGGATTCAGGTGGACCTGTTGCAACAATGAGAAGTACAAAATGTCATGTCAAAACCAGCTTTACAATGTCGGTGGGGGGGGGGAGGGGGGTATAATTGGTTGGGGGGAGGGGGGAGGCTGGGAAGGGAGGTGAAGGGTAAACAAAGGAGGAGGCTGCAATGCTTGGTAAGAAATGTATGCATTATCCTGCCCATGTAATTGTAGCCCCTCTGTACAGTATGTTCTCAAATAAAATAAAATTAAATTAAAAAAAAAGAAATGCAAATTAAAACATAATTGAGATACCACCTCACCCCAGTTACAATGGCTATAATCAAGAACTCTAATAACAGATGCTGGTGGGGATGTGGACAGAAGGGAATCTTACTGCATTGTTGGTGGGAGTGTAAACTTTTTCCACTTTGGAAAGCAGTATGGAGGTTCCTCAAAAGACTCCACATAGAGCTCCCCTATGACCCAGCAATACCACTTTTGGGCATTTACCCAAATGTTTACAAACAAGGCCACACTAAAGCTACCAGCACAAATATGTTTATTGCAGCATTATTTGCCATAGCTAAGATATGCAACCAACCCAGATGGCCCTCAGTAGATGAATGGATCAAGAAAATGTGGTATATATAAACAATGGAATTCTATGCCTCCATCAGAAAGAATATCATTGCCCCATTTGTTAGGAAATGGAAAGACTTGGAAAAAATTATATTAAGTGAAGTAAGCCAGGCCCAAAGAAACTTAGGTCCCATGGTTTCCCTTATTTGCAATAACTAGTATATGTCTGAGTCAAGCAGAAAAGGTCAGATAAGTTGATGTTAAGGAAATGAACCCTTAGATATGTATTCAAATGTTTTTTTCTTTCATGCAATTGTGTCTAACACATTTATAAGATTATTTCTTTGTTGCTTGTATGTCCCTCCCCCATCGTATAACCCCTGCTTTTACTGTATTTGAGGTTGGTATAATTTGTGGAGGGGAAGGGAAAAACCAAATCGTTTAAATAGGGGTACAGGTAGATCCATTGCAACAATGAGATGTACAAGTCATTATGTGGAAAAACGAACTTTACAATTTTGGTGGGGGGGAGAAGGATTGGGGGAGGGGCAGGAGGAGGATGGGAAGGGATAGGAAGGGGAAACAAAGGAGGAGGCTACAATGCTTGATAAGAAATGTACTCATTATCTTGCCCATGTAATTTTAACCGCTCTGTACAGTATTTTCACAATAAAAAAATGAAAAGAAAAAAAAAACAATTTGCGGTTTAGTCATTGGCAATGCCTTTCTGAATAGGACTTTACTTGTTCGTTATAAGAGCAAAAATTACAAATGGGACCACTTCAAATTAAAAACCTTATGCACAACAAATTAAATTATTTCCAAAAACAACAGACAATCCACAAAATGAAAGAAAAGCTTAACCAGCTATTCACTGCATAAAGGATTAATATCCAAATATATAAAGAGCTTGAAAATTAAATGTCGAAGAATAAACCATCCAGTCAATAAATGGGCAAATGAGCTGAACAGATAGTTCTCATAAAGAAGTACAGTCAATAAATACACGAAGAAATGCTCAACATTCCTTCCATAACAGAAGTGCAAGCCAAAATGATCCTGAGATTTGATCTCACTTCAGTCAGAATGACCATTACAAAAATCACAGGGCTGGATACCAGTGGCTCATGCCTGTAATCGTAGCTACTCAGAAGGCTGAATTGTGAGGATCGATGTATGAAGCCAGCCTGGGCAAGAAAGTCTGTGAAACTCATCTGCAATTAAGCACCAAAAAAGTCAGGAGTGAAGCTGTGGTTCAAGTGGTAGAACACTAGCTAGTCTTAAGCCAAAAAGCTCAGGGGCAGTGCCCAGGCCCCAAGTTCAAGCTCCAGCCCCCTTCCTCTGACAAACCACAAAACCACCACAATCAAGAATAATTATGGAACAAAGGAGGAGGCTACAATGCTTGATAAGAAATGTACTCATTATCTTGCCCATCTAGTTGTAACCCCTCTGTACAGTATTTTCACAATAAAAAAATAAATAAAAATTTTTAAAAATGTAAAAAAAAGAGTAATTATGGATGGCTCACACCTGTATTCCTAGCTACTCAGGAGGCTCAGCTCCAGATCACAGTTTGAAGACAGCCTGAGCAGAAAAATCCAAGAGATTCTATCTCCAATCAATAAAAAGCAGAGCTAGAGACATGGTTCAAGTGGTAGAGCACCAGCCAAGCAAGTCTGAGGCCCTGAATTCAAACTCCAGTACCACCCAAACAACACCACCATAGAAATGAATGCTAGCAAGGATGAAGGGGGAAAATACTCTAAATGCTGTTGGTGAGCATATAAACTAGTACAACTATGATAAAAGTCATTACATTGTTTCCTCAATGAAATGGAAAACAGACCTACTGCATAATCCTGCTGTATCATTTTGGAGTATGTACCTGAAGGTCAGCATATGATAGGGGCAGAGACAAGCTACACACTCATGTTTATAGCAGCACTATTCACAGCCAAACTAATGATGGGCATAGGGGATCAAGCCTGAAATTCTCCTTGCTTGGGAGTCAGAGATCTGGGGCTTGAGGTCTGAGGTCAGCCAGGCCAAAATAGTTTGCAAGACTCCATCTCAGCCATGTCTGGGCATGTGCCAGTCTTCCCCAGTGACACAGGGAAGCACAAGTTGAAGGATCACAGGCCTAGAAAATTCCAGCCTATATCAAGACCCTACCTTAAATATAACCAACAGAAAAAGGGACAGAAGGTGTGGCTCAAATGATGGAGCATCTGCCTAGCAAGTATGAGGCTCTGAGTTGAATCCTTAGTACAGAAAAAAAGCCAAAATATATAAATAGTCCAAGTGGTCAACTAATTTAAAAATGTGGTTTATATAGACACAGTGGAGTATTACTTTGTCATAATTACATTATGTCATTTGTAAGTAAAATGATTAGAACTAGAAATCATGTTAAGGTGGATGTTCTCTCCCATAGGTGGAATCTAGACCTAAAAAGATGAATGATACTAGTATAAAATGGGATCTGTTTTAGTTAAGAATGAGCAGAAGGAGAGAGTAAAAGGACAGATGAAGTTTTGAATATGAAATTTATACACACATATGAAATGGAATAATGAAGTAAAATGGATACATGATAGAACATACTTGGAGCTTAAACGTATTGTGTGAGGGGAGGGGAGTCCATCCATGCTGGCATATACTGTAACAACAGCCACTTGGGAGATGGAGATGGAGAGAATCACAGTTGAGGCCAGTACAAGCAAAAAGTTAGTAAAACTCTATCTTAATAAACAAGCCAAATATGGCGGTACCTACCTTTAATTGTAGCTTCATGAAAGGCGTAGGTAGGAGGATTATAGTCTGAGATCTGTTACAAGCAAAAATCACAGGGCTTTATTTGAAAATTAACTAAAGAACAAAAGGCTAGGAGTATGGGTCAAGTGACAGAGCTCTTGCCTAGAAAGGCCTCAAGTTCAAATCCTGGTACTGTCAAAAAGAATTAAAAAGGAAATAGGTAGGTAATAAAGTGTAATAGAATGAGTGAATTTGGTCAAAGTACATTATATGCATGTATACAAATGTCACAATGAAGCATCTTTGTACAATTAATCCATGCTAATAAAAATAAAATAAGCCATGAGCTGGTGGCTCATACCTGTAAATCTTAAGAACCAGGAGGCTGAACTCTTAAGGATCATGGTTCAAAGCCAGCCCAAACAGGAAAGTCTATTAGACTCTTATCTCCAATTAACCACCAAAAAGCTAAAAGTAAGCCTGGTGCTGGTGACTCGTGCCTGTAATCCTAGCTACTCAGGAGGCTGACACCTGTTGGATCGCGGTTCAAAGCCAGCCTGGGCAGGAAAGTCCGTGAGACTCTTATCTCCAATTAAACACCAGACAACTGGAAGTGGTGGAGTGCTAGCCTTGAGCTAAAGAGCTCAGGGACAGTACCTAAGCCCAGAGTTCAAGCCCCACAACCAACAAAAAAAGCTAAAAGTAGAGCTGTGGTTCAAGTGGTAGAGAGCTAGCCTTGAACTTTTAGAAAAGCTAAGGGACAGTGCCCAGGCCTTGCATTCAAGCCTCAGGACTGACACCAAAATTAATTAATTAAATAAATAAGAAAGGTTTATAAGTCAGATAATAACATAGGGAAGATGTGGAAACATAGAAGCATCATGACTGCTGATGAGAATGTGAACTAGTACAGTGTTCTTTGAATAACATTTCAGAGAAAGTGGTCTTTATTCCAAGGGTGAAACAAAGCCTTTGAATCATCCAGAAATGCCCCATCTTATACATACACACAAGAACTGAAACCAAAAACTTGTATCTCTTCATTGTTTACAGGAGTTACAAAGAGCAACCTGAATGTGTTTCACATGGCATTCCCATGTAATAGGAAAAGGCACCTAACTGTGCTTATAACTGTAGTTATAGCTCAGTAACTAACCAGGATGCTTTCAGTTATGCCAGGATTTGTGGGAGTGGGGGGTGGCGCTACTACTGGGCTTTGAATTCACAGCCTGGGAGCTGTCCCTTAGCTTTCTTGCCCAAGGCTGGCATTCTACCACTTGAGCCACAGCTCCATTTGAGGCTTTTTGGTGGTTAGTTGGAAATGAGTCTCAGACTTTCCTGCTGGGGCTGGGTTTGAACTGTGATTCTCAGATCTTAGCCTCCTGAGTAGCAAGGATTACAAAGTAAGCCACTGGCACCCAGCTCTACAAGTTTTTTTTAAATAGGGTTTTCTTCTTTTCTTTCTTGCTCTCCTCCCTTGCACACTCCTCCACCTCCATATTCCTCAGGTGAGAGAACTCAAGAATGTCTTTATAGCTCCAGGCAAAGCCACCATGCTACTCTCCTTATTGTACTGACCAGCACACAAAGAAAGAAACAGGCTCAAGGCCGCCATTGGGCTCAATGTCATGCCTAGACACACACATCTGGAAAGTGCCACTCCTGGGCTTTTCTATGAAATTATCTACTTCCTTGCCCACTAGGTCTGTGCTGTTTTCTGAGATGGTAGTTTATTCTGTTCTCATCTGCCATGCAAAATTAATAAATCTGTTTTTTTCTTTTCTCCAAGACTCTGATCTCACTATTCATGAGCTGGCATTGAATCATGAGTCCACATTTCTGATAAAATTCGTGCTGTGGAATATTAGTTGTTAGTAAATATGAATGAAATTCCGATACATGGTACAACACAGGTGATCTGTGAAAGCACTATGACAAGTGAAAGAAAGAGGTCATTATATGTCCTACTCCTATGAAATGTTCAGAAAAGACAAATCTACCTTCAGTACATGAAGGTTGCCTAGATTGGGAGGGAGTTGAGACTAAATGGCAAGTTTCTGTTGACAGGTGGAATCGGAGATGATGACAGTGTTTCAAAATTGATTCCATCAGTAGTAACCCAATCTCAATATATTTTAAAAACCATTGAATTGTATAATTTAAAATGGTAAATTAATCCAAATGTGGCTATGCCTGTAATCCCAGCACTTTAGGAGGCAGAGGCAGGGATCTCAAGTTTGAGGTCAGCCTGGGCTATAAAGACTATATATATATATATATATATATATATATATATATATATATATATATATGTATGTATGTATGTATGTATATTTGGCATGTGCATTATGTCTCAATAGAAATGTTTTTACTTTGAAAACACAGTCCATTGAAGAGAAGGGAAATTGGGAGCTGGTGGCCCATGCCTGTAATCCTAGGTACTCTGGGAGCTGATATCTGAGGATTGTGGTTTGAAGACAACTTGGGCAGAAAAGTCCATGAGAATCTTATCTCCAATTAACCACAAAAGGTCAGAAGTGGAGGTATGGCTCAAGAGGTAGAGTACCAGCCTTTAGTAAACAAGGCTAAGTGACTGCATCCAGAAGAGAGAAGGATAGAAGTGAGGTTGCTACAGAAGGCTAGAAGGACTGGGGCAACTGAGGGTAGGTGATTTTTGACAATTATGGAAGGAAAGAGAATATGATAAAGCTGGCACAGAACTTTTCTGTGAGGTAAGTTATTAGAATATGACCTCCCAATTCTTTCCAGACATTGTCAGGAAATGAGTGCACAAGCCTAGGCCTCTCTGTCGAAATATGTCTTCTATCTTTTCTTCTTCCCTAAGAAATTTAGCTGCAGGCCTCTCGTTCATTCAACAGATAGTTACTGCTCTCTGTTCCAACTGATACAATAGTCAAACATATGATCAAACAAATGAAAACAAACCTGTGTTTCTTGTCTCTCACAGGGGTAGTTTATATATATGTATTATATATGTAGGTATGTATATACATATATATATATATTTAGTGTACCAGTACTAGGGCTTGAACTCAGAGCCAGGTTTGCTGTCCCTTAGCTTTTTCTACTCAAATCTGGAGCTCTGCCACTTGAGCCACAGCTCCATTTCTGACTCTATGCTGCGTCATTGGAATTTCTTCCTGGGAAGGCTTCAGATCAAGATTCTCAGATCTCAGCTTCCCAGGGAGCTAAGCTTATAGGCACGAGTCTCTGGTGCCAAGTTTGTGGCTTATGTTTTAAGTAAGGGAAGGACAGAAAAAAATAGATATGCAAAGTAACTGGTATATTAAATGGAAAATGCTATGGAGATTTTTAATAAAAGGAATAGAAAAAAAGCAAGAGTGATGATGGTGTATGGGGTGAAGTAGTTTTCAAAGATCTGAAGGAGGATGGCCCTCAATACTTTTCAGAAGCTGCAAGTAGACAAGCGTGGCTGCAGGCTGAGAAGATTTGTATCCTCCTGCCTCTACTAATACTATTTCTATTTAAATGGTGCTCTGTCTTTACAGACACCACTTTTCACACTGCCCAGTCTTGCCTAGTCCTCACCAGCACAGCGTCGTTGACCCTTCATCACCAAAAGCTTTTGATTCTGTATGTTATGGGGATCGTTTCCATGGGAACACACCTTCAACTTTATAATAGGAGTCAATAGAGAATTAGAGAATGAGGATTTTCTTTACAGAAATAGGTTTGTAGCTGACTTTGCTGGACTGCAAATGTGTTTGTAGAAATTAATATCTTAGAGCTGTTAAATTCTAGTTGATCAAGTCAGACAAAGGTAAAAGCAGGTTGATGGAATGAGTAGATGGAAAAAAAAGAAAAGAAATTCAGAGTGAGTGACTTGTGCAAGGCCATGTATCTGGTTTCTTCAGGAACCGATATGTGGTGGAGGAACCCATGTCTCCTTTAACAAGGAGGCAACTCATAGCCAGTCTGGCATGTTCATTGATAATGACATATCTGACACATTTCATAACATTCGAGAGAAAGCAATGAGCAACAGTGCAAGCATTGGGGTTTAAGGTAGAAGAAAGAGTGTCTGAAATCCCAATACTCAGGAGGTTGTAGTAGGAAGATCTGGTGTTCTAGGTCAGCCTGGTCTACATAGTAGGACCCAAGGGCTGAAGATGTAGTTCAGTAGTAGAACTCTTCGGTAGTATCTGTAAGGCCCTGGGTTCCATCCTTAACACTTTAAATCCATATAAATAAACTATAGCTATACATATAAATGTATTTACCCAAAGTCACACAGTGAGTGGCAAAACTAGGATTAAAAACTGCTAGAGGGCCTGCTCCTGGTTCTTGAACTATACTGCCTAGGTAACAATTCAAAGGGGCGAGAGGGTTAATTTCTCTGAAAGAACATGCAATCTAGCTAGTAGTTGCAGAAATAGGATTCAAGCAAGGTCTGACACTAAAGTCTGTGTTTTCTCTCATTATTCAGCCTTTGGCAAGCTACCATTTCACTGCATATTACTAAGAACTTTGTGTTCAGTACAACTAATCTTCCTAAGCCAGCTAACCCTGCATGGTAAACACTGTTCTCCTCACTTGACAGGCAAGGACAATGAGCCCCCGACAATTCTCACTTGTCCACTGTCACACAGCTCAGGATCTGAGTCACATCTGCCCCATACCATAGCCTCTGTCCCTTGCTACCAGTTCCTCTGAAATGGAGTTCACTGTTAATGGTGTGTGGGTGCATCTGTGGGATGACATGCCTTAAGGAGATGCTTTGGGAGATGTAGTTGATGTTATTTAACATGAATATAGTGTCAATTTAGATGCCATCTTCATACACCTACTACATCCACCCTAAGATTTAAGGTGGCACACCTGCCACTTTCTGATGTCCCCTCCCTTCTAGCTTTTTCTCTCTTTCTCCCATGCCTCTTTTCTTCATCTCCTTTGTCTTTCTTTCTCTAGTCCCCTTTTCTTCTCTTCCAAACTTCTCTTCATCACTAGATCATCTGAGGATCAGGCAGGGGACAAGCAGACATCGTCTGTGGGATCACATAAACCCTGGAATGGAATTAACCTCTAACAGAGGCAGTAGTGCTGGTCATGGTGACCTCATATTGAATGGGGAGCCTGGCAACTGGCCCAGCCTCACCAGGTTTTTTATTAACTTGTTCTTCAATAAGTCATGCTCTAGAAATAACTTGCTGTTCATTGGAGACATCTTTTACAAGTGTTCATCTATGGAGCTATGGCAGGTGGAAGAGTGTTCATGAAATCATCCACTTATTTCTTTCTTTAGAAATGTTATTCTTCCAGTGGAAGAGCTGGATACCATGTGGAGAATAACTGCCTAAAGGAGCTAAAAATTCTCAGTCCAACATGGAAGTGCCAGCATGCCCAAATACTTATAAGACACAAAGACAAGTGCTTTCATGGAGATGTAAATTATACAAGGTGGCATTAAAGTTCAGAGGAAAAAGCCACTCATCCTTGGGAGTGTAAGAAGTCATGCAAAGTTTTAATAAGGAAGTGGCATTCAAGGTAGGCCTAGACAGTGGGCAGCAGGTCCCTAGAGAGAGGGAAGGATTGTCCAGGAAGAACAAAGAACATTTACTAAGGTAGAAAGGCCTGCTTCTGGGAGCAGCAAATAATTTAGTATTGCTGACAACGGCTCAACTCTATCACATACCACTTATGCGACTGGGGATGTCACTTGCCCCTCTTAGCTGGCTTTCTTCTCTGTTAGTGTTAAGTGTAATAGTAATTGCATTATAAGATATGATAATAAAACATACTTTATATCATTCACAGTATAGTATCAAAATATCATAACCATATTACATTATAAATTATATGTTGTAATATGTAATATATGGTAATCTTATATTGTTATTATTTTCATGCACATTCTATATCTCACTAGGATTATATGAAGAGCTGGACATTGTGGTGTGCCCCTATAATCCCAGCATTCAGGAGAGAGAAGTAAGGAGGTCATGTTCAAAGGAAACTTCAGCTACATAGCTCCCTGTCTTAAGGGAGATGGTAGAAAGATTGCATAAAAAGCTGGAGCATTCGGGGCTGGGAAGGTGGCTCAGTGGTAGAGCGCTTGCCTTGCATGCATGAGGCCCTGGGTTTGATTCCTCAGCACCACATAAGCAAAAAGAAAAAAGCCGGAAGAGGTGCTGTGGCTCAAGCACTAGAGCGCTAGCTTTGGGCTGAAGAGCTGAGGGACAGCACCCAGGCCCAGAGTTCAGGCCCCATGACCAGACCCCCCCCCCCCAAAAAAAAAGCTGGAGCACTGTGAAAAGGTGTGTATTTATTCTTTTTACCTTTTAAGGACTGAGAGTGGAGTGTCTGTGGTAATATACTTGACTGGCAAGTACAATTTTGGAGTTTAATCCCCATTACCACCACAAATAACCATCCTTTAAAAGTTGTATAAAAGTAAGTGTGAAATACTTTATAAATGACAAAACATTATACACATGTGCACCAGTAATTTCATAAATGTCCCAGAATAAAATAAGTAAAGCTCACTGGGCACTGGTAGCTCATGCCTGTAATCCTAGCTACTCAGGAGACTGAGTTCTAAGAATCTTAATTGAAAACCAGCTTAGGAAGAGAAATCCCAGACTCTCATCTCTAATTAACTATCAAAAAGATGAAAGTGGAGATGTGGTCCAAGTGGTAGAGTACCAGCTTGAGCAAAAAAGGCAAGCAAGAGCTGTAGGACCTGGGTTCAAGCCTGGAGGCTAGCACAAGAGAAAAGCAAGCAAGAAGCAAGAAAGGAAGGAAGGAAAGAAGGAAGGAAAGAAGGAAGGAAGGAAGGAAGGAAGAAGGAAAGAAGGAAGAAAGGAAGGAAGGAAGGGAGGGAGGAAGAAAGGAAGGAAGGGAAGAAGGGAGGGAGGGAGGGAGGGAGGGAAGGGCTCAGTAGTGTAGTTTTCAGTCTTCTGGCTCCAAATCCTCACCTAGTTAGAAACTGATTGACCTTATCTTAGTTCTTACCTTCTTCCTTCAAGTACATGATGAGGAATGTGTCCTTCAACTCTCTCCTTCTCACACCATTTGCCCCTACTTCATTCTGGGATTTTCGCACAGCCTTTAACTCTTCTCTTTTATTTAAGCATCTTAATTCCAGCATCTGGAACCTTGATTGACAATTCTAAAGTCCTACTCACAGTGTCTCCCAGCAGGGAGTACTGTGTGTCTAGGAGACATCATGCAAACAGACCTCCTGGTGGTCTGCCTTAACTCCTCCGCCTACCCCACACACTATTTCAATACAGAATAAAGACTTAGGTTGCTCTTGGTTTGTAGTTAGACAGAATTTGGTGAACAGGCATGCTTTATTCTAATATATGAGATGGTCAGAGAATATATGCCCTGACTATTTAGTGCTATCTCCAAGTCCCAAACCCTAGTACCTGTGGGTGTAAAGTTATTTGGAAAACAAGGGGTTACATATTTTGACATAAAATCAACTTAAATCAACACATAGGCCCCAAATCCAATGAAAATGCCTATATTAAAAAAATAAGAGCTGGGTGCCTGTGGGTCATGCCTTTAATCTTAGCTACTCAGGAGGCTGAGATCTGAGGATCAAGGTTCAAAGCCAGCCCAGGCAAGAAAGTCTGTGAGACTCTGATCTCCAATTAACCACCAGAAAACCAGAAGTGGCGCTGTGGCTCAAGTGGTAGAGTGCCTGCCTTGAGCTGAAGAGCTCAGGGACAGTGCCCAGGCCCAGAATTCAAGCCCCACGACTGACAAAAAAAAAGCTGGTGATCATGCCTATAATCCTAGCTACTTACTAGGTTTGAGATCTGAGGATCTCAATTCCAAGCCAGCCAGGGCAGGAAAGTCCATAAGACTCTTCCAATTTACCTCCAGAAAAAGCCCAAAGTGAAGCTGTGGCTCAGGTGATAGAACCCTATCCTTGAGCAAAAGAAAAAAAAAAAGCTCAGGCCCCAAGTTCAAGCCCAGGACCAACAAAACACATACACAATAATCTGGGTATGGTGGTATATACTTGTTATCCCAGCATTTAGGAGGCTGATGCAGGGAGACTGTGAGGTTGAGGCCATCTTGGATTGCATAACAAGATTCTTTCTCAAAAAAGACTTTTTTTTAAGCTGGGTGCTGGTGGCTCATGCCTGTAATCTGAGGATCTGAAGATCAAGGTTCAAAGCCAGCCTGCACAGGAAACTCTGTGAGACTCTTTTCTCCAATAAACCACCAGAAAACCGGAAGTGGCACTGTGGCTCAAGTGGTAGAGCGCTCACCTTGAGCTGAAGAGCTGAGGGATAGCGCCCAGGCCCAGAGTTCAAGCCCCATGACAGACAAAAAAATAAATAAATAAAATAAAATAAAAAAGAAAGAAAGAATATGAAAAATATGAAGACACAGGGAAGGAAACTGAGAAAATGGAGGCAGAGATTATAGTTATGTTGCCATAATCCAAGGAACATGGAGAACCCTCAGAAGCTGGAAGAAGAAGGCTTCTCCCCTAGACTTATTAGAGGAACTACTCACCTTCAGAATTAGGAAAGAATATGGTGCTGTTGTTTAAAGCCACCAAGCCTGTGGAAATTTGTTGCAGTAGCTCAGAAAGGACATTCTAGGCAGACTACATCCAGAAAAAAAGACAAGGAGACATACAATGGAGATTGTCCCTGGAGTCACAGTGCCAGCTACATGCAGCTAGAAAGACTGGAACTGTTTCTGATTGTTAGCTTAGGGACATTTATTTTTCAGACTTTAAAGAGTCATTTAGAATCTGGAGGCATGAAACAACACAAGGGGATTCCTTGCAATTTAACAAAGCTGAAGACACCCATTGACTTCTCTTAACAGACAGCCATGTTGGCTATGTTTTGTCTCCATATATCCTAGGTGCTGATGGTTGCTTTGCATACTATAAAGAGTGCTGGGAGAGCATTTGTAGTGGATCAATGGAAACATCTCTTTTCCTGCCTTGTTCAACATTCGTTTGAGACACACCCTTCATTCTGGACAGGAACTTCTTCCCTGATGTTTTGCTGTGAATCCCTAGTGCAATGTGTGCAGGGATGTGGCATAAATGTTTCTGTCAATGGACCTAAATGCACTGATTTACAAAGGTCAGACCTCAAAAACAGTCAACCTTTCTATTTCCTTCCTAATGTAATCAGTCTTGCATTCTCTTTTTATCTATATTGTTACCCTGTGGTCTTAGTCATTATTTTCCACACTACACTGTCACCACTATTACCGCCATTATCAACAGCAGCAGCAGCTTATTAACAAGGGAAAAGGAGCAAAATCCTAGGAACTTCTAGTGTAGCTAGAAGTGAATTTACACCTTTTTTCAGGAAAGATTTAGGAAAGCCTTCTCGTAGGAAGAGATGTCAGGAGTTTTGGATGAACACACATATATGCTATAAGTCATTACTGTAATGTACCAAGCCTTTGGCTCTTTCAAAAACACCTCAATTCATGAACTTTCAAAAGTTCTCTGTGAGACAGAGAGTGTTACCATTGACCCTCTTTTTTATTGTTATTGTAAAGGAGATGTACAGAGGGGTTACAGTTATATAAGTCAGGTAAAGAGTACAT
Organism: Dipodomys merriami; assembly: GCF_024711535.1. NCBI lineage: Eukaryota > Metazoa > Chordata > Mammalia > Rodentia > Heteromyidae > Dipodomys > Dipodomys merriami. The sequence goes on from NW_027204492.1 coordinate 64,168,489, forward strand.
TGCTTTTTGAACAATGTTACCCTTTCCCCCACTCTCTCCCAGTTTTTTCCTCCTGTCCCTCCCAAGTTGTAAGTTCATTTTCAACACAGTATCTAGTGAGTACCACTTCTGACTTTGTTTACCCTTTATCCCACCATTTCTATGTTCCACCCTTACTCTCCCCTACACAGATAAACTTGCAAATAAGACAAAAGGCACAGAAAACAAAGACAGCAACAAGGGAAAATAAATCTCATTTCCATTTCTTGTTCATATTGATAAATATCATTTTATATGATCATATGCACAGAGCTATTTGCCTTTGTGATCCTCTCCTAAGACTATCCTCCTTTGGTCTCACTGTATGAATACCTAGAGTCCTCTCCAAGTGTATTTTTTTTTGTCTTGTATCATACAGTGTGTGTACTTGTGGATTGATAGGTACATTCTAGTTATGACAAATGAGAGAACCCATGCAACTTACCTTTCTTTGGATTTGGCTTACTTCATTTAATATAATTTTCCCCAAGTCTTCCCATTCCCTTATAAATGGTACAGTATCACTCTTTCTGATGGACAAGTAGAATCCATTATGTATATGTACCACATTTTCTTGATCCAGTCATATGTTGAGGGGTATCTGGGTTGATTCTGTATCTTGGCTATGTTAAACAATGCTGCAATGAACATGGTTGTGCTGGTAAATTTAGTGTGGCCTTGCTTGTGTTCTATTGGATAAATGCCCAGGAGTGGAATTGTTGGATCATAGGATAGCTCTATGTTTAGTCTTTTGAGAAACCTCTATACTGTTTTCCCGAATGGTTGAACAAGTTTTACACTCCCACCAACAGAGTAGTAGCATTCTCTTTGGCCACATCCTTGCCAGCATTTGTTATTGTTTGTTTTCTTGATAATACATTGGCCCCTTTTTGCAAATGAGATTATTTTGATAGGGGAAGATTCAGTGAGCTGCCTAAGATAACATTAGTAAAGGGAAAACCCTCAAGTTATTTAGTTCCAAGCCTACAGGCTCCCCACTACAAAACAGTTCACCTTCCTTTCTTTTACCAAGGTTGGTGAGGTGAAAGGAAGTAAGATACGTTCTGCTATTAGATTTTATATGAGAAGGGGTCCTTTGAGGTCCTTGATATTTTATTTTTTGTACTGCTACTGGTGCTTAAACTCAGAACCTCATGTTCTTGCTTAGCTTTTTTGTTTAAAGCTGACTCTTCCATTTGAGCCACATCTCTACTTCCAGCTTTTTTGCTGGTTAATTAGAGATGAATCTCTGAAATTTGTCTCTTCAGGCTGACTTTGGACAGAGATCCTCAGGCTTTACTCTCCCAGGTAGATGGGATTACAGGCTTAAGCTATCTGCACCTGTCTAGTTACTATGCTCAAAAAGCTTTGGGCCAGATATTTCTAGAGCTAGTTGAACTCAGTCACCATGAATTTCCATTGCACTTTCCATCAGTGTCGACTAGCCCTGTGAATATCTTCCACTAAGGCCTGTGAGTCTATGTCTGTTGAAATGCTCACACTGTACAGAGTGCTCTGGTTCTGCCCAACCAAAGAAAGCCCAAAACCCATATCATACAGTCCATACATTATTCACATAACTATCCTGCCACCCAAGCACACAGCTGCTGATGGAGGGTCACACTTCACTGTGGTATATGGTTAAAGAGGGCTACTGATCTCTGTCCATGGTCCTGTTTGGCTATAGTTTGGCTATAGTTCCTCACCATTCCCCCCTTGGCTCCCACCTTGCCAGAAGTAGGCTAGGCCACTAACATCATTAGTTTTTGGATGGGACTGTGCAACAGGGCCTTGTGTACTAAATTGCTTTCCCTGGCTTCATCTGAGGAGTCTGCAATAAATATTGAACATTGGAATGGTTTTCTCTAGACCTCATTTCACGAACTTCGTCACTCAGTCTGTCCTAGTATGGTTGTTTTTTTTTTTTTTTTGGAGGGGGAAGTGCGGTGGGGGGGGCCTGCCAGTTCTGGAGCATGAACTCAGAGCCTGGGGACTATGCCTGAGCGTCTTTGTGCTCAAGGCTAAAACTCTACCACTTGAGTCACAGCTCCTCTTCTGGCTGTTTCTGAGTAGTTTATTGAAGATCAGACTCTCACAGACTTTCCTAATCAGGTTGGCTTTGAACCATGATCCTCAGATCTCAGCCTCCTAAGTAGCTAGGACTACAGGCATGAGCCACTGGCTCCCAGGTTGACCTAGTATGTTTCCCAAGAGGGGAAATTCTCAAGTGGTGGGAGCTGTCCTTTCCAAGACAAAGCATCAGAGCAAATGAGGTCAGGACACCCTAGATACTGGATTTGAAACAGAAGCCTTGTTCAGCAGGCACTGGTTTGTGAGCCCTGTTGTTGTTTCCCTTTCCCAGCAACTCAGTTCCATCTGCATAGAATAACGTGCTCAACCAACAGGTTATTAATTTGCCTATTGGTTAAAGGCTTAAAGGAAGCAGGAAGGAGGGGGCTGTCTGCAGTGGGGGCACTTTCTTTGAATAGGCTGTCATGAATAGATGACAAGATGTACATGAAAATACATTATAATCTTTGAGTTGCAAACCCCAATACAACCAGAACAGATAAAAACACCTCATCGATCATATGTTTATCATTGTTAGCCTCTGGACCCCAAGGATCACTGCCTCACCTAGCTACCTACTTTTCTTTCCCATATTTGTAAGGCATAGAGTGAGCATTTGAAAGTACAATATAGTAAGGGTTTCCCAATTCTCCTCTGTTGAGTCTTTTTAGCCCCTACAAATTCTTCCTCTAGAGCAAGACCTTGGATTTAGGCATGCTAAAAATGTCACTGAATCCCAAATACATCATTCACCATGCTCTTCTCACATCTGCTACACTTTGAACTCTTCCCTACGGCCAGCATAGTGGGTACTGGTTCAAGAAGCTCCAAAACTGTTTGATAACCCTGAAGCCCTCTGACTTATACTTTTCTTTTGCTTATCCTCCATTCTGTGCAATCTGAGTGATTCTTTCTTATATCCTCTCCCCTGGTAGACTGCAGGCCCCTTGGAGGCAAAAACTGTGCCTTTAATGATCTCCTTCTCCTAGAGACATAGGGCCTATACTGAATACTGTTGAATAAATCTAGAATAGGGGTCTGTTTGCTCATCTCATGGCTACTGTTCTTGGCAGGAGAACAAGAACTACACTTTTATAATCCTGTTTAGGACAAAGGAAGGAAGAACTTTGGTTTCTTGTTGATTCCATTGTGTTTCATGGGAGCCCTCACCATGCTGAATGCTGCACCTCAAACAAGAGGAACAGCTGGTGCTAGTTTTTGACCTCTCAAATCTGGACACCTCTGAGCTCCTTTGACCCATTCTTTGAAATTCCCCAGGAAAAAAAAAGTACCATAAAGTCTCAGCCAGAGGCCATTATTATGATTACTGTATAGTGTCTGGATACAATAGTTGGTACATTATATGAAAAAGAATATGGTAGTTTCCTTCCTTGTGTATGCATGATACTATAATAACTATTTCTTTCATTCACCTTCTTTTGTCCCCTTGGGCTAAGACAATTTTAGCCTGAAAAAACAGTCTGTATCTGGCCTAAGTATAATAGAAAGACATTTTCTGGGTAAATCTCCAGGGTGGCAGCATCTCTTATGTTCCAGAAATTTCTAGATATTGTAGCTCTCTTTCCTGGAAACAGGCTATGTTGTGAATCTGCTAGGAAGGTGGTACAGTAGGCTGAAAACCATATTATGTTTGGCTCTTGGTTGGCCTTCTGGAAGAGAAATATCTGTTCATCTAGGCCTGTAACATGGAAGTTATAATGGGGTTAAATGTTTTACCCAAAGAAAAGTGCTAATAAAGTCTATTTGTTACAAGCCAAAGAATAAAAAGATAAGCCTATCCATGTCCCTCAAAGTTCAGAGAGGTTTGATGGTTTACTGAACATCACACAGTTAGCTTATGGCAGAATTAAGGTTAAAACCAACAGTATAGGTTCATTCATAATTCCAATCTCACTTAATGCTAATGGACCTTCTACGGGTGGCTATTAATTAGAAGGGGACAATTGTTCCCCAAAGGAGCTTTCTTGAATTGATAGTGATTCTGTACTTTGGATTTGCCTTACAGAGAGAAACATTCTGTAAAAGGCACTCTACTACTTTTTTAATAAAAGGAAAAGGGAGAAGGAATGATAGGGATTAGGCTGGTTTGATAACAGTTTCACCTTGGACAAAGCAAAGAATTTGGTGAAAAGTCAATCAATGCTTTTATGTTAAATGTCTCTGTAGTGCTGAGTACTGTGTTCAGACAGTGACATCAAAATGGAAAGTACTTAAGCTGGGCAATGGTGGCTCATGTCTGTAATCCTAGCTACTTAGGAAACTGAGATCTGGCGATGTCTGTCTGAAACCAACCCAGGCAGCAAAGTCTGTGAGATTCTTATGTCAAATTAACCACCAAAAAGCTGGAAGGGGAGCTGTGGCTTAAGTGGTAGAGCACTAGCCTTGACCAATGCAAAGCTCAGGGACAGTGCCTAGAGCATGAGTTCAAGCTCTGAAACAGCCACAAAAAAAGTTGTCTTATTCTCTTTTGTATAAGTGAACAGTTTAAAAGAGGAAGTCACACAGGCAGTTTCATTATCACATGCTAAGTGTGTTGACCAAGGTAAACATTGATGCTATGGGGCACGGAGGAGACTCAGGCAGTCTACAGGTAGGGATGGGGGTTCAGAAGTTGTCTTGGAGTAAGAATATTTAACATCAATGTCTGGCCCATTGAAAGTACTCAATAAAAGTTAACTGTTGTAACTATACAAATAGATGTTCCTGCTCTTAAGAGCTCAGTCTAGCACAGCAGAAAGTATTAATGCATAACTATAACCCTACACAATCCATGCTACCATAGACGTTAGAGAAGACAGATGTAGAACATAACTCACATTCAGCAATGGCAGACTATGTGGCAAGCACTGTTCTGTTCTAAAAACTACAGTATAGGCATATATGTGTGTGTGCATGCATGTGTGTGTACATGTGTGTATAATCTATACATATATATGCATATATTCCTTCATTTATATATAATCACATAGCTAAATATATATTATGTTAGATGCCATATAGCTTTCTATATATTCCTTTATTTTGTTCCTATAACACTTTACATCTAACCCATTATTCTCAATTATAAGTGAGGAGATTGAGGCACAGAGAGGTAAAATAATTTGCTTGAAACCACACAGCTACTGGATGTTGCTAAGCAGCTACATATAAGGAAGAAGTAAAAGCATTCCCTCAAACCTGAAAGATGGCCTGGCACTCACAGGTAAGCCATGTTGTTCTTTTGGGCAAAACACCAACATCATATGAAATTACTCCGAGAATGTAATACACTGAGACAATTGAGACAATACAGGGCCACTTCATAATTTGGTCTAAGTACAAAGCAAAATCATTATGTCACTCACAACAGCCATACTCCTATACTTTAGTCTGTTTTCTCTATAGACAAGATCTAGTAACATTCCATTATAGAATTACCCTTGCTTTCTGGGGGCATTTAACATAGAATGCACCCTCACTTCTACAGACCCTCCTCCTAATTACCCAAAGTTCAAACCCTATAATATAAATCATTTCAATCACTCTTTTACTGACTGAGACACCCCATGGCTACTTAATTGTATTAGCTTGCTTGGGTTTCCATAACCAAATACTACAGACAAGGTGGCTTAAATGTGCCGTTTATTTTCTCACAGGTTTGGAGGTTAAAAGTCCAAGGTCAAGGTGGTAGCAGGTTTGGTTTGTCCTGAGGTCTCTTGCTCCTTGGTTTGTGGATGTTTGTTGTGTCTCACTGGTTTTCCTTCCCTTTGTGTGAATTCCTGGGACCTCTATGTGTGTCCCAATTTCCTCTTCTTAAGGATACTAGTGAAGTTTGGTTTGGGGTCTACTCTAATGTCCACTTTAAGGTAATTGCTTCTTTAAAGGTTCCATTTCCAAATATAGTCACATCCTGAGCCACTGGGGGGTTAGAGCTTCAACATAAGAATGAACCAGGCACATATCAGCCATAAGCTAGCTTATGTAACTGGTAAAAATAAATAAAAACCTCAAAATATCCAACTACACGTGTGTGTTCCAGGTACTGGTGGATATTTGTAGAAAGCCCTATCATTAACAAATTATAATTGGAAAACAAGCTGGGAGCTGCTGGCTCTTAGATCTCAGGAGGCTGAGATCTAAGGATCTCAGTTGGAAGCCAACCTGAGCAGACAAATCTGTGAGACTCTTATTTCCAATTAACCAGAAAATAGCCAGACATGGAGCTATGGTTCAAGTGGCAGAGTGCCAACTTTGAGTGAAAGAGCTCAAGGCAGCCTTTGAGAGAATGTGAGGCTCTGAGTTCAAGCCCTAGTACTGGCACATAGAAAAAAGGAGAAATAGCATTTGTGGTTAACACGAGTAAAAACAACATGTTTTCAACAGTGGGAGAAAAATTCATTTTAGCCAAAAATTCATTTTAACCAATAGATGCTGGCATTTTATGTGCTGAACCCTTGCTTATTTGTTGTTACTTTTGAAGTCAAATTTGGTTTTTCTTCTTATTTGTTTCAATGAATAGAAGAAGAAAATGAATAATTTGTACAGTGCTCTTTAGATGCAAGATTCTCATCATATATATGCATATGTACATACATACATACGTAAGTTGGGTAAATATATATATATATCATACTTTTATGTGGTTCAAATTTCTCACCTGTAAAATGGGAGTAAGAAAACAGTGTTTCAAGGATTAAATAATTTATGTAATTTGCTTAGCACAGCGTCTAGCATTTAATAAGAGCTTACTGAGTTTTGATTATGGATGAATTTCAGGGTTTTGTAAGGAGAGGTGAAAAGGACAAGAATGTTCCAGGCAGGTGGAATGGAAGACAAACAAACACAGAGCTGAGGCACTGTAAAAGGGTCCTCTCTGCCCATACTGCCACTTTATGGCTCAGTGATGAAAGGCCCACGGAAGAATGCCTCAGACTGGATGAGGTGCCCCTGACCTTGTTGGCAATGGGATATCTGGAACATCTGTCTCCTGTACTTTGCCAGGGAAAGAGAAATAGCACCCCCCCCCAACCACCTGTGCTGTTTCTGGGAAGGGACTTCTTACAAGCTACAGGCGCTAAGGAAGGAGATTGAACACACGATAGACACACTTGAGATGTCAAAGCCTGACCTTGAAGAATGAAGCTGCAGCTGTGGAATCAGAGAACCCTGAAATCGCCCCCTACGTGAGTGGCGAAGCTGGCCTTTTTGGCAATGACTTGTTGGAACAAACAGGGCGTACATACAAAGTAGGTAGTTCCAGATCTTCTATCTTAGCACCAAGCACTTCCTCTCTTGCCCTCTTGCTGACTGTGGATCTCAGGCCCCAACCTCATCCTCTGGGCTTCACACGTGCTGTATCGTCCCCCTCCGGAGTCGCTGCCTAATCTTTTGCTCTTTCCGATCGGCTTTCCAGCATGTCAGAAGGGGAAATGACCACCTAAGGAATTTTTCAATGACAGCGGTCAGGCAGATCTCATTTCCTTCCTGGCCATTTTCAGATTCCTTTATTCCAAAAATCCCACCCTACTCCACGCACTTTCCTGGGGCGGGTTGTTGGGGGCGGCAGGGGGTGGGGCGGTCTGGCTAGGCCCTGAAGTTAAGGGTAGGTTAGATGGGTGGACGATGGCATTCAGATATTCTTCCTGAAACTTCCGAGAGCCCCCCTCTCTTGCACACACAACTGCCCTTCAAGGCGTGGGAGAGTGATGTTCGGCTGTAGCTGCGTGTCTGCCCCGGTAAGGATGAGCCAGAGGCACGGTGGACTGGGCGGGCTTGGAAAAGGCGAGTGGGGGGCGGGGTGGGAAGTGGGGAAGGGGGGTGCGCGCCCTTTATGACAGGTGGCCGCGCAGTGCGCGCTCCCGGGTGCCTGAGGGGAGGGGAGGGAAGGACAGACGGACAGAGTGGGAGAGGGGGCACATAGGGAAGGGACCTTAGACAGGGTAAGCCGAGAGCGGGAAGGAAAGGGAGGTCTGTGGGTGGGGGGGGGCAGAAGGAGGGTAGAAACTGGGTGGGGGGGATGCGTCCAGCAAGAACAGCCTTGTTGGAGGAAACAATGGCAGGGGCAATAGCGATGGTGGCAGCCGATGCAGTCTTACTGTGGGCACCTTTCTGAATGGGCAGAGGCAGCTCTGGGAGAAGCTGGGAGCAGGCAGCGCCTGCAGAGGCTCTGAGAAAAGCGGCAGAGGGAGAAGAAGGGGGAGGAGAGGGAAGAGGAGGGGGGAGGGGGCGGAGGAGGGGGGACGGGGTAGGGGGAGAACCCGGGAAGGAAAAACCAGTAGCATCAGCAGCAGCAGCAGCCGCCGCCGCCGCCACCACCACCAAGGCAGTAGCAGTAGAAGCAGTGGTAGCGTTTAGTAATAGCTCTCCCAGCGACAGCGACAGCGGCGGGAGCAACCGCCCTCCACTCTCTCCCTCTCTCCCTCTCTCCCTCTCTCCCTCCTCTGTCTCTCTCTCTCTCTCTCTCTCTCTCTCTCTCTCTCTCTCTCTCTCTCTCTCTCTCTCTCTCTCTCTCTCTCTCTCTCTCTCTCTCTCTCTCTCTCTCTCTCTCCTCTCTCTCTCCCTCTCTCTCCCCCTCTCTGTCTTTCTCTCCCTCTCTCCCTTTCTCGAGGACCGCTGCAGCCACAGCTCCGAGCGGGCTCCAGCCCGTTCGTACGAAGGGAGCCCCGTTCTCCTGGCCGGCCGAGAGCGATCGGTGGGTGGTGTGGGAGAAACCCTGGCAGCCACTGAGGCTCAGGAGTTTCCCCAGCCCCAATTCCGACAGCTCTGACTCCATCTAGCGCGGCGACCGAGACGGCGACCGGGCGAAACCTGAGCGATCGAGCAAGAGAGGCGCGTCCACCTGGCGGGCCCTGCGCATGGAACTGAGGCAGCAGTAGCGGCGGCGGTGGGTGGCAGCAGTAACCGGAGCAGCGGGCGGCAGCTCCGAACAGCTGCGGCGGCGACAGCGACGGCGATCAGCCAGTCCTGCCTAGACTGCGGCCGCGCCAGCTCCCGTGCCTAGCGACGTGCGCCCCGGGAGCCGGCTTGGAAGGTAAGTACGATCGCTGCCATTTAGCTTCCCCCACCCCTTACCTCCCCCAGCCTTCTTCTCCTCGGCCGCTTCGGGGTGGCAGCATTGGGGGTGGGAGAGAGGGTGAGGGTGGAAAGGAACTGGGGTGTGTAGAGGGAAACCGATCGAAAAGAGGACGAACGGAAAACGGAAAGGAGGGTGTTGGTGTACGAATGGCGTGCATGTGGATGTCAGTGAGCGAGCGAGGCTGTGAGGGCGACAGAGCCTGGCTCGCCCTGCCAGGCACTGCAATCTAGGAAAAGGCCTGTGTGGTGGCGCCCGGGGTGGGAGGGGGAGGGGAAGTGAGCGGGCCGGAGCCGCCGCGCTCACACTCACACTCAAACGCACACTCAAACGCACACGGCATGGCAGCGGGAACTAACACCGTGCTGCCTTTCCTTTCCGATTGCAGCTCTGCAAAGCCTGGCTAGGGAAGGCGAGGGTTGGGGGGTTGGGGGGGGAGGTGGGAGAGGAAGGCCACAAGGCACGGTTTGGATCGAGCGGGAAAAATCCACGCGGTGGCCTCGGTGGGTGCCCGCGGATGGACGCCCCGGGCCAAAGCTGCAGCAAAGGTGCGAAGCCGCGTCGCTGATGTCTTCCCCCGCCCGCAGCTCCGCCGCGCGCCACGCAGCTGTGGTCACCCCGCAGCGCCCTCCCTCGGGGGGCTGGCACCATCTAGCCTGAGCTGCCGGAGAGGACAAGTTTTGGGGGGCTTTTCCCCACCTCTTCTTCGCGATCGAGCCTCGCCCAGCTTGTCACCTTTACAGAAATTGGCCCGCGGCCCCTTCCCGCTCTCAGAAGCGCTCCTAGGAACGCTTCCTTGCACGGCTTCTGGCGATTCTCTGTGCCGCACCCGGAGGCAAGAAGGGCTAATCGCCAAGGGTCTAGTCCACCCCGAGGGGGACAGGGAGGCTAGAGAGGGGAACCCCGCTTCAAGAAAGTGTGGAAACCGCGCTGCAGAGTTGGCGCCCTTGCAGCTGAGGAATCCAGTGGTTTCAGCATGACTGCTTCTGTCTGTCTGATTCGTGAGGGACCGAATCACCCGCGCAAGGTTTTCTGTCTTTTTCGAAGTTAAAAAAATGACATCCCCATTTCGATATCAGCACTCTTGTAGGTTTTTTTTTTTAAATTAATGGACCTTCTGGTTACATTTTGGAAATAGTATTCTATTTTGCTTCTGGGCTTCGCCTCCTTAGCATATTGTTGAATTCTGTGCTTAACCGTGCACTTCGCTCAGTGGCGGTTTTCGAACGGTCCATTTCCTAGACTTATCTGAAAAGACATGATTTGTGTGGAGGGCTGGCAAGGCTTGTTTCGAAAAGCATCGAATACACTTTAGCCCTGGGATTTGAAATTGGTGGTTGTTTTAGGTGGAGGAGCAAGAGTGTGCCGGTAGTTCCTGGAATATTTTGCTTGGTGGGAATAAAGGTGCTGTCTTGCTCCGAACTGCGAGAGACCATCAGGGGTTTTCGCGGGGGTGAATCTCCTTTACACCTTTTACACATAGGGTAACATATGACCAAATGTTTTATTTACAGCGGTGACGTTCTTATGGCGGAGGAGAATTTACACTTATTGAAAAAATACATATTTTTAGAAAGGGACAAAAAAAACCCTAAGTAGCTGTCATTTTACATATTAACTGGGAAACCAGCTAATCAAATAAAACTGGCTGAGTGTCTGAAACTCTATCCCAGTGAAATATGTGGCTGTGAATATAATTAACCATCTGTCTAGTGAGCAATTTAAATTTGGGCTGGTACATTTTTATTACAGTGTCTAATTTCTGGAAGACTTGTACATTTTACCCAGCAGTAACAACAAAAACGTATTTGCTTACTAGGTCAAAAATGTACTTGTGTGGTAGTGGGATTTCCTCCCACTCCCATCCTCACATCTTTCTTAGCCTCCACACTCCTTGACCTGGGAGGTCAAAACGAGGTTCTTGTTTTTGCAAGCAGCATATTTGCAATAAAGGAACTCAAACCAGCCCTGGCAGCTAGTGATTAGACATTTTCCCCTCTTGGAAATACTTTGCCTTTCACAGAACCTAGTTAGATTGCGTGCATTTGACTTAAAAAGATAAAATTTTTTGTCCACAGGTGTTTAGATGGCAGAGGGTGACTCAAGATTCAATATTAAGACTTGAAATTTGACTCCATTTACTTTGTCTTATTCTACTTCATTCTCTTCTCTTTCTAGCTCTCTGCCAGGTTTTCTAACTGCTTCCCCCCCCCCCCCCCTCCACACACACCCTAGGCATACATTTGAAAAAAAATCACAACCTTTTGTCCTTTCAGCCAGTTTTTTAACATTAACAATGTTCAGATGTGTGATCTTAACATGTCAAGAAATTGCCTTTTTAAAAAATCAGAAGTGCAAAATATCATGACATAAAAGGAAATTATGCATATTTTAAAATTTTCCCCATGGTATGATTTTAAATGGAAAGTTATTAACAGGAGAAAAATCCAATAGTGTTTGGGTGTGGCAGGGGGATTAAATTTCACAGACTTCCACCAAATACCTATTGTTCACATAACATAATTTAAATGAGCCACAGATTGTGCAGTAGGCCAGAGAAAAGCATTTAAAAGAAAACACTTTTAAAACAAATATTTGCCTAAATTACAGCTCTGATAAATGGGTGACAATTATGTAAGCACATGGCAGAATTTGACATATGTCAAGTCTGTTAAATAAATCAACCTGTTCAATGAATAAATCTTCGATGCTTCGGTGCTTTTTAACACACTCTTACATACAACACACACACAAACAAACACACACACACATATACTCAACAGAACACCGCTGCTTTCTGTTTTACCCTGTCTTCCCTCTTTCTTTTCTCCCCCCCCCCCCAATCGTCTGTAAACCACTCACAGAGCGAAGAGAACTGAAGGTACAGCAGTACCACCAGTGTTTAGGCAGTAGAAGAAGAGAGAGAAGAAAAGCGATAAATGCTGGACTTAAAACACTCAAGATGTGCTTATGGATCTCACACAATCACTGTGGAGGTTCTGTCCTCACTGAAGTATTTGCTTAGGGGAAGGACTGCCTTAACTAGAGAGGTATTTATTGCAGTTTCTCTGCTCCTAAGATCAGTTCTGGTGAAAATTTTTTTTGTCTGTAAATCCCATAGCAAGAGGGAAAGAGATGATTCTAGTTCACCTTTGACTCTTAAATTTAAACCTTATATCTAATAGCACATAACATGTTTTTTCAGTGTCCCTGTTCCCAGTAAGCAAAAAAGTAGTATCGGGTATCGGCCTGGTTAGTAGGTGATAAGTAAATGGAGTGGATCCCTTTGGCTTGCCTTTCCTATCTTAGAGATTTCAGACTTCGGCATTTAAATTTATTTTTATCACATTATATTATGCTTTTTATTCTTTTACTTCCTCTGAAAAGTTACCCACCAGCTTCCAAGTTACCAGTTTCCCTGCTAGAACACCTTTTCAAACCCAACATTTTAGGAACAAAGAACTTACCCAGTTCTACAAGTTATTTCTCCAGGGCTCCTTAAAAAAAAACCACTGGAGAAAACTTAACTTGCTTAGGGCTATCTTTAGGGTCACACCCTTTCTATTGTCCAGAAACATTCTATTTAGCTAGAGATGAACATTTCTTTCTTCTCAAATAACACTGATCTTTTGTAGCAATAAGTCTACCACAACCTTGAAGAGTCTGGTCCAAAAGTGATTAGCTGAGATTGGGGAGGATTAGGGAAATTGCCTTTTATGAATGCTACAGCTCTTTCTGGGACAGCTGCAGGTAGGGATGGGGACCTTTCCTTTCTCTCCAATCTCATTACCCACAGTAATTTGAAGGCCTTTGCTAAGGAATATGTTCTTTTGGATCTTTATTTTCTCTGAAAGTGCTGGTGCTGAACTAATGTATTTTCTTTCTTTGCTTTATGGTGGAAAAGGAGCTAAGAACCCTTATCACTGAGTCATATCCTGAGCCCTTTTAGCAAGTCTAGAACTCAGGATCTCACACTCCCTCAGCCGGTTTGCTCACAGCCGTTGCCCTACCACTTGGGCCACACCTTCACTCCCAGCTTTTTGAAAGACTCCAGACAGAGTCTGGAGAACTTTCCTTTGAAGATGATCCTCCAGGGCCTAGCCTCCTGAGTATCTTGAATTACAGATATGAGCACCTGGCCTTACTGTTTTTTTCAAGTGTTACACAAACTAGCAGTTGAAGTTTCTTCAGATTTTTTTGTCTTGGGGTGGTGTGTGTGTGTGTGTGTGTGTGTGTGTGTGTGTGTGTGTGTGTGTGTGTATGTGTGTGTGTGTGTGTGTGTGTGTGCACGCACGCACGTGCATGCCAGTCCTGGGGCTTGACCTCAGGGCTTCCAAAGCTTCTCTAAGCTTTTATGCTCAAGGCTAGTGCTCTACCACTTGAGCCACAGCTGCACTTCTGGCTTTTTTGGTGTTAAATTGGAGATAAGAGTCTCACAGATTTTCCTGCCTGCACTGGCTTCACACTGCAATCCTCAGATCTCAGCCTCTTAAGTAACTAGGATTTCAGGTCTGGGCCACCAGCACCCTGCCTCTTCAGATATTTTTTTTTTAGCATCAACCCATTTATATATACAATTCATCTTGATCAAAGTCACCCTCACTGTCACTTACAATCTCTCCCTTTCCCTTTCTAAACCAATCTCATCAACTTTCCTTGTTGTACTGTCTTGGGCACACATAAGTCTCTTTCCATATTTGCCCTCCGGCCCATTCCCCATAGTCTACTTCTGTCACAAGTATCTACACCCCAGAAAGGACATATTTCAAGTTCCTAATATTCACTTTTGTTAACGTGCATTTTAATTGTTCAAATGGGTTTCACCATAGTATCTCACACATGCATATTACCATTTTTTAGTCAGATTGGACATATATGCATACATACAATCCTGTATGTGTTTACATATATGTTTATATTTTAGCTCAACCATCCACATATGACCTTTGTTCTTCTGAGCCTCACTTTACTTGCTATGACTTCCAGATCCAGCCATTCCCTGAAAATGATGTAATTTCATTCTATATGTTAAATAGTTTTCCACTGTGCACAAATACCACATTTTCTTCATCTGTTCATCCATTGTAGGGCATCTAGGATGTTTCCATAGTTTTCCTATGGTGAATAGTGCTTCAATGAAAATGGGTGTGCAGGTACCTCTGTTATATCACATTCCTTCATATAAATGCCTAAGAGTGGTATTGCTGAATTATAAGGTGACTCTAGTTTTAGTTTTATGAGGAACTTCCATATGGATTTCCATAGTAGCTGCACTAGTTTGCAGTCTCACCAACAATGTATAAGGGTTTCTTTTCCCCCACATCCTCACCAACATTTGTTTTTGTGTTCTTCATAATTGCCATCCTAACTGGAGTGAGATAGAATCGCAGCATCATTTTGATTTGCATTTCTTTATGATCTCCTAATGTTTCACCTGAAAGTATTGAGAGGCTTGAGACTAAAAATTCCCTTTGGCCTAAATGTTGGTATAGTAGCAAATGATCCTCCATCAGGAACAGGCATAAAGCTAGGCATCATGGCACACTCCTGGAATACCAATACTCAAGAGGCTGAGGCAGGAAGATCATGAATTTGAGGCCAGCTTGAATTACATTGCAAGAATCCTCACAAAAAAAAAGGAGGGGAAAAGGGAAAAGTCATAGTAATTAATTTCATTGGGGGGGGGGAGTTAAAGTATTTCCTTTACAAGGAAACTTTAAATAGAGGGACTGCCTATTGTGGTTTATATCTGTTGTTCTGGACTATTTAATTCATGCTCAAAAATTTCCAGTTTGGAAAAAAAAATCTATGATCATCATAACTGTAAGCCACCTTTGAAAGAAACTGTACTTCTTGATTTGAAGAGGTGATTACAGTTTCAAAATCTCAGTCTATCCTTTCTCTAGTAATCCTAGTTAGTCAGGAGGCTGAGATCTTAGGGTCTCTGTTCAAAGCCAGCAAAGGCAGACAAATCCAAGAGACTCTTAACCCAATTAACCAGTAGAAAGCAAAAAGTAGAGGCATAGCGCAAGTGTCAGAGCACCAGCCTAGAGCAGAAGAAGCGAAGTGAAAGCATAAAGCCCTGAGTTCAAGCCCCAGAACCAGCACAAACACACACACACACACACACACACACACACACACACACACGCGCGCACGCGCGCGCGCGCACACACACACACACACACACACACACACACATATGCACGCACACATATACACAAGATCTTTTTGAGAACCCCGGAAATGATTCAGGCTTTCTGCTTGACAGAATTGGATTATTAGGTCCCAAGTTATTTCTTCTAAATGCAATCATATATACACATACACATGCACACAAAGTGCTGCATTTACATGTTGGAGAGTGGCTGTTCTCACTTTCACGAAGGGCTGATAAGAGGTAATCAGGTGAAAGTTTATCAGGAAAAACTGAAGTTTAGAAAAAATACCTTAACCACCTTAGTTGTGAGACAAAGCATATAGTGCTGAAAGAAAGTATGGATTAGTCTTTTCAAAATATATTGGAAAAGCACATGGGCAGCTCTCTGCATGCATTTCCCTTGTATACATGGAGTTTTTCTATTTGCCTTCACTGCATTGGACATGATGATCTTTTTATACTGTCTCCCAATCCTAAGTATCCTTGATTGGCATTCATTGATCTAGAATCTACAGCCTATATGCCAAATTGGACCTGCTATGAAAATAAGAATCATGTAGACAATGAAGGAAAAATGAAAGCACTTAGATTTGCTTCTTCAAATGATTTCAAAGTTCTTCATTGAAATTTACCTGATTCATTGTCAAAGTCAGTCTACATTACATGACCATACCTCACAAAGATGACCTAAAAAGTGAATTCACAAGTAAATTTGAGTCAAGATGTCAATAATCACTTTGCCTTTCTTATCTGCACAGTACCCTGAATTTTTCGGTGCTACTGAATTCTCCCTTCTTCCTAATATTTACCATGTTATACCAGACACGTGTGGTTTATTAACCCAGAGAACAGATCTCAACAACTTGGTTGAACAGAAACTGTATGTTTAGATACTAAATATCTGAAATACATTCCAAAGGTATACTGCTTTACTCAGTAGAAAAAAAAAAAAAAGAATCATCACATCTAGTGGTCCCTACATCTGGTATGAACTCTTGTGGGAAAAAAAAAAAGATTTTTTTTATGCCAGATCTAGGGCTTGCACTCAGGGCCTGGGTACCTGAACTTTTTTTGTTTAAGTCTAGCACTCTACACTTGAGCCATAGCTCCACTTCTGGCTTTTTTGGTCAATTGGAGATAAGAGTCTCATGGACTTTACTGCCCAGGCTGGTTTTGAATCTTGATCCTCAACCTCCTGAGTAGCTAGGATTATAGGTGTGAACTGCCAGCATCCACCTTCCTGTGAAAATTTGATGATTGCCAATGATACCCTCTTCAGAAAAGTGCATGTTTATGTATAGAACGTTCACATACATTTCAGGAAATCTAATCTAATGCATTGTATGTAAAAAGCCTCTGCACTAGCCTTTTTTCAGTTGTAAAAAAAAGTCCTGTTGTATGGCTGTCGTGGTCAAAGTAGCTTGAAATGGAAGCCATGAAAATGACTCTTTTAAAACAGCATGTTATTAGTGTACTTATAGTCCATAGCCTTCAGCTACTGTTCTAAACATTTTTCTGATTAACCTTCACGGGCATTTTTATTATGAAACAGAGCCACTTAATGTTGAACATTACTATTTTCACAAAAATAAGTTGCCTCATTTCCTTAAATCCTAGACTTGTCAACTTTCATATTCTTAAAAATACTTGTTCATCCAGGAGCAGGTAGCTCATGCCTATAATCCTAGTGGCTCAGGAGGCTGAGATGTGAGAATCGAAACTTGAAACAAGCAGTCTATGAGATTCTTATCTCCACTAAACTACACCAAAAAATCTGGAGTGGAGCTGTGGCTCAAGTGCTAAAACACTAGCCTTGAGCAAAAGAAGCTCAGAGACAGCGCCCAGGCCCTCAGTTTAAGCCTGAGGACTGGCACGCACACGCGTGCGTGTGTGCGCGCGCACGCACACACACACACACACACACACACACACATATACACTTGCTCAGTGTTGTGTGCCAGTGGCTCAGCCATGTTAGGAAAATCTGTGAGACACTTATCTCCAATTAACAACTAAAAAGCTGGAAGTGGAGCTGTGACTCAAGTGATAGAGCACCAGCCTTGAAGGATAGAGCTACCAAACAAGCAAACAAATAAAATGCTTGTTCAATTCATCCCCACAAACTAATTAATATATTTCATTAAAACTCCATCATGGCCATCTGTTCTTACCTCTCTTTCATAAACTGCTAGTTCTAGATATTTCTCTCAACCAAGGGGCTGACAAAAATAGTAAACCCCTAGATATGGTGATAAGGTCAAAAAGGGAGGTGACCTACAGGTATCTTTATAGTACCCTTGAGGGTTATGAGCTTTTGGGAGTATTAGTAATCCTGGAGAGAGTTGATAGATTTCTTCTTGAAACTACAGCATCATATATTAAATGAAAAACTCAGTAAATTGAGCAACACAGTTGGGATGTAGTAACCGATAGCATTCTAGTTCCTGAAGAAATGTGTGTAGCTTCTTCTCTTAGCAGTCTGGACAATTGGAGAATATGAGGGTTAATAGACTCCTCAGGCTAGATGGATCTATTTATTAACATGTATAATTTAAACCAGCATGGATTGATTTTTAAATTGGTTTTTAATTTTTTATTTTTTGTGCTGGTCCTGGGGCTTAAACTCAAGGCCTGAACTCTATCCCTGAGGCTTTGTGCACAAGTGGTAACCCTCTAACATCTGCACTTTCAGTTTGTTGTGATTAATTGGGGATAAGAATCTCACAGATTTCCTTGCTGGCTTCAAACCACAATCTGCAGATCTCAGCCTCTTAAGTAGCTAGGATTATAGACATGAGCCACCAGTGCCTGGTCCAGCATGGATTCATTGAACACCTACTATATATTTAGCATTAGGAAACTGGAGGGCAGACAAAAGGAGAAAATGGATTGTCCTGTCATGGGTAATAAGCTGAGTCTTTTGCTGTCTGAATGTACCCTATTCTTTTTTTTCCCCCTGATTCATGGTATTATCTTTATTGCTTCTATATTCTTCCCTTGGAAAACAAGTACAGATGCTCAGTTTTTCTAACACAGCAGGAAATTCCTCAACAAATATGTATTTCTTGCCAGATTGAGATTTCCAGCCTCTGTGGCACACTCTGTTCTTGCTCTTTCATTGACCTAGTAGGTCCTATTTAATGGAGAGTAATGTGATTCTTTTTTCAAGCAATTTTGAAGCAAGATTTTTATCATTGCTGTCATTGATGAGGTGGAATTACAAATAGCATTAGCCATGATGTAATGTATTGACTATTGCCTTATAGTACAAAGTGTTACTGGCTTCTGACTAACAAATGTACTTTACAAAAAAACCAGCTGTCCATTTTTAGTAGGTTACTTTTCTATTATTGTATATTAATTGTACAAAAAAGATTTCACTGTGGCATTTCACACATGCATACAATGTACTTTAATCAAATTAAGCCTCTTGATTTCTCTCTCTCTCTCTCTCTCTCTCTCTCTCTCTCTCTCTCTCTCTCTCTCTCTCTCTCTCTCTCTCTCCCCCCCCTCTGCCCTTTCTCCTTCCCATTTTTCAATGGCTTGCAGTGGGTTTCCTTATCCATCTTCATATCTAGGCACAAAGCATTCCAGTCCCATAATTAAAATCATCTTGTATGTAGTTTATATACTGAATGTGAAATAAATTATGTGACCTTGCTTATTTTACTGAATATGATGTTCTCCACTTATATGCATTTTCCTGCAAATGACATAATTTTATTCCCCTTTACGGCTTCCTAATACTCCATAGTTTATATATATTCTACATATTCCTTTTTCATTCATTAGATGAAAAGCATTTAGGCTGATTCTATAGCTTGGCTATTGAGAATGCTGTAGTGGTGCAGTGAACATGGGTGTGCAAATGTCTTGTGTCCTGTTTTACATTCCTTCAGATAAATACCCAGATAAATGATGTTGCTGGGTTGTAGAGTAGTTCTACTTTTAGTTTTTTGAGGAACCACAGACTGATTTCCATAGTGGCTGGATTGACATTCCCATTGACAGTGTATAAGGATTCCTTTTTCCCCACACCCACATTTTTTGGCTGTACTAAGATTTGAACTCAGATTCTTGTGTTTGCTAGGCTAGCATTGTACTAGTTGATCCATGCCTCCAGGTCTGCTGCAACAACAACAAAAATAGTGAAGTTTTCTGCCCAGGCTGGCCTCAAGTAGTAGTCTTCCAGATCACAACCTCCTGAGCAGCTAGGATTACAGGTATGAGCACTGGTTCCTGACTGTTACTGCGGTCTTGATGATAACCATTCAAGACTGAAGTAAGATGAAACCTCAGTGACATTTTGATTTTTGTTTCCTTTATAGCCAGGGATGTTACACATTTCTTCATGTATTTATTGGTGGTTTGTGCTTTTTCTTTTGAGAACTTTCTGTTCACTTGCCTATTTGTCAATTGGGTTGCTTGTTCTTTCAGAGTTTGGTTTTTGTGCTTCCTGTAAAATATACTGTCTCTTCAGTCTAGTGACTTTCCGTTGCTGTGCAGAAGGCTTCAGTTTGATACACTCCCCTTTGTCAATGCTTGCTTTTATTTGTTGAGCTATTGAAACCCTATCCAGGAAGTTAGTTCTTATGCCTAATATCTTCAAATGTTTCCCATAGTTGTGTTAGTTTTAAGTTTTACATTAGATCTCCAATCCACTTTGAATTGATTTTAGTACAGGAAAAGAGAGAGAGAGAGAGAGATACAATCTCTCTCAATCAATCTTCTATGTATGCAAGTTTTCTCCACACCATTTGTGGGAGAAGCTACCTTTTCTCCAATGAATGTTTTTTGCCACCTTTGTAAAGAAATGGGCTGGATGTTTTGGGGATTTTTTCAGGGGCTTCTATTCCATTTGCCTAGGTGTCTGCTTTTGTGCCTGTACCATGCTGTTTTGATTACTACAGCTTGGTTAGTATAGCTTCAAGTGAGATATTGTTATACCTTCAGGATTGCCCTTTTTCCCCCTTCAGGATTGTTTTGACTATTTGTGCTTCCATAAGAATTGTAGGATTGATTTCTCTACCTCTGTAAATAATGTCATTGGAAGAGTTGGAGTGTAGCTTAAGTAATAGAATGCTTGCCTGGAAAGCACAGGGTCCTAAGTTCAAACCCCAGTACTGCCAATAGAGAAAAAAAAATAAGAACGTCGTTGAAATTTTGATGGGTATTACGTTGAATGTAGTTTTTTTTGTAGTACAGACATTTGTTTATGTGGTTGGTTTTTTTTTTTCAGGTCTGAGACCAGGACTTGCACTCAGTACCTGACACTTTCGCTCATTGACTGGTACTCTTCCAATTGAGTCGCATTTCTAACCGTCTTTGGTTTGTTTATGAAGTATTGTTTTGTAGAGTTTTGAGATTCTTTCAGGTTTAAAATCACAGCTCTGCAAATAGTGATAATATGACTGTTTTTCCTCTTTAGTTTCCTTTTATTTCTTTCTCTGTCTTATTGCTCTGGCTGGGATTGCAGGATCATATCAAATAAGTGTGGGAAGAGTGGATGCCTTTGTCTTGTTCCTGACTTGAGGGGAAATGGTCTCAGTTTTCCCCTGTTTAATATGATGTTGGTTATAAGTTGGTCATATATAGCCTTTACTATGTTTGGGTATGTTCTATTTCTAGTTCTTCAGAGATTGTTATCATGGAAGTTTATTAAATATTGCCAAAGGATTTTTCTGCATCTGTTGAGATGATCATATGATTTTTGTTCTTGATCTGTGTACTGTATTGTATATTGACTTGTGCATGTTCAACCATGTTCACATCTCTGGAATGAAACTAACTTGACCATGGGTTGTGATCTTTTTAATGTGTTGAATTGGTTTGAAAGTATTTTTTGAGAATTTTCACATCTATGTTTATCAAGGTCATTGGTGTGAAATTGGTCTGTAATTTTCTTTTTTGATGTTCTGCCTTTACCTGGTTTTAGTATTAGGGTAATACTGGGTATATAGGATGTATTTTTGGAGCACTTTGAGGAACACTGGTATAAGTTATTCTTTAAAGAGCTAGCAGAATTCAGTAGTGAGTCCATCTAGTCCTGAGCTTTTCTTTGTTGGGAAATTATTTTGTTTCAGTTCCATTTGTTGCGCATTATAAATCTAAGTTATTTATATCAGTTTGGTCCAATTTTGGTAGGTCACTCATGTCTAGAAATTCAAATAGTTCTTCTAGATTTTTTTCAGTTTGTTTCAATTTTTTCAAAATATTCCCTTATGCTTTTCTGAATTTTATTGATGTTCCCATTTTCATATTTAGGGTTTTTTTGAGTGACTGTCCTAGAGTTTGAACTCAGGGCCTGGGCACTGTCCCTGAGCTTCCTTACCCAAGGCTAGTACTCTATCACTTGAGCCACAGCTCCACTTTCAGGGTTTTTTTTTTTGGTAAGTCTCATGGAGTTTCTTGCCCAGGCTGGCTTTGAACCACAGTCCTCAAATCTCAGCCTCCTAACGAGTTAGGATTACAAGCATACGCCACTGGCACCTGACCCATATTGTTTTATTAGTTTGAGTCTTCTCCATTCTTCTTTTGGTTAATTTGGCTAAATGTTTGTCCATCTTGTTTAATTCTTTCAAAGAATCCACTGTTTCCATAATTTGCTATATCATTCTTTTGGTTGCCATTTTTTGAATTTCCATCCTAATTATATTTTTATGACTTTCTACCTAATGATTTAGAGATTGACTTGTTCTTAATTTTTTATGAACTGAGGTACATCATTATATTGCTTATTTGGGATCTGATTTTCTGATATAAGCTCACGTTGCTATAAAGTTTGCTCTTAGGATTATAGCCTTTTCTGTGTCCCACGGGTTCTATCTATTAATTAAAGTTCTGTGTTGAGGTCACCTACGATCACTGTATCTGGTTCTACCCTTTGTGTTCAATAATGTTTGTTTTATGAAATGAACTTAGTAAACATCAATGTTTGGTACATGTGTATTCAGAATCATTATATGCTTGTGAATATTATTAATATGTATTGTCCTCTTTATTTTCTCTAATTTTTGCTTTAAGTCTCCTAGGTATAATATGAATATAGCTAGTCTTGGTTGCTTTCAACTTTCACTTGCTTGGTATACCTTTTTCCAACCTGTAAGTTTTAGTCTGTCTTTGGTTGTGAAATGTGTTTGCTGTAGACAACAAATTGCTGGAGATTGTTTTTTAATTTAATCAGACAATCTGTGTCTGTTGATTATAGAGTTAAGCTAATTTACACTTTAGGTTATAAATGAGAAGTATTCCCTATTTCTCTATTTTTCTTTGGTCTGGGTTGAGTCTAGTGTTTCTTAGTCTTTTTCTTTTGTCATTATTCATCTTTGGGTTTTGTGGCTTTGCTAAGTTGAAAGTGCTTGATATTTTTCAACTTCTCGTGTGTTTATCCCTTCTTATTTTGAATTTTATTCTTTCCTTTCTCTCATGTTTATGACGGTCTTTATTCCTCTTCTCTGTGTGTTATTCCCTTATGTATCTTCAGCAGCTCAGGCTTGGTGGACATGAGCTGCCTTAGTTTATTCTTATCTTGGAAGGTTGTTATTTCTCTATCAAAATTGAAAACTGCTGGATAAATGTTCTCGTTTGGCAGTTATTTTTTTTTCAGATCTTGAAATATATTGTTCCATGTTTTCCTGTCTAAAAGGGTTTGTGCTGAGAGATCTGTGGTCATTTGTGTGTGTGTGTGTGTGTGTGTGTGTGTGTGTGTGTGTGTGTGTGTGTGTGTATCTTAGTACATAATTTGATGTTTTTCTCTTGTAGCTTTCAGTACATGTTTTGTTCTCTAGTCTTGGCATTTTAATTATGATGAGACATGGGGATTTTTTTTCTGGTCATTTTTATTTGGAGCTTAAAAATGCCTCCTTTACATGGATATCTAAATCCTTTCCAATATTTGGGGCATTTTCTGCTATAATTTCATTGATTATATATCCTATGCCTTTAGTTTGTATTTCAGCTCTTTCTACTCCCAGAAATTCTTAGTTTTACTCTGTTGATTATGTCCCAGCACTCTAGAAAGTTGTGATAATGTTTTAATTATTCATTTCCCTTTTTATTATTGTCTGAGTATAATATTTCTTCAATCTTACTCTCCAATCCTGATATTTTCTTGTACTTGCTGTTTTCTATTGATATACTACACTGTCCAATTTGATTTGTTGAGCTTCTCATTTCCAACTTTACTGTTTGTCTTCCCCCCCCTCCCCATACTTTCTTGCTGAATTTCTGATCCATGTGGCTGATTTTCTTGCCTGGTTTTGAATAGACTTCCTAACTTCATTTATATTTTTGAATCCTCTTTGAATCATTGATGCTTTTAAAAAATAGGCCTTTAGCCAGGTGCTGGTGGCTCACTCCTGTAATCCTAGCTACTCAGGAGGCTGAGATCTGAGAATGGGGTTCAAAGCCAGCCCAGACAGGAAAAGTCCGTGAGACTCTTATCTCCAATAAACCACTAGAAAACCAGAAGTGGTGCTGTGGTTCAAGCAGCAGAGCGCTCCTCTTGAGCTGAAGAGCGCAGGGACAGTGCCCAAGCCCAGAGTTCAGGCCTCACGACCCACAAAAAAAAAAAAAAAAAAAAAATAGGCTTTTAAGCCAAGTGCTGGTGGCTCATGCCTGTAATCCTAGCTACTCAGGAGTTTGAGATCTGAGTATCACGATTTAAAGCCAGCAGAGCAGAAAAGTGTTCTGGTGAGACTTTTTTTTTTTAATTTAATTTAATTTTTTTTGTGAACATACTGTACAGAGGGGTTACAATTACATGGGTAGGATAATGCGTACATTTCTTATCAAGCATTGCAGCCTCCTCCTTTGTTTACCCTTCACATCCCTTCCCAGCCTCCCCCCCCCACCCAATCCTCCCCCCTCCCACGGCACCAACGTTGTAAAGCTCGTTTTCAACATGACAACTTGTACTTCTCATTGTTGCAACAGGTCCACCTGTATCCTTAAACGACTTGTTTTTTCCCCATCTTCTCCACAAGTTTTACTGACATCAAATATAGTGAAAGCAGGGGTTATACTGTGGGGGAGGGACATACAAAGCAACAAAGAAATAATCTTATAAATGCGTTAGAAACAAATGCATGAAAGAAAAAAACATTAACATACATATCTAAGGGTTCGTTTTCCTAACATCACATTATCTGACCTTTCTGGTGAGACTCTTATCTCTAATAAACTACTCAAAAAAAAACCAGAAGCAGTGCTGTGGCTCAAGTGGTAGCGTGCTAGCCTTAAGCACAAACAGGCTCAGGGACAGTGCTCAGGCCCTGAATTCAAACCCCATAACTCACAAAAATAAAATAAAAATAACTAAAACATAGGCCTTTGATTTATTTTTCTTCCTTTTGGGGACCTCATTCTTATTTTCTTTCTTTCTTTCTTTCTTTCTTTCTTTCTTTCTTTCTTTCTTTCTTTCTTTCTTTCTTTCTTTCTTTCTTTCTTTTTTTGGTCAGTCGTGGGACCTGAACTCTGGGCCTGGGCACTGTCCCTCAGCTCTTCAGCTCAAGGCGAGTGCTCTACCACTTCAGCTACTGCACCACTTCCCTTATTTTCTTTCTTTTCTCAGGACTTCATTGCTTTTAGGCAAATGCTCTACCACACTCCCAGCCTTGGCTTCTAAAATTTTTATCTGGCATTTCAGCCAATTTATCATTGGATTTGGTTATCGAGTGAGGTTCTAGAGGAACAATTTTGCCTTGGTATTTCATATTGTTTGTGTTTCTACATTTTTCTTTGCACATCTACTGGGGATGAATTTCTCTTTTAACTCCTCTCAGATGAAAGACAAAGCTGACTACAATAACAAGGTCACAATTCAACAATAAATCATGTATTTAAATGTAGCAAGAGACAATTATAAATCTCAACTTCTTCCCTAATAAGGTTGTAGAAGAAAAGAACTTGTGTTTTTGAGAGGAAAACTTGGAGCTTTGCAGTGGTTAAAAGTGTATGTATTGAGCTGGGAGTGTAGCTTAGTGGTAGAGTGCTTGCCTAGCATGCATGAAGCCCTGGGTTCGATTCGTCAGTACCACAAAAACAGAAAAAGGCAGAAGTGATGCTGTGGCTCAAGTGGCAGAAAGCTAACCTGAGCACAAAGAAGTCCTGATTTCAAGCGTCAGGACTGGAAAAAAAAAACATGTGTATTATAAATTAAGTCATACAATGAATAGAAGTTGGAAAGGAAGGACGGAAAGGAGAAAAGTATAAGAAATAATGGTCCTCTGTACATCACCTTTATAATAACAATAAAAATTGTAAAAGCATATAAAAAAGAAATACTGGTATGTGAAAGCACTGTATAATTATTACAGAGAAATACAGAATGGTTTGAAAAAGAAGGGAAAACAAAACAAACCAGACTATATTTCTTGCTGAGGAAAAGTGTGGATACAGACTGGATCCTATCCAGGTGTCTGTCATTTTCCAGTATTTAACCCTCAGAAAACTATCTGTGTCTGCCTAATGTGTTCTTTGAATTTGTCTGTGTGTGTCAGTCCTAGCCATTGAACTCAGGGCTTGGGCATTGCCCCTGAACGTTTTTGCTCAAGGCTAGCACTCTACCATTTGATCTACAGCTGCACTTCTGGCTCTTTTGGGTAGTTTATTGAAGACAAGTGTCTCATAGACTTTACTGCCTGGGCTAGTTTCAAATGGTGATCCTCAAATTTCAGCCTCTTGAGTAGCTAGGATTACAGGTATGAGCCACTGGCTCCCTACCCTAATGTATTTTGTACTGTTTCTCACTGAGCAGGAGCCTGCAGCAAGTCCTTTCTAGGTGTAGCCTGGGCATGTGGGTCATCAGCGAGTGCTATAGAAACAGTTTCTGGGAGACAGAGCTACTAGGTGGGCATAGCCCTAGGTAGATCAAATGCTTTGGGGTCCAAGCAAGAGGTTCTTCTCAGTTTTGAAACTGTTCTGGTGAACAGGGACTCCTAACTCTGCCAGCAAGATTGCTTGTGGAGAAGCACCAAAGTGCAGATTCCCAACTCTGCCTGTCAGCCTTTCTCAGCAGGACAGCTTTTCCAACAGGTAGGGACTGCACTTCACTAGGTGGCATTATTTTGGGAAAGTGCAACCTCAGCACGTAAGGAAAGTGGCACTTCCTATCATGATCTTGGGAGTTCTTTCTGAACAAGTAGGATTGCTTCCTGTAATGGTGACTGCAGATACAGGATGGCTATGTCTAGCTAGTGCTAGCTGGCTCAGAAGGCACTGGCTGGCAATTTGTGCCACAGGAAGCCTGCACTTTTCCAGTTCTCAGAAGAGGCTTTCAGTCTCAGGCAGCCTTTCCCCTCCACTCAAGTAGTTCTGTGTATGTGAAGAAATCTAAATCCCCATCGATTTGCTGAGTCCATACTGGTTCTCAATTGGACCTTTGCTTGGTTAACATGGAGGGCTATGGGTGTTGGAGGTAGAATGGAAAAGGAAAACGAACAACAAACAAATGGGACGACTGCATGTAGGTAGACTCCTCTGTGCAGCACCCAGTAAGGATGCACAGAAGCTAATGCTTGTGAGTGCTAAGCAGATCTGCCACTTTAGACTTCATGCAGAATGTCACCCATTGAAGCAGTCTGTCTCACCAAATCCCCACACTGGATTTGAGGCCTGCAGAAGGTATGGGCTTATTTTGCATCTGGAAATGCATGTCTGTCACCAGGGTCCTTTGCCTTACTTTGTGCCCCCCCTCCTCTGCCCCATCTTTATTCATCCCTTCCCCTCCTGAGGAGACTTGGGGTAAGACTTGAAAATTTTTGCTGCTTTTCTCTGATGCTTTTGTTTCTTATTTTTTTCTGCTCTTCTGTCACCTCTTGAAGCTCTCCCTCCCATCTTCGCTAAAGATCATAGTCTCTCCTGAGTTATCTGATTTTTCTTTTTCATGGTAGGGGGCTGTCAAAGCATTGGATGTTTTTAATCCACCATCTTACTCACTTCAAGTCAGTTTTTAATTACCTGCTTAGTAGTTTACAAATGATCAAAAATGGTAGACTGTTTGCCTAGCAAGCATGAGGCCCTGAGTTCAATATCCAGTTCCACATTGTTTGTATGTATGTATGCATGCATGCATGCATGCATGTATGTATGTATGTATGTATATGTCATAATGAAACTCCTTATATAATTAATATATGCTAATACATTTTTAATTACCAAAAATAAGCCAAGCATCGGTGGCTCATGCCTGTAATCCTAGCTACTCAGGAGGCTGAGATCTGAGGATCATGGTTTGAAGCCAGCCCCGGCAGGAATATCTGTGAGACTTTTGTCTCCACTAAACTACAAGAGAAACCAGAAGTGGAGCTGTGGCTCAAGCACAAAATCTCAGGGACAGCACCCAGGCCCTGAGTTCAAACCTCAGGACCGGCAAAAGAAAAAAGCTACCGAAAATATAGTGGTTTGAAACAACATAAAATTCTTATTCTGTAGATCTGCATGTCAGAAATTAGGAGTCTGTACTAGGTTTCACTAGGTTAAAGTCAAGATGTGGGAATGGCTGCATTCCTTTTTGGAGGTTCTGGAAGAAGACTTCATTTCTTTCCCTTTTCTAGCTCCTAGACGTCGCTCTACATACATATCTTTTGTGGTATGTGTGCTCACGTGTGTGTGTGTGTGTGTGTGTGTGTGTGTGTGTGTGTGTGTGTGTGTGTGTGTGTGCTGGCACTGAGGCTTGAACTCAGAACCTGTATGCTCTCCTTTAGCTTTTTCTTTCAAGTCTGGCACTCTGTCACTTGAACCATAGCTCTACTTCTAGCTTTTGAGTGATTAATTGGAATTAAGAGTCTCATGACTTTCTTGCCTGGGCTGGTTTCAACCTGCATTCCTCAGATCCCAGCCTCCTGAGTAGCTAGGATTATAAGTGTGAGCCACTAGCACCTGGCTATTACCTACATTTCTTCTCTCATGACTGCCTTCCCCATTCAAACCTTGCATTGAGAATTGATTTCCCACATTACATCATTTCAATCTTGTTTCCCTCATTCCTTCTCCTTTTCTAACTTTCACTCTTCTACCTCCGTTTTCTCTTACAAAGACCCTGATAATTATATTTGGTCTGCTGAATGGTCAATCTCCTCATGTCAGGGGTAGTTCACTTGAAATATTAATTCCTCTTATGTAAGCTGGGAATAGGCTATGGACATTTTTGAAAAGCAGTTAGACTGCCTACCACAGTGGCTTGATTTTTTAATTGGTATTTTTAAATAATTATAGATTGAGAGGAAGTTTCAAGAACAGAGAGGCCTCGTGTACCATTTATCCACTCTCCCCAATTGGTATAGCTTTCATAACTAGAGTATAGTATCAAAACCACAAACTTGGCATCGATGAGTGTGTAGAGTTCCATGTCATTTTATTACATATGTATTTTTGTAACCACCCACAATCAAGACAAAGTAGTATTCCATCATCGTATCTCTCTTGTGCTGCCTATTTATAGTTTTGTAGTCCCACTCAGCCCCCACTCCCCACTCCCCCAAACCTCTGCAACCACTAATCTTTTCCATGTCTATAGTTTCATTATTTCAAGAATATTATATAAATGGAGTCATGGAGTATATGAACTATACAGGTGTGGTTTTTCAGCCAATGTAATGTCCCAGAGATTCATCTAAGTTTTTTATATATAGTTTTCACTCCTTCTTACTGTTGAATAATACACCATCTTATAACTGTATTGCAATTTGTTTAGCGATTTATCTGTTGAGAGAAAGTTTTGACTATTAACATATAAAGTGCCTCCAGTTTCGGCTAGTAACAAATAATGCTGCTATGAACATTAATGTACAGGTTTTTAGGTGAACATAAATTTCCATTTCTCTAGGACAAATTCCCTTTTTGCTGGTTTGTATTGGAAACATATGTTTGGTGTTTTTTTCCAACGGAAAACTACTTTTTTTCTGTTTTTAAAAGAAATTATTCTAAGCTAAGCATGGTGGCACACCCCTGTAACCCTAGCACTTGAGAGGCTGAGGTAGTAGGTTGGAAAGTTAGCGATTAGTCTGGGATATGCATTGGATTCAAGGCCAGCTTGAACTACATAGTGAGACCTTGTCTCCAAAAGAAAAAGAAAAAAGAAGGAAAGAAAGAAACTACTGTAAAGAAACTATTTCCACAGTGTCTGTATATAATATGTTACTGTCCACTAGTATCAACATTTTGCCTGTAAATTATATAAACCTTACTTCATTTAAGTCACTATCTTCCCCTGCTTATAATTGTCTTAAGTATTTATTTTCTCTACCTGTATTTGGTTTTCTTTTATTTTTTTTTCCAGTCCTGGGGCTTGAACTCATGGTGTGGGCACTGTCTCTGAGCTTCTTCTTTTGCTCAAGGCTACCACTCTACCACTTGAGCTACACAGCACCACTTCTGGCCTTTTCTGTGTTTGTGGTATTGAGGAATCAAACCCAGGGCTTCATGCATGCTAGGCAAGCACTCTACTACTGAGTCACATTTGGAAATAAAACAAATAGTGTTATAATTTTGACTTCATCTGCCAAAAAATAGTTAAGAACTAGACATTTGTGACTCATGCTGTAATCGTAGCTACACAAGATAGATCTGAAGGATTGTGGTTCGAAGCCAGACTGAGAAGAAAAGTCAGTGAGATTCCATTTCCAATTAATTAGCAAAAGGCTGGCTGGAATTGTGGCTCAAGTGTTAGACACTCAGCTGAACAAGCAAGTCAAGTGAACATTCAGCCCTGAATTCAAACAGTGGTACCACCAGAAAAAAAATGGAGAAAGTTTACTTTCTGTTATTTGTGTGTCCTTCTTGATATTCCATGATTCTTTTTCTTTTTCTTTTCTGTTTACAGATCTTTCTTTAGCCGTTATTTAGCATAGGTTTGCTTGGCAGAAATTCTCTTAGTTCATCATTTGATAACTTCCTGATTTTCCCTTCATTTTGAAGTCTGTTTTCACTGGATATGAGATTTTGAGCTTGACAGTTCTTTTCTGAACATTTAAAAAAAATATTGCACCATTTCTATTGTCCATGGATTCTGATGAGAAATCTGCAGACAAGGCAAGGTATCATTTCTCTCTTGCTGCTTTAAAGATCTTATCTTTTTTTTTACTTTTCATTAGTTTGACTATAATGCACCTTGGCTTTCAGTTCTTTGGATTCACCTATTTTAGGATAAACTTCACTTTTTGAACCTGTAGGCTTATGTACTTTGTGAATCTGGAAAGGTTTTGAACCATTATTATTTCAAATAGTTTTTAATATCCATCTTCTTCTATCATTCTGGGTTTCCTCTGGTATTAGAAAAGTTTGGAGGTTTTTTGGAGGGGAGTTTTGTTATCGTTGTTTTGTTTTTTAGTGTTTAAGGCCCTGTTTAGTTTTTCTTCAGTCTATTTTTCTTTGTTATTCAGATTGAATATTTTTGATCATTCTGTCTTCAAGTGAACTGATTCTTTTCCCAACTATGGAAATTATTCAAGTTTTTGTGTTGGATATTGTATTTCACATCTAAAATTTCCACTTGGTTTGTCTTTTATTTATCCTTTATTTATTTGGTGAGACTTTCTAGGTTCTATTTGTCCAAGGGTATTTAGAAATAGTTTATTGAAGCATTCTTGTCATGGAAGTTTAGAAACTTTGATAATTCTACTGTCTCTGTCATCTTGCATTTGACATCTATTAGTTCTTTTTGAAGTCTATTTGAGATTTTCCTGGTTCCTGATATGATGAGTGAATTTTTAATAGAGAGCTGAACATTTTATAGCATATTATGAGAATCTGTATCTTGACTTTATCTTTTAGCTGGCTTTCTCTAACTGGCTTGCTCCAGCACAACAAACTTGCCAGACAAGTAAAAGTCCCGATTTTTTCTTCCTTGACACCTTGAAGGCAGGTCTTCTCATTACTGCAGGATGAAGATTGGAATTCAGCCACACTTCAAGTATGTGGTAGCCACATAGGGTTCATGGCAACAATATTGGACAGTACCTATGTATAACATTTCCATCACTGTTCTAGAAAGCTTGGGGTTTGGTGAGAAAGCAGTAAAGGAATATGGTCTTCAGGAACTGAGATTTGGATTTAGGTACTGTGCCACAGCTGAAATAAGATAAAGAGCTAGTTATCAGATCTGAAATATATGGATTCAGTTTCATTCCAAGCCTTGAGGTGCTGTGAGTTCTAGAGAAATGTGGGCACAGAGACTTCAGTTGATCAGTACAGTCCCAGTAGAACAGAGTTTGTATCCAATTTTCTACTTCTCAATCCTTATAAGAGAAATGGAATGGCATGATTGCAGATTCTAGCAAGACTCTATTTAAGAAGAGGGAAAATCTTCTCTGCTTCTGGGAAGGGAGCTATTTTGCATATGTGTGTGTGTGTGTGTGTGTGTGTGTGTGTGTGTGTGTGTGTGTGTGTGTGTGTGTTTCATTCAAAGAAACAAACTCTCCCTCCATGACTGAAGTAACAATAGATTGAAGAAATACTAACGGAAAAGAGTAGGCTGTGAAAAAGAGTGTTCATTTGGTTTGGAGAGTCTAAGGTTTATTTGGCATCTTGGTGGCTGTCATGTTCTAATCCTTGAGGTTTCAGCATGCTAAGCCAGATGGAAAACACTTGTAAAAGAGCTCTGTCCTTCACAGAGGTCTGTGTTGACTTGTTGGCACTTTTACTCCAAGGCTCCGAGAGTGGATAGACTCTGTTACACAGCTTCTTTGTACACTGAAAGAACTGTTGCCCTCTCAAGCCTCTCTTTTGCTTAGCTGAGTGAAGATGTCCTCAATGTAGATTCAGTTTTCCCAATCTTCTCTTGGGGGTAGTTTAGTTACCTTTTTTTTCTTATGGACTTTCTGTATTCTTTGCGCATACATCTCTATATGTTTGTATTTATGGACTGCATCTGTACTGTGATTCTTGTCAATGAAAGAGGTCTCCCTAACATCTACTGCATCTGTGCAGTATGAAGTTACATACAGGTTATATTGCTCTTTTCCACAGCAAGTCCTGTATGTGTGGAGCTGTGGTTGTAGATGTTAAGATAGTTCATAAACGGCATAGCTAAATCCATTTGAATAGTGAAAAAGGAAGGTGGATTGTGCGCATGCTGTACCTGAATGAAGGGAAAGACACTTTGCTTATTGCTAAAATCAAATGATAATGTCATGATACTCTGGCCTTCATGATTCAGGCCCATTTAAACCAGATTACTCCTAACTACCCATTGAAAGATGCTGAAAAGTAGGTGAGTGCATTCATTGCTTCACTTTGATTTTCACATCTCATGTTTTGCCCTCAGGTACAACTTTGATATCTTCTAACACTAGGCAGTATTGGCTAACAATGAAAACCTAAAGATGATGAAATTAATACCAGGAAAAGAATTCCTTTTTTCTGAACATTTACTTTGTTAGAAGAAAAACTGGGCAATATAATAAACAATAGCATCTTCAAATTACACTTCCAAAGGAGAAGATGTTTTCATATAATATTTACTGAAGAGAAAAGTGTATGCCTAATTAAGCTCTCCACTTGGCCTTTTTGACTGTCTTTTTGGAATTAGCCTTTCTCTGATTGTGTGGTCCTGATTCAATGCCAATAACTTTCTAACAGGCCTTGATCCATGTCATCTACTGATGGGCACTGAAATGCCAGGTGTCACATGGTATATGATGGCAGTGGCCACAATGGGGACCCAAAGAAGTGTGCTTAAGCAGTGAAGCTAGTTCCATGTGGGAGAGAGAACAGTCTGTGACAGAGCAGAGAGAACTGTAATCTTCATTGCTGAGATGGTCAGCTATGGGAGACCATAGTCATGGGATGGGAATGTATTTAGTGGAACCAAGAAAGTAAAAACCTATCCCAATGTGTCTTCAGTCAAGACACAAAGTTATGTTCAAGAATTATAAGCATTCAGGCTGCAGATATTAACAATTTATGTCTATAGCCCTGCTCATCTGAATGACTCAAAGGGCTGCTATGTTTTATTTCATTGGGTCTCATAAACATCCTCATCAGCTTAGGAAAGGTAACTATTGATGACCAGGTAAGACAAGCAACTTCTCTTCACCCTAGACCTTCTAGGTTTTTTGTAAACTGTAAAATGGAGGCTTTGCATTATAGGAAAGTTTTCCAGATGGGAGAATTGTGTCCAGAGACTTTAAAATGAGTTGTCCAGAGCCACACTGTATATTAAGGGCATGATGATTACAGGTCAAACTTGGATCTCTTCGCTATCAGAGGTGTTTCTGAACAGGAGGTAAGGAGGACTTTTGCTTCCAAACATATGATGGCCTGTGTTTATCCACTGCATGTAACATTTTGCCCAACCTGACTATCTTCCCAACATGTCCCTCTCCCTTATCAGCAGGGCCTTTGGCCTTCTCCTTGGTGTTGCCTGGAATCCATATCTTGTTTGGATACAGCTGTTTTCCTAGCATATTGTGTGTCTGGATACAAGGTCATTGCTTCTTCTTAGAGAATAAAGACTGGTGCCAGCTCTTCAGTTACATCAGCCAAGAAGGTTGGGATTCCTGAATATAGTCAGGACAGAAAGAAACATTTCAAATCATCACCTTATGAGGTAATTTCAAAAAGCAAGGAAAGTCAGTAGAACTGAGGCAAAAGAGCAGACAAAAAGGATAGGGTATGGGGGGAAATTCATATGACAGTGAGTTGATAAAAACAAATGGATACAATCAATCAATATGCAACAAAGAGGCCAGGATGACTGATATTTGGGCGAATAGACATGACATTTCTGTCTGTAGTATTAGCGTGGAAGAGGGTAGTGGAGAAAAAGCAAAAAGCTTGATCAGCAGGATCTGCATATATGGCAAGACATATAGTTTTGAAATTATTACTGTGTAAGTTAAGTACTGTTAGGGAATAAATTCAGAGAACTGTATTCCTTGTAATTCCTGGAAACCAGTAGGAATTTGGCTCAAGAAGGGATGACAGAAGGTGATTTGTGGTGTGTAACAGCCACCTTGGAAGCTGATGAAAATTTGCTCCTGAAAGGCTAGATGGTTGGTTGGAGGAGATTCACTAGAAGTTTCTTTCTGGAGATCTATGAAACAGAGGGGTTTAAATATATAATAGTAAGAGGTGAAATATATAATAGAAAGAGGCCTCTATCTTGAAAGAAGCCAATTAGTTACATTCTTGGTTTATGATCTAGAACAGGAACTTGTTTCTTGGGGTCAGAAATGTCCTGAAGATCCAGGGCTTCTCTCTATTTATTTCAGTGAACCTCCTCTCTTTCATTTTTCTTTCTCTTATTTTTTTCTCTTGTTTATTTTGCTAGTTTTTAAGAATAAATTTATTTGTCATTTATTATGATAATTCATGATGGCTGAGAGGTAGGTATCTCACTGGTAGAAAATTATCCATTATGTACAAGGGCCTGGGTTTGATCTCATGTGCTGACAAAAGAAATCCATGAACATTTCGCAAATCTTGGGTTTGCTCTCATGTGCTGAAAAAAGAAATCCATGAACATTTCACAAATCCATGAACATTTCACAAAGTAGAAAAGAAATAATCTAACTTTTGCTTTTTAAAATTATTTGTTTTTATTTTGATCAATAAAAAACATACTAGAAATTACTGGGAATTAATAATACAACAAATACACCAGATCTCTACTTAGAATTGACAAACTGATACCATTTAAACAATTTGTTTTCGATTTTTTTTCAGTGAGAGAAAAGCAACATTACAGACAAAATGAAACATTACAAATAAGTCAAATTCTATCCTTATCCCAATCTGATTTCTATCCACTTCCAAAGGCAAACACTAAGATAAATTTGGTATTTATTCCTTCCATTCTTATACGTTCACATATATATATATATAGGTATATCTACAAAATATATAGAACTGTTATGGTTTTTTAATTTATAAGTAATAGTCTAATGTTTGTTCCACATTAGTTTTTTTTCCATCTTATTTAGGAAATAGTCTGTTTTTCTTTGTACATGCTCCCTTTTTACTCTGTGTCTTAGAGCATACATACATTAAGTTTTCACAATATTTTAATGATAAAAATATATTACAGGAATATTGAAAAATTCAACCAGTTGATGGGTCAGACCAGAAAGCTCAATGTCTTACTGTAAATTTCAGTTGGTATATATTCCAGGCAGTTCAGCTGGCCCAGTTATTCTGTCTATAAAATA